>NC_046247.1:4523416-5183318 GCF_009819885.2 Catharus ustulatus | reverse complement strand
ACACCCACTCCACAGAAACACACACAGACACACACACACATAGACACACAGGGACACACACACAGACACACATACACACACAGAGACATCCCCCCCACCCTCTCTCATGCCATCTCCCCATCCCTGACCCCACCCCGCAGTGTCTTTCTCGGCTACCCATTGACACTGGAGGCAATGCCACCCCCAGCCATCAGCCTCCCTGGGACCCCTTTCAGACTTTCCCCACCCCCACCCATTGACGGTTGGGCACACCCCACCCTTGCCCATTGGTGGTTGGGTGAGCTCCACCCTCACCCATTGACAGTTGGAGGCGCCCCGCCCTCGCCCATTAACGATTGGGGGCGACCAACCCCCCACCCTCAGGTTGCCGTGGCGCAATCTTCAGAGTTTTCCTGTCCCAGCCCAGGGTCCCAAAGACCAGTTCACACAGTGGTGGCAGCGGAGGCAGGGAAGAGAGGGGGCTGATGCCAAGGCAAGCAGGCTGAGAGCCCAGTGCAGAAGCAATGCCAGCGGGGGGCTGCGAGTGGTGGTGGGAGGATTGGCACGGTCTGTTCCCTTTCAAAGATTTCTGTTCAGCTGTCTCTGAGCCTTTTTTGTTTAGTGGCGTTGTTTCCTGCTCATGCCCGGCCCCGGTCAAGCTTGGGGCACAGGAGGCAGCACGGCAGACAGGTGAGGGAGTGGGCGATGCAGAAATGCATCCAGGAGCTGGGCTGCTGTCCCTTTGGGCAGGGGGAGGGGGCACAAGAACACTGCCGGCTCCTCTCAGGGAGCGGCAGGGGAAGCGGGGGGCAGGCAGGATGTCAGCGGAGTGGGCTGAGGCAGCGGGGTGCAGGCAGGGTGGCAGCAGAGCGACCTGGGGCTGGGGCTGGGGAAGCACTCAGCAGAGCCAGTGGGGTGGGGAGGAAAAGCCCGGGGTGGAGGTGGGATGCACTACTGGATGGTGTCAAGATGAGGGTTGCATTGCTCAAGGGGTAGCGGTGTTGGGGGTCGCAGTACTGTGTTGTACCTATAAAAGAGAAGAACTGCTCGGGGAGGGGAGAGGGGGCAGAGTGCCAGGTTTTTCCACAAAGGGGCAGGACTACTGA
Source organism: Catharus ustulatus (assembly GCF_009819885.2). Classification (NCBI taxonomy): domain Eukaryota; kingdom Metazoa; phylum Chordata; class Aves; order Passeriformes; family Turdidae; genus Catharus; species Catharus ustulatus. Next base: position 5,182,233 of record NC_046247.1, on the reverse strand, counting down.
GCGGGGCAGGGGTGGCTGCAGTACCATGCTGCGTCCACAAAGGGGGAAGAACTACAGGGGATGGCTACAGAACTGGGTTAAATCCACAAGGGGGCAGCACTGCTCAGGGGGTGAGGGGCTGTATTACTGGGTTTTGTCCACCAGGAGGAAGCAACCCGGGAAGTGGAGAGCACAGTATAGGGTTGTGTCCATCGCAGGCAGCATTCCCCTAGGGATGGGGGGGAGCTGAATGGGTTGTGCCAACCAGAGGGCAGAGCCCTTTGGGGGCTGGGAGGCTGAAGTGCTGGATTGCGTACACCACAGTGCAACACTGCCCTAGGGGTGGGGGCGCAGTACTGGGTTATGTCCACCGGGGGCGGTACTGCCAGAAGTGTGTATGCGCAATACCGAGTTCTGTCCACAATGGGGCAACACTGCACGGAGCATGAGGGTGGTGCTGTACTGGGTTGTGTTCACCACGGGGCAGCACTGCCCAAGGGCTAGGAGGTTGCAATACCAGGTTGTATCCACCAGGGAGTAGCAGTACTGGGTTTTCTCCACCAGGGGGCAGCAGTACCTGGAGTTGGGAAAGGGCAGTACTGGATTTTCTCCAACAGGAATCAGCAGTGCCCAGGGATGGGTGGGAGTAACAAACAGTTCCGGGCTGTGTCCACCAAGGAATAGCACTGCAAAGGGGGTGGGGGAGCACAGTACTGGGTTTTGTCTACCAGGTGCAGCACTGCTCAATATCTGGGGGTGACAGTACCAGGTAGTTTGCACCAGGGGCACGCACTGCCCTGATTGTGGGGGGCTGCAGTACCGGATTGTGTCAAGCAGGGGGCAGCACTGCCAGGTGATGGAGAGGCACTGTTCCAGGTTTTGAACACGAGGGAGCAGTGCTGTCAGGTCGGGGGGGGGTTGGGTCGTGTACTATGGGTTCTGTCAACCAGGGGCAGCAGTGCCTTGTGAGTGGGGTGGTGCAGTGCGGGGAAGTGTCCCACCATGGGGTAACACTGCCACGGTGGGATATACCATTGCCAGGGAATGGAGAGGCTGCAGTGTCTGGTTGTGTCCACCAGGAGGCTGCACTTCCTGGCAAGTGAAGGGCTGCAATATGGAGTTGTGTTCACCAGGCAGCAGCACTGCTGAAAAGGGGAAGAGGGGGCTCTAGTATAAGCTTTGTCCACTAAAGGGCAGCACTGCCCAGGAATGAGGATGGTGTAGGACCTGGTTGTGTACACCAGGGGGTATCACTTCCAGGGGATGGGGGGTGCAGTACTGGGTTATGTCCATCATGGGACAGCACATCCAAGGGATGAGGGGCTGCAGTACTGTGTTGTGTTCACCAGAGGACAGCACTGTCTGGGAGTGGGGTGGCACAGTACTGATGGTATTCACTTGGGCCCAGATCTGCCCATGGTGGCGAGGTATAGATTGTGTCTACCTGAAGGCAGCACAACCCAGGAATGCAGGGGGCGCAGTACCAGGATAAGTCCACCATAGCGCAGCAATGCCCATGGGAGAGCAGTATCGATTGTGTGCAGCAGGGGGCAGCATTGCCGTGGGATGGGAGGGCTGCGGTACAGGGTTGTGACCACCAGGAGGCTGCACTTCCCGACCAGTGAAGGGCCTGAGTTTGATAGAGTGTTCCTGAGTGTATCTGAGTGTGCCCGAGTGTGTATGAATATGCCTGCGTGTGGCCAAGTGTGCCTGTGTGCGCACGAGTTTGCCCGACTGTGTCTGAGTGTGCCAAGTGTGACTGTGTGTGCCCACATGTTCTCACATGTGCATGAGGGGGTCCCAACTTTCCCAAATGTGTGTGAGTGTTGCCAGGTGTGCTCATTCACAAGCAGTGCTACCCACCCTCTGGTGGACACAACACTAGACTGCGCGCCCACCACCCCCCTTCCCAACTGGGCACTGCTGCCCCCTCGTGGACACAACCCGGTACTGCAGTCCCCGCACTCCACGGGCAGTTCTGCCCCCTTGAGGACACAACCAGTACTGTGGCAGCCTGGGCAGTCCTTCTTCCTGCTGGACAAAACCCAGTACTGCATCACCCCAACTTCCGGGCAGTGCTGCCGCCTGGTGGACACAATCCAGTACTGCACCCCCCACTCATTCCCGGGCAATGCTGCCCCCTGGCAGACATAATGAGGAACTGTACCCCAACCCTCCTAGCGTACTGCTGCCCCACTTGTGGACACAATTCTGCAAAACGCCCTACACCCTCAGAGCAGTGCTGCCCCCTGGTGGACACAACCCGGAACTGGACCCCCACGTCTAGGGCAGTGCTGCCCTTTGCTGTACGCAACTCGTTACTGAGTCCCTCCACCCACTATGGGCTGTGCTGCCCCCTAGTGGACATCTCCCAGTACAGCGCACCCCCTTCCTCTCCAGAGTAGTGCTGCCTCCTTGTGGAAATAACCCAATACTGCAGCCGCCCTCCCCCTGACCAGTGCTGTTGCCTGGTGAATACTGCAACCCCCCCCTCCCTTGGCAGCGCTGTTCCCTGGTGGTCACAACCCGTACTGTGTACCCATGGGCATTGCTAGCTCTACTGGAGAAAAATTTGTACCTGGCCCCTCTAATTCCTGGGCATTTCTGGCCCCAGTGGACATACCAGATACTGCGCCCCCAATGGGCAGTGCTGCCCCCTGGTGGACACAACCCGCTACTACAGCCCCCCAAACTTTGGCAGTGTTGCACTTTGGTAGACTCAACAAGGTACTGCACCGTCCTGTGCTGCCCCCTGGTGGTCAAATCCCAGTACTGCAGCCCAACATCCAACGACCATGCTGCTCCCTGGTGGACAGAACCTGCACTGTGCTCCCATGGGCAGTGTAGCACCCCTGTGGACACAACTGGTATTGTCACAACCTCCCATCTACCTCTGCAGTGCTGCTTCCTGGTGGACACAACCAGGTACTGCAGACACCCACGCCCCCAGCAGTTCTGCCTTTGGTGGACACAAGCTGGTACTGCATGCAGCCCAACATCTCATGGCTGTGCTGCCCCCTGGTTGAAACAACTCGGTCCTGGGCCTTCCTCATTCCCAGGCACTGCTACTCCCTTGTGGACACACCAAGGTAGTGCAGGCCCCCATCCCCCCCATCATACTGCACCGTGGTGGACATCACCGGTACTGTAGACAAACACCTTTGGCAGTGCTGCCCCTGGTAGACACTGCTGGTACTGAGTCCCCTTTGGTGGTGCTGCCCCCTGGTGGACACAACAAGGTACTGCAGACACTTATCCCGCGGCGGTCCTGCTCCCTGGAGGACACAACTCAGTCCTGCGCCTTCCTCATTCCCAGTAAGTACTAAACCCTGCTGGACACAAACCAAGACTGCACCCCCCCCCCCCCCCTTCCGCCCCCCCCCCTCTCACTACTGGGGACACAACCCAGAACTGCAGCCTCCCATCCGCAGGCAGTGCTGTTCCCTGGTGGACACAACCAGTACTGCACCCCCTCTCATTCTGAGGCACTGCTGTCCCCTGGTGCACACAACCAGTACTGTGCCCTTATGGGCATTGTTGCGCTGTGGTGGACTTAATGCAGTACTGTGCTCCCCACGTTCCTGGGTTATGCTGTCCCCTGGTGGACACAACCCAGTACTGCAGCCCCTGATCCCTTTGCAGAGCTGCCTCCTAGTGGAAACAACCCAGTCCTGCAGTCCATCTCTCCCCGGATGGTGTAGCTTCCTTGTGGACACAACCAGTGCTGCAACAACCTGGGCAGTGCTGCTCCCAGGTCCTATGCCATCCTCATTCCTGGGCAATGCTCCGTAGTGGACACATCCTGTACACTCCACCTTTCCACTTTTCAGCAGTGCTACCCCCTGGTGGACACCACCTGCACTGCACCCATAGGCGTGCTGCTCCCTGTTTGACACAACCCCATAGCACAGCCCTTCACTTGTCGGGTACTGCAGCCTCCTGGCGGACACAATCCAGTACTGCAGCCCCCCCCTCCATCCCCCTACAATGCTGCCCCCTGGTACACACAACCAGTAATGCAACCCTTTACCCTCCAGGCAGTGCTTCCCCCTGGTGGTCACAACCCGTACTGTGCACCCATGGGCATTGTTATCTCTGCTGGAGAAAAATTTGTACCTGGTCCCTCTAATTCCCGAGCATTTCTCGCCCCAGTGGACATATCAGGTACTGCACCCCTCAATGGGCAGTGCTGCCCCCTGGTGGAGACAAGCTGGTACTGCATCTGCCCCCCAAACTTTGGCAGTGCTTCCCTTTGGTAGACTCAACAAGGTACTGTGCCAACCCCACTCACCAGAATGTCCTTAACCCCGGTGGACAGAGCCCGATACTACAGCCCTTCATTTTTGGGCTGTGCTTTCCACACTCGACCACACACGGGCATATTCATACACATTCAGACACACTCAAATACACTCGGGAACACTTGATCAAACTCAGGTCCTTCACTTGTTTGGAAGTGCAGCCTCCTGGTGGACAAAAATGGGCAGAACACCTCCCCATCACCCAGCAATGCTGCCCCCTTCTTGACAGAACACGGTACTGCAGCCTGCAAAATGCCAGGCAGTGCTGCCCCCTGGTGGAAACGACCTGGTACTTCAACCCCCACCTATAGTGCAGTGTGCACCTGTTTGACAAAACCCAGTACTGTGCCAACCCCCCCAATACCTCTGCATCGCTGCCCCTTGGTGGACACAGCGTGGAACTGTGCTTTCCCCTCCCCCCCCATCCCTGGGCACTGCTGTTTCATGGTGGAGAAAACCCCATACTGTGCTCTTTCCCAATTCCAGGTACTGCTGCTTCCTGATGGATACAACCTGGTATTGCAGCCTCCCAGCCCTTGGGCAGTTCACCCCCTGGTTGATACAATGCAGTACAGTGCTGCCCCCATGCTTCGTGCAGTGCTACCCCATTGTGGACAGAACTTGATATTGTGCCCACACACCTCTGGTAGTACTGCCCCCTGGTGGGCACTACTCAGTACTGCGCCCCACCCCTAGGGCAGTGTTGCACCATGGTGTACGCAATCCAGCACTTCAGCCTCCCAGCCCCCAGAGGGCTCTGCCCCCTAGTTCACACAACCCACTTCAGCTCCCCCCCATCCCTAGGGCAGGTCTGCCCACAGTGGACACAACCCTATACTGCGCTCTCCACTTCCTGGGTTGTGCTTCCCCCTGGTATACAAAACCTAGTAATACAGCACCTCACACCCTGAGCAGTGCTGCCCCCTTGTGGATACAACCCGGTGCTGCAGACCACCCCAGTAGTTCTTCCCCCTTTGTGGATGCAGCATGGTACTGCAGCCACCCCTGCCCCACTCAGCAGTCCTGCCCTTTGTGGAAAAACCTGGCATTCTGCCCCCCTCCCCCCTGAGCAGTTCTTCTCTTTTGTAGGTACAACACAGTACTGCAACCCCCACCACGGCTACCCCTTGAGCAATGCAACCCTCTTCTCAACAGCACCCAGTAGTGCATCCCACCCTGCCCTCCCCCACCAGTAATGCTTCCCCCATGTGGAAATGACTGGGTACTACAGCCCCATGGCCCCATTAGTTCTTCTCCCTTGTGGACAACACCTGCTATCACAACTGAGCACCAGTACAGGTACCCTTTAGTGGACACAACCCGATTGTGCAGCCACCCAGCCCTCATGCAGAGCTACCCCGAGGTGGACACAACCTGGTACAGCAGCACCCCCCATGCCCCCGGCAATGCTGCCCCCTGGTGCACACAACAGCACACAGTCTTTTTCTCATGTAGTCTTGCTGAGACACGACGAAGCTGAATGTCATGACCAGGCGGCACTTTTTGCTTTGCCTGCGGATCAACCACTCCAAGTCACTGTGTCTTCTCTTTCTCCAGGGCACCGATGAATGTGTTCTCAGCATCTCAGCATCTAACTACAGGCACAGTTTTCCACAGAAGGCTGGAAGAGGAATAGAAAGCAGCAAAGCTAACTCGCGAGGAACTAGCCTCTACCATTTGTTATATACAGCCAATACGCTGCACACACCAGCCTGGTGCTCTGCTGCTTCATTCTTCGGATATGATATCTCAATGGGCTTTCATTCTCCCAAGAGGCGAATGGTCTTCTGCGTTTTGTACAACAAAGACTCTGGTGGCTGTGAAACACTCCAAAGTTTTGCTTCTGCCCAAACCCCTCCACGTGACGCATATTTGCTCAAAGAGCTACATAGCCCTGGGTTCTTCTTCTCTGGTCTACTGAATAGAAACTGAAATCTCAGTAACATCTTACACATAGAGTCAGGACAGTTTCACACCCAGACCCACTTCTCTGTGGTGTCACTCTTTGCTGTTTTGTAATTCAAGTGGATATTGAAGAACTTTAAGGCCATTCAAGAATTTGCTGGGCACAGACAGAGACACTCAAGCAGGAGTACTCGGGCACTCTCAGGAAAACACAGACACACACCGGAAAATAGAGACATACTGGGGCACACTCGACCAAACTCAGGCAATCTCTGGCAAACTTGCATACTCTCGGGAACTCTAAAATACACTGGGGCACACTCGACAACACTCACGGACATGTGGGCACATGCGGGCACACTCAAAAACACTCACACACATTCATGAACACTCGGGGACATGCGGCCACCTGTGGCCACATTTGCACATAATCTGGCACACACAGGTCCAATCGTGCACACTCGGCACACTTGGTCACAATCTGGCACACTCGTCTGCACCAAGGTACACTTGACCATACACAAGAACACAAAATAAAACTGGGGTACACACGGGCATAGGCAGGCAAATGCAGGACCAAGTTGTGTCCTCAACAGCTCTGAACTACTGGGGAAGGGCTGCAGTAACCAGTCCTTTCCACTAGGATGGAGTAATACTTGGAGGTTCTACTGTATGGGTACCAGAAGACAGCACTGCACTGGGGGTGAAGGCACAGTATGGGTTTGAGACCACCAGGGTGCAGCAGTGCCCTGGGGGAAGGCAGTTGCAGTGATGGGTTGTATCCAACAGGAGACAGCACTACCCTGAAGAATAGAAGGTGCACACTACTTCCTGATGTCCACTAGGGGGAAGCAAAGCCTACAGTGGGTGGAGGGGCTCAGTAACAAGTTGTGTACAGCAAAGGGCAGCACAACCCAAGGCAGAGGGGTCCAGTTCCAGGTTATGTCCACCAAGCGCAGCACTGCCCTGTGAGTAGTGGGTGCAGTACCTGGTTGTGTCCACCAGGTCATAGCACTGCCCGGGGGCAGCACTACCCTAGGAGGAATGGGGCACAGTACCAGTTGGTGTCCAGCAGGGGGCCACACTCCCCAGTGAATGTGGGGGCGCGGTACCGTGTTGTGCCTACCAATTGCAGCACTGCCCTGACGGTTATGACCACCAGGGGGCACAACTACTTGCATGGTGATGGTGATGCAGGCACAGTACCTTGTTTTTTCCATCAGGCAGCAGCACTACCAAGGGGGGTGGATGCGTTGCAGTACTGTTTTTTGTCCCCCAGGATGCAGCATTTCCTAGAGTATTCGGGTGCAGTTCTGGGTTGTGACAACCAGGCGCAGCACTGCCCTGGGTGAGGGGCTCATTACTTGGTTGTGTCCACCTGGAGTCAGCACTGCCAGGGAATGAGTGGGGGCACAGTACCAGGTTTTGTCCACCAGGCGGCAACAATGCCCAGCTGGTGAAGGGCTGCAGTGTTGGTTGTGTCTACCAGGGGATGGGGAACAGCATTACTGGGTTGTGTCCACAAGGGGGCAGCACTGCCCAGGTTGTCACAGTACTGGTGGTATTGTACAAGGGAGCAGAACCGCCCTGGGAGTGGTGGGACTGCAGTATTGGGTTGTGTTCACCAGAGGGTAGCACTGCCTAGAAAGTGAAGGGTTGCAGTACTGGTTGTGTCTACCAGGGCAAAGCATGACCATACAGGGCCAGCAGTGCCTGGTAATGGGGAGCAATCTAGGGTTGTGTCCACCAGGTCATAGCACTGTCTAGGAATGAGGAAGGCACAGGATCGAATTTTGTCCACCACTGGGCAGCACAGCTGTGGGATGTTGGGCTGCAGTACTGGATTGTGTCATCAGGGAGCCACACTGCCAAGTGATGGGGGGGCTGCAGTACCTGGTGGTTTCAACCAGGAAACAACACTGCCAAAGGGAGCGCAGTACTGGTAGTGTCCACCAAGGGGCAGCACTGCTAGAAGAGATGGGGCCTGCAGTACCAGTTGTGTCCACCAGGGGGCAGCACTGCCCATGGGTTGTGTAGTACCAGTGTGTCCACCAGGACACAGCACGGCTGTGGGATGGGGGGTTGTAGTACTGAGTTTTTTCCACCAGGATGCAGCACATCCTGTGCGTGGGGATGGTGCAGTACCAGGTTGAGTCTTCCAAAGGGCAGCACTGTCAAAAGTTGAGGGGCTGCAGTACCAGCTTGTGTCTACCAGGGGGCAGCACTGCCAAAGGGTGTGCAGTATCCGGTAAGTCCACTGGGACCAGAAATGCCTGGGAATGAGGGGGGGCAGTATATATTTGTCTCCTGTAGTGGTAGCAATGCCAATAGACGTGCAGTATGGGTTGTGTCCACCAAGGGTCAGCACTGCCTGGCGGATGAAGGGCTGCAGTACAGGTCGCATCCACTAGGAGGCAGCACTGTCCATGGGGGCGCAGTACTGGTTGTGTCCACAAGGGAGTTGTGCTGTTGAAAATGGCAAACTGCAATATCAGGTTGTATCTACCATGGGGCAACACTTTCCGGCAGTGGGGGCAGTGCAGTACCTGGTTGTGTATGACGGGGGCAGCACTACCCGGGAAGGGGGAGGGGGGGAGGTGCAGTATTTTTTATGTCCATCAGGGGGTAGCACTGCCAGGAGATGGGGGGATGCAGTACCTGGTTGTGTCCACCAGGGGGCAGTACTGCCCATGGGGGGGTGCAGTACCTGTTGCGTCCACCAGGGGGCAGCACTTCCCAGTTGTCTGGGGTACACAGGGGGCAGCACTGCCCATGTGGGTGCAGTACCAGTTGTGTCCACCAGGGGGCAGAACCTCCAAGAGAATGGGGGGGACTGCAGTACCAGGTTCTGTCCACCAGGGGGAAGCACTGCCCAGCTGGTGAATGACTGCAGTACCTGTTGCGTCCAACAGGGGGCAGCACTGCCTGTGACTGGGATGAGAGCAGTACTGGGTTGGATCCACAATGGGGCAGCACTGCCTGTGGCTGTGCAGTACTGGTTATGTCCACCAGGCGGCAGCACTGCCAGGGCATGGGGCCTGTAATACCACATTTTGTACAACAGGGGGCTGCACTGCCCGGAGAGTGGGGGGAGTGCAGTACTGGGTGGTTTCCACCAAGGGGCAGCACTGCCCATGGGGGGGCGCAGTACTGGTTGTAACCACTGGGGGCAGAACCACCCAAGGAATGGGAGGCTGCAGTACTGGTTGTGTCCACCTGGGTGCAGCACTGCTGGGAGGGTGGGGGACTGCAGTACCAGGTTCTGTCCACCATAGCGCAGCACTGCCCATGGGGACACTGATGCCTGGAGGAGCTGGAACAGAAGCTACAGAGAGTTAAGGGAAATTAAATGGATATTTATTGAAAGACCTTCAAGGCCACACCCTGACACAATCAGTGCCACAGTAGCGGCCTCTTCCTGGATGACTCCAAAATGGAAGCAAAAGAGGGTTTGGTCACATGATCTCACACCTTTATAGATTTTAGTCCATTTGCATACAAGAGTCAACTGTGCAATTAATAGTCTCAAACAGCGAAGTTTCATCCTCCTTGTTTGTTTGCTGGCCTGCCCTCCTCTTTGCACACTGTTTATGCTTAGGGCCTGAGGTTTGAAGAAATTGCCCTTGAGTCCACAGTTGAAATCGAACTATTTTGTCTGTCACCCTAAGCACAACGGAAAAGTTTACCCAAGTAGAACAGAAAACTCAGAACTTAAGGCATCAACTCACTATCGGTTGTGCCAACCAGGGGGCAGCACTGCAGGGGATAGAAGGCTGTACTACTAGGTTCTGTCCAGCAGGGGGCAGAACTGCCCATGTGGGTTTCAGTACCGGTTGTGTTCATCAGGGGGCAGAACCACTTGGGACGAGGGGGGTTGCCATATCAGGTTCTGTCAACCAGGGGGCAGCACTGTTCACCAGGTGAAAAGCTGCAGTGTCGTTGTGTCTATCAGGGGGCAGAACTGCCCATGAATGAGGGAGGGTGACAGTACCGGGTTATGTCCACCAGGGGGCAGCACTTCCCATGGTGGCTGCAGTACCGGTTGTGTCCACCAGGGAGCAGGACTGCTGGGATCGGGAGATTGCAGTACCAGGTTGTATCCACCAGGGGGCAGTACTGCCTACTGGGCCTCAGCACTGTCTGCGTCCACCAGGGAGCAGCACTGTCGGGGGATGGGTGGCTGCAACACTGGGTTATGTGCACAAGGGAGCAGCACTGCCCGGTAAGTAAATGTTTGCAGTACCAGTTGTGTCCTCCAGGGTGCAGCACTCTTCCTGGGGACGCAGTATTAGTAGTGTCCACTAGAGGGCAGCACAGCCCGGGAATGAGGAAGGCACACAACCTGGCTGTGTGCACCAAGAAGCAGCAATGCCCATGGGAGAGCAGTACCGATTCCGCCCACCAAGGCACAGTACTGCCAGGGGTTGGGGAGCTTCAGTACCAGGTTGTGTCCACCAGGGGGTAACAATGCCCATGGTGGTGCAGTACTGGTTGTGTCCACCAGGGGGTAACAATGCCCACGGTGGTGCAGTACCAGTTGTGTCCACCAGGAAACAGAATGTGGGGGGAAATGCGGGGTCCGCATTACTGGGTTCTGTCCTCCAGAGGGTAACACTGGCCTGAAGTGGGGGTTGCACAGTACCGGGTTATGTCCACCAGGGGGTAACAATGCCCATGGGGGCCCAATATCGGCTGTGCCCATGAGGGTGCAGCACTGTTGGGGGATGTGGAGGGCTGCGGTACCAGGTTATGCCCACCATCGGGCAGTACTGCCCATCCCATTGGGGTGCAGTACCGCTTTTGTCCACCAGGAGGCAGTACTTCCGGGGATTGGGGGGGGGGGGGGGCCCTGCATTACTGGATTGTCTCCACCAGGGAGCAGCACTGCCTATGGGGAGGGGGTGGGGGGATGGGGGGGCGCAGTTGTGTCCAGTCCACCAGGGGGCAGCACTGCTGGGGGATGGGTGGCTGGAACAGCGGGTTGTATGCACAAGCCAGCAGCACTGCATGAAAGTTAAGGTTTGCAGTACCGGTTGTGTCCACCAGGATGCAGCACTGATCATGGAGACTCAGTACTGGTAGTGTCCACCAGAGGACAGCACTGCCCAGGAATGAAGAAGGCACAGCACCCAGTTCTGTCCGCCAAGAAGCAGCAATTCCCCATTGGGAGTGCAGTACCAATTGTGTTCACCAGGAAGTAGCACTGCTGGGACTCAGCAGGATTAACACTGCAACAACACATTATCTGTAGGGTGAAACTAACCTGTCTCATCACAGTCTAAACCCAGCTCACATTCCCTATTAGTGGGTGAACAATCCAATACTTGGTGAATTCTGCTTCACAATGATAGGAAGAGCCAACACAGAAGGATCAAAAAGTGACATCACTATGAACGCTTGGACACCACAAGCCTATTATCCCTGTGGTAACTTTCCTGACACCTCCTGCTTAAAGCCCAAAAAGCCAGGCGGAATGTGAGGCCCCACTTTCACAGTCTGTATTTGTACTGAAAAATCAAGACCAAGCAAGCTTTTGCCCTTCTGTTCCTCAGGAGCTTTCCATCCTCCCTGAGCTCGCCTTAGGACTGTGTTTCACTTTGACAGGTGTACCACCTGTCAAACTCCCCACCCACTGCTGTCCTCAGAACAGGTTTGGGCAGCCACGTTCACTAACCCTAACCCATATCCCAACCCTAATGGGGGGCCTAACCTTAACCAAAACCCTCGGGGGCATCACTATAACCCCTGGCCCCATCCTGTTGCCTCACCTCCAGTTCCTCCCAATGGTCCCAAAGCCCTGCCCCCAGCAACTTCCACTAGCTCCGCCCCCCACCCCCAACAACCACCAATTTACCTTTGCCTTACCTCAGCTCAAGCTGTCACAATGGGATTCAAACCTGCAAACTTTTGGGTTATAAGTCTGAGATGTAACCCACTGCTCCACCAGGAACTGTTGCTGGTTAGGTCCTAAGACTGCAAGGAAGCCCACTTGGGCTGAAAGAACTACAACCAAGATAGCAGCTGGAAAGGAAGTGAGCCCCCTCTGGGCACCCATAGAGTCAAGATGATGCCTGGAGCCGGACCTCAGAGTCCCCAGAGTGGACCCAAGAAGATGCCCCAAGTCTCTCCCAAGCCCTGAAACACCAGGGCTGACCCGGACTGGAATCTGGACCAGGACCCAGGGCAGTTAGGCCCAGGACCACCCTGGGGAGGGAGCCGAACCAGGAACAGGCATTTGCGGCTGAGACAGAAGACAACAACCAAGATGGCGGCTGGATAGGATGTGACCCCCTCTGAGCAGCCATAGAAGCAAAATGGCACTTGAAGCCACACCCTGGAGCCCCCGGAGTGGCCCCAAGAAGATGCCCCAAGCCCCTCTGGAGCCCCGAAACCTCAGGGCTGACCCGGACCGGAATCCGGACCTGGGGTGAGAGCCAGACCCATGATCACCCCAGGGAGGGAGCCAAACTGCAAATGGACACCAGGGGCCAAGACAGACGGTTACAACCAACATGGTGGCTGGAAAGATAGTGGCCCCCTTTGAGCACCCATAGATGGAGCTGGATGGCAAAAGTCACGGGATCAAGTGTCCCAATAAAAAGCCATGCTAACCCTGTCAATTATTGATTAGTTTGCTGTGCAGTACTAATTAGGGGCCTTATACAGTCTATGTAGAATCCCTAAATCCCTAAAACTGTGGTGGCATCTAGAATGCCATGTGATATGGGACAAAGACAGTGGCTCCCCAAAAATCACGTGTTATGGGACAAATATGGCAGCTTCTGGGATGGAGCTAGCTCCCCGGTGCCAACCGCAAGGCTCTCGTGCACCCCCAGTTCCACTGACCTCAGCACCTGTGCCCCCACACAAAGATGCACCATGGGAAACTGGGCTGAACACATGGGATCGGTGTTGGAATTGCATTCAGGCACTTGAAAAGACTGGTAAAGTGCTGGGTCTTCACAGAGTGCTTTACCAAAGATGGTGACTCTCTCGTAAGTGGCTTCTGCCAGCACACAAAATGGCTGTCTCATTTACATCGTCTGGTCATCACATTGTTCCGCCATCCGGCACATCATTCTGATGATGCACCCAGGGCAGGACTGGGGACAGGGCGTAGCGTGAGACACCTTAACGACGCGATGACACAACCTGGGGCGGAAGCGGGTGTGGCACGTTGCGGGGACACATGAGGAGGGTGGGAGAGGGGGTGGTGTGAGGGGAGAAGCCAGCAGATGCCAGGCGAGGCACCAGGGTGGTGTTTGTGTGATAAGTGGTCTTAGGATGAGTGATAAGTGCGGCGCAAATTTGGCTAATTATCAAATTAACTAATTAGTTGTCTAATTAGTTAATTGTCCAATTTAATTAGTATTCCACATGGGAGTAAGAATGTCCTGCTTAGGGTTAGATGGGGTTTGGTAGGGTCACAGCTGGGGTCATAGCCAGTGTCAAGGTGAGGCATAGGGCTGGCAGGGGTGAGGCCTAGGTCAGGTGGGGTCAGTCACAGGGTCAAAGTCAGCCAGGTTCAGGTACTGTCACATAGAATCAGGTGGAGTCAGGTGTATTTAGGAAGGGTCAGAAAAAGGTGAGTCACAGAGTGTTCATGAAAAGTAATAAAGGTGGAGTCAGACCAGGGTCAGGGTGAGCCCAGGGGCTGGCAAGGCACCATGCGCAGGCGAAAGGGGGGACAGCGCAGCACCGTGCCTGGTGACCCACTGAGCCCCGGCAGCCCCCCCGGGCCCGGCTCCAGACGAAATTCCCGCAGGATCAGCCCCAGGAACACGAAGAGCTCGGCCCGCGCCAGCCCCTCCCCCGGGCAGGATCGCGCCCCGCAGCCGAACGGCAGCAGCGACCGCGAGGGGGCGCCCGGGGCCAGGAACCGCTCTGGGGGCGATGGATCAGGTTGGAGGGGACCCCACAGGGATGGGGGGACCCAAAGGCTTTCGGGGGGGAGCCAGAGCGACGGGGGGACAAGTTTGGAGGGAACCTGGGGGCTCCCCAGGTTGGACCCCGGAGTTAAGAAGGAAGACATGGGGGCTTGGGTTGACCCAGGGGCTTGGAGGGACCCTGAGGGGGCTCTCAGGGGTTTGGGAGGGGAATAGATGGGAGGAACAAAGGGATCCACAGGTTTTGGGGGATACCCAGATATATGGGGGGTACAGTGGGGATGGGGGGGAGAACCACAGGTTTGGGGTAAGGGGTGTGGGTTTGGGGTGACTCAGGCATTGGGGGGGGTGACACTCATGACACCAAGGTGTTCCCAGGATACCCAGGAGTCAGGAGAAAGCCCGTGGTTGGGGGAACCGTTTGATGTTTGAGGAGACCCCAGGAGTTCGGGAGGGAACCCTCAGAGTGCAGGAGTACCCACATACCAGGCAGGAAGACCTCTGGGTGCTGCCAGATGTCAGGGTCCTGTTGAGCTGCCAGCAGGTTGGGGACCAGGACAGTGCCAGCCACCACAGGGAGCCCCCCAAGACTGGAAGGGGACAAGGGGAACTGAGATGGACTGAGGTCTGCTGGCAACTACTGAAAACTACATGGGTCACTACTGGGACCTACTGAGGCCATACAGGAGCTCTCTGGGCGTTACTGGATGTCTGTTTGCGTGATGGGTCCATACTGGGATCTTGTAGGTACTACTGGGACTTACTAGATGTCTGTTGGAGTCTACTGGGGCCATACTGGGGCTCTCTGGGATCTATTGGGTGCCTCTTGGAGTTTACTGATGCTGTATTGGAACCTACTGGAGCCATACTGGGACCTACTAGAGTTTATTGGGAGTCTACTGGCGTACTGGGTGGGATCTGCTAGCAGCATACTGGGATCTGCTGTAAGCTACTGGGTGTTGATTGGTGTCTACTGGGGCCATACTGGGATCTGCTGGAGACTTGCTGGGGCCATACTGGAACTCTGGTATCTACTGGGTGCATGCAGAGGTCTACTGGGGCTCACTGGGAACTGCTGGAGCCATAGTGAGCTTTTCTGGGGGCTACTGGATGTCTATTGGGGTTTAGTGGGGCCACACTGGGAGTTACTGGGATATACTGGGAACTCCTGCTGGGACATACTGGGGCTATTGTAGGGTCTCCTAGGATCTAGTGGGTGTTTGTTAGGGTCTACTGGGTTAATTCCAGGAACTGTTGGGGCCTAGTGGGACGTATGGGGGTTACACTGGGGCCTTACCTGGGACATAATGAGTCTTACTGGGATTTACTGGGGTCTGTTGAGGCTGGGTCCTACAGGGACTTACTGGGCTGTACTGGTCTACTGGGATGTACTGCAGCCCTACTTCTACTGGGCCCTCCTGAGATTTACTGACACCTACTGGTGTATTGGGGTCTTACTGGGGCCACACTGGGACCTGACAGGTCTTAGTGGGACTCACTGGGGTCTAATGGGCTTTGCTGGATTCTCCTGGACCCTCCTGATGATACCAAGTGGTCCCTTACTGGTCTGTAGTGGTTCGTCTCAGTTCTCCCTGACCCAGACTGGCTCATAGCGGATCCTCCCAGCATCCCTCCCCCACACTGGCCTGAACTGGTGTGTCCTGGTACCTGGTATGGCGCAGGGCACAGTGGGGCAGCGCCAGGGGTGCAGGGGGCCGCAGCCGCAGGGTCTCGCTGACAGTGGCCTGAAGAAGGGGCAGGCGCCCCATGTCCCCCGGCCCAGGGGGTCCCTGTGCCCCCTCCAGCTCCGCCCGCAGCCGCGCCTGCAGCTGCACAGGTGGAGCACAGTTGTGCCATGTCTGTCATGGGGTGTTGAGGGAGGGGGTGCATCCCAGGGGACACACAGTGGCAGTGGGATGACAGAGGAACTCCCCAGAACCCCAGACCCTCCCAAACCCAGCAACCTGCCCCTGGGACCCCAAACTACCCCCAAACCAGGCCATCTCCCTAGAGGACCCCCTTGAACCCCCAGATCCCTCCAAACCCCCAAACCTGCCCAACACCCCCACACAAAACTGGTCCTCCCTCCTCCTTGGGGACACCCCTAAGTCCCCAGACCTGTCTCTTGGGACCCTCTATCCCCAGACCTTCAGTCACCTCTCCATGGAAACCCCAAACCAAGGAGCCATGTGAGGACACAGACACAGCTCTGATAAGTCTGTGACATCCAGGTGGCACCACAGGACAGGGTGGGGGGACACAGTGGTCACAGGGTATGCATGGGACATGGGTGGAGGACATGGGACCCTCCTGGGGAACACATGTGGGGATGTGAGTCCCTTCCAGGAACATGCATGGGGACTTGGACACAGCTCTGACATGCATGTGGCACCTCAAGGTGGTGCAAGGGCATGGTGTCAGCCATGGGGAGGAGGACATGGGGGACATGTAGGACATACGTGGGGATATGGGACCCTCAGGGACATACATGGAACCTTGGGACTGTACAGGGGACACACGTCATATGGGGGCATAGCAGCAGGAAGCTTATGGAAAAGGGAACATGAGGGACATATAGAATATATACAGGATGTGGGTGGAGACATGGGACCTCTGGGAACACACAGGAACTTCTGGTGCTGCATGGAACACATGGAGGGACATGCATTTCACCTCAGGGCGGTGCAGCAAGAAGGCCACAGCCCAGCCCAGAGCAGCCGCCGTGGTCTCAGTGCCCCCAATGAACAAGTCGACCAATGCCATGTGCAGCCGGGGGGGGCTCAAGGGGCCCCCCCATGCCTCAGAATTACATCCCAGCAGCATCCCCAAAACTGTGTCCTCAGGAGGGGAGGGGCACGCCTGGCAAAGGGATTACACGTGTTGGGGGGGTTCTCCTGATCCCCAGCTGCCCCCAAACATGAGCGTCCCTTCCAAATCCCCAAGTCCACCCAAACCCCTGGTTCCTCCCCCAACCCTTACATCTACCCAACTCCACATCCCTCCTCAGACCCCTGGGTCCTCCCATCCCCTTGGGTCCCCCCAAACCTCTGTTTCCCCCAAGATATGTGGGTCTCCCCAAGCCCCTGGGCAGCCCCCCAAAATCCTGGTTTCCACCCAGAATCTGGGTCCTTCCAGACTCCCAGGTATTTTCCAAACCCCTGGGTCTCCCCTGACCCTCTGTTCCCACCAGTCTGCTCCTGACACCTGGCTGCCCCCTGTGCCTCCCCACCTGGTGCCGCCGGATCTGGGCCTCCACAAAGGCGTCACGGTGCTGGACAAGCCGCAGCAGCTTCCGCAATCCGGGGTTGGGCAAGACCTGGGCACAGGGACTCCATAGGGAGCCCCAACCCCCAAGGAACCCTTGACCTCAGAGAGATACCCCCTCCCCCAGAGATGCTGCATCTCTCCTGAAAAGTCTCCTCAGCCCCAGAGAAAGCCTATGGCTGCTCCCCTGGCTCATATAGACCCCTCCAATGTCCTGCAGGCACCCTCAGCTCCATAAAGACACCTTACCCCATAAAGACCACCCTAGCCCTATAGAGCCTCCACAACTGCCCCTCCACAGAGCTCCCAAACACCATATAGACCCTGTAACCCCTGTGCAGCCCCATAGAGACCCCATAATTCCCCTCCTAAGGTTATACAGTCTCTTCCCAGTGCCATAGAGATCACCCAAGCCCCCTGTGGACCCTATAGGCTCCCTGCCAGCCCCCCATACCCTTCTCCAGTCCCATAGGCTGGGCCTCTCCCAACCCCATATAACCCCAGAAGTCCCATATCCCTCCCACGAGCCACCTAAGCCCCGAGACTCACATCCCTTCCCAGGGCCCTATACCCTGCCAAAGGGCCCATAGCCCCCCTGTAGCCCCCAATATTGCCCCCATAGGCTCTATAGCCCTGGGCTTCATAGTCCCTCATGCAGCAAAAAGGCCACAGCCTGACAGGCCACCCACAGGACCTGCCAGACTTACCCGCAGCAGGGGCAGCAGGTCAAGCACCTGTACACTGCTGTGCCCCCAAACCTGCAGCAGCTCCCCCAAGCAGCGGGAGAAGGCCCGGAGCTCCCCTGGAGGGGGCACCTGGAAGAGGACACACCTGTGTACTGTCCAGTACTCAAGTTCTCTCTGGATCCCCCAAAACACCCCCAACACAATTTCAGACACTTGGGTCCCCTCAAACTCCTGTGTGCTCCTAAATCCCTGCCACCCAGCCACAAATTGCTCAGTCCCCCCCAAACAGCTGGATGTCCCCTCCACAAATTCCTGGGTCCCCTCCTAAAACCCCTGGGCCCACATAAAAACTGGGTCCTCCCCCAAACCCCTGTCTGCATTCTGGGGCCCCCCAAATCCCTACCAGGTCCCCAAAGAGGAGGCGTGCGATGGTGCTGCAGGTATGGAAGGTGAAAATCTCAGAGGGGTCCAGGGGGGCCTCCCCATGGGAACGCAGCTCCTGGGGGAAAGAAGAGGTTAGGGGGAGCCCTGGGGGAAATAAAGGGGGAGCCCAAGGGTGGTTTAGGGGGTCGCAGGAGAGAAGTGGGGAGCTCCAAGGGGAGTTTTGTGGACTCACAGAGACAATGCCCTTTTGAGGTGCAGAGGGTAAGGCTTAGGTGGGTCAGTTGCAGGGGACAGGGAGTGTGGTGTGAGTGCAGGGTTTGGGGACCAGGTTTGGGATGCAGAGAGTGGGGGTTGAGTGTAGGCAGCACAGTTAGGGTGAAGAGAGTGGGGTTTAAGGTATCAGTTTTGGAGTGCATGGGGCAGGGTTTTACTGGTCAGTATTGGATGGGGATCTGTTTTGGAGTGCAAGGAGGATCAGTTTGGGGGGTGTCAGGGTTGCAGGGGGATTAGTTTGGGTAGAAGTCGGTTTCAGGGTCTCACCTCACACAACTCCTTGCCCTGCAGCCAAAGAAGGGGCCCGAGACACCCCCCAGCCCGTGCCAGCGCCCCCCGCACTGCTCCCCGCTGCCGGTGCCAGTCAGGGCAGGGGCCTCCCAGTGCCAGGTCCCGGCCCCCCTGTGATACCAGCGACCCTGGCATTGGGCAGAGGAAGTCAGGGACCCCCCCCAGCCCCTACAGGGACCCACTTCCATCACACCAGGGGTGTTCTGCAAGGCTCCTCTACCTCCTTCAACCCCATAGCCACCTCCTCCATAGAACCCCTCCAATCCCACTAGGAACCCTGGTTGAAAGGTGTGTCTGGTGGGGCAGAGACCTGCAGAGATTGCCCTAGCCCCTACAGGCAACCCACCTCTCCAGAACTGCCCCCACCCCCTCCCAGTACCCACGTCCCCAACCCAAGAGGGACCTCCTCCAAATCCCGTAACAATCCTTTCAATCTCATAGGGAACCCCTCAAACTCTAGAGGAACTCGCCATCCCGTAGCCCCCCCCCGCCACAAGGCCCCACAGAGGACTCCACAAACCCCACAGTGACTCCCTTCAAATCCTCCAAATAGCTTCCCCAAACACACTCCAACCCTCACAGGAACCCTTCCAACCTCTGCCCCACCTCCATAGCCCACCCGGCCTCCGCTGTCCCCATACCCAGATAACTGCTGGGGCGCCCCAGCCAGTCACCCCAGTGCCGGACGAGCGCCTCACGGATGGTCCCCACTGAGCTCGGCACCAGCACGTCTGGAAGGAAGAGGAGGGGCTGGAGGAGACCCCAAAATTGGGGGGGGGGGGGGGGGGGGGGGGGGGGGGGGGGGGGTTCCAAACCAAGTGGGGAGTCCTGGCGTGGGATTTTGGGGGGAGCATCGGGGGATTAGTGCCTCAGGAAAGGTTTGCTGGGTCTGAACTTTGTGGAGGTCCCCACGGCAGGAGGAAAAGGGCAGAGCTGGGGTTTCGGAGAGTCCCTAAGGAGCGGGAAGAGGGAGGTCTGGTGGGGATCTGGGGTCCCAGGGTAGGTCCGTCCCGTGTCGCCCCTCACTCACCGCGGCCCCCCAGGCGCAGGCGCAGCACGGGCCCGTGCCGCCGCGCCAGGCGGCTCAGGTGCAGCGCCCCCTGCGGGTGCAGCAGGTGCAGCGCCCCCCAGCGCGGGCCGCGCCCATGGCCCCGCCGCAGCAGCGCCCACAGCGGCAGCAGCGACAGCAGCAGCAACCACAGCAGCAGCGCCACAGCCCCCATGGCCCGCAGAGCGTGTCCGGAGAACCCCTATATTGGGGAACCCCGACACCACGCCCCATGGGGCCTCACCCCTGAAGTCCTGCCCCTCGCAGGTAGTGTGTGCGCACCTCACCACGACGACAACCACCCGCCCACACCCCCGCAAGTATAAAATCGGACCCTAAGCCCCGCCCCAATAAAGAGGGCCCCTAAAACGCCGCCCCTTGAGGTTCGGCCCTCAGATGGGGGATTTCAAGAGCCTTCTCTCGTTAAGCCTTGCCCCTCACTGGCTCTTTTCCTTTTTAAAGGAGAGCTCTGCCCCCAGGCCCTGCAAGCACCCCCTCGTCCTCTAGAAAACGGACCCGGAGGCCCTGCCCCTAGAATCCCTGCCTGCCGATGCGTTGATTCCTCCCATAAAGCAAACCCGAAATCCCTAGCCCCCCAAAATGACCCCGCACTATAAAAGCGGCCCCTTAGGCCCTGCCTCAAACACCACCTTACAAAGGGGACGTGTTAAGGTGGGGGATGTCTCAACATGGGGATCCCTCATGGTCCCAAATAAGATTAGGGATGTGAAGGTGTCAGGAGGGGGCTTGCCCCAGGGTGATGGTCTTTGTAGGAGGGTGCCAGGGGTTGGGTCATGGTGTGGGGATACTGGGGGTGTCCTCCATCAGATGCTCCCTCTCTGGAGCCCCTGCAGGTGTCAGGCCAACTGCAGGTCCTTGGGGAAAACAAGATGATACAACAGGCAGTGAACACGGGTATGTGTTCTCTGTTACCTGCACTCTGAAGCCTCTCAGCACCCCCTGACCCCTTCACAGCATTCCCCAGGAGCAGCAACCCCCTAAACACACTCTCAGGGCACAGGATCCTTTTAAATCCAACCACAGGCAGCTCAAACCCCCTGTGCCCCTAAAAGTGGGGTGTGGGCCCCAATATCCAGTGACCGTCCCCCAATACCCTGAAGACCTCCCCCTGGAGAAAGGGCCCCCCCCATAGTACTTCCTGCTAGCCCCCCATCTACAGAGTCCATCGACTGCCCCCCTCAGGTCCCGTTAAACTCCCCTCTACAAACCTCTCAGCCCCTCCCTTAATCCCAATGACATCCCTTTATCACCCATAGAGATCCTCCTAGGCCTCCTTAATCCCCCAGAGACACCCCCAGAACCCATAGGATCTGCCACAGCCCCTCTGACACTCCCACCCCACCCAGTACCCACAGCTCTCTTCCAACTACCCATAGAACCTGCCCAGCGCCCCTCCTTCAACTTCCATAGGAGATCCCCTTTGGACCACCCTTGGCCCCCAGCCCTCACCTCCTGCAGCACCAGCAGAGCCACACCTGTGGTAAGAGGCCCCCTGAGTGCAGGGTAAGCAGAGTTCCTGCATGTGTGACAGAGCATGGGAGAGTGGAATGTAGGGGAACAGGGGGACATGGGGAATGCTGGGGACACAGGGTGACATGGTGGGACATGTGGGGCCATGGAGACATGGAGACATTGGGGGTCATGGAAGGCACGGGAGTGGGAATGATGTGGAGGGGCATAGGGGACATGGAGGAGGGCTGTGGGAGACACCAGAATATGGGAAGACATGAGGACGTCCTGGTCTGCGGCCATCACCCTGGGGAGACCTTGAGGACGTGCCGGGACATGGGAACACCCTGGTTGTCAGCCTGGGGACACTGTGGGGACACCCCAGGGACAGGGACACACACCGGACTGGGACACCTTGGGGATACCCCAGGTAGAGGGACAAGGGGCTGACATCTTGGGGATATCCTGGGCATGGAGACTTGCTGGGCACCCCCCTAGGGACATCCAGAAAGGGGACCCAATGACACCCTGGGGGCATGGAAACAACCCTTTAGGGACAATCTAATGGGACAGGGAGACAGTGCCACCACAGGGGAAGGGCCACAGGGGACATCCAGTCTGGGAGGCCTCTGGGGGATGGGTGGACACAAGGACATCAGGAGGCACAGAAGGACACTGCAGGAGGACAAGGCCACCATGTGGTGGGGGAAGGGCAAGGACATGGTGGGGCCAGAACAGTGTGGAGGGGGGAGACCTTTGAGTAGGGATGGTCCCAGGGGGTTCCAGGGAGTGTTTAAGGGGTCCCAGGGACTTCTCAGCAGATGTTTGTGCTTCTCAGGATGGATTTGGGAGAATCCAGAGGGTAGTGAGGAACCCCGGGAGGGTGTCTGGGGAGATCCTGGGGTGGATTTGGGGGCATCTAATGGGGGTTGGAGGGTCTTGGGGGGTTGGGATTCCCAGTCACTCTGGGGTGTAGTAGGGTTGATTTAGGGGGTCTGAAGGGGGTTGGAGGGTTGCCGAGAATGTCTGTGGGAGTTCTGAGATTGGATTTTGGTGTTCCAGGGTGGACTGGGGAGAGGGCAGTCTGGCGGGGTTTGGAAGGTCCCAGTAGGTGTTTAGGGGAGTCCTGGGAGGGAGAAGTTTCCAGGTTACATCTAGGGGCTGCCAGAGAGGTCCCAGGGAGTAGAGGGTGTCTGGGGGGCTGGAATCCTGTGGTGAATTTGAGGGGACAGGATGTCATTGAGTGAATTTGGAGTGTCACAGGGGTTGTTTGTGAGGATCCAAGGGTTGATTTGGGGACTGCAAGTGGGTTTGGGGGGGTCTAGTGGGGTGCAGTGTCCCAGGGGTTGTTGGAGGGTGAGGGTGATTTGGAGCTTCCAGAGCTGATTTGGGGTGACTCTGGGTAGATTTGGGGGACCTGGGAGGGTGACAGGGGTTGGAGGAGGGTCCTGCTGGATGTTGAGGGTCCCAAGATGGATTTGAGGGACTCCTGAGGGGCTGTTGTGGGGTACCAAGGCATCCCTGGGGTGCTGGGGAGATTCAAGGGCATCCTGGGCAACACTGGGAGTCCTGAAGTGGATTTGGAAGGGTCCCAGGGGCTGTTTGGGAGGGTTCCCAGAATGGATTTGGGGAGGTTGCATCTTGGAAGATCTGTGGAGTCCCAGGGGAGTTTGGGAGTCCCTGGGGGGATATTGCCAGGTCCCAGGTTGGGTGGAGTGGGAAAGAAAGGCAGGTGTCATAACCCACCCATCAGGGGTGCAATGCTCATTGTAAATTCTCATCAGGCTAAACAAAGCTCCCAGACGTGTCCTTTTCTTCCTCAAGGTAGAATGGAGAAGGTGCAAACCATTCTGACACCAGCAACCATCACCTTGTGCCTGAACAGCTGGGCTGCTTGCCCCAGCACCTCTAAGAGCTGGGCCACGAACCAACAGTCATTACCTGTGCCTGGAAAAATCATCTCCCACAGAGCACCAGGGAACTGGCTCCTCCCAACCTAGGTAGGCACCTAACACGTCTGCCTCCACCTGATCCCCACAGCTGCCCAACTCAACCAGATGTGCACTGCAGGACCAGCCCAGAGCCCTTCAGCCCCCACAGAAACACAGCCCACTCTTAGACAGCTTCAGGGGGCAATTAGCAGTTTCAGAATAAAGGCAGAATGATAAACACAGAGCAGGAGCACAGTTGTCTGGGTTGTAACAGCAGCAAACCCAGGAACTCACCAGTTCTGGTGGGAGGTGGGGGATACAGATACTGGGAGTGACAGTAGCAGTGTGTGTGGGGCATGAAATACTGTTCCTGGGCACACTGGTATGAGGATGAGATTAGGGGCCAGGGAGGCTAAGGAGGAGGCAGTGCTCTGTGTTCACCTCTGCTTAAGTTGAAGCCCACACTACGGCCTTGGCCAAACAACTGCAATTTCTGGGTGTATTTTGCAGCACTTTCTCCCAGTCTCAGGTTTTTGTGCATGTAATGCTGCTGCTCGATATTCTTTCCCTTCAGAGCTGCAACTATAGTCTCCATCCAAAGAAGAACTGCTCATCTCATGAAGAAAATGCAAGAGCAGAACTGGGGCTGAACGTGGATCCAATGGCCACAACTCACTGCTATGGGCCAGAGGTGACCCTTGCTCTTGCTGCTGGGGAGGCAAAGCTCTGTGACGTTCATACGCCCTTTTTCCCAGGAAGCAATGGCATAGCTGTGCCAGAGGCCTGTCCCAGGTGTGAAGTGTTGTGAGGCAACAGGTAGCTGTCCTCCCCTCTGTGGGCTGCCAGCACGAGGAAGATGATAGTGAAGAGCAGGAGTTGTAGGGAGCCTTCCCTGTGCTCCAGGCCAACCTGGGTGGAAAGTTCTCAAGGGGTGCCTGGGCCTCAAGGGAAACCAAGGACTCAGAGCACTGCAGGGCTGAGGCAGGAGCTGGAGGGATGCACTGGGCACGGGGGCTGTGGAGGGTTGGCACACCAGACCCCACAGGGGAAAGGGTGGGTGTGCCTGGTGTATCACAGAAAAAGCTTCCCCCATACCACCTCGGTGCCTTGTAGAAAAATTTCCCCTGCCTTGTCTCTTATGTGTCACCAAAACCCTCCCCCACACCTCCTCTACTCTGCAGTCCAGGAGTGATGGGGCAGAAGCTGCTGCTGGCTTCATCTGCCCTTCAGACCTGTGGGCTGCACCGCCAGCACTGTGGGGTCACCTCATCAACACCAGGGTTCATCCAAGGCAGAGCCCTCACATGGGGTGTGAGGGGGTGGGAGTTCAGCACCCTTCAGATACTGCAGATGTGCTGCAAGATGGGGGAAGAGGCCAGACTTTGCCTTGCTGGACCCACAGGATCCTACAGTTTATTCCCATCCAGGCACCTTTAAACTGGAAGCACTGGAATCACCCTGGAGCTGTAACTGTGGCAAACTCGGAATTTTAAGAGCTGGGCAGCCCCAAGCTGGGACCAGTATCCCCCCAACAGGGACCACTGGGATACCCATGACAGAGAAACACCTTCAAACTACATTGCCTTAACAGGAAGATGGCAGACTGGAAAAGCTGGGATCCTCATCTTCTCAGGACAGCCTACAACAGCTCTGCCAACTGTCACCTGTTGAAACAGACCCACAAAGCACCCCAAAGTAGGGGTCATTGCCTCTCCCATACAGAATCCTTCCCCAGCTGAAGCACTGGATCAGTTCAGTGCCCAGACCAGCTTTAATCTCTTCACTCTGGATTTTACTAGGGGCCTGGTGTAACCACCCCCACTGGCAGGGGTCCTCCTGGCCCCTTAACACCTTATTTTCCCTCCCCCACCAGTGCCAAACCCTGCCCTCCCCAGCTGGGGATAGAAGGGGACTGCTACAGTGTATGTAGTTTAACTCGTTTTATTTAGACTCGAAGGTAACTGCGGCCCAGTGGGACCGGGACCCAGTAGAAACGCAGCAGTACATCAGGACTGAAGTGGGAACGGGTGAGCTGCAGCATGGTGTGGTGCCTGGGCTGCCCAAGGAATGGTTAGTTGGTGAGAGAAGGGTTTATGAGAGCTGCCCGCAGTCAGTGATGGTGATCTTCTTGCTTGTTTTGCCGTCTTTGGAGCCACAGCGCTCCATGGCCTCCACCACGTTCATCCCCTCCTTGACACGGCCAAAGACAACATGCTTGCCATCCAACCTGCCGGAGAAGCACCAGTCACAATTGGTCCCCAATGTCCCCCAACAGAAGACCTCTCCCAGATGCAGATCCCCAAGCTTCTCCTTCCATAGCCCACAACTCACCACTCAGTCTTGGCAGTGCAGATGAAGAACTGGGAGCCATTCGTGTTGGGGCCGGCATTGGCCATCGACAGGATGCCAGGGCCCGTGTGCTTCAGGATGAAGTTCTCATCTGGGAATTTCTCTCCATAGATGGATTTTCCTCCAGTGCCATTGTGGCGTGTGAAGTCACCACCCTGTGAAAAGGCAGCATTTTCAGGTCACAGGTGCAGAAGAACTCTCTGGAACTGGGTACAGGCAAGAGGCAGAACCAATCTCACACCTAAGCATCCAACCCCAAAATCCACCTGAGTGCCAAATCGCCTCACCCACCCACCAACCCATCCACTGCACCAAGAGCACCACGCACCTGGCACATGAACCCAGGAATGATTCTGTGGAAGCAGGACCCCTTGTAGCCAAATCCCTTCTCACCAGTGCTCAGAGCGCGGAAATTTTCTGCAAAGGAAATAAAACCCCACCATGAACAGCTTTATTCATCAAGAGTTCAGCACACTACTAGGGTTTCGTGCAGTGAAGCCAAAGTTGCTTTACTAACCTGCTGTCTTCGGGACCTTGTCTGCAAACAGCTGTAAAGACAGGAAAAGCATTTGTCAAATCTCAGCTGGTGACTGGCCACTGCCCCCCACTCCCCGAGGCCACCTTCAGACCGCGGGAATCCCCCTAAACACTGCTTGGAGCCCAGGGACCCGCTCCGTGCAGCGGCGTCTCAGCAGCTCTAGATTCCTCCCCGCCTCACTCCGTTATCTGCAAGCTCAAAATCAACAGCTGCGGTATCGCGCGTCTCACCAGCGGGGCAGAGAAGCATTCATTCCGCTGGCCTGGATTAAATTAAACATTAATGCGCCCGAAGCCTTCCTGGGTGGGGCGCGCGCGCCGCCTCCCATCGCTTCAGGAGGATTTTGGGCTGGATGCGCCACCCATGCGGGAGCGCGGCCCCGAATCTGCAGCAGCCGTGGCGCCCGGAGCAGGCCCAGCCGTTCCAGGGATGCTCTGCGCCCCGGGCGGGGTGACAAATGCTTCGCCCTCCAGCGACAATCCCGCGGCGACTGGCTTGCCAGCACTGTCCGCCGGCATCCCCAGACTCAGGCAGCATTGCCCGGCAGTTCGACACGGCTCATCTCGATGCTCTGGGATAAAATGGCGGCGAAGCAGCAACGGCCGCAACCCGCAGTGGGGGGGGGGGGGTGGAGGAATTGCCGCGTGCCCCGGGGCAGAGCGGAGGCGCGGCGGGAAACACGGTGGTAAGGAGGCCAGCGGTAACGGGGAACCAGCAGCACCAGACCAGGTGCGAACAGACTCCCCTGGGCGATGGCGCGCCCCGGGCTGGCATCGTGCCGCCGCTTCTCGAGCTCGCCGAGCGCAGCACTGCGAGACCCTTTGTTCGCCCCGCCGGGCCAGGGGCGCCGCAGTCCCGCAGCCACACCAACGCGCCCCCCCACCCCCCGCTCCCCCCGGGCGCGCACGCGCGGCGCCTGCTGATTTCCCGCCCCCCCCAACTCGCCTCGCGCGCTCCGCAAGGAAATGGCAACGGCGGCCCCCACCCTTCCCCAGCGGCCTCTCGCGCCCACCTCGAAGGTGACGCGACCCAGGGGCTCGCCACCGGCGGCGATATCGAAGAAGACGACGGGGTTGGCCATGGCGAGACACGAGCAGAGCAGCAGACTCTCCTCCCTGCAGCAGGCGCGGCGCAGCAGAAGGAGCCCCGCGCCCCGCCGCTCATTTTATAGCGTCGAGGAGGGCCCGCCTCCCCCGCGGCGCTGGCCAACGGCCGCTGGCGGAGTGGCGGAGTGGCAGGGCAGACAACCAATTGGCGGCGCCGCGTTTGAAAGAGGGGGAAGGGAAAAAAGCGCGGGCGGGGCGGGGGCCGCGGGTCGGTGCTCGGCAGGGCGCGGCGCGCATGCGCCGTGCGGAGAGCAAGGAGAGGCGGGATGGGGCGGGAGCGGCTGAGGGGAGGCGGGTGCGGCGCCGGGCCGCCGTGCGGGGCGGTTCAGTGGGGCGACGGGGATGCAGCGGCACCAGGGCGTGCGGGGCTTGGAGCTGCCGGAGCTGCGGCCCAGCCCTGGCAGCCTACCGCCCGATGTGGGGACATCCGCTTTCCTCCCGCTCCGCCGTCGGACTACAGCACCGCCCGGCCAGCTCCGGTTAATAATTGACACCACAGGTCCGGTTCACTGCCCGGCCGGGCCGCCGCTGCTCGGGGATAGAGCAGAATTCCCTCGCTACTCGGGAGATACCCTCCCCCCCTCTGCCCGGAGAGAGGGCTGGATCCTCCCGCCAACCGAGAATCTCTCCTGCTTGCCCGGAGAGGGGTTGCGGGACCAGCTCCACAGCGGTATGACAAAAGATGGGGGGACACACGTGACCCTGCAGAAGGATCCTTTAATAGCCGTCGGGGACATACAGGGCAACTCGGCGCGGGGGAGGTGGGAGCAGGGCTCCACACACCACACCAGACCCGTGCAGCGTAAGGGGCAGCAGCATTTGCACATTGATAGGAGGGCACAGGCAGCCCTGCAGTGACGCACTTGCCTTTAAATATGGGGAGTCTCAGGTGAGCAGTAGTGTTTCTACACTATGTACAGCCTTGTGCTTCTGGGGTGGCTCAGCCCCTCTGTCCCATCGCAGCCCTTTGAGAAAGCCCCTGCCTTGGGGGGTCCCGGCTCTGCAGCGGGCAGGGGCACACAGTGCTGCCCCCCAGCCCCGGGGGCGGGGCAAGGATGGCTCAGTTATTCTCGAAGAGGGAGAGGAGGTCATCGTTGCTGCTGCTGGGGAGGTCGGGGGGCCCCAAGTAGGAGAGCAGCTCGTCAGGATTCGTCAGCTCGGGCAGGAGCTGGGGGCAGCAGTGTGTGATGATCGGCTCCCTGCAGCTTCTGCCCACCCCCCTGCAACAGCTGGTGTCCCGAGCCAGCAGCAGGACCCTTGTCCACCCCTATGAGTACTCACGTCGAGGGTAGCCTCCGAGCCATCACCCGCCACGGCCATGCTGGGTACAGGGGGGAAGACGAGGTCGGCAGTATGGGCCGAGGGTCCCAGGGGTTGCCGTGCCACTGCGCTCCGGGAGTGCAGAGTGGAGGCCGGCTGGCTGCCCGAGGGAGTGTTGTGCAGCCCCGTCTGCACCGTGGGGTGGGACGGCTCCATTCGTCCCGGTGGGGGAAGCTGGAGAGTGGGGGGAAAGAGCATAGCCATGATACCTTCCCTTCCCTAGGACCCCCCAGCCCTCCCACAGTGAGACATGAGGGCTTGGAGGGAATCCCCCCACCCATAGCCCAGCTGACCTGTGCAGGCAGAGGGGGCACAGGAGGCTTCTCAGAGGCCAGAAGGCCACCTGGGATGTTGGGCTGGTAGGAAATGGAAGGGGGGCCTGGTGTGAAGTCACTCAGCGTTGAGGTGCCAGGGACGCCAGGGGCAGCGAAAGGCTCTGGGAAGCCCCCAGGACCCAGAAAGCTGGAACCTGGGAGAGGAAATGGGGCAATTGGGGGACACACACACAGGGATGGGATTCAGTCCTGTCCCTCATGGATCCCCCCGTACCCGGGGTGCTGTAGTCGGTGGCAGCCCCCACTGGAGGTTGTGACAATGCCGGGAAGGGCACAGAACCAGGCCCCAGGGCCGCGATCATCTCCATGATGTTGGGCAGCACCATGTGTGCAGGACTGAGTGTCCGGCACCGCTTCAGCGCTGGACCCTCTGGTTCCTCCTTGATGTGGACATCAGGTTTGATAGGAACAGGTTTCCAGCTGCAGGTCGGGTCGATGGTGATCTCCTCATGCTCTGAACTGTGGGCAGCAGGAGGGCAGGGGAGTTGAGGCTGGGGCCACTGGCTGCACAGCCCCTCAGGGGTGGCACAGGACTGGGCACGGATGACAGACAGCTGAAGGGAAGGCACTTACTTCTGGATGTAGATCAGAATGCCCAGCATGTACTGGTCAACCTCCAGCCCCTCCAGCAGGGCTGTCTTACTGCAGGCAGAGTGAGGGCAGCGTGAGATAAGGGAACCCCCACCAGACAGGAGCCTCCCCTACAGCAAGAACTACTCCTCTCCCAGGGAAGGAAATACATCCCCCACAGGTAGTGAAACACACACCCATGCCCTACAGGCAGGGACACCAGGGCATGGCCCCACTGTGGCTCCCCACTCACTTGCAGACAGGACACCGCCATGTCCCCCTCTCGCAGTTGAGCTGCAGATATGACTCCAGGTCGAAGCACTGTGGGGGAGAGCAGCAGCTGAGATGGAGAGGGTAGGATATTGGGTGGGGGATACCCCCAGCACCCTGTCATCACCACCCCTACCTGTATGTGCCGGCAGTCATGACCCCTGGCTGGAAGCTGGATCCTCCGGAAGGTGATAGGGCACTTGAGGGACACCTTGATGGCCGTCTGCTCCACGCCATCCTCACCATTGGGCCCTGGTGTCCCAGGGATGGTCCCACTGCTGAAGTTGCGCTTGACTGGGAAGGTGGGGGTGAGGGGCACCAAGGATCAAAACCAGGACACTGGGATGGGGTGGCACTGTGGTGGCACCTGGGCAGTAGTGCACCATCACCCCCATTGTGCTGTGGCCTCCCTGCCACAATGCATCCTCCTGACCCCCAGGACCCAGCTGCTCACTTTTGGTGATGCAGTGCTCAGCAGGGAGCAGACGCTTCTTGATGAGCCCCTGCAGCACTGAGCGCACTGAGGGCCGATGCACCAGCTGCAGGACGAACAGGTGGGACTGTGGAAAGATGGGAGGCTAAGCTGCGGCCCCAGGCACCACCCTCCCTCTCCTGGTACCCTCCTGGTGACTCACACAGCAGCAGGCGGTGACAGTGATCTGGATAGTGTTTCTGCCAGGCTGGCAGACGTGCTTCAGGTAGAGTGGCTTGTGGGAGGTCTTGTTGTCACCACGCTCAATGGTGAGTGGTGTGGCGTTGACGCTCACCTGCACGGAGGCCGGCCAGTTGGTGTTCATCTGCCGGTCCTCATGGTGGTAGCACTTGAACTGCAGCTCCAGGTCAGGCCTGGGGGCAGGCAGGGTGTGGGCAGGGGGTGTGTCTGCACGCGAGCCACTGCACCATGTGTCACCACAGCATGCTGCTCCAAGCCATGCAGAACCATGCAGTGCTAAGCCATTCCACGTTACACTGTGTCACATGGCATTGTGACAAACCCCACAGCATAGCACTGTGCCAGTCCACACCACATCCCACCATGCTGTGTCAGGCCGAGCCATGCCCCAAATCACCAGGCTGTACCACAACATGCCGAATACCACAACACCACGCTGAACCATGGCAAGTACAGCTGTGCCAAGCCACTTTTCGCACTGTGATGCAGGACAGCACCGTGCCAAGCCACACCAGGCCACACGACACCATGCAGTGCCCAGCTGTGCTTCCCAAGCACAGCCTCACACCGCATGGTGCCACACAGCACCCCTCAAGCAGCATCGTGTGACACTACAGAAGGTGCTCCAGGGCCCCCACCTCATCATGAGAGTCTTGTAGACAGAGTCACGGAGCTGGAAGACGTGGTTGCTGACAGCCAGGTTGTGCTGCAGGCGGAAGGGCTCCAATACCAC
Source organism: Catharus ustulatus (assembly GCF_009819885.2). Classification (NCBI taxonomy): domain Eukaryota; kingdom Metazoa; phylum Chordata; class Aves; order Passeriformes; family Turdidae; genus Catharus; species Catharus ustulatus. The sequence goes on along the minus strand of NC_046247.1, from coordinate 5,150,921 downwards.
GCCGTCCCGCACCGGGAAGGTCAGTCGCAACTCCTCGCCGGGGGCCGGCCCTGGGAGACGCCGCCATCAGGAAAACCGCCACCTTCCCCCTCGGGCCCCAGCCACACCCCAGGCATGCCCCAGCCGCGTCCCGCCCACCGCACAAGGATCCACCTTGCAGGAAGCCCAACCTCTGCCACCCCCCACCCGGAAACCGCAGTCCCACGAAGGAAGCTCCTCCCACTCAAAGTGGCTCCATCTCTGGGGGCCACCCCACTCCGACCACTATGGAGGAAGCCCATCCCACCGAAGATTCCTCCCGCCCGCTCCAGGAAACCACGCCCTATCCAAACTCTCCCTATCCAGATGGTCCCACCCTAAAAGCAGAAGCCTCCCATCAAACCACTACTCGTGAGAAAGCCACGCCCCCTGAGGCCACACCCCTCTATCAAGCCCCGCCCATTGCTCCCCACAGGCAGCCCAGCCCTGCCTCAATCAGCCCCCGAACACTGGCACAGGGCACGCCCTCTTCTCTGAAGCCCCTCCCACCCTCCATTTAAAGGGGCAAAGGCCACAGAGCTGCCAGTAGCGATGCTACTTGAGGCACGGGCAAGATCTCTGTGAAGCGCCCCTCTCACCCGCATCAGGGACACCTACCCGAAGGGGACGGGTGCAGGGGGGCAACGCTGGGCTTCATGTCTGCCAGGAAGGTTGACTTGACATCCTGACCAGGGGACGCATAGGCGGGGATGCCACTGCCTGGCATCATGGGTGGCGTAGGGTTCCCAGCCAGTGGCGAGCTGGGGTACCCCGGCAGCGACCGGCCCGGCTGTAGAGGCAGCATGCGCCCTCAGCGTCCAGCCAGGCCAGCACAGCCCCCACCCCACCCACTGCCAGACTCACCCCATTGATGGCTGCTTGGCTGTAGGTGCTGAAGCTGGTGCTCTGCCCATTGAACTGGTCAGCTGGCTATGGGAGGAGGACGGTCTCCAGGGGCTGGCACCGGGGGATGGCAGACACCCGGACCTCCACCCCTTGCCCACCATTCCCCCTGTGGTACCTTGTAATAGGGTCCAGCACTGCCTGAAGCGGAGAGGTACTGGCCCATGCTCTGCTGCAGCCTGTGGCCAGGGTATGAGGGGGACGGAGCGGAGGACTGGGGGGCGCTGGGGCCATACTGGGCACCAGTTGCAGTGTACTGCCCGCCCTGGAGGTACTGCTGTGCTGGGTACCCCTGTGGGGCCAGGGAGTCAGCACCAGTGGGAAAGGGGGTCACCACATGCCATAGCCTTCACCAATGCAGCACTCACCTCATTGGAGTATGCCCGCTTAAGGCCCTGGCGGGGCAGCTGCTGGCTCTGGGAAGGGCCAGGATAGGTGTGCTGAGGCACTCGCTGCCCACCATAGAGGGGACCAGTCCCGGGCACCCGCACTGGGCTCATGTTCACAGGGGAGACACCAGAGGGGGCCACCACACCTGCCATGCCAGCCGGGCTCATGCTGTTGGGGCCACGGGGCCCGGCATGGGGCAGGAACTGGCCGCTGAAAGACTGCCCTGTGCCCATCTGCAGCAACGAAGAGAGAGGGGTCATGGCAGGGCAGGAGGGGCTGTCAGTGCCCTGGTTCTGCCACAGCCAGGCTCTTACCGCACCATACTGGCTCAGCTCCTGGCTCTGTTTCTCCTGCAGTGCTGCCACCGTTGCTGTGGCTGTGGCTGTGGCCGTGGCAGCAGCTGCAGCCACAGCAGCAGCAGCTGCTGCCTGGGTGAAATCAGCAGTGGCCCGGCTGGCATGTGAGGGGAGCCCCATCCCTCCAGGGCCACTCGGGCCACCATTGTAGCTGGAGAATAGAGAAGCAGAAAGGCACATGCAGTGGCCCTGCAGCAGAGCACATGCCAGGCCACAAAGCACAGGGCTGGTCTTACCTGGCAGTGAAGCCTGGCCCACTGGGGTAGGAGTTGCGGCCATAGATGCTTGGCTGCACATATCCCTTCCCTGGTGCCCCCTCAGCAAAGGGCTGCTGTGGCAGGAATGGCGGTGAACTCATGCCTGAGCTGGTGCCTGCCATGCCAGGCATCAGTGGGGTGCTGGAGCTGGTCCCCCCAGGGCCCATGGGGCTGCCAAAAACCTGGAATGTGCAGTGGGAGACAGTGGGTCAGGCAGGGGCAATGGCATCCAGGTCCAGGGGGTTCCTGGGGCAGGGGTGCTGCCGGTACCTGGCTCTGGGAGGGGTTGCTGACACCCCAGACAGTGGTTACCACGGAGAGGGATCCCGGTGGCTGATTGGTGCTTGGTTGCCAAGGAACAGCCTCGTATGCAAATGAACCATCACTAGAAAGAAAAACAAATTAATGAAGATGAAGGACAGAGGGATGGAGGGACAGAGGGGACTGGGGGATGGAGGGATTGAGGAAATGGAGAGATGAAGAATAGAAGGGATGGAGGGACAGACAGGGGGATGGATGCACGGATGAAAGGATGGAGGGATGGATGGGGGTGACGGATGCATGGGTGGATGGAGGGACGCTGCCCCGGCGCCCACCCGTGGGGCGCAGGCGGCAGCGAGGGTTTCATGGGGTTCATGGAGCTCATCAGCAGGTGTGGGCTGGGTCTTCCGAGGCCGCGGCGGGCACTGCGGGACGGCGGCACCGTCTGTCACTGGGGCTGCGGGAAGCAGTGGAGCGGTGGGTGAGGGGCAGCCGCCCCCGGAGAGGCCAGGGCGGGGGACAGCCCATAGGCTTCGCGACCCCCCAACCCTCCGCGGCCGGGACTTGGCGTCCGGCCCGCGGCTGGCACGGGGCGCCGGCCGGCACGCGCACCCCCGCTCGGGCCGCCCCCCCGCGCCGGCCAACGCGGCGTCAGACCTCCCTGGGGCGGCGGGCGCTGGGGGCTTCCCCCGCGCCTGTGGGCGGGGGGAACCACGGGGACTTCCCGGGGAAGGGACGCGGCACCCCGCTCGGCATTGCACCCCGCTGCCCGGGGTATTTCCAGCCGGGGCCGGCACCGGGGGCCCGCGGGGTCACCGGCGCTTTCTATTCCTCCCGGCGCCGCGGGAGGGCGGCGGAGACGGGGTCGCCGCGAGGAAAGACACGGAGAGGGGATCACCCGCGGTAGGCCTACCCCGGCTCCCGGGAGCCGCCACCACGAAGCCACCAGCACCCGGCACGCCTCGCCGGCGGTGACAGCCCCCTCCACTCCTTCCCCGGCGGCACCGCAGGGACAGGCCCCGGGACCGGGCTCCCCCATTGCCATGGCAACCGCCCCCACCGCGGCGGGGGGGGCCCGCGACGGCACCGCCAGCCCCGCCCGTCTTCCCCCACCCCGTGCCCCCGCCCGGCGCTCCCGCTCTCACCGCGGCGGCGGCCCAAGATGGCCCTGGCGGCGCGGGGCGCGCGCGGCTGCGCGGAGGCTGCGCGGGATCTTCAGCCGCGCGCGGCCGCAGCTCCGCGGGAGGCGGGGCCGGGGGCGGAGCCGCGCCACGGCCGCGCACAATGGGGCCGCGCGCTCATCAGTACACGGGCCCCGCCCCGCCAGGCGCGAATAGCCGAGCGCCGAAGCGCCGGGGCTCTGGGGAGCAGAGGGGCGCGCGTCTGCGCGTGCCCCGTGCCCCCGCCAGGGGCAGCGCGCGTGCGGTAGCACGACGGGCGCTGCGACCGCAGCGGCGGGACCGCGAGATGCGCGTGCACGCGGCACCTTGCACGTGCGCGCGCGTGTGGACGGGTTGCGCGCAGGGACGCGGATCCGCCCGCGCCGCAGGGACAGCGTGCGGTGACACCACGTGCGACCCGGTGGGTGACAGCACAGCCACGGGTACGCGCGGGGGTGTGGCACGCGTACCATCCCCCACTTCTCCCCCCCCGACCTCCCTCCTGCAGCTGAAAGACCAGTGTCGCACCGAAAAGCCGCGGTGAGTTCTGGGGGCACCGAGAGCGAGTCCCAGCTGAGGTTGCCCCCGTCGCCCCCACCCCCCAAGGACCTCCCATGGGAGGACGCGGTGGGCTCTGGAGATGCCAACAACGAACCCTATTCGGGGATCACCTCCCTCGACCCCCATTCAGGATCTCCAATGAGAGGAAACACCACCTAGCACCAGCCCTGTCCCTGAGGGGGCTCAGAGCTAGGAGATTGTGCAGATAGAGAGGGGAAAAACGGGCTTCCCAAGGACAGGCAAAACTGAGATGGGGCACAGCACTCTCACACCTGCCTGGGCCCTCAGGACCTGCAGATGCCCTGTCTCCCTCCTCCAAGTGGCAGTGGCTGCACAGCCCAAGACTGAGGAACTGCAATGAATCTGACTTACTGCACTGGACACCTCCACAGAAAAGCTCTGGGGACCAGCCCCTCTTCGGGGGGTATGGGACACCCCCCCGAGAAGAGCCCCAAGCACCAGTTGTTCCAGGGGTCTGGAGGGCCATGGGTCTTACCCACCATGGCAGCAGGCAGCCCCTAGACCCTCATGCTCCCTCATCCACCCTGGCATGAGGCAGACAAGGACTCCAGGCACCAATGTGGGGTTCACAAGATCTGTAGTTGACAGGGGGAGGCAAATGAAGGACAGAGAGATGGACAGACAGACAGAGGAGCATGCTGTGCTGCGCCGGTGCTTAGGCCAGGTCCTTGAAGGCATCGAGGTTGAAGGCCGTGTCGAGGAGCCGCTGCAGCTCTGTCAGGTGGGTTTTCTTATTGCCGGTGGCAGGGGCAGCTGCTGGCTCCCGCCCTGCATACCTGCCAGGGAGAAGGTGGGCTGTCAGAAGGGTCTGTACTGACAAACGTCCTCCCAGCCTCACAGCCATCCCCTGCATCCTTACCAGACAGGCTTGGCACGGTTGATGGTGGTGCGAAGCCGGGGTTTGACATAGTCATAGTAGCCCTGGTTCTTGTGCTCCTCCTGGCACCACACCAGTTCGGCAGCTGGGTATTTCTCTGCTTCCCGCAGGAGGAGGTCAAAGGGGAACGGGGAGAGCTGCGAGGAACACAGAGTGGTGTCACAGGAGACATGGGGCAGCATGTCAGGGAACTCTCAGCCCGAAGGCATGGGAGTGGCAGGACCCTGCTCACCTGCTCCACCCTGGTGATGGCCACATCAGCCTCCATCTGCCGGGCCTTGCGCTCGCGGGTCAGGTCATAGTACACCTTGCCGGTGCAGAACAGCACCCGCTTCACCTGCTCAGGGTTGTGGGCGGCAGGGCCACTCTCAGGGATGACACGGAGGAAGTGGGTGCCTGCCAAGGAAGAGAATGGCACCCTGAGCCACAGCAGTTCACAGCACTGTGCCAGCAGCCACTGCACCCCCATCCCATGCCAGCCCCTTCCGGGACCCTGAGAGGCAGAGTCAGCTGACCCAGGTACAGGCACAACTTCCACTACAAACCATCACATGCCACTTAGGGGCTGCCAAATCCCAGTGGCAAGTGGCTGCTGATGGAGGAAGCCCCACTGAGCCAAGTCTCCTGAGGGTGCCAGGCTCAGCCCTAATGAAGGGGGACTCCTGTGTGCCAAGGAGAAGGCCCTGACCTCACTCGGCCACTCTCCAGCATGGGAAGGCTGCTGCCAGGCAGACTTTACCCAAGGCCACAGGCTCCTCCCTTTCACCCTGTGGAGCGTCGAAGGCGGGAACACAGGCAGCTCTGTGCTATTTGTACCTGGCAGCATGTCATCGAAGCTGGAGCGGGCTTCGGGGTGGCGCAGCAGCGACTTTGGAGTGAAGATTATCAGCTGGAATGGGGGATAAGAGGCAGAGCAAGGTGGTCAGCCCTGCCAGGAACATCCCTGCCACAAGCCAGTGCTGAAGTGCCACCCACTGCCTACCCTCCCCTGTCCATCCTGCCTGAGCAAGGGAGCAGCTGCCAGAGATATGCTTCTCATTCAGCTGCAATGCTCTGCCAGATTGGGCACCCATTTCCAACAGCACCAACTATCCCAGTCAGGATGTCCCCTGGGGAAGAGGCAGAGGGGGCTATCAGGGATGTGCCTGTCCTATGGCTGGAGCTGACCAGAAGTGGCTGAATTAGGTTATGTATTATGCAGACACTGCACTGAATTAGCAGTGTCTGCTGGCTCCAACAGCCCTGACCTCCCCATGGAGTTTGGGAAGAGGTCACAAGCCCCTGCAGCCCACACAAGCCAGCAGCTGCTCATCAAGTGCCAAGCCAGTCCTAAGCACCACGAGGCCCTTTGTCAGGCAGAGGCCAACTACCCATGTCTGAGGTGCAGGAAGAAGCTGCCCCCAGCCCTATCCCAGTCCAGCAGGGACACAGTGCCCTGCCTGGGCACCAAGCTGGGCACGGAGCTGCTGGCACTGACCGGTTTGCGGAAGGGCAGGAGGATCTGGCGCCGGAGGACATGGAAGAAGTTGGCTGGAGTGGAGCAGTTCACGACAATCCAGTTGCACTCATAGAGCTGACGCACGTCAAAGTCATCCAGTTTCTGCCTCGGCCAGCATGGTGAGGGGATTTCAGGAAACACAAGGTACCTCTTGGCCTCACAGTTCCAGCAACAGGGAGAGGAGTGGTACCCAGCCCTCCCTCCCCTCCCTCCCTTTCCTTCCTTCCCTCTTCCTTCCTTTCCCTCACTCTCCAGAGACCCACAGAGACCTGGGAGAGGCTCCATGTCTTCCATCTTGGTCTAGTCATGGGGGAGGCCCGCAACCCCCTCTCATGCCACATTCAGGGCCACCTCTGCCTCGGACTATGCCGCAGCCCCAGGTTGCTTGGAGGTGTAGCCTGGGCACCAGCTTTCCCCAAACCCTCTGGGCAGCATGACACCCACGCATCCCATGCCCCCTGCCATCAGCTCCCACTGTGCTAAGCCCACACAGCTGTTGCTGCACTCCACCCCACCCAATCCAGGGCACAGGAGAGCCAGACTGAGCACCACACCACAGAGGCCACCACTCACGGGGAAGACATCAGGATCATCGTTGCACATCTGCAGGAATCGCTCTGGGCGGGCAGAGGAGTGCTCAGGACCCTACGGGGACCAAGAAGGGGGATAGTCATTGCAGGCTGAGGCAAGCATGAGAGCCCAACGTCAGGCACTGCCACGTTATGGGTCCGTCTGGGTTCTGCCTCCAGGATGAGCCAGGGGAGTCCTTACCATGCCCTCCATGCCGTGGGGAAGCAGCAGGACAATGCCATTCTGCCTGACCCACTTGGCCTGCCCAGGACAGATGAACTGGTCGATGATGCATTGAGCAGTGTTGTGGAAATCCCCAAACTGAGCTTCCCAAAGCACCAGGGCATTGGGACTGGCCATGGCAAAGCCCAGCTCAAATCCTGAGGAATGGAACAGCAGTGAGAGGGTTGGGTTACCCTTCCAGAGCGGCCTCACCCCAGGCAGTGAGCACAGACCTAACTCGCTTACCCAAGACACCATACTCTGACAGGGAGCTGTTGCAGACAGTGTATGGAGCCTGGTTGGGCCAGAGGTGGTTCATGGGGATACAGGTCCTCTTGTCTACATTCTGATCATGCAGGACATGGTGGCGATGGCTGGAAAAGGGAGAAGAGTAACTTCATCGTCAGCCTTTGGATCCCTTCCAGAAGGGCCGGAATTGCCTTTAAAGCCTCCAAAACCAGGGCTTTACCTAAATGTCCCCCTCTCAACGTCCTGGCCACTCAGGCGGATGTGGATGCCCTCTTTGAGCAGGGAGCCAAATGCCATGTACTCTGCCAGGGCCCAGTCGACTGTCCGGTTCTTCACCATCTCCCCACGGGTTTTCAGAATACGGCTCAGACCTGCCAGGACAGGAGTCGGTTCACAGCCAGCATGGGACAGAGCTCCAGTGGTACTAGGTTTGTTCCACAACCAGCCCATGGACTGACAGACTGCAAGTGCCATGGGCAGAGGAATGGATTCACCTCTTCTGGAGGGAAGAACCATGGATGAGGAATCAGGACTGCAGGGAAGGATCAGCTCCAAAGAAGAGCTATTCCTTGGTCCACTTCCCTTACCCACAGCTCATTTGTGAACAAGTTCTCATAGAGCGTAGTTGAGAAGGAACCTTAAAGGTCATCCAGCCCAACCCCCCCTATAGGGGTTTCTTGCACCAGAAGGGACACCTTCCAGTAGGCTAAGCTGCTCCAAGCCCTGTCCAACCTGGCCTTGAACACTTCCAGGGCAAGCACAACTTCTCTGGGAAACCCGTGCCAGGGCCTCACCACCCTCACAGGGAAGAATTTCTTCCCAATATTCCATCTAATACTGCCCTCTGGCAGTGGGAAACCATTCTCTCTTGTCTTGTCACTCCATGCCCTGGTGCAAAGTGCCTCTCAATATCTCTGGAAGCTCCTTTAGGCACGGAAAGGTCTCTAAGGTCTCCCTGGAGCCTTCTTTCCTCCAGGCTAGAAAGACTCAGCTCTCTCAGAGTTCCTGCACAGGGGCTCCAGCACTGGTATCATTTTCAAGGCCTCTTCTGGACCTGCTCTAACAGGTCCAGGTTTTGCTTCCTCTGGAGCCCCTAGAGCTGGACGTGGGTTCCAGGCATGGTCTCAAGAATGCAGCACAGAGGGGGAGGATCCCCACCCTTAACCTGCTGCCCATACATATTGAAGCAGTCAAATACATCCCTTCCTTCCAGGCCACATCCCAGCCCTATCTCACATGTCTCCAGAACAAACCTCCAGCCTGGCACGACTTTCACAAGCTCCTACCTCCATGGATAGTGAAATCTTCCACTGGCACTGAGCTGGCCACTTGACCAATGTGCGTCAGGTCCTCTTCATTGAGGCCAGTGGAAGGGCAGGTCATGCTCCGGGGCTGCCCATCCAAAGTGAAGAAACCTGTCGGAGAAGGAGAAACTCCCTGCTGCAGGAGATGTGCCAGACTTGTGGGAAGACCTCAGGTCACAGACACCCTCAAGCAAAGCTGGGGACACTGGGAGCAGGAAGAACACCACTAACCTCCTCTATGGGATGGTCTACTAGAAAATCCCTGCCATGGCTCTAGAGAGGCCGGGGGCTTTGCTACAGACTCCAGATCACTGCTAGTGCCTTACCTGGCCAAGGTGAGTCCAGCCAGTGCTTGATGTGCAAGATCTTCTCATCCTTGGATCTGGCATGGGCCTCCTCACAAATCTTATCGTATTTGGCTATTTCCTCCTGAAAGGCACAACAACATTAACAGGGATCTCCAAACAAGGGTGTTGAGCCTGAAGACCTCAGTGTTTGCAAGGGTGCTGGAGGGCAAAGATGGCCCCCATAGCAGGGAAGTCCCAAAGCTATGCAGTTCAGCCTCAAGAGAGCACAGCCACAGCTGGGACCTCTGTACCCCCAAGCTCTGCTACGCTCAGAGCTGACATCTTGTGTTCAACCCTACTGATGCTGAAAAGTGGTGCCAGGGCAAACAGGGCTGGCGAAGCCTCTGTGTTGCGAGCTGCCCAAGCAGCAGAACCAGGACAGGACCTGCCCCAGACACCCGTGGCCACAGCAATCCTGAGCACTGGGAGCTGCCTGTGCTACAGTGGCCCAGAACTGCATGGCCTGTTCCATGGATGACAGGGTGATCCTTGAACTAGATGTTCCTGCACTTTTCAGAGCAGGCACAGTTCAAGGATGAGCCTTGGCTCTGAACTCCACTGCTGCCAGGTCTGCAGTGTGTGCCCAACCCCAGCACAGGTCTGCTACCTTTAGGTTACAAACACAAGCACATGATTCCTGTAGGCCCATGTGGGCCCTTCATACGGTTCACATCCAGGTCTGAAACACATAAGTAGTTTTCCCTGGAGATGCCACCAGCATTTTTCCTTTCAGGCCCCACAGATGGTACCTCATACTCTGGCTGATTTACCACCCCCTGGGAAATCAGCAGCTCTGCGTATTTCTGCAACACTGGCTTCTGTTTCCGGATCTGTTTGTACATCAAGGGTTGCGTGAACATAGGTTCATCCATCTCATTGTGCCCATTGCGCCTGTAACAAACCTGCCAGGAAAGGAAAGAGCCTTTGAATGCAGCTGCCTGTGACCTACCACTCCAAAAGCACTTGGGAGCTACCTGGGTCATGTGAGCAAGGGTCCCAAACAGCCCAGGAGGGACCCAAGCACATCATTGGCAGAGTCTCAGCTTCAGAGACTTCTGCCACATTCCTTACCAAATCCACCACCACGTCCTTGTGGAAGGTGCTTCGCCATTCTGCTGCCACATTGCACACATACACAACAGCCTCAGGGTCATCCGCATTGACGTGGAAGATGGGCGCGTTGACCACACGTGCTACGTCAGTCGGGTACGGGGAGGAGCGGGCCATCCGGGGGTCTGTTGTGAAGCCAATCTGTAGCAAGTGAGGGGAAACAGGATGTGCACAGTGTTACCAATTGGATTTGGGACACAGCTTTGCTATGCAGCTCTTTCTTTGGACACTGATGTTACAGCTGGCTTGCCGTGAGGCAGCTGCACTTGGCTGTCCCAAGAAACTTTCCACGCAGCTCCAAGGGCACCTCAGCTGCTGCAGCTGGGCTGTGCATGCACAACCTGCCTGTCTCCTGTGTCTGGACACAGTGGCACACCCTGGTACCTGCTGCAGCTGTGGGGACAGGCTGCTCCCAGTAAAACACCTCTGGTTTCTGTGGCAGCAGACGGGATCAGCCCTGTCAGACCTCACACACTAAGCAGGAGGTCGTATCACCTCTACACCAGACTGGGCTCAAAAGCTGCTGCTGTTGAGCAGCTGGGTGAGAAGTACTCCCTGCTGACCCCAGGTTACAGCTGCTGCTGATTCCAGCTACTCCATTCCCCAGAGCCTGCAGAGACAGCTCTGCCAAGGACCCACAGGCACAGGGTATTTGCTCCTCACCTGGTTGTTGACCACAACATGGACAGTGCCATGGGTGGTGTAGGAGGGAAGGTCACTCAGGTGAAATGTCTCGTACACAATGCCCTGCCCTGCAAATGCAGCATCTCCATGCAGGAGGATGGACATCACCTGGGAGAGGGGAAGGAAGCCATGATGGTCATCAGGGACAGTGAGCAGGGCACCACCAGGAAAGGGCCCAGCTCTCCTCCCCACGAGCTTTCAGCATCCCAGAAAGGGCGTGGAGCAGCTCATGAACACATCCAATGCTTTCCCAGGGGATGGGAGTGGAGTCAGCCATGGTTGACCTACTAGAGACTGTGGCCACCAGCCCCACCTCACAGCAAGGGCAGCACACTTGGGGCACCCTGAGCAGAGAGCAAAACAACAGCCAGTATGCCCCAGCTGGGCAGCAAGTTCCATTCCCAAATACATACATCCTAAAGCAAAGCCTTTTCCTCACTGGGGCAAGAAGAGAAGAAAGCCCTGTTCCCTCACACTTTCAGCCCAGAAGCCCCATGGGCAGGAGTGGGCCCAGGAGCTTCAGAGCCACTGACATTATTTTGTCACCATCCCAGGGGCTGGCTGAGGACACCTCCTGCCAGGTGAGGACAGGGATCTGTCTATTTATATCCAGCCCTTGGGGTGTAGAAGGGAGGGGAGTACTTTGGATCTCACTCTTCCACTTCTTGGGGTTGGAGAGAGGTCTGCAGAGAATCACACAGCAAACAGCTCCCCACAGCCCCTTCCCACTGGGGTGCAGAGAACTGCCTCCTGTTGCCAGCTCCAGCTTTCCCAGTCCCAGGAATGGTTATCTCTAGCCACACTGAGATCCTGCTGCCAAGCCCCTCAAGGTGTGGCACTTGGATTGCCTTGGGGTTCCCCTCATGTCCCTGTCTTCTAGTCAGGGGTTGTTCATTTGCTGTGCCCACAGTCCAGCTTAGTCAGTTTAGAGATGAAGAAAGCAGCAATGGGAGCCTAGGGTGGGCAAGCTCCTCCCAAAGTTATCTCCAAAAACAGAAGGAAAGGATGGGGGAGCAAAGTCAGGGTGACAGCAGGGGAAGGTGCACATCAAGCAGAAAACAGACAAGTTACTTCACTTTCCCACCAGCCTGTCTCCACCAAAATCCATTCAGCCTAGGCCACTTCACTACACACATACGAGCAGCACTCACCTTCTTCCCCTCTGTGTCCCCACAGTAAAACTGCTCTGCCTTAGTCTTGCCTTGAACAACAGGATCAGCTGCTTCCAAATGAGAAGGATTTGCCACCAAGGAAAGGGTGATGTTCCTGTCAGTGACGCGGTTAATCCGCCGGTGGTACATTCCCAAGTGGTACTTCACGTCACCAGAGCCCTGGTGGAGAGGAGAAGAGAGTCATCCCCAGAAGCATGAGTGACTTCTGGGGCATGGAAGGAGACAGAGGAACACTGATCCCAAGGCTGGAAGAGGGGGGCATTTATTGGAGGTACTGCTACAACACAGCAGGCACTCACTGCAGGAGCTGAACTGGCACCCAGGAAAGCCAGTTCCAGGTGACAAACCATCACCAACTTCAGACATCCACCCAGCCCATCTAAATACAGCTGAAGGAGTGGGGGATGAAGCAAGTGTGGTGGGCTGGGCAAAGACCCTGAATAACAGGTAACACTTGCCTGAGGTCTACACACACTGCAGTAGCATGGCCATCCATGGCACCATTCCCAATATGGGGCCAGGTACCCTGTCAGGGCACTTCGAAGCCCCAGGCTGCTGCTTTCTCACCTTGAAATCCCACTGAAGCTCATGGCAGGATCAAGTGAGCCCAGCCCAGCTTCCCCAAAGCCAAATCATCCCAGCTTATGATGCTGAAGCTTTGGAGCATGAATTTATTGCAGTGACAGAGCTGCTTTTAGAGTTGCTTTAGAATGCCAGATGGGGATCAGGGGCACAAATTAACTTCTGCTCCTGTCCACCTTCCCCTCCTCTCAGCATCCACTCCAAGCCTCCTTCATGCCCTGGAGAGCTGCCAACAGCCAAGCTTGTGCTGGAGACACCAGCACATGTCACCCCACGACAGGCAAAGACAGACCAGCACTGACCTCTACAAAGGCTCCCATCACCCAGGTGTGCTTGCAAAGTGGAAATTCTTGCAACACCAGTGCCACTGAGTGACACCAGAAGCAGTGGCCCAATCCAGCCACAGCCCTTGGGGCAACTGCTCAGGGACAGGCAGCAGCAGTCTGCTGCAGGCAGGGAAGAAGCTCACCTCATCAGCAGCCTCCAGCTTGGAGTCGAACTGGCAGAAGATCTGCTCCAGCTCTTTCCTGATCACGTTGGCGAGAACATTTAGACGTCCCCTGCAAAAGCAAGGCCACTGTTGACACCAATTGAGTGCTGATGGTGACCTACAACCCCCACTGGCACAGCCCACACCTTCTGCGAGGGCTGTGGGGTCACCCAGAGATGGGGACTCCCCATGAGGAGTTTGAAGATCCCTCAGCACAGGGATGGTTTGGCCAACACCACATCCCCTACATACTTGCTGAGATGCCCCAGAGTGGGCAGGTGCTGGGATTCCAGTATGATTCCATCTCTGACCTCAAGCCACCACCCCTCTCCTGATGAATTTACAAAGAAGCTGGAAACACCCTGATGAGCAGAGGGTCTTCAAGGCCTGAGCTCTCCAGCTGAGGTTCATCACCAACCAAGATCAGTTAAGTGATGGCAGAAATCAATTTGGTAGTGGCCCTCCAGTACCAAACCCCAGTAGCATCCTCCCGCCTTCTACCCACACCAAGCAGCATCATGGCTTGAGGCAAGATTACCTGTGGGGCATCCCCATGATCACATAATCCACTCCCTTCTCACTTGACTTATCAATAATGGTCTTTAAGGCTGGGATCAGCACTTCACATCCCTCCAGACCAAAACGCTTCTCTGAAGACCATTTCCGATGGAGGAACTCTTCAAACCTAGAAGGCAAAGTGGGGGAGGGATCAATACCAGAGCTGTAGCTGAGGGCAGAAACCAGAGAAGGGACAGGGACCGCATCAAGGGAACCACAGCACTCACTGATGCTCAAGCTGGTACCATACAGCACACAACAGTCACTTCAGTGTCTTCCCACAGAGCTCAGCTGGCTATTTTCCCCCACTCCAACACCATACTGCACTTAATCCTTATTTTTAGACCTTTTCTTTCAGCATTATGCACATTTTCAGGTTTTTTGCCAGCACCCGAGCCTGCCAGACTGGCAGTTCACTGGTGTCAACCTGCTCATTAAGCTGATGGTGACAGATGATGTCAAGATGTGACTCAGCTGGTGACTGTATCACTCTGGCCAGGAGAAAACCTCCAGGGGAAGATATGGAGAAGGTGAAGCCCCCCCAGGGTACCTGGTAGAGCGGACCAGCCTGGCCAGCAGCGTGCGCTTCTCTTCATTGGTGAACTGCATGATGCCTGGGGTCTCAAACTTCTGCCGGATCCACTGGCACTGCTCCAGGTCATTGATGAACATGAACTCCACGCCAATGTGCTGGCAGTATGCCATCTGCTCCAACGGGAAATGAGGAGCCATTAGACACCAGCCACGGCTTCAGCACCTCAAACTCCCAAAGGACTGGCACTTGCAGCACCCCACTGGATTACAGGGCCAGGGGCTCCTAATTTCCCCCTTTACCCTTTCAGCCAAAGAGCCCTTCTATGCCAGCAGAGACATCAACCTTCATGCCTAGCAGCTGGAGGGAGATCCTGGGGGGAACACGGGTGCCAGCCCTGCAACAGCCCTGCTTCAGGATCCTTGTCTGAGTTGTATTCCCAGGAAAATGGATGTGGCAAGGCATGTTCCAGGATGCTGCAGGGCAGCTCGGACTGTGCACATGACCCAGCATCAAGCTGTTTAATTCCCCTTCCCTGACGGGCCCACAATCAGCCCCTCAAGTCCTTTACATCCACCTCAGAGGAGATATTCCCTCTTGGTGGCATCACCTGTGAGCAGTCCAAAATCTCACATCACAGAGCAGGGGAGAATCTGAAGAAGCTCCTCCCACAATGAAGAGCCCATTCTGCAGCTGAAGTAAAATGTTGTCACAGTTTTGCTTCTTCCAAGGTCAACAAGTCTCAGCAGAGACCATCTGAGCAGCTTGCAGCATGCCTGAGAGCTGCTTGAGATCAGTCCAAGCACAGGAGGGGATTAAATTTGGCAGAAAAGGGAAACTGCCTGCATGAGCTGCCTCCAGCCCCAGGGGTCTCAAGCCTGCAGCAAGACCCTCTGATGGATGCTCATGCAGGACATCAACACTGCTGCAGTGCTTGGAGAAGGGATCACTGGCCTCCACCCCACTCCTGTGCTCTGCCAGCACCAGCTGCTGCTTCAAATTGGAAAGCATAGCTGGAGAGGTTTCAAAAAATGCAGTATCTAGCTGGCTGGGGTTTGCTCCACCTTGGGCAAACCAAATGAATTGCTGCAATGCAGCAGAAAGATGGAAGCAATCAGAGCTGAGCAGGTTACTCGAGGTGGCTCTTGTGAGTGGGGAGAGTGCTGAGAAGCAGTTCCCAAACCAAAAATCTTATAACGTGCAAGTTGATCCAGGACTTTCAAAGACAAGTTTTCTCTCCCTGCCCCTGGTTGTACACAGGTCTGGTACAGAGCCCTGCCCTCCTCACCTCCAGCCGACGGATGATTTCCCGGAGTGGAAGAGCCGATTCATTTCCACCGATGAATGTGGTTGTGGGCAAGTGGAAAACTTTGTCGAGGTCAGATTCATCCAGACCATAAAAGCCTGCAGGATTTGTCATGGGTGGGACAAGCAAGAGAAAGAAGGAAGGAAGAGGGACGGGGATACCATCACATGGGGACCAGGTACATTTGGGAGAGGTGGGGAAGGGACAAAAAAAGCAGCATTAAAAAAAAAAAAAGCATGAAGGAGGTTTATGTGGATAAAAATCAAGCCATAATTAAACAAAAAGACATTAAGCACAGAACAATGAGTTATTATGGAAAGCACCGCAGGAAATGAACCACAAAGCAATGTATATGCATGGAAACGGGCAATTAAAATCCAGGGTGAGTCAGGGAGTTTGGAGCCCCAAGTACACAAAAAATACACAACAAATGATAACAGAGGGGAGAGAAAAGAAACAGGAATTGAGGAGTCACCAAGCACATCAGAGGTGTAGGCACATGGTGGGAATTAAAAATGGACAGTCAATGCAGAGAAGGAAACAGTTAAAACAGACACAACCAAGCAGACAAAACCCCAGGGAGGGAGGGAGAGACAGAGAAGCAAGAAAGAGAAAAGGCAACAGGGCTCTGACGGACTCTCCTGAATAGCTCAGCCCGGGAGCAGGGCAGCCAGCAGCCACTCAGGGGTTTGGCTGCCCAGGTACCCTTTCACCCCAATCAGCAACTTTTTAATTACAGCTTTTGCCTAGCTCTGCTCAGAAAACCTCCTCCCTTTGGCGCTGGTAGCTGATGATTTGGAGACAGCTCCTACTCATGGTGTGGGGGCTGTGGGGAGTTGAGCTGGGCCTGGAGAGGGGTCAAGCAGGCCTCAAGAGCTGGAGGCTGGGATTTAGGGCTGCAGGCAAGTCCCACTGTACCCCAAAGCCATCAGAGGTGCCTCACTACCCACTGAAGCTCATGGTTGTCTTTGGGAAAACTGAGGCACAGAGGAGGAGGGACAGTGCTGACTTTGCTAAACCGTTGCAGAAAGGCAGAAGCAGATCCAGGAATTGGAGAGTCCCATGACCCTTCTGAAGCAGGAGCTTGGATGAAGGAGTCTATAGCCTTGGCACCTCTTTCAGGCTCCTGTTTATCCCTCCCACCCTCCCAACAAGCCCTGGTCCCAAGGTGTCTCCTAACCCCAGGGCAGGAGCTGCAGAACAGACATAAAGAAGCTCCTCCCAGGTTCCTTCAAACCAGCCCATGACCCTAGCTGGGGGTTCTTTTAGAGAGGGGATTGGGAATACCATCTAAACACAGCAGAGCGGTGTAACCCACCTTCCCCAGGGGAATGGGAGGGGAAAACTGACCCCTCCTGAGCTGGCCCCTTTCTTGAATTTCATCTTAGAAGTCTATGCCTTGCTATCTGGTCAGGAATGGACAGTGAGCTGTAGACAGCCTGATCCCTGGAAATGTTCAACACCAGGCTTGGAGCAATCTAGTCTAGTGGGCTGGGCAGTATGAAAGACCCCTTCCAGCCTAAGCCAGTCTGTGATTCCATTATGACAGGGTTGGTCATGGCTCACCCCTGTGCAGCCTTGAGGGGTGAGTCCAGAAACTGGCAACACTCCAGTCAGTCTGCAGTGGACACATTCCTGGCTGCTACTGCTGTTCATCCCCTGTGCTGCTCACACCACATTCCCCCAGGAGAGGGAATGAAGCCAGGCCCCAGCAGCTCTGCTCTGGAGCTATGCCTAGGAACACTGAACCAGACAGGAGTTGAGAGTTTGGCCCCATGTCTCTGGGGCTTCTCTTTGTTTCCCATTCAAACAGAAATCCCAGAGAGAGGCAGCAGGGACCATCCCAGACAAACTGCCTGTTGAAGGGTTTCAGGGAATCCTCAGTAACTTGCTGAAGCTTGCAGACCTGCAGCATAGGGTTTTGGCTTGTTCTGCTGTGATGCTTTGGAGACACTGTGGCCCACTTTGGGGAATATCAGATTTTACAAGGAATTTTAGGACATGTAATAATCTTTGCTTCTTCTTTGCTGCAGCCTGCCAACCATGACAACACTTGGTATTTATAGGCAGCAACACCATCAGATGGAGGAAGACAAGGGGCAAGCTGCCAGATTTTCCCTGCGACAAAACCAGGAGACAACAGCTTGGATTTTTAGGAGCCTTGAACCAGTGAGGGAGATTGAGGCCTTGTAGAATTAATATTCACAACAAAACATGTACTCTAGCAAGCCAGGCATGTAAACACAGTATAGAAAAGGCCAGCAAGGCTCAAACTGAGGATTTATACAAGGCAAAATGTCACTAATCACACACCTACATCAAGACTTTGAGTATAAATTAAAAATAAAACATGTTGCAAAACTCAGGAGTGGTGGGAAATGGGAGGGACCCACTTTACCGGTTCAGTTCATGCCCAGAATAACCTATTCAAAGAGAGTCCTGCACTGGAGAGGGTTAAGGGCTCATTATTTGCATACCTCCTACTGTTAACACTCTCAGCCGCTCCTTGAACACTGCGAGGTCTGGGGGTGGGGGCAGGGAGGGGGTGCAGAAAGGGAGAAGATAGAGAGATGCAGTCAAAGTTAGTAAAAAAAACCTGGAACTGTGAAAACTAGTCATGGAAAGCACAAGTAAAAAAAATTACAGTATTTTAAATAGTCAAAATCCATCAGAGGCAAAAGGGCAGGGATGGAGGATGACTACACACTAGGCAGAAGAGAAATCTTAGTGGGAAGTCTGATGAGAGGAGGGAGGAGCAGGAGGGGAAGGGGGGCATCAGACACTGGGGAGCAGTTGAGCTGCACGGTTTGAGATCTCTTCTCGAACCTTGATAGGAGAGAGGGTGGCCTGGCATCTTCATTTGCCACAACTGAATGCATCCTGTCAAGCTGCATCACAGAGACTGGGACCCTCTGCAGAGCTGGGAGCTGCCTCCCACCAACACCTGCTTCAGAGGGTTTGTGCTGCTGGGAGGATTTCAAGGTCAGCCCACAGAGGTGAGGATGCTGCCTTTGCACAGAGGGGGAGGTCTATGGTGTTAACAAGCAGGCAGTTCATGAGTAAGACAGAGAAGTGCTCTCTTCTGGAGCACACCGGGTGCAGGCAGAGTGCCAGCACACTGGAGCAGTGGGCAACACACAGCACCAGAGCTGCCTGCCTGCCTAGGTTAGGTGATCCAAGTGCCTCAATCTCACCTGGGTTACAAAAAAGGCCTTGAAAACACTTGTTCTTTGGGTCAGCAGGGATAATCAGACACTTCCCCAAAGTGGGGAAAAGGAAGGTGGGAGCACTTCAAGCCCAGCTCCCTGCAGGGCTCGCCTGGCTTTTCCTGAGCTGGAGGAGGATTTCCATCAATTCCCCTTGGCATGAGGCAGAGGCAGCTGCCTTCCACGGAGAGAAAGACAGACAGACAGACACTTAGACACACACAGCCTTCCACACACTGCAGAGATTTCAGGGTGCTAAAGTACTATTTCTTTCTTTCTATTTTCAGGGTCATACTGAGTTCTTGTAGTCATCCTACCCTTGTTTTATACACTTACCATGCCAGACCAGCTGCAGTGGAAGACCAAAATGAGATTACTTTGGGGTTTTTTTAAATGGAAGAGACAAGAGAAAGGGGAATTGGGTGGCTCCAGCCTCACCACTCTTCAAACTGAGTAGCCCTAGGCAGGTTTTATCCCTCTGACATTTCCCCAAAAGATTGCCAAAGAGAGCTTCCAAACCAGAACCAAACCAGTTGCTAAACAAAAGGCAATTGAGAACAAGGATCAATTTCCGAGATTAACCATCCAACTCCTTTGAATCACAGCACTGCCACTTAAACTGCTGGCAACTGTGATCACACCACAAAAGCTGACCTTTAAAGGACCTCATTGTTCAGAAAGAGGAAACAACATTGTTTCCAAGTTTCAAACGCGCTCCTGTTACTAACCGCCCTGTCAAGTTACATATAAAAAAAAAGAGTAGGATCTGCTTAGAAATTGGCTTTTTCTGCCACAAGCAGGCAACACCCAAGCTTAGGCCCAGACAGAGTTCTGTGTTCTGCACCACCGCAGCTCCTTCCTCGCTTCCTGAACACTGTTTGCAAACTAAGTTCACCCACTTACAGTTAGCATTGACTAGATGAGGTTTTTCAAGATAAGAATACCAGGGGAAAATCTACTCTTGGAAGATTTTTAAAAAGTCTTTTGCTAAGATCTAGCCACCTGAGACTGGGGTTCTACCATGAGACACAACCCCAGCATGAGCTGGCAGCTGCCACCATTATATCTTGTTCCCATTATTTCCCTGTGATTTAATGCACAAGTGGAGAGTAGTAAAGAGCAATGTCTCTCCAGGGTCTCTGCTGGGATCAGTAGAGTTTAATTCCTCCATCAATGATATGGACAGTGGAATGATGGGCATCCTCAGCCAGTGTTGCAGTGACATGTTGGAGTGACAGGATGCCATCCAGAGGGACTTGAACAGGCTGGAAGAGAGGGACTATGTGAACTTCATAAAGTTCAAAAACGCCAAATGCAAGGGTTGGGGCAATCCCCAGTGCATGGATGGATGGAAAGCAGCTCTGTAGAGAAAAACTTTGAGGTCCTGGTTGATAAAAAGCTGGACATGAGCCAGCCAAATGCACTGACAACTCAGAAATCCATACATGTCCTGGGCTGCATCAGAAGTGTGACCAGCAGGCTGAGGGGGGCATTCTATCCCTCTGCTTCAATCAGCTGAGACCCCACCAGAACTGCCTCCAGCACTGGGGTCCCCAGGTCAAAACAGATGTGGACCTGCTGGAGCAAGCCCGGAGGAGGCCAAGGGGATTCTTGAAGGTCTGAAGCGCTTCTGCTATGGAGATAGGCTGGGAAAGCTGGGGGTGTCAAGCCTGGAGGAGAGGAAGTTCCAGGAGATCCTGTTGAGATCTTTCAGTCTATAAAGGAACTTATGAGAAAGGAGCAAAAGACTTTTTCCCAGGGTCTGCAGAGCCAGGACCAGGGACAAGGGTTGCACACTGACAAAAGGCATGTCAGTCATTGGACATAAGGAAGAAATTCTTCCCTGTGAGGGTGGTGAGGCCCTAGCACAGGCTGCCCAGAGCAGCTGTGTGTGCCCCATCCCTGGAAATGTTCAAGGATGGGTTGGACAGGGCTTGGAGCAACCTGGTCTAGTGGAAGGTGCCCTGCCTGTGGCAGCGGGTTTAGACTAGCTGACTTCTTAAGCTCCCTTCCAACCCAGACCACTCTGTGAGTCTGTGACTTCCTGAGCAGCACAGTAACTCTGCTCCCCACACCCAGCTCCCTTTCCTGCTGAGGAACAGCTGTCACTGCCACCACTCACAGCTGACTTGCTCTAGGTTTCATCCAGACTCTGCTCTACTCTCAAAAGGGATACACATCCACCAGGCATAAGGCTTCAAGGCTCTCCTTTCCTGCTCTGCTTCAGAACTGTAGTGCCCACAGCAGAGGCCAAATACCTTGAGTTGGAAAAGCCTTTCCTCATCCTCTCCACTACCAAGCCTTGGTGAGTGGCTTTAAGTTCACCTAAAAAAGCCTTCCTACTCTCCTCACAGTGCTGACTATGAGCGTGTGTGTCTCCTCAGAGATGGGTTCACAGCCATCATCTCTCTGCCCCTTGCCATCAAAATATCTCAGACACAGAACACACTCAAGCTGGAGCTGGATGGCTCCTGAGGTTCAGCCAAGGGTTGGTCCTCCAGAGAAGCATTTCAGAGTCCAGACTGTGGGATGAAGCAGCTTCCTCATCATCCAGCGACTGGTCCAACCAAAACCTACTCCCTTCCCTACTGCTCCTGGTACATGTAATCCTATCCGAAGGTCCAGCAGGTCCAGGACTGGTGTCCCTGTGCTGGCAGACGAATAAGGAAACAAGGTGGTTTACATGCACCGTGCATTCTGATCAGCTGTTTTGATTGGCAAGGTTAGTAATCATCACTGCTGCTCTACTCTACGTTAGGAGCATGAGCATGCCTCTGGAGCACTCGGAGTGCCAGGGAACCACCCTAGGAAGCACCAGTGAGGTGACAGAGTTCAGCAATCTCATCCTGGCTAGGAGAATGGTAGCAAGGTACAGAAATCAGCTCTAAAGCACATGGAGATTGAAGCACTTTCAGATCAGGATTTCAAGTCCTGGGTACCACACACTCTTCTGTACAACACTCATGCAGCTCTCACGCAAATGCATTGGGATTTCCACCTCTCTACTTGGACAGAATGCATCCCAAAGCTTCCTTGTTATGATCACCAGTAGGGACTCATAGCTCAGTCTTGGAAAAAGGGCAATTAAAGGATTTACAGATGCTGGGGCAAGCTGGAAGTTCAGGAGGGCAGCCTCAGCCCTGCAAAGATGAACCCAGTACATTCACCCCCAGCTCTGAGGGTCCCCAAGGGCAGCAAGAGGAGCTGAGAGAACAGACCTCCAGCTCTCACCAACACAAAACCCCTCTGCTTTGCATTTCCAGAAGATACAATTGCTTCCAGCCCTCTGGGTTTTTGCTTCTGGGTGAGCAAGATCAGTGATAATACTGATTAGCAATGGTTGAAGAAACATGAGCTGAGTACTGGAGTGACAGCCAGAGGGTGGCAGGACTGCACTGCTGCTGCTGCCAGCAACTACAATTTTAGAGTGATCATTACTAAGGAAACTTCAGACCCCCGGCCTGTGAAGCAATCTACCTATGAAGCTGTGAAAGAGAGGGGAGCTCAAGCAATGCAGCACCAACTGCTCTCAAAGCCCTCACCCAGTTTGTCTGTGGATGTGATAATATCGGCTGGAAGGGAGGAGTCCAGATCTGCATCCAAGATGCCCAGTGGATCGAGTTGTGCTACATGATGCCCTCGAATCTATGAAATGCACCAGGAATGGAAAGGAGAACAGGAACCAAAAGGGAGAGAAAAACAAAAGAGGGGAGGGGTAAAAAGTTAAATTACATTAGAATTAATTTGCAGAGTAATTCTCACCGACGTTTGGAGAAACAGTTACTGGCGCATCATCAAAATTTACACAACTAATGCCGAGAGGATCAAGCTTTGCAATGTGGTGACCCCTGACCTGGAAGCAATAACACAGATTAAAACAAGTTAATTGAGGAGACATTCCTTAAAAAAAACCAAAAAAAACCCAACAAGTTAGAAAATTTCATTCAATTTCCCTCTTTACATTTTCTGCAGAACTACTCCAATTCTAGCTGCAGCTGAAGCCTGGAGAGATTTGGTTTATTGTCACCTACAGCACATAGGAGAGTGCCAGCAGCTACCAGGACTGCTCTGTTCCACCTGACACCAGGTTTGGCAGGTGTACAGGGGGATGGCAAACTCCTTCACAGCAGAGACAGAGTCTACGGGTCTCCTGATGCTTTCCCAGCATCAGCGTCATGTCCAACTTGAGCAGCTCCTTTCTACAGATGCAGTAACTTCACACTGATGATCTCCTCCTAAGAATCACAGGCACACAAAGAGGCAATTTGCCCAGAGAAGCTGTGGTTGCCCCATCCCTGGCAGTGTTCAGGGCCAGGTTGGATGGGGCTTGTGGAGCAACTTGGAAGGTTGTAGTCGATGTCCCTGCCTGTGGCAGGGGGGCAGCAGGGTAGAACAAGACAGGCTTTAAGGACTCTTCCAATCCAGACTGTTCTGATGTCTGGTGTTTTAAGTACGTTACCAATCACATGCAGGGCCCTCCTTCACCTTCCTACTCTTTCATACCTCCATATACTGTCCTGAACCTCCCCACCTGGACACCTGGCTGCAGCTAGAGCCCTACTGTGGCACCAGGGCAGGGAGGGAGGTAGATTTCTCACTATGGACAGTTTAGGAAAATACATCAAAGAGCCATCATCCTCCTGCTGGGATGCCATTCAGAGCCTGAAGAAGACATGGTCGCACTGAAGAGGTTACAGATTTTGTTTTCAAATCTCTGACTTCAAGCTTCTGCTTCCAACTCCATCAGTCACTCCATGTCCAAACTCAGCATCTGCCCACCTGTTCCACTGGCAGGGACTGCCTGAGAGCTGGCAGGGTGGTCATCTCTCATGGAATCAGCCATGCAGGTCCTCACAAACAGGTCTTGATGCTGACATTACTGCAATTGCAGTGGCAGGCACAGCAGGGACACTTGGAACCAGAGAGCTGGGCAGACCTTTGGACTTGCCCAGTGCTACAGTTCCTGCTGTAACCCATAGCCTTTTACATTGGATTTTTCCTGTACTTCAGCAGGAACACAACTGCACAGCACAATAAGTGCTTCATCACAGGTACAGGTGAGAAGCCCATGGTCACAACTGCACAGCATGTGGGTTCATTAACTTCTCACCACAGCCATAATTACAGCCCCCATAAATAAACCAGAGCATAACAAAAAATAAAAGGATAACAGAGATGTAGAAACACATTTAAATGTTCTCCAGAGTTAAAATACTTGCTAGCCTTCCCTCAGCCAGAGGATGTTTCTTTCCTGCTCCAGACTAGTTTCTCCCAGAAGGCTGACTTGGCAGCATTGGTCTGAGCTGCAGCCCATGAGTTCCATGGGCCACTTCCAGGTTGCAAATCACATGGAAATGTTTCCTGACCTTTTATTTTAGGACCTTGGAAGCTCTGTCAGCATCAGGGGGAAGCTGGATGGGTGCTCCATGCCACTGCTAAGCGTGGCACGAGCCCACAGCACAGGAGCAGCATTCCAGACAGCAGCAAACTACCCAGTGTGCAGAAGACCTCCCACTCCCTGCCACCCTGTTTGGATGACAATAGCTTTAATCTTCCTATTGTCCAGCAAAGCATCAGCTAAGCCTCTGCCCCAACAGATCAGCTGCTCCTATTCCTAACAGGCAGCCCAGCTCCTATCCTGCATGCTCTTCATGCAAACACGTGCATCATTTGCACTAACGCCAGCCCACCTCAGCTGCTGCAAGCCCCTCAGCAAAGGACATGACCCTCCTCAGCACAAAGTCCCCTTACCTGATATGCCCTGATGAGAGATTGCACTGCAAGATGGTCCTCCACCAGTTTATCCACATTAGGTTGTGCCTGAACCAGGGACTGGGCTTGGGACAGGGTGGAGAGGCTGGTAGTCAGTGGAGGGGGGCTTTGGTAAGCAGTGCCTGGAGCAGCTCCAGCATTGGCGTTGCGAAAAAAGATGTCCCATGACTAGGAAAAAGGAAAGAAGAGACATCACCAGGGTCTTCACTTGCAGTCCAACACCTCCTCAGTCAAGGTTACAAAAGGGGAAGATGGCTTTGGAGGAATTGTATCATCCACAGGTCTCTACTGCCAAAGCAAGGGACAGAGGTGCCTCCTTCCCCGTACCTCTGCTCCATGCAGCCACTGCTGAAGGCACCCACCTGCCTTGAAAGAAAGAGAACTAAAGCTCTCCCACTATTCCAACTACATCACTATCCCACCTCCCATCCATCTGGATTGTTTCTTTTGGCAGGAGGCCAATGCCAGAGCCAGCCCTCCCTTAGCAGGGGCACCAGGACAGAATACAGTGATACCCCCCATCCCTCGGCTCTGCTCTTGGAACTGCTGCCCTGAGCAATTAGCCCCAGCCTGGATTTCCAGCTTATTTCCTTCTCCCCAGGGGAGGCCACTGCTCTCTAAATACCCCAATATTATCTGAAAAATATGTCTGCCCTGTAAGAAAATACACCTCTTTCTCTTTCCATGGTCTGAAAGGCCGGAGACTTAAATCCCAGCATAAGTTGTGTTGTTCAGCCCTCAACCAGCAATAGTTTTCATTTTCAATCTCTTCTTCAATTTTCCCCCAACCTTTTGGTGACACCAATGACAGCACTAGGGAGGTACTCCCATACCAGCTCTCCCATGCTCAGAACAAGGCAGCTGCCACCTCTGCTCCTGTTCCCTCTGCAGATTTGTAGGTGTTAAGAAAACAAATCAAAATACTGGAAAAAAGCCCTGGACAGACTTGGTGTACTGTCATACTTTTCCAGCACTGTCTGAAAAGCCTGGAAGTGTCCCAGGCCAAACCCAAGTTAACCAGAAGAAGCACCAACAGATCTGGTGAAGGAGACAGCCTGGCCAAAGTCCAATGCACATCCTCCCATCACACTTGGGCCTCATCTCATGTGCCACCAAATGATGGCAAAGGAGGAGGGCACAGGGGGACAGCAGCTGTGTGCCAGCACAGACTCAGGGATCTAGCTACAGCAAGTAAATCCCATGGGATTTGCACACTGGCTTCAGCCCAAGGGTCTCTCCACCAACTGGGAGCTTGCATCCTGCACCTTGGAGAGCACCAAATACAGCCTTGGTGATTGGAGATGAGTGAATCCCAGCCATCCCCAGAGTGTTTAAATCAAGTAGAAAAGTGCCCTCAAAGCAGGGGTTGTTTGGGGCAGAAAACAGTTTTTGTCCCCTGGAAACAGGGTGGAGAGGACTGAAAATCTGCCCTTTACTTGGAGTTGCCCCAGCTCAGCTGCTCCCCTTGGAGCTCCTCCAGTTGCAGCACCCATCACATGCCCCAGGAATGTATTTCCAGTCCCAATTTACTCCAACACCCCATTGTCCCATCACATCACTGCACAAGGTGAATAAATTTAGAAATGGGTCACACTAAAGGAACATAAATAAGATCTGGAACATTTTTGACACTAACTGATAAACAATCACTCCCCCCAGGGGAAAAGAAAGGGAAGACAGAAAACACCCAACCCTGTTCTGACTGGCGAAAGGAAATTCCAGTGGGAAAAGAGGGAGAGTTGCTTTTTGCTCCATCCCTGCTCTTCCCTTCCACAGGCTCATAGAGCTCCTGGGTGCCCCCAAAGCTATCAGCTCCTGCAAATGGAGGGACAAGCACCCAGGGATGAGCTCTGTCCCCTTGGCATGGAAAGGAACCTGCTGGCTACTTTGCTCCATGGTTTAAGGTTGTTTCACGTACTGGCAAATAAAGACAGGCAAGAGAAAAGGAGCATCTGTCCACCTGTGAGGGGGGTGGGGACAGGGACAGAGCCAGGAGTGCTGCCTTTATAACTCCTCCCTTCTGCCATTCATACCTCTTGGAGTTGCAACTAGCTTCTGTTTTGGAAGAGAAAGTTCACTTTAAACTCTGCAAACAAGGTGTGGCACCAGCTGGATCAGCTTGAATACATTCACTGAGTGCTTTATTGCTCCACAGAATGATGCCCAGGTGGCACAGGGCAGGCTAGAGCCCTGATAAGTGCTATAAAAACATCAACTTTCAACCTGCTGATGTTGTTTTGAATTCAGGAGAATCCAAGGGTTATCCCATGGGTTTCTGGGAAGCACAGAGGTGCCTCTGGAGCTCATATCTCCCATGGGAGAGGCTGAATAGTCCCATCAGAGTTATCCTGCTTTATCATAGGAAAAAGAACTTTGTCTTAATCCAGCACTTGCCAAAGGTAACACCAGTAATAAACTCATGGGGTTATTCCCCTCTGACTTCTCTGTGACCATGGCAGTTCTGTGAGCATTCTGCTTGCTTTTATACCCTGCATAGACACATACAGGATAGAAGATACACAGATACACATTTTGAGAGAACTCAGATTCAGGGCATTTTCAGACAGTCCCACAGCTGCAACACAAAGCATTAGCCTGGACTGGCTTTCCACACACTGGCAAAGTGAGACTGATGAACCAGCTCTGCCTGCCACACGCCAGCATAGTTCAGGATGTTAGAGGGATCCTGAGCTCAATTCTGAGTGGAGCTCAGGGCAGACTCCTCTACTGGGAACAGCCCCAAACCAGCTCACCAAACCAAACCAGCACCTTCTACCAGATTCAGCTTCTGAAGAAGGGTGTGGGCTCATACTGTCATGTCCAAGTTTCCCAGCTTGGAGGTCAGGCACGCACAGCAAGGGAAGAGGGGTGACATTTCCCATCCACTGCCACACCAAGGGTGCTTCAGGTTATGACATGCATAAGGGACACACAGCTTCCACCTCCAGCTCAGGCTGCTTCCTGTTCCTTCCCCTGCCACGGGCTCCAAAAGCATCAACCCTGCTTGGCACGGTCTGCAGATCTGCCGACACCTCCTGCTCCAGCAGGGAGAAGACGATGATCATCAGAACTTGTGGCTGCAGGAGGAGGAGTAGCCTGAACCAAATTTAAGGCAGGTAATCTTTGCTGAGAGCACGCAGTCAAGCAACAACCAATGGGTTCACACCAGGCACATTGCTGTGTCCTTTATCAACCTAGACAAGGACCTTCAGCTTCCTCAGGTGTGACAGTGTCATCAAACCCCTTTCAATTTAAAATCCCAAACACTGGTAAGTTAAGGAGTCTGTTTTAAGGGCTGTTTCATGTACAGATCCATGGGGAGAGCTGTGTCCCTGTCCTGTCCCCCAGCTCAACCCAAACTCCAGGGCTGCTGCTTAGGGAGCCTGAACCTACCCCAGATGTATGCAAGTACCACCCACCTGCAGCCACAGGTGTTTGGCCACCTTCCCTGAAGCACCTATGATGTTGCTTAGGGTATGGGGAGACAGTGTGGGCTGTGCTAAGCACCCAAGCTGGTCAAATGGAGGGCAGGAGGATGGTGCCCCCACTTCCAAAGGATGCAGTCACAGGAGCAAGCAACACTGTGGCAGCCCACTGGCACCTATCCCCCATACCCTCACCTCCTCTTTCTCCCACTCTGCTCTAATTTTGATTATTCTACTGTTATTATTATCCAAGCATGAAGTCAATATTTTTATGAAAATCCTACGTTAAGAACTTTTTAGCACCTTCATTTTGGATGGGTGGGATCAGTGTCATTGAAAACACATCAAACTGTCATGAGTGCTGAGGCACAGGATTCCTTATACCCCTAATTGCTCATTCACTCATTCTATCCTGGTCTGCACATGGCTCATAAATAAAGAAAATCCCTGCTCCATATCAGGACATGTTCAAAACTGTCCTAAAAATCCCCTGGGTAATGCTGAGACTTAGTCACCGGAGGAACATTTTCCTTGTGAAATGTTTGGGATGGGGAAAAATGTTGTGAGGTTTCAGAACGCCTCCTCCCAGTTGAGCCCTCACCTGCTGGGCTCAGCCTTGCTGGAAGAGCTTCAGGGATCCAGATCAGGACAGACCTCTGCACATATTGCCAACAGCTGAATTGTTTTCCCAGTTTTAAGTTCAGAAGCAGCTGGTGGGAATTCCTCTGGCCACCAGACGCTGTTCCCCATCCCATCTGTAGATCAGCAGTCTGGCTTTACACACACAAGCTCAAAGACAAGCTTAGCTACATCTGCCCAATACAGAACACCACCCATGCCTGAGACAAGAAGAAAAGCAGTCACGAAGTGGAGAATACCCTCCTTGCCTCCTTTTTCCCATCAACCCTCTTGATGAGCCACCAGAGATGGAAAAAAAACAGCATTGGGAGCTTGCTATAGGTGAATTCTCAGGAGCCATTCCTTGTATCCGCTTGTGATCCAGGATGCTGCCCGTGTCCCAAGCCCATGGCGGTCCCGCTTGAACAGAAAAAGCTCCTTTTGGCTCTTGCTCAGGGAATCGCTGCTGTTTCTTTTAGACAAAGTGAGGCAGAAGGACCATCCACAAACATCCAGATGAATTCACTGCTCCTCAAGAGGTGGCACTTACCTGCACCCACTGTTCAGACACATAGAGAAGTGAAGGTGACGTCCTGGCAAGGTTGATCCTTACCTTATGTACACTTTTGGGATTTTCCAGCCAAGCATAATACATTTCTTCCACATAGTTTGAACTAGTCCCACTCAGAAATGGTTCGGCAGCCACTGGTGCACTGTAGCACCTGAACTGTTGGAACGTCCTTGGTGCTGCCGGTCTGTGTTGGAAAATTGTCTTTACAGTCTGTGAGGCCGTCAGTGGCCTCAGTTTTGCTGCACAAGTCCTTAAATTAAGCATTTTTGTCCTGTTGCCTCACACCAATTCCTGTTGAGGGAGAACAGAGAAGTGGGTTAGGATCAGTTTTTAATTTGGATTAATCCATCCACCCTGTCCCACAGCGAGGTCTTTGATGGCCTGGAAATGCAGTTTTCACTTAGTACACTTGGCATGGCCAGTCTGCCTCTCCCATCCCTGGCAGCATGGCATCATCATCTCCCCTGTCATAACAATGCGAAGCAAATTTGCTTGGTGGGTACCCGACACCAGCCTCGAATGAGCCACTGCACACCAAAGCCACCCACATCTCTTGATTTCAGCTTCTTCCATCACTCTCCCTCCCAGCTAGGTCTGGGCTTCCATTTCTCTGACCAGTCTGCTCAACCAAGGTTTTCTTCTTGGTTTGTTGTGATGTGCACCAGGATAAAACTGAGAAGAAACCATCTACAGCAAAAAATCCCTTGCAAAGTAGGGGTATAGTAGTGCAAAACACTTGAGAAGTGGGTTCCAGGAAAGATTGCTTCTCCTCAAAAGTCCAGACCCAAGAAAGGGGCTCTCCCCTGCTCAGAGAACCCAGAAAAGTAACCCGGAGGTGGTGTGGGACTTTTAAGAGGTGCCACCTTGCAGCTTTCAGTAGGGCATGTACTGGAAGGCCTGGGGTTAGCATGGTGGTTTGCCATAGGGTCAGCCACGGGGTTTTACACACATTCAACCAAGCACCACAGCCCAAGGAAAGCACTGGAAATTATCCTGAGGGCAGTGCAGGCACTCGGAGCAACTCTTCTTGGAACTGCCCTTTCCACCTAGCTCCTTCCAGAACACGCAGGACCTAAGGCTAGAGGTGACCCAGCTGGCTGGTTTCCATATCCCAGACCAGTTTAACAAGCAGAACCCAATGTCAAAGCAGTTATCATATGTTCACCAGATTAAAATGAAATTTCACAAGGGACTAGAAAAAACAACACACCTTCATGGCCAGCTTTTTCCTAGCTAGCCTTCCTGGTCTGTCTTCCTGAATCTAGTTCAAACACTGATCTCTTCCCTGTAGTGACCAGTAACAGGACCCAAGAGTTGCATCAGGGAGGCTTAGGTTAGATATTAGAAAAAGGGTCTTTACCCAGAGGGTGTTTGGGCGCTGCAGCAGACTCCCCAGGGAAGCGGTCAAAGCACAAAGCCTGAGAGTTCAAGGAGTGTTTAGCTCTAAGGCACAAGGTGTGACTCTTGGAGATGGTCCTGTGCAGGGCCAGGAATTGGACTTGATGATCCTTGTGGGTCCCTTCCAACTGAGCATATTCTGTGATTCTGTAGTTTTGGCTGCCTGGCATGACGGGGGCTACATTTCCGATTGTAAACCATAAGGTTTTGGTTCAGATTTGGTTCAGATTTACTCATAGGAAAAAGAGAACCACTTGTTGTTTCCACCCTGCCCACAATCACACCTGGCAAGAAAGGCCAGCAGGTGCAGCACCACAAGTGCTGCAGCACTGGGGGATCTCCTGGTTCACCCTCATCACATCTACACAGCAAATCGCGCACTGTTATTTTTCTGAAAGGCTGAGAAAGTCAGGGATGTTCAGCCTAGAGAAAAGAAGGCTCCAGGGACACCTTTGAGACCCTCACAGTCCCTAAAGGGGCTCCAAGAGAGCTGAGAAGGGACTTTACACAAGGGCCTGGAATGATAGGACATGGGGGATTGGCTTCCCACTGCCACAGGGTAGGGTTAGATGGGATATTGGGAGGAAATTCTTCCCTGTGAGAGTGGTGAGGCCCCTGGTACCCAGTGAGGATACCCAGAGAAGCTGCGGATGCCCCTGGATCCCTGGAAGTGTCCAAGGCCAGGGTGGATGGGGTTTGGAGCAACCTGGGCTAGTGTAAGGTGTCCCTGACCATGGCAGGGAAGTGGAAATGGATGATCTTCCCACTCAAAGCATTCCATGAGTCCATGATATTTCAGAGAGCCAACTGAGTCTGGTGCCAGAGCACAGACATGCATATGGCAGGGGAAAAAGCTTTTGGACAGAAGCAGCAGCAGCATCTCCAGTTTCATGTCCAGTTTCGGTGCTGTCACTCAGCAGCATCCAGTGACCTCTCTGGAAAACAGTGAGGTTAATGCCACAGTTTGACCCAGCATGAGCAGAACTAGCTGCTCTTTGAGCTTTGAGGATCTCTTACAGGAAGGGTTAGCTAGAAGCCTGGACAGAAACAAGGCAAGCTTGGAGCTGGGATGACTGCAAGTTCGATCAAAATAGAGAACCAGAAGCAAGGACGTAGGAAACCAAGTCTGAGATAAGGGATATCAGGGTCACACAGGAATGCAAAGGTCACACTGGAAGTGACGGCTGAGGAAAGTACAGAGGGGCAGCCAGTCACAGCCCAAACCTCACCAAAAGGTCAAACCTCAGGAATGCCCACAACAGATGACGGCCCAGAGCGTGCCAATAAGCAGATTAAAGTACTAAATGTGACCCACCCGCAGACGGGAAGGGGACGTCAGCCTAGACGGTAACGACTTGGGACCTAGCAATACTTTCTAGGTTAAAAACAGCACAAATTCCACCCTCCAGAGAGCGGCGGGGCCAGAGTCACAGCTGATCCAGCACTGGGCATCCTGGGCCCGCGGCAGGGGAAGGCCTCAGGGCAGGCGGGGGCCTGCGCAGTCCCTCTGTGGCCACTACACCGCCGGCCCAGCAGAGCCCAGCAGACATCTCCGCGAGGCGCCGCGGGCTCGGGCGGCATTCCGCGACCGAGAGGCGGAACGGAGCGGCCCCTCGGGGGGGCTCTGGGCTGCTCGCCCCCCAATCACCGCCTGCCGCCACCGCCCGGGCTCGGCGCCCCTCGCTGCCTATAGGACAGCAGCGAGCAGCCGAGCCTTCCGATTGGCCGCAGGGCTGCCCATCTCGCCGCAGTCCCGCCCCCCTCGCTCCCCTCCTCCCAGGTGCCCGGGCGGCGCCAAGGACACCGGGGCGCGACCGCGGGCCCCCAGCCCAGCGCGGCCCCCGGTGCGACCCCTGCACCGCTCCGGCGCCGGCCCCCGCCCCCGACCCTCTCGCACGGCTGGGTCCGGCCCTACCGTCCGGCTCCGCCGCGGAACCCACCGGGCTGTCCGTATGCCCCGCTCGTGGCCCCGGCTCTGACAGCGGCCCCGATCACCGGTCCCGCTCGGACCCGCCCCTCCCCTGCGTCACCACGTCGCGTCACCACACCCCTTTTGCCACGCCCTTCGATCCCGGCCCAGTGCGGCTGCGCCGTCCGGCGACAAAGGATGGGGGGCTGGACAGTGCAGGCCACGGACGTCGCTTGGGGTCTGCTCTACGGGCTGGGGACCCTCACCATGGCCACAGAACTCTCACCATGGCCTGCAGGCCCTTGGTATGGCCCGGGATTCCCGCCATGGCCACAGAACTCTCACCATGGCCTGCAGGCCCTTGGTATGGCCCGGGATTGCCTCTATGGCCACAGAACTCTCACCATGGCCTGCAGACCCTTGGTATGGCCAGGAATTCCCACCATGGCCACAGAACTCTCACCATGGCCTGGAGGCCCTTGGTATGGCCAGGAATTCCTGCCATGGCCACAGAACTCTCACCATGGCCTGGAGGCCCTTGGTATGGCCCGGGATTGCCGCCATGGCCACAGAACTCTCACCATGGCCTGCAAGCCCTTGGTATGGCCCGGAATTGCCGCCATGGCCACAGAACTCTCACCGTGGCATGCAGACCCTTGTTACAGCCTGTGGCCGCCCACTGATTAATGTCTCACAACCCTCATCATGACTTGGTGACTCATCATGGCTTCAGGACCCCAACCACGGCCTGGAGGCCTCTACCATGGCCTAGGGACCTCCACTGTGTTGTGGAGGACCCCTTGCCCTGAGGTACCTCAGGCTTTTGGGGATATCCCACCACATGTGACAGCCATCAGACGCCCAGCACAGGAGGTGCTCTGGGAACTCTGCATTTCTGGCAATTTCCTGGCAGTGAGTCATGGTGGTGCCAGTCTTGGCCACAGCAGTTGTGCAGGGCTGGAAGGCACTTTCAGGAAGTGAAACGGATGCCAGGAAAACACCCCAACAGCCCAAGTCCACGCAAGCCTGGCCACGCACGTCCCTGGCCCTCCCAGCATGGTGCAATCTCCGGCACACCAGATGGACATGAGAATGAGGAGTGTCCCTAAAGGCTATGTCTCTGAAGGCCATGTCCTCAGCAGACATAAGTGGGCACAAGAAACTGAGTAGAGAGCAGGGTTTTGCATCCATTGGTGTTGGGACAATGAGGAAAAGAGGGGTGACAGAGGAGACATAGCTGGCTGTGGCACCAGGGGTCTGGGCGGTGGAGGAGGAAGCCATGGGGAAATGGTGGAGTGGCAGCACTTGCACCACCGGCCACATCCGGGACACCCACAGTGCCTGGCCCTGACAAGAGTGGGTGTCATCACAGCTGGGCCGAGACTGGGATTAGGACTGGGGTCGGAGCTGGCGCTGAGTGAGCCCAGTGAGTCCAGATCTCTGCTGGGTCAACCAAATGGGAGGCTGGCACACGGTCACAAGCCCCACACATCAACCCCAAACATCCCCTTTGCTTTCTGCCCGGCCCTGGAGCATCCTTCTGCTCTGCCCCACAACCCTGCTCTGCCCCATACTCTGGTCCCGGAGCAGTCCCTGCTCTGGTCCATGCTCTGCCCCCCCACTACACTGCTTGAGGGCAACCAGCTCCTCCAGCCCTCCAGTCTCAACAGAATAATTGGGCAAAACAGGGTGTTGCAAAACCTGGAAATCCCACTCTGACGCCACTTCCTCCTAGAGGCTCTTGAAAACCATCTACGCTGACGCTGGGCTCAGAGAGCAGCCAAGCAGCACTGCAGGCAGGACAGGCAGGAGCAGGCAGTCAAGTGTCTCAGAAGTTTGCAGGTGCTGTGAAGTCTCTGCCCAGGACTCTGCAGTCAGTGGCGGCAATGGCATTCGTCCCTGATTTGGACACGCTGGAGAGCAGCAGGTAAGAACAGTCATGCTGGGGAGGACTCTGGGGATGTGTTGCTGCATTCCTGACCCTAACTTCACCATCTCCCTTTGCCTTTCAGCCTGAATGAGGAGACCCTGTATGGCCCAAATTGTCTCTGCCCACAGAAGGTAACCCTGGGGCAATGGGAGTGGTGGAGTCCATGTTGTATGGAAGCCAGGCTCTCACCCTGCATCCCCTTTTTTCCCCAGAAGCCCCGACTGGACCTGGAGGTGACATCGCCGGGGGTGGGCATCCAGGTGAAAGTGACAAAAGGACACGTTTCCAGGACCTTTCGCCAGGCTGCCATCCTGGTGGCTGCTGTGACCAAGCTCCTGAAGCAACCATCACACGAGTTTGTTGACAGTGACCTTGGCAGCTTCTTCAATGATATTTTTGGTATGAGGTTGATGTCAGGGGTGTCACCCCAGCCAGAGGATACTCTTGGACCTGGGAGCAGCATCCTCCTGACTGTCTCATTCCCCACAGAGCCCATCTCCTTCCAGTGCATCAAGGGCAGTTATACCAGGGCACCTGTTTTCCGCTACACTCGCTCCCAGTCCTTCGACATCCTGGACATCGATCACAAGTGCTTCGTACTGGAGTCACCCACCCAGCTGGTGGCCCTGCACCTGCAGGGGCCCTCTGCTGGACGGAAAGGTGAGAGCATCTGCTCCCATCCCAATGTCCCTGTCCCCAAACCCAGGACCACCCAGGAGTCCCCCCGCACCCCATGACCACCCATTCACCTGTCCCTTCT
This sequence comes from Catharus ustulatus, assembly GCF_009819885.2. Lineage (NCBI taxonomy): Eukaryota > Metazoa > Chordata > Aves > Passeriformes > Turdidae > Catharus > Catharus ustulatus. The sequence goes on along the minus strand of NC_046247.1, from coordinate 5,115,904 downwards.
CTCTTCAGTGAAGCTCGACATTGCTCTGTACCGTCCCCGGTCATCGCAGGGCGGTCCAGGGTCTGGAAGGGTGCCGGTGGCGTTGGGTATCAAGGGCTACCAGCTCTACATGTCGTGTGTGATGAGTGACACTAAGCCCGTGCTGCAGCTGGAGGTGAGCAGGGGGTCCCACCAGTTTGTCTTCTGTGGGGCTGGGGGCTCCTCTCCACCTTGACCCACATTTCCCCCCCCATTTATAGGAAGCTGACATCAGGAGGGATATCGAGAATGTGGAGCTGACCCGCTTCATCTTCTACCGCCTGGACAGCCCAGCTCAGCGGACCACTCGCTTCGAGTCGGCCGCCTTCCCTGGCTGGTTCATTTGCACGTCCCTGCAGCCCCGCCAGCCTGTCAGCATCACCAACACCCCAGACCAGGTGAACATTGCTACCTATGAGCTGAGTGGGCGCTGAGGACGCTGCATCAACCCAACCGGCAGTCACCGGTTTTCAGGCTGTATGTACTAAGTACAACCCTCTGGGACACAACCCCCCCGCCCATCTATTTCACGTGAAATAGCAGCTCTGGGCCCCATGGGCTCGAGCCATCCCAATCTTATTTATTTATTTACTGTGTCTGCCCATTGCTTTGGTACTTATTTATTATGCTGCCCTCTTATTTATTTTTGCTTTTAACTTGTATGTGTATGGAGGTGGAAATAAAAAGTTTCCTAGGACAGCATTGCTCAGCTCATTGCTCATGGGGGGGATGAGATTATGGATGGGAAAATCCTTCTATTTTGGATGCTTTTTGGGTGAAAACGCAGGTATTCGGGCGCCACCCCATAGCCCAGGGATCACCCTGACCCGTGCAGGACCCACCACTGCTCTGTCTCCACTGCCCACATCAGAGCTGGGGGGTGACTGGGGTGGGTGTACCATGGTGGATCCCTGGCAGCCCCGGCAGTTGCCTGGAGCTGTCTCCTCTCTCCCAGCTGCGGCCAGGACGTGGCATGGTGGGCCACAGCGCCGCAGGACAATGAGGAGCGCGGCGTGGCATTACTGGATGTGGCATGATGTCACACAGTATGATGTGGTGTACCATATCATACAATTTCGCACCACACCGTGCCTTATCATGTGGCACAGCATGGTGCAGCATAGCATGGTGTGCCGTGACATTGCGTGGCATGGCAGGACATCGCGTGGCCAGACGCGGCACGGCATCGCACACCGCGCCGTAGCACGCTGTGGCCTGGCTCAGTGTTGCACGACACGGCTTGTCACGACACGGCTTGTCACGACACGGCACCGCCCGTCACTGCAGGGGCATTGTCCCCGCCCCCTGCCCCGTCAGCCAATCACGGAGCCAAAAGCCGGCGTTTGGCTCTTCCCATTGGTCGGTTTGAAGAAGGCGGTGGCCAATAAAGGTGGCGCGGAGGTTGTTGGGAGTGTCAGTTGCTGTCTGAGGGCTCCGCGGTGCTGAGGGGTGCGGGCGCCCTGGGGGCCTGTGAGGGCGGAAGAGAACGGAGCTGTGAGGCGCTGCGATGCAGAGGTGCTGCGACCTGCGGACCCGCTGGGGCGGGTACCTTGTGGGGAGGCCGCGATTCTGTGGGAGTGCTGGACTGGGGGCGGGCAGAGATGGACCTATGGAGAGGGCGCAAGGGGTGGCCTGGGGTGCTGCTGAGGCCTTGGGAGGGAGACTGGGTGTGGGAGGGCGGGCAGTGTGGGTGAAGGTGTGTAAACCAGCGGGAGGTGCCCACAAAACGGGCCCAGGGACGCGGTTTGGGAGAAGGTAGTGTGGGAGGATTGGGAGTGTTATGTTGGTGGGTCGTGTGTCAGACGCATGCTTTTAAGAGAGGAAAAAGCTAAGGTTTATTTTGTACATCCCTTTGTATAGAGTTTTACGATCTATCCCCCTATTGGTCGGTGACAAACTGTTACTCCATAATAATTGGTCAGTTCAGGGAAGGTGTCTATGTGCAGGGAAGTTTTTTGTGAAATATCGTTTTCATTCTACTGAGACAGTTGGCAATTATTGAAACAGGTGCAAGAAACAGTCCTAATCTGTAGAATTCTTTTGCAGGGAAACACGTTGTTTCTTGCCAATCCAGGTCTCATTTCTCACAAAGTTGGTAGCATTCTCACAGCTTATGTCAGGTTAAGTCAGAATTCAGTCTGCGAAGCCTGTACAAGCCTGCTGTTAGCCACCACAAAGGAATGGCTTGAGTGCTGGTGTTTCCCAATGGCTGATGATGTCTCTTCTGCATGGTTTATGAGACTCTCTGAAAACTTTCTCATCTCAGCTCCTGGCTCTGGCATAACAAGCCTTGCTGCTAAAACTTCAGATCTGGAACCAGATCTCGAGGAAAGGGCGATGGGTATCTCACCACTGTTTTTTAATGGCAGCTTCCACCTGCCTTTGGAATATGTTAATATCACAAAGGGGCATTTTCTGTGCATCTGGCAGGAAAAGGTGAAAAGAAGCAGGATCAAAGAGCACAAAAACCACATCAGTCCCTGTTGCCAGGCTCTGGGAAACACCACTAATATAATAGAAATGAGAGAAGATTCATGACCTTTCTTTTTGGCATAGAGCAGCACTTGTGCAGAACAGAGGATGGTCCCCTCACTCTCTAGGCTCTCTCACAGAAAAAAAAACTTATGCAGGCATCAGTCTTCTCAGAGGGCTGAGTTGCTACCCTGGAGCAGAGGGATGGGAAAACTCCACAGCTGGCTGCTGTCAGAGGGCTCCAGTTCTGTGTGGAGGAGGAGGGGAGGACAGAACTGTGGGAGCGGACAGTGGCCTGGTGTCCCACCTTCCTGCTTAGCTGCCGGTGCCTGGACAGCTGCAGGGCTTGTGGATCAGCCACACTGCAGTGAACTCTGGTCAGGATTCTCCAGGCACCACTATGATCTGCAGCATGGCCTCAGGGCAGTTTGGGAGCCTCCAAACCCACTACCTGCCAGACCACCGCCTGCAGGAATCTTTTTGTTGTGTTGTCCGTGGAAGTTTTGTGACAATCTTGGATGTTAATGGCATGTGTTGCTTTTCTGTTGCCACATAAAAGAAGAAAAATGTGGTAGTATTTCTTGACAGGTTTTTGATTTCTGAAAGCTATTCCTAAGATCCTGTGTCTGAGGCAACCAGCAGTGGTTTAAGTATTTAACTCTTTCTGCTTTTCTGATAACCTGTTGGACTTTTACAGACCCTGCTTAAGGAACTGGACTAATCACCTGAATGCACCCTTAGAACCAGTTTCTAAACTCAAGCATGTAAGTAGGAAGCTCTTGAGTCCTTCATGCTTTAAGTGAGTCTGAGGAGAACAGGTCCCCTGTCACAAGTGAGTGTTTTACAGTTACTTAAAGAATCACTGGCAAAAGTATCAGTAAAAGCAGGTTTAGTATAAAAGTGAAAGCCCAACAAAGTTCATTGTCAAACTTTGCTCTGCTACTACTTACTGTATGGTTAAAGTGCATAGAGAAGAAGCAAGCTAAAGTCTCAAATCAAGCAATCTAAAACCAAAACCAACCCAAAAATTATCTGTGTGAAGGCTGGGGAAGTGGGGCAGGGGAAGAGAAGGGTAAGAACAAAAAGGAATAAGGAAGGTCCATTGAGTCACAAGATTCAGAGCAGACTGCCTTGCTAATCTGGGCACTGGGCTGGACCAACAGTTTAGGCCTGAAGGTTTTAACAGCACTTAATGAATAGGTTAAGTGCTGTTAAGTTAAACAATTTAACCAAGGATTCCTATAGAATTTACTGTAGCACAGTAATAACTTGCTTACAGGCCTGACTTTGAAATCTAGAGCTCTTAAGAACCAAGGAAGGCCACATTCATGGAACATTTGCTCTAGCATACTTACACACATACAGACCTAAAGCATTTGTATAAGGTATATATCTGTAAAAAAATTCCCTTCAAATTCAGTGAAGGACTCATGTTGGTGCCTTTGTATCTTCTAAACAGGCAAAGAGTTGAGCCTTGGGGAAGGGAGGTGTCAGCTCAGGCTCTGTTGACATCCTTTGTTGTTCCTCCAAGGGCAGCAAACGTGAGAGTTTGCTGGCTCTGAAAAGCCCCACTGGGAGAGAAATGCTGGTCACAGTCCACAGCAGTCCAAGAGAGCTCAAAGGGTCTCACTTGGGATTCTGCTTATAGGGTCACAAGAGAATGTACTTCAGTAATAATGATTTTTCATCCTGGCTGCAATTCAGATCTGTAACTTGCTTTGAAAACCCCAAGTCATGGTCGTGAGTTCCTGACTCCAAATGGAGGACATACCATAGATTGCTGAATTGCTGGCAATGAGTCAACTATCTATTTTTTGAGGGAGTTTGGCTTAGTTAGGAGCTTCAGTTTGGGAGAGTGATCCTTTGCCCATGTCCTGGTGGGTGTTGTGTTGTTGTTCTATTGACAGCTGGTTTGTCACATGACTGTCCCATGGGCAAGCTGTAAGGGTCTAACCAAGCTGTGCTCTCCTTGGAGATGAGGGCTGCTTTGTCTTTCCAGGTTGACAGGAGCAAGAAGGGTGTTTTTGGGAACGTGATGGCGGGTGCTCAAGAGGATGGCAGGCTTGGAGCCAAATCCGTGCAGCACACTGGCCACACTGTTCAGAAGAAGCCTTCAAATACATCCCAGGGAGCAGGAAGGGTACAGCCAGGGAACATCATGATGCTTCCTGCTTCTACACAGGCTAGTGGCAGGCTCTCACCTTCAGGCTCTGGTCACCTAAACCCAGAAAGGAACCAGAAGCCTGCACAGGAGACTGTCAGTGCTGCAGCAGCTCAGGTGGGAAGTGACCACCCTCCTCCTGGAGCACCTCACTCTCTGAATAAGGGGCTGCAGGGCAGGCTGGTCTGCCACAAGGAAAACTTCGACCCACGAGCCTCCACATCCCTGGAGCCAATCAGAACTTTCCAATCTGATGCAAACAGTCTCAGGAAGACAGGAGTCTTGGCCCACAGGCAAAGTTCAGCTGTAACATCAAGGCCTGTTCTGGGTCCAAAAGGCAGAATTAGTAACCAGCAGCCTAAGGAAGAGCCAGTTGTGGACAAATTCAGGAAAACCCTGTCAGAATCAAAGAACATATCTCAAAATACAAGTATCAGAACTCAGCCATTGCAGCCCTCTGGATTCCTTCCTGCTTCTGCTGATTTGCTACTTAAGAACTCTGGGACAAACCAGGGAAAAACTTCTATGTTGAGGCAACCTGGCAGCACTCCAGGGGGAAGTCTTAAGCACCATGGCCAACCTCCCCCAGCTAGAAGATCTCCCACCAAGCCTCCCACTTTGGGCAAGCCCCAGGGTACCACAAACCTGGAAACCAGCCTGAACCCAGGTGTCACTTTGCCATGGCCAAGGCCCATGGTTAAAGAGGACATGGACAGGAAGGACATGAGGCTGGTACTTCCTGGACACACAGCAGCATGCCAAGGGACAGGTCACCCAAACCAGTCCTGCAGCTGGTTGCACAGCTCCAAAACTCACATACTTGAGGATGGTTTGAGGGGAGAGCAGCTTAAACCAGAACTGCTGAAGGCAAGTGGCATGCAAGCTAGGCGGATTCCAAGGATCCCATCAGCTGCAGACCGTAAGTAAGTGGCAGCTTGGGCCACCTGGGTCTTGTCTCCAGGAAACAGCAGAGTTTAAAGGGTTTGTCTGGGTTTGAGCCAGCACCATCCTGCTGAAAACAGAGTCCAAAGTCTTTTATTGGTGAAAGCTTGTTGGGAGGTTGATGCCCTGAAAAATAAGGGGTTGGGGGTGATGTTGGATAGCACCTTGAGTTCCTCTCCCACTGATTCAGTAAGTGGAAGGAGAGTGTGTGGCCACTCTCAAGGCTTACTCTTGAGAGCGTTTTCCTTGCCCAGTCCAGAACTCAGGTGTGTTTCTGAGACAGATATACTGATTCTTTTTAAGCAGCTGAAGTTGGCTAAAGGGAAATTCTAAGGAAAACCAGCCAGCTCTTGCCAAGCTACTGTCTGGTGGGGTGTGGTAACTATGATCTTTTGGTCTTTGGACAGGAAACAGCTGGAGGAGTGGTTGGCATCCAAAGGCAAGAAATACAAGCGACCACCGATGGCGCAGCTTCAGAAGCAGGCAGTGAAACCATCCTGTAGGAAGGTCAAAGCAAAAGAGAATCAAGAGAATGCAGAGCAGCACTGCCAAGTGATGATCGATGGCATATTAACTGAGTGCCTGAAGCTCATTGAGGAGGTGGGAATGGGAAAGGAGCTGCTTGAATGAGCTTCTCCTCTCCTGGAACACACCAGGGGATGAGGGCTGTGTCCCAGTAGCTGGAGGGGTTGGGAACAAGTGTTCAGTTGCCAGAGGTGAAACACAGGAAAATAAAAGTCCTCATAAAGTTACGAGTAGGCCAAAGGCATGCAGTGAGCTGTGCCAACTGGGAGATTGGAGAGGTACCCTATGAAAAGAGACTGTTGTGGTTTAACCCCAGCCAGCAGCCAAGCCATGCTGCTCATGCAGTCCTCCACTGTTGCAATAGACCTCTCATTAGGGGTAGAAATGAGCCAAGACACACACTTAACTTGAAAAGGGTCCCAGTTTATTCTTCTTTATAGCTTAGCTATCCTGACTGATTACAGCAAGCTCCTACTGTACAGTCCAAATGTAGACTGGTTGCTGGTTATTTCCTGCTGTACTATGACTGCAAGTAATGGCTTGGAGACTCCCAACACAGACTTTCACCTAGCTCGATTATGACTGCAGGCTCCAAGCCCATCAGACCCAGACCGTCCTCACAGAAAATCTTTTGCTAGTAGTAACTCTCTTCCTTGTTTTGTTCTTTGTGTCTCTGGATCACTCCTTCTCCCTCAAGGCTGTCTTTCACCAGGTCCTCTTCCTCAGGGTCCTCCTTGACCAGCCAACCCACTCCTTTTATCACACTTATCTTTATTAGTCACAGCTGTGACCCATTAAGAGCAAGGCTGTTCCTCTTCTTTGGCAATTAGTACAACCGTGACTTACCGGGGGCAAAGTTGCCTGTAATCCCTTCTTCCACACCTACACTCTACCAGCAGGACTGAGGAGAGAATCATAAGGGTAAAAGACAAAGAATTAGTGGGTTGAGCTAAAGACAGTTTCATTGAGAAACCAAAAGCTGCACACACAAGCGAAGCAGAACATCAGCTCTCTGCTTTCCACAACAAGACAGGTGTTCTACCACCTCCAGGAGAGCAGGCCCCCATCACATACAGTATTGACTTGGGAAGACAAATACCATCACTCCAAATGCTCCCCCCACTTTATATACTGAGTATAGGGTCTGGAATATCTCTTTGGTCTGGAGTCACCTCTCCTGGCTGTGTCTCCTCTCAGCTTCCCACACCTCCCCGGCCTCCTTGCCAGTATGGCAGCACAAAAAGTAAAAGAGTCCGTGGCCCTGTGTAAATCCTGCTCAGTAATAATGAAAATAACCCTTAGTTGTGTCTCTGCTGTCGTCAGTGACAATAATGATACCAGCATCAGTCCTTTATTAACTTAAAAGCTCCTCTTTCCCACAGGTGGCTCCACACAGCATTGGTTGCTTCTCTCCTGCCCTCTTCCTTCTGTCTTCTACCTTGCCAGCTAACTCCATCCTGTCCCTTATACAGCCACAGCCATCTAACCCTGTCTGTCCCTTGCACAGCATGGCCAGCAGACTCCCCTCAACCAGCTAACCCACTCTTTTATAACACCCATTCTCTTTGGCTGTTTCCAGTCTTTGATAATTAGCACTGCTGTAATTCATCAGGGGCAGGGTTGCTTGCAATCCATTCTCCTACATCTTACCATAGCTGTGTTTATCTCAAATCCCAAGTACAGCCCCATACCAACCATTGAGAAGAAAATTAATTTTACCCCAGCCAAAGCCAGCATGGCCCTTGTGTATGTCACTGACAGTGTCCTGGAACTGGGCAGTGCAGTCTGCAGCAGCAGCCCAGGCTGATTAAGCCAGCTCGGGGTAGATCCCTGGTGGGTGTCACAGGTTGAGGTATGGCCCTGGTGGGCAACAGTTGCTGGGAGCACTGACCACTAGCCCTGCTCCAGGGTTTACTGGCCCCAAGTAATGCCAGCACTGGAGTTTATCCTTTGACACGCCTCTGGAATACTTGACTCAATTATCCAAGGGGAAGATAGAGAGAGGACAGCTTTTATCTGCCGTGGTTATGTAGGAGACTTGCAAACCCAGACTTTCGAGGCATTCCTCCTGGAGAGTGCTGGGAGCCATGGTCAGGCACAGACTGCTTCCTAGTGCACACACTTGTCTATGCCATGGACATCTTTCTTCAGGCCCTTACCCTTGTCCTTGCAGGGTGTCCATGCAGAGGAGATCTCAGCGGTGCTGTCCCTTGTGCCCCAGGCAGAGAAATTTGCCAAATTCTGGATCTGCCAAGCAAAGATGCTGGCCCAGAGTGGCCCCTTTGACGTGTTGCAGCTGTACAGAGAAGCAGTCGTTGCTGGGGCTGAGGTGAGTGGGGCATGCCAGTTCCATGTGTCCCTGCCTCTGCTCTGGAGGGCTTCCTAGAGTTCCAGGGGCCAGGTTTTAGAATTACATAAGCAGCATTATTCACTGGTGAAAAAGTCCTTTAGAGCTGCCAGTCCTATTCCATGCTGAAGAATGTGCCCATGCAAGGTGGGCACCTGGCCAGCTGTGCTGGGTGCTGATGGATCCCACTAGGCAAAGGGGAATCCTGCAGCCTCTTCCTACTGTCCTCAGCACAGGGTGTTGTGGTGCAGCAAAAGCCTTTTCTCCTATTCAACTGGAACTCTGGTCTCCTTTCCCATGCCAGACCTGCCTTGACCAATGTTCTGCTTTTCCTGCAGCCAATCGAGGAGCTCAGGGAAACTGTTCTCAATATTTTGAAGGATGCAGACCAAAAATTGGAAGGTAACTTGGGTGTTAAGGGGTTGACTGGAGCATGGGCATGTGGGGGCTCCCTGGTGTTGCCAGCCAGGAAGCAAGGTGCTTTACTGTCTGTCCCAGCACCTCACATCCTGAGGAGTGCTGTCAAAGCCTGGAATCCTGATCTGAAAAATGAGACACTGTTACTCTGCCTGGGCTAGGGAGGATCCTGGGCCAGCAAGCCTCTGCAGGCAGGCACCCTGCCCTGGTACAGAGTGCCAAGGTGTAATCCCTCCCCAGTAGCTGCTCTCTGCAACTGGTTTGCTCTTTTCCTCTCCTGCCAGGAGAAAAAGTGGAGGAACCCATTCATTGGAAGCCTAGGAGGTGTTGTCCAGGTGAGAGGCAGCCCATAGCATCGACTCCAGGCCTGGTGGGGAGGCCTGTGACCTCCCTTCCCCTCTCAGTCAAGTTACAGGTTACACCTGTATCCAGGTAAGGCTGAACCTCCTGTTCTTGGTAGCACACACCCTCCATACCAGTGGTCTTCTGCAGGGCTTACTCAAGGCTCTTGTCCTTTCCATAGAGGAAGGGAATTCCTGGAAGGCCCAGAATGGAAATTTCTGACACCTGTGCGGCGCTCCCTACGGATTGAGAGGGCTGGGAGTCACTACCCAGAGATGTTGAAGGACCATGATCCTGTGGTATCATCCCTCAGTGAAATCCTGGATGCTGAGGAGGAGACTTGCTTCATCTTCCGGAAAAACCTTCTGGCTTTGCCAGAAGTGACAGAGCTGGAGGGTTTGAGTTCATATCCCCTCGAGAGCTCCTGAGGGGTTCCCAGCAGGGAGAGGCTGCCTGCCCGCCGTGCTGCCTGGTCCACACTCCCCTGACTGCTCTTGCCTCAGATGTAGAGAGGAGCAAGCCTGTTTTAAATTCTGTTTTAAATTCTGTTTTAAATATCTAAAAACTGTTTTATATCTAAATTCTAGTATCTAAATTCTGTTAAAAATATATTAAAATTTGCAGTAGAGATGTGTGTGGGCTAGTGAGTGGTGTGGAGACACCAGCTATGTCTCCTGGAACTGTGTCCCCCAGGACTGCCCTCAGCTCCTCTGCCATGATACTCTGGTTTTCCTGCTGTAGAATGGTGTCAGTTGGACTGCAATGTTCCAGGCACCTCCCAGTGTTTGGAAACAATGTCCTGAGCGATTTGCTCTGGAACTGTCTTGTGCCCTACCTGGACAGCATCTCTATGTCCCCTACTGTGAGGCATATATGCAGACCTGTGTCTGGAGCCACAGGTGGTAGCAATGGCTCTGCCTGAGGGGCTGAGGGACCTGCAGTACCCCAGCAGCTTCTGTGCAGACCCCGAGACTGACAGCAGCACCAAGGGTTGCAGAGGACCTTGGGGTGCAGCAGACCAGGCCCCCAACTCCTGGACATGGTTGGGGTCTGGGGACAGATGAGCCCTGTAAGTGCACTCAGGCCCCATCTACTCCTGTCCCTGCACTTGGAGCAGGCAGCAGCACGAGGCATCAGGCAAGAGGCTGGTGAGGGGATTGGCAGGTGCTCTCTGCTGTGAACAGTGACCACACAGAGCCCTACTGTCATCCACTCAGCCCCAGCAAGCAGTGGTCCTGGCCCCATCACCCTCTTTCACCTCCTCTCTCCCAACCCCAGCCTTGGTTCAGCATCTCCACTGAGTCATGGATGCTGGCAGAAGTTTGGGAGCAGTGAGCCAGAGGTCTGGCATGGGGCTGGATCCACTCTGTGGAGCACTGCTGGCCTTGGCCCCCTCTTCTGCAGAGGTGGGGATAGCTCAGGGCCACCACCTTCTACCCAGGGGCTTGTGCTTGTCCCAGCTGCTGGACAAGGATTTGGTGACTACCCTTTGCCCCCACCTCTCAGGCGCAGGGACAAAGCAGTTTTCCTTTAAAACAGCTAATTTTATATGTCTGCAGTGCCAGTGTCAGGAGTTTTGAGTATCTTTTATAAATAGAAAAGGGTAGGTAAAAGAAGTGGGGAACAGCAGGTGAGGGTGGTTCCACTGGAACAGCTGTCACCTCCACAGCCCCACCCCCTCCAACCCAGCACTGCAGTGCTCAGGGCCAGGCCCAGAGGCTAAAGGGGCAGGAGCTGCTGGGACCCCAACTGCTGCAGTGGGGCTTCCAGTAATACTGCAGCAGTGGCACTGCCTGTTCACCTGGTGTTGGATGGCCCCAGGCGGGCACTGAGCTGCTGGGAGAGGTATGAGTTAAAGGGGCACCAGGCAAATATGAATTAAAGGGGCAGGAGCTAGCAGGCTTGGCGGGGGGGAGCTCTCCTGGCTCTGGGCACAGTCAGGAGAAGGTTCCAGCTGTCCAGGGACAGGTGTGACAGGGGCCATGAGTCAGGGCTACCAGCCATTCTGTAGCCACCAGAGATGGTAGCTGGCCATGAGTGGTTTCAATCTGGCAGTGCAAGTGGTCCAGGGCCACTGAATGCTCTCCTGTGGGTCTGGCACCGGGCATGGCAGCAGTTGGGGGTGTGCTCAGGCTTCTCCATCATCTTCCTCCTCCCCACTCGAGTCCTGGGGGACCTGAGACAGTGCAGAAGGGGCCCAGTGGGCATAGGACTCCTAGGGCATCAGGGGTGGCAGGACGCCTGTGTCCTTCTGCCCGTCTGTTCCTTGCCACCCACCTGCTGGCCAGGGTCACCATGCTGGGCCAGCCAGGGAGGAAGGGCAGTGACTGTGTCCCCCGAGTCCGGGCGAGAGTGCTCCACTGTTGACTCATGGGCCATCTGCAGGGGTGAGGTGGACAAGGCTCGCAGAGAGAGGCTGGCACCAGCCAGCCGAGGGGTTGGGTGCCCACCCAACACCTCTATCAGCCTCATGGCCCCCTCAGGCAGGGAGGGAAACTGAGGCACAGTGGGTAACCAGCAGGGGCTGGGGGCTGCATACCAGGACAGGGGGTGCCCGGAAGAGGTAACTGAAGGGATAATAGAGGAAGTTGATGAAGGAGGCAGCGTAGAGGTCTGCGTAGCGCATCAGCTGGTTGGCAAATAGTGTCTGACGTGAGCCACAGCGGAAGAGGCTGCCCATCTTCCCATAGCACATGTCCATCTCATGTGTGACTTTCTGTAGATGAAGCAGGACAGTCAGGGCACCCAACGGCCCCTAGGGGGCCCCCACGGAGGAAGTTGTGGCAGGGGGGTGAGCTGAGGTGCATGACAGCCCTGGGTGTCACCTGGATCCGACGCTTGATGGAGCTGATGTCTGGGCGCTCACTACTGCCACTGTCTAAGTGCCTGTAACGGAACAGAGCAGGTGAAGGGCTCACGTGGAGGGTTCCCCACAGGTGCTCCCACCCCTGCCTGTCTCCCACCCTAACCGACTCACTGGTACAGCTCAGCCAGGAAGAGATCCAGGCTCCGCAGCTCCTCAAACAGCTCTGCAAGGGCAACATCCAGCTCAGTACAAGAGCATCACCCACTGCCCACCATGACCAACAAAGAGGGTCAGGGCATGGCCCACTGAGGCAGTTTTGCCATTGAGGGGTGTAGGAGGTTCCAGGCCACCTCCCCTTGCATGGCAAAGTCTGTGTCCCCAACCCAGCACTGCTCACCACTCTTCTCTGTCCAGACCTGCAGCTCACGGGCCAGCTCAGGCACCACCAGAAAGGTGCGCCAGCCCTGCCTCTTCTTGGATTTGAGGATGTCCCCAAAGATGTGGTCCCCCATGTAGAGGATCTCTTTGCCCTTCACACCCAGGAGGTCACACACCACATCTGAGGAGCCTGTGACAGCCAGGGGTCAAGGTGGAGGGGTGGGCATGCCCCCTATGCTGCCCACAGGGCCCAGAACAGAGCCCAGCTGGGCGCTTACCACCGGAGTAGACAGCGCAGTGCTGGAGGGGGCCAGTGTACGTCCCAATGCGCAGCTTCCCCGTGTCCTGTAGGACAAGAGGACCCCAGGATGGGGACACTTATCTGTGCCTGCTTGGTGTCCAACCAGCTGTGTATCTACCTTAGTGCCTAAATAACGCCCACCACCCCAACTAGGCTTGCAGCAGGGGAGAGGTACCCACCGTGTCGACTTGGCGCAGGACAGTGCCCTCAGCAAAGAAGAGGGGCTTGCGGGTGTCCACCACAATCAGGTCGAAATAGGACCTCCAGGGGCGCTGTGGGACGTCAGCCTGTGGATGCTGGGGGGTCAACAAGAGGGTGCTGATGGGCACCCTGCACCCCCCATGGGGACAGATTCACCTTGTCCTCATTGCTGAAGTCAAACAGGTAGGACATGATGGCCTGCAAGGACATCTGGCATCATCACTGCTGCCCCCAGGGCACCTGTGGTTCAACACATCCCCTCTGCCTCCCCCATCCAGGGTAGGCTGGGCCTGGTGGTGGGGGATACGGACATCCCCTACTCACATCAGTGTAGGTGTAGTCACTGTTGGTGGCCAGGAAGATCTTCCCCACCTCCTTCATGCGGCTCAGCAGCAGTGGCACACGGGGCTAGTGAGGGGCAAGTCAGTGGAGGGGAGCATGGGTGGGGGGAGCACAAGGAATTGACTGCGAGGACCAGAGTAGGGAGGGGTCCACAGGGGTCTGTACGACTCACATCCTTCACCACATATTTTTCCAGGTTCTCTAGTGTCTTCTCCTTGAGGCAGCCCTGCAGAAGGGATGGGTGCAGCTGGCCAAAATCTCCCAGGGTGTGTGTGTGGGAAAACCCCAGCACTTTGAGCACCCATCACGAGCAGCCCCCTGCCCATTGCACCCACAGAGAGGTGGACATGGTCCATGGCCTCGCGCACATCCTGAAACATGCTGCGGAAGGACATGAAGAGGTTCCCATGCTTGTAGCCGGTGTCACAGCTGCAACAGTCAGGAAGGGAGGCGGTGAAGGGGCTGCCCTGCTAAGGGAAGCTCCCCCCAAGATTTAACCCCTGTCCAATCCAATACCAAGCCCCCACCCACCACCTTCCTCTTACTTGACATATCTGGAGCAGTTGGTGAAAAAGTCCACGAGACAGGCATAGAGATGGGCCTCTGTGGGGGAGGGGGCTGTGAGATGGGGTACAGGGCAGGAGAGCAACCCAGGATGGTGGGAGGGCTAGGGCAATAGGAGTTCCCACTCACCTGTGAGGTTGAAGAGGGTGTTGAGGATGTGGAAGCGCTTCATGTCATCCCTCTGGATGAACTTGTTGGGGTAATAGTGGAGGATTTCGGCTCTGAGGAGGGAGCATGGAGCTGCACTCCACCCTGAGGGACCCCCAACTTCCCCCTGCCCCAGCAGTGGGAAATTCACAGACTCACCCCTTGAGGAAGCGGAAGCCGTGGGCACAGACCAGCAGGTTCCCATGGGAATCCACCTTCAGCAGGTTCCCGTACAGGGCATCAAACACCAGTCCCCTGCACCACACAGCTGTCAGTGGATGCGGGGCTCATTTCCCCTCCCATCTCTGGGACCCCCTCCACAAACTGACCGGGTGGGGAAGGTGGGGTCATATTTGTAGGCAAGGATCTCAGGAGGGTACCCAATGGCGACAAGGTGCTCCAGCAACAGAGTGAAGGCCAGCTCCTCGTAGTCAGGGGACTTATACACTGCAGGGGGAAAGGGGGATATGGGCAGGGGCTGGGAGGGGATCCCACCACTACCCCACCCTGCCTTAGGGCCCCCCCAAAACGCACTGGCCAAGGTGTAGTCCATGTCAAAGCCAAAACACTTGATCTTCTCCAGCGCCAGGCTCCGGTTGACGAAGATCCTGAGGGTGACCACGGAGGAAGTTACGGGGTGAGGAGAGGTTTAGGGCTGGGGGTGGCACAGAAGAAGAGATGGGGTCGTGTTTCCCTATCCCAGTCGCTGGCCAGTGCTCTGGGAGGGTTGTGTGCACATCCTAGCCCAGGGCCCCACAGCAAGTTACTGGAGCTGCAAAATGGGCTGGGGAGCTGGAAATGGAGCTGGAGGAGGGAGGGGAGGCGGAGGATGTGCAGCGCAGGTAAGGGGGATAGTAAGCCCCTGTTTGGACCTGCTCCCACCCCGGCATGTCTACATGAAACCCAGGGCGTCTCCCCCTTCTCGATACAAGTATCTCTCCCGTACTTGAACCCCGGGGCCCTTTCTTCAGGTCCTGCTCCCCTCCCCATGTGCTCTCCCCAGCTGTCCTTCCCCAAGCCCTCGCCCCGCATCCCCAAGTCCTGCTGCCCCCGTTGCCCGCCAGTCCCTCCGCAGTCCTCAGCCCACCGGTGCTGGCAGTCCCTCCGCAGGGCCCGCGGGTCGCCCTGCCCCGGGCCCCGGGCCGCCGCCGGGCCCCGCAGTCCCTCGCTGCCCATCGCCACCGCCTCCAGCCACCGCCTCCGGCCGCCGCTTTAACGGGGCCCTGCGGACCCGCCCCTCCCCGGCCACCGGCCGGGCCTTGGCCCCGCCTCGGGCAGCACAGGGGGACGGACCGGGGCACCCCGGTGACCCCCAAATGGGGCAGTCATCCCCCCCATGCGGTACGGACACCTCCTCACACGGGGAGTGCTCCCCATGCCCTCCCTGAACGGTGCTCCTCGGCCGTGCCACCCCGCTGCCCCCGTCGTCGCCCCCTTCCCCGGGCCCGGAGCCCTGGGCTGCTGTTTGCGTAGCGGCGCCGGTGGCAGCGGAAAGCGCCCGACGGCAAATCATTAACCGGGGTCAGGGACTGACCTCGCCGCCGCCCCAAAGCCGCCCCGATGGGAGCGCATCCGCCCCGGCCTCACAGCCTGGGGAGATGGAGACAGGATGGAGCGCCCACGGCCCGTGGAACGCAGCGACCCCCGCCCCACGGGGCTGCGTTAGCGGCCCCACGCAGCACATAAAGCACCTCTGGAAATCTGCATCTGTCCGAACACCTCCCCCCCGCCTCCGCCCCAGCACTCCCGGCTGCCCCAACCGAGGTTCTTGCAACACCCCGGGGCCGCTGACGTGGAGATGTAGGACCGGCCTTGACCGAGCCAGGAGGGAGCATCCCAGGGCCCATGGAGGGGCAGTGCAGAAGCTGTTGTCCCAGGGCAGCGGAGGGATGGCCACACGGCCAGACACACACACCCCCCACACGGGGGAGGCAGGGGGCAGGAGCCGTCCCCAGGTGCAGGGCCCCGATAACCCCTGTGTAGGGCTGTTTACATCCCCTCCCCTGATACAGGGGACACGTGGGGCTCTTATCTTTGTCCCCAGCTCCCTCCTAGGGCACAGGGCCAAGGTAGGGAGGGCAATGGGGCAGCACCTGGCCCGCAGCGTATCCCAAATCCCCAGAACCACAGGCAGCACTGGCCTATGAAGGAAATCTTTATTAAGTCCGAGGTAGCAGCAGTGACAGGGGCCGGAGGGCAGCCCCCAGGGCCCCCGAGCAGGATGGTGTCCACAGCACTACAGCAATGGAGGCAAAGCTGAAGACTGCACAGCCTGCAAGAGGGGTACTCCACGACTCCCCAGCCCTTTCCTCCAGGGCAGGCAAGGACGAACCTGTTCTTCCCCCAAGAAATCACTACCAGGGGATCAGCAGAAGTGAGAAAGTGGCCCCCAGTAACTGCTTATCTACAGCTACAGCAGATCGGGGGGGGGGAGGGGGGGGCAGCACCCTGGCAGCACCCCACCCCCCCCATATTAGTGCCAAGACAGTTATATTAAAAAAAAAAAAGAAACTTTAGAGACAGCACTATGCGCAGATGGGCGCAGCCGCCGCCCCACAGCAGGCAGCCCCAGTGGCTTCTCGAGGGAGGACAGCAGTGGGAAGCAGGAGCAGTGGGAGCACTGGTGGCCTCACAACTTTAGGACAGCGAGCTTGAAGACAGCCATGATGGCAGCACTAATGAGGCCAGAGATGGGAACAGTGACGAACCACGCCATGAAGATGTTTCGGAAGAGGCGCCAGTCCACGGCCTTCCTGGAGCGCAGCCAGCCCACTGAGACCACTGACCCCACCTGCCCAACGAGTAAGGGCACAGCTCAGCACCAGAGCAGGCATCTGCACCCCCCAAAGATGCACTCCTTCACCCCCCAGGCCAGAGCCCTGGGTCCTGTTCCAGCCTGTGGGGATCTCACAGAGCACAGGAAGGGAGTGCAGGACAAGGAGTTGCCACCCCAGAGGGGTGGCAGCACTTGGGTTCCCATGGTTTCTTGGCAGAGCCTAGGGGGCCATGAAAGGGGTTTTGTTCTCCCATCATCTCCTAAGTGTCCCAGGGATCCACCTCATGGCCAGGCAGCCGCTGCCACCTCACATTGAGATGCAAGCAGCAGAGCTGGGAGCTGACAGTGGCCAGCGGCCCAGAATGGGGCTTCCCACACAGCTCCACCCTGTGAGCGCCAAGATTTGGAAACTCTGAGCTCACACTGTGCCAAAGCCATCCCCCCACGACCCCTCCTACCTTGCAGTGAGTTGTGCTGATTGGGAGGCCAACATTGGAGGCAATGACCACTGTCAGTGCTGATGCCAGCTCAATGCTGAAGCCACTGCAGAGACAGAAAGCAGATCAGAATTGAGGCACTAGATACCCCAAGAAAACCCCAAAATGGGCTCAAGACAGCTTGGTTCTTCAGACCCCTGGATGAACCCCCCAGGATGCAGCAAGGTGTTGGAGCCACACACACCCCAGTTCTACCACTGAAACCCCCAAGAGAGAAGGGAGCGGCTCCTGGAGCAGAATGCAGCTCTCAGGCTGCCTGGAACCTCCCATCTGCTCCATGGTAGCCCTTACCTGGATGGTGTGATGGGAGTCAGGTCCTTTCCCATTGTCTGGATGACTCTCCTTCCCCAGACCCACAAGCCAATGCAAATCCCTGCACCCCCATAGAGAAGCAGCCAGATGGGAGTTGCCGCTTTGGTAGCCACATTGCCCGTTTGATAGACCAGGAAGAGTGCAACCAGGGGCCCAATGGCATTGCTGGAAGAGAAAGGGGATCTCGTCTAGAGGGCCAGAGGCTCTTGGCAAGATAGAATATGATCTGAAGAGTGATAGAATTGAAGTGTTCAAGGCCAAGTTGGATGGCACATGGAGCAACCTGGTCAAGAGGAACATGTCCATGGCAGGGGGTTGGAACAAGATGACATTTAAGGTCCTTTCCACCCCAAGCTATTTTGTGATTCCATGATTCTGTGAGCACTAGCTCCAGCTAGCAGCCTCCCTGGCTCCCATTAACTCCACTGACCTGACATCATTGCCACCATGAGCGAAGGAGCCAAAGCAGGCCGTGAGGATCTGCAGGAACTGGAAGAGTAGGGACACCTCAGGCTTATCCTGCTCATGCCACTCTTCCAGGGACCTAGTGCTGCCCTTGCGGTCACTGGCACCCAGCTCTGCCTGGGCTGTGTTCAGGTCCACATCTGTAGCTGGGTGTGCATCCGCCACTGCATTGCAGTAGCTCGTGTAGCTGTCCATGCGGACCCTCTTCTTGGTGTCCGCCACAGACCAGCTCAGCTTCTCCCCATCCTCGCTCTCCTTGGCACGCAGAGAGTCCAGGGGCATGCCACAGATGGCCATGGTGTAGGAGGTATAGCTGTTATTGCGCCGCAGGGGCTTGTCCCCTGAGTCCCCCATGCAGTCCCCCATCTTGGCTAGATGCAGCTTGTGCAGCAGCTCCTTGTAGAGGCCGGAGTCCTTGTGCACAGTGTGGTACTGGTACTGCCCACCTGAACCCAGCTGGTGGCTCAGGTGGACCAGGTTGCCATTGGGCAGCCGTACAGCTCCTGCCAGTAGGGACAGCAGGTGGAGGGGTTAGCACCAAGGGTTGCCTGGGGTTGGGGAAGTCTTACCACCTGGATCACCCTCTGCTACTCACCACTGTCAATGCTTTCCTTCAGGTCGAGGCTGGGAAGCCTCTCCTGCTCCGGGGCCTCCTCCAACTCCCCCAGGTTGAAGGAGACCATCCTCTCCTCCACCACTGCCTGGAGGGGGATGGCCGACCCTGCGTCGGCAGCAGGACCCTTGGCATCACTCAGGGGCATCTTGGCCTCCTCTTGCTCCTCCTTTGGGCAAACATTCTTCTCCATCAAGGGGCTTTCAGAAGGACTTGATTTTATCTCTCCTGTGAAGAGGGGCAGCCACCATCAAACCCCTTTCCAACCATTGCACCCAACGCCAGCACAAAGCCCACACCCCTTGCCACTCAGATTTATGGTAGCCAAATAAAATCTACAGCTCCTCCCCATCCTGAACTTTGAAAACTGCTGAACAGTCAGACCTTGTCCCAGGCACAACAGCCAAACCATCTAAGCCAGCTCATCTCCTATTTTTAGGCACTCCCACCCACACTGGGTGTGGTGAAAATCATTATGAGGCTTTTATGTCAGTAATGTCTAGTGCAGAGGTTCCTCTTTGGGCCATGTTTGTCCCATCTCTGTGGGCAGTGGGATGCTCTGGACCCACTTCTGGACAGGCTATGACCCCTGAAAGCTGACAAAACAGCGCCCAGAAGAGCCCAGCTCATCTCCCAGCCCAGCAGCTGCAGACTGGGCTCCTCTCCAGCTTCCACTGGTGGATGACAAACCCAAACAGGAGCTCGTCTCCACCTCCCAAAGGCAGCCTGGTTTCCTGTCCATCCTGGGGAGCCAAACCAGCAGCACCCAGCCTTGAAGCCTGAGGCTGTTCCTCCACCTCTAACGGGAAAAGTATGTTTTCTCCAGGTGAAAACATGAGGTCAGCTCCTTCAGACAACAACCAAAACCACCTTCTTGTCATAAACATGACCATTTCTCTGTCACTTTGTTTGCCTCTAGGGCTGTGGCATCAACCCTTCATCCTGGCACCCAGTCCCAGCAGAAATGTCTCCCCCTGCATGCCCACCTCCTCCCAGGGATGCTGTGCATTGGCAGGGAGCACGTCTGCCAGGCTGAAGAGCCCACCTCACGGGTGGGAATTAAATTAAACAGCTGGAAGATTGTCAAGAACAGCCATAAAGCTGTTAGTCACAGCCCAATTACACCAGCACAACAAGGACAGCCCCTCATCACCAACTCCCAAGGCCCCAGCTTGCACACATCATTGATATTCAGGACCACATGCAGTTCCAAGCACTGCTCTGGAGGCAGAGCTCAGGACTGATCCTTTGGATGCCTTTCAATAGAGTGTTTTGGGTTTTTGGTTGGTTTTTTTTTTTCTTCTACAGGGAAACAATTTCATCAGCTTTAAACTTGTGATCTGCATCAACCAGGCCAAGGATTGCTCAGCAGGTATGAGAAGACTAAAAGTTACAACAGGCACATTGTCTTTTGCCTTATCTCTCCTCTATTAATAGAGTGGGACAAGCTGTCTGATACTGCCCAAAGCTCCAGGAGACATCACCCCACAGATGAGTCAGCCCCAGACACTGCTCAGCAGCACAACAGCTGCTCCTGGGGTGGCTTTGGGTGCCTGGGCTGGGAGCAGACAGAGCCCAGTGTGGCGAGTGCCCCAGTGATTCAAAGCAGGTTAAACCCTGAGAATTCTGTTAATAACAGCCCCACAGCTAATGTGATCTCCTGCTGGGAAGAGAAGTCAGCTGGGCAGAGCATGCCCTTCCCCGAGGATTGCAGAGGAACGCGGTACTTACGGTCGATTTTCTTCTTCATTCTCGGACATACAAAGAACCAGACGATGAGAGCACAGACAACAGCACTCCCCGCCGAAATTAGGAGGATACCCCACAGAGGAAGTTTGTCAAAGCCCAGCACTAGGAAATAAAACAACGGATCTTTGAAAACTTCTGGGCAAAAACCCTCCTCAATATATGACTTTGGTTTTCTCAGGCACAGGGACTCCATCACCTGCAATAGCCCTGAGCTAATCCACCTGCCAGGGAAAAACACTGCTGGGAAGGCTGAAACCCCAGGTATACTCCCCCAGCCAAACCCTGTACAGGCTCCACACAACTCTTGTGTCCTCATTTGCTGCAATGTCAAAGGAAAAAACACTTCCCAGCACGGCTGCTGCAGCCAGTGCTGCTCTGGACAGGACAGGGAAGATTGGGCTGCTCCCCCCAGAGCTCACCAGCCCCTCCAGCTCACCAGCTGCTGGGGAGGGCAGCTCTTCTGCTCCAGGAGTCAATGGAAATTTAGGCTTCATGGCATCTGAGGTAATATATGACCCACTTAGAAGCATTCTCACAGGTAGCCTGACTTTCAGCAGAGGTCTAGCATCATGCAACCCCATGTAGGGCATCAGGTGCTTGTGATAATTCAAACCCTGCATTTGTTGCTGCAGGCAGTGATTTACTGCTCCTGAAGTAGCCCAGACATAGGTCTGCCTGCAAACCCTGTGCTCAAGCACCCTAGAGCTCACTCAGCAGTTCAGAACTCAGGATAAACACAGATTTGGATATGCCAAATGATCAAGTGATTTTGGAGCAGCCCCAGTGCCCCCAGCAGCACCACTGCAGGCCTGTCCTCCTCTCTCCCACGCTGGAGAGCCCAGGGAAGGGAAAGCTGACATCCCTCCAAAGAATTTTCCAGCCACTGTTTACAGAGTAAACCCTGCCAGAGCAAGCACTGCCTGCCTGCATCCCACCTCCAGAGGCTCCTCCACAACAGGCAATCCACGCACACACCAAAAAACAGCTCAGGCCAAGTCATCCCAGCAAACAATGGAGGTGACAGAGCCTCTGGCTCCATGGGCAAATCCAACTGTCCCTGCTGAGCCCTCTCAGTCCTGCTTGCGACCTGTCCCCTGCAACCCAGTATCTTAGTTTGGCTTTTCCAACTCAGCTCAGACTCTGCAGCACATGGGCCAGCTCTTCTGGACATGAGTAACTGGCTTGGTTTTAGGGGCAGGATGAATTAGGAGGCTCAGCCCCATTCCCTGCTCCTGGCCCCACCACCAGCAGCCTGAGGAGTCTCTTCAGCAGTCAGCAGATACCTGAGTTTTAGCACAGGTAAGAGAAGGGAAGGGGAAGTCATGTTATTGGCCAGTCCTGGGAAGTCTAAGGAGAAAGGTCTGGAGGAGTTTAGTTTGAGCAGGTCTCTTTGGTTGGGCAACTACCTAGCCCAGACAGTGCAGGCTAGCCTGCCGCTTTCCGTAACGGGCACAGGCCAGCCGCCTTCTAGGAGATCTCAGCCCTGTAAAGCAAAAAAGGGGTAAATCGTGCATTTAATGGAAGCTTTAGAAAGAATTTCAAAATTCAGGTTCAAGCATTCTGCTGTGCACTTACAGGGTGCCCCAGTGTACATGATGGAGAAGAGGTTGATTCCCACCGTGCAAGCATAGAAGACGGGCAAAGCTCGCAGGCCATTGGGAACAGGATCTGCCTGGAAAACACAGATCAGTGCTGTAGAGAGGTAGACAGGGGGGCTGTGTAGCAGCCAATGAGCAGCTTAGCAACAGATTCTTTCCAGAAGGGGTTCATGCCCTCAGTCACCTACAGATGACAGCTCCATTTATTTACTGCGGGAACAGCTCACAGCCACATGCCCCCAGCTGGGAGGGCAGGAGGGACACAATACCTGGGTCCCACAAGGCTCCCCAGAGAGCTAGGGCAGGCCCAGCCAAGGGTTCTAGCACTCTCAAGCCTGGAAGAATTCATCTCTACTTGACTTCTGAACCCATTCTCCAGCTCCCCAAACTGCCACCTCCACTCACATTTTTCTTTCAATTCCCCAAAAACTTTCAAAGCTTTTACCCTTTCCAGCTGACTTGAACAAAATAAAAAGTCCATTACTCACAAAGGAGCTTATTTGACCACATACCTGGCAGCAAGGCCCTCACCTCAGCAGCAGGAGTGTTTAATCCCCACTGCTTGCCCAGCAATTGGGATTTGGCAGGACAAGCTTTCCTGAATGCCAAGCAGCACAGAGCAACTGGACTGTTCAGCACCAGAACGAAGCGTGACAGGGCCAGCCCCATTTTGGGAGGCTGGTTACACAAGTGACAGTGGTGACGCTGAGCTGTTTTAAAGGGCTGCCAGCAATAAGATTTTAACAACTCCTGAATCATAAAACTTAAAGGAATTTAACCTCTGATACACAGAATAAAATGCTGGAGTTTCTCTGCATTTCTGGGGTCCCAGGTGGAAGCAATGTGGTTTCCCCAGCCACAGGAAGAATTCTGTCCCTCCCCATTGAGGACAGCTATGGCTTTCCATGGTGGATCACCACCTTTGCCAGCAGCCTACCCCAAGGAAAAAAATCCTTACACCAGGATTTTGGAAAAGCCCAACTGACAGCTCAGGTCTTATCAGTTCTGGGTTACTTCACTACTGGAAAACAGGGCTCATCCTGCTGAAGCCAGGCAGGACAACTCCCATGTTTCAGAGGGGATGTGATGCCCCAAAACCACTCCGGAGTGGCCACAGGCCCCATTTTCTGACCTCTTCAACTCCCAAAGGGCTCCCCTGGTGTCAGCACACAGTCCAGAAAGTGCCAGGAGAAGCCCTGGTGACCATAAGCCAACCCACAAGTCCACTGAGTGCAGCCAAGAGCCCCAAAGTGTCAGAAAACAGGGCACATAGCCCTTACCTTACAGAGGATGAGCCTCTGGACGAAGAAGAACAGGATAGCAGACATGATGCCCGAAAGAAGGGGTGAGATGAACCAGGACAACACTAGAAAGTGGGAGGCACAATCAGCATCCTGCTGCTGGAAAAGGAATCCCAGGGACACAGGTCCACTGCTGAGGTGGTCTGGCCAGCTGGACTTACCAATCTTCAGCAATTCAGACCACTTGACACCGTCTTGACCTTGGGCCACCAGTGAGAATCCAATGGTCGCTCCAACAATGCAGTGGGTACCAGAAATGGGAAGCTTCAAGAATGAAGCCATCAGTTGCCATACAGCAGATCCTGGAGAAGAAGCAGCCTACTAAGAAAGCCATCACCAGGGCACCCTGGGACATCCTGCCCCCACACTGTGATCTCCCTGCTCCTTACCGGACATGGCGCTGATTGAACCTGCCATCAGCAGCTGCTGTGTGCCGTTGTACATGTCTACATCAATCAGACCCTTCCGGATGGTCTCACTGACCTTGGCTCCCAGGAGGACAGAGCCCACCGTCTCAAAGATGCTGGCCAGGATGCAGGCCTGCCGCAGGGTCACCACCCCCGAGCCCACAGCCGTGCCGAAGGAGTTAGCCACATCGTTTGCACCAACAGAGAAGGCCAGGACGAAGGCAATGATGAAGCCCAGTACCAACATCCAGAGGAAGTCAGCCATGGGGGCGGTGGGCACCACGGAGGTCGGTTCCATGGCGGGAGCGGGGCGATGGGTTAATAAATTAGGTATAAAATTAAATAGAGGGATCGCTATAGGGCTCGGGTGGGCTGCGACGTCCTACGGGCCCGTCGGTCGCAGGGGCTGGGGGCTGGGTGCCGCGGCATGGTCCGCGCCTCTCTTCATCCTGCGGGAAGGACAGAGCTTAGCAGGATGAGCCCCGAACACCGGCCCTTCCCGCCGCCGGTAACGGCCGCTCCCGCGCGCGCCACCGCCCCCTCCCGCCGCCATGTGCATGCGTGTGTGTCCGCCCCTGCCCGTCACCTCCGCTCACCGGCTGGGCCGCGCCGCGCTAACCAGGAATCCCCAAGTGCGGTCCCGCCTCGCTGCCGCTTCGGCCCCGCGCCCCGCTGCACTCACAGCACACAGCAGCCCGTCACGCCCGCCCCCGCCGCCCAGACTGACGCGGCCACAGCGCCGGGCGCGCTTTAACACCGCCCTCCGCCCCCCGTGACCCAAACCCCGCCCCGCCGCCGGGGCCCGGCTCCGCCCCCGCCGTCCATTGGCTCGCTCGCCGAGCGGCCCCGCCGTGATTGGGCAGCGCCGAGCACGCGCCCGGGGCCAGCCCCGCCCCGCCGCGCCGCGCGGGCACCGCGCCTGAGAACCACGTGCGCGCTCGGCGTCCCGCGGGGTGGCGGCACGGCAATGATATAGCCCGGCCCGGCCCGGCCCGACAGTGGGCTGACTCGACTCTGGCACGGCCCAGCACTGGTGTGGCATATCCTAACCCAGGTGTGTACTCTGGCGTTGTCTGGCTCAGCCCTGCACGGGTGTGGCCTTGACGAGCTTCACGCACATTTGGCACGGCTTGGTATCGATGTGGGCTCTGCTCCTGTGTGTCCCGGGCGCAGGCCAGCACGTGTGAGAGCCCAGGCTGGGCTTTAGCACAGCCCAACACACTTGGTATGGGTGTGGGTCTGGCCCACTTGTGGAACGGCTCTGCTCAGCTCCAGCATGACCAGCCTGTGCCAGGCACAGCAACAGTGCTGCACCAACCTGGGCAGGCGCTGAGCTGCTGACCACTGTGCTGGCATTTCAGCTCTGAACTGACATCATGCATGGGCCTTGTGCCCTCACTGGTTGAGACCAGCACCCAGCAACAGCACCAACCCAGGAGTGCTGACTGGCCTCAGTAAGGGCCACACCTGGGGACTTGAAATCAGCATCAGCCATGGCAGCAGCATCCAGAGCTGAGTGGCAGCTCAGGGGATCCTGCAAGGCCCCAGGAGATTCCCAGGAGGTCCTGCTGGGTTTCCCCCAGCACCTCCAGCCTGGGTGACACAGGCAGGGGTGAGCCCCTGCCCATGGCTAGTGCACAGCCGTCTGTGAGCATGTGTGCACAAACAGCCCCATGTGCACATGCCCACGTGCCCTGAGCAGGGTGAGCTCCAGTGCCCATTCCCATCTTGGGGTGATCATTGCCTAGCAGGAACCACGGCTCAGTGCTCAGAGGCCACAGGCAGCCCCAGGGCAGCGGATCAGCCGTCACGGGAAGCTGGGCTGTCTGGCCAGGGGTTGTGCCATTGCACAGGTCAGCGGCTGGGGGCCGGCCACAGCTGGGCCATTGCACGCCATCGCGTCATGGGACACTAGTGACAAAGGGCTGCAAATGCCACCTGGTGTGGGGAGGAAGTGGCCAGGGTGCCCCAGCCCTGCTGCATCACTGCCCCTGCGTCACCCGGCCAGAGTCCGTCCCGTGTCCCCATGGGCCCTGTGTCCCGGGCCACGTGCAGCGCTGTGTGTGCAGAACCACAGCACAGGCTGGGCTTAGGGGGTAAGGAAGAATGTGTACCTGGGGCCTGGGGACCCCTTGCCACTCTCAGCTTGCCAAAGGAGTAGGAAGGGCTGACCCCACACGTTTAGGCTGTCCCCACTCCACATTCCTGTCACCACTGGGTGTCCCCATTTCCCTAGGTTCGAGAATTGGGGAGGAAACTGCGGCAAGAGTCCCTGGATGAAGCTGGGAAGATCCATGTTCTGGGCCCCCAGGTCCTATAACCCTGTACCCCCAAAGCTGAGAAGGGATCCAGGTGTGTCTACATACCTGCAGTGGTAGAGGCAGGTCTGGGGAGCAGTACTGGCATACAGGGTGCAGCACTGAGTATTTGGGATGCAACACCAAATATGGGGCACAGCACAAAGTGTGCAGGTGTGTGGCCAAGTGTGGGAGGGTGTAGCACTGAGCAAAAGGGAGTACAGAGCCTTGCACATGGGGAGCAACATTGATCACGTGGGTGCAGAAGTGAATAGATGGAGTGCAGGGTCGAGGATGTGCTGGGAAGGAGCAGGATGGGTGGCCCCTTCAAGATACCCCCAGGAAAATTCTGGACACTGCAGGTTCCCAACACTGGGAGGGGATCCTTAGACCTTTGTCAGCTTCAATCCTACAGTGAGCCCCACTCCTGAGCAGTGACACTGGAGGCACTTAAAGCAGTGAGGCAGTACACTGGGAGCTGCTGGGAAATGCCCTGGGAAACACTCCAGTCTGTGGCAATCTCACATACAGACCCAGGGGGTACATCCCCCCTCCCCACCACTTCCCACCCCAGTAGCACCAGTAAGTCTGTAACTCCTTCATTGGATGGATGCATGCTGAGCCTGCCCCTAAATCCACCTGCTTGGCATCAGCACTCCCAGTCCTGGTGCTGGCTTTGACCTGCAGGATCCTGCGTGTGTCCTGGTGTTCAGTAGCATCATTGAGCATCCCAATACTTGTTTGCACACTATGGACCTCTTGTCACCAGCAGTCTCTGGAAGTCCCCAGCACTACAGCAGTTTGTGCTCCTGCCTACCTACACTCCATTCCTGACTGACCCTCTTATTTCATGTTGTCCTACTCTGTTGTTAATTGTCAAGGTCTGCCCCAGCTCATTCATCCAGCTCCTTTCTTTGCCATGTGTTTCTCCAGGAGATGGTGCCCAAGCATATGAAGAAATCTTACTGGGTGCCTCCCCTGCATGGGAGACCACTTCCACTCACTGCATGCTGGTGAATCACTGGCAAAGGTATTAGTGAAAACAAACTTCAATCACATTGTGGATAAGGTTGAAAGAGACAACAGTGGGGTTATCTGGTCCCACCTCCCTCTTCAAGCAGGATAATCCAGAGCACATTGCACAGAATTGTGTCCAGACAGTCCTGGAATATCACAAGTGAGTGAGACTCCAAAATCTAGGCAATCTGTTCCAGTGCATGGTCACCTGAATGGAAAAGTTCTTCCTCATGTTCAGGTAGAATTAATAGGAATTTGCAAAAACACAACAAAGGGTTGTGTCCTGAGCCACTCTATTGCTTACAGCATGGATAATACATATAGTGAAAATCAAATAAGAATCAATTAGAATCAGTGGCAAGCTAAATTCAGTGGTATCATGGGGCTCCCTGCATCCCCCCACCCAGCACCCAGGGGACTCCCAGGCCCTACAGTGGCACCCATGGAAGTTTGCAGCCAGTACAACAAAATTGATTGTGCTGGTGCTCTTTATTTATACTCCTCCAAATACTCTTCTGTCTGGCTGTCCAGGCGCTCCAAACTGGCTCAGGAAGCTGTGAGGTGCTTCCTGATCCTATGTTTTCCTGTGGAGAGAGGAAGCTGCTGAGGCCCAGCCAGGGTGCAGGGGGGGGTGTGAGGGTGCAGAGCAGCGGGCACAGAGAACTCTGGGCAGATCATGGAGCTCACAGCACCAATATCCACAGCAACTTACTGGGCACCCAGAGCACCAGAACTCGAAATACCTCATGCCACCCCTTATTGGTTTGGCAGCTCCCCTACGCCCCACTAACTTACTTTCTCCTTTTCCTCCACACATGGAGCACACAACACAGCACCATTCCCAGCAGCATCGAGCCAAGGACCGCCACAATTCCTTCAATGCAGTACTTCTGGAAAGAATTAGCATCCACAGCGCCTGTGTCTGCCTTGCCCACCACAGCGTCTGGGTTTGCCCTGTTATCCACAGCATTTGGGTCTGCCCCGCTGTTCCCAGTGTTGGTGGATCTCCTGCTGACAGCGCTGTTGAGGCTCAGGCTCTTCACACCTGGAGGACCAAGTGTGCACGTTAGTGTGCTAATCTCACCGCTGACAATGCCAACAAATGTTCTTTCTTACTTCACTAGGATCTCTGAACGAGGGAATATCCTGTGGTGGCAACGTTTCCATGGCTTCAGTAGAAGCCAAGGGAACTCCCAAAGGCCTTGCAAGTCCCTGCTCTCTGGACCCTCTCTCTCCTCTCAGCTTTGCTTACATTTTGGTGTGGCCACGATCCAATTCTTCCAGTGTCTGCCTTTGCTCCCTGTTCCTGGGGATTCTTCACATGTACCCACAATTTCTCTTGTGCTCTGGCCAGGGATGATCTGACTGGGGCAAACAGTCCCTGGGTCTCAGCCAGAGACAAAACTGGCAGTGCAGATTCTGGAGCACCCTTGTAGCTCACCAGTACCACAGGGCATCACATGGGGGATCCTGTAGTGAGAATCTGAGGTGTGGGTGGAGGGGGACTACTATGTGCCCCTACATGCACCTGAAGCCTCTGCTGCCCAATTGTGCTTGTTAGGAGTGACCTGTACCCACCTCCTAGTATCATCCTCAGCTCCCTCAGAATTTCATGTAGCACTTTGGATGTCTCCATGGAAGATTGTCCCCTTCCATCTTGATACTCTGGACCTTAATGGAAAGAATAAAGTTGCATTTCTCCCCCAGCAAACCCTGGAAGCAGCACTCAGGCTGTGCAGTTGGTAAGGATTGACCAGTGATTCCTGCAGTGCCAGGGGAGTTAAAGTGCAGAGTCCAGCTGAGAAGCTGGGAAAGCCCTGCCTGTGCCCACAGCTGCAAACAGACTTCCCCCCAAAGAGCTCCCCTTATACCCTGGAGCACCATCTGTCCTGATGGAACAACAGAACAGGGAAGAGGATCATGGAAGAACACAGCACACCCAGGCTTTGCTCCCTGTTCCTGGGGATCCTTCACATTTGCCCACTATTTTTTTTGCCCTTGCCCATCTTCCCTTTCAAGGCTTGGCAGGTGCTGCCCTGGATGGAGACACTCTAATGCTGAAGGGTACAGCTGTCTCCATGGACAGGACTCAGGGGGCTGGACAGAGGATATGGGGGGAACACAGCTTCCATTTGCTCCTTGGAGTGAGATGGACAAAACCCATTCCCATGTCAAGGACAGCCACCCCCCAGCTCCCCCTCCCCATCCCAGCACCCACACCCCAAGGGGATTCAGTCAGGCCCTCTAGGGAGATACCTGAATTTCCCTCTTCCTTATTGCTTTTTCTGCAGTATGGGCAGCATTTGCCTGCCCCCAGTTTTCAGGACTTGTCTCTCACTTACAACCTGTGGCAGGACTGCCCAGTGCCTGGATAATTTTGAAAGCATTCCTCTATCCTGGCATGGGGACCTTCCCCAGGGTTGGCCAGCACTGTCAAGGATCGGGGAAAAGTAAAGCCTCAGCATGGCTCAGGCACAGAGTTTGCAGGAGGATAATGTAGGGTCCTCCTCAGCCATGCCGATCTGAGATGCACCCCTTCAGAGCCCAGTTGCAAGCAAGGATCCCCCTCTGTTGTGTCAGGACCTCCAGGATCTCAGAGCAAGGTCTGGGATGCAGATGCTGGGGGAGGGGCATTAGATCCAAAGTCACATTTCCCATCATTTGCTGAGGGGTGTGCAGGTGGCCTCACTCCCAAAAGAACAAAGTTCTGAAATCCCTGAGGATGGAGTGTGAGAGCTGCTGAGCATCTTGCTGCACCCACAGAGCGTCCAGGTGTGTCCCTGGGACAGCAACAGCAACAACCTGCACTCCCGAGGTGATGGCCCAGAGCTGCTCCTGGCTGCTGGCAGAGCACTGGCTCTGCACTGACAGTTTGGCACCGCACAGAGCCTGCAGACACACGGGGATCTCGGCAGATGCTGCTGAATGGCCAAAGAACAGCGATTACCTGCCCCTCCTGTTGTGTAAAAGGCCCTGGTGTTTTCCCCAGGGACTGGCACTGCCTGCTGGCCTTCCTGAGGCACTTCCTCCTGCATAGCCTCATGCTCCAGCGCTTTAGAGAGAAAGTGTGTTAGTTGAGTTCTGAGTCACTGCTGCTCATTGGGATCTGGCAGACCTGGGTGCTGGCCCTGGCCTGCCCACCTACCCACTGCCTGTGCTTGCCACGGAGCAGCCTCAACATCCTGGGCTGGCAGGGCCACCAGGAGGAGGATGAGAGTCAGGGCACACCGTGCCTGTACCATGATGCAGCTGCTGCTGCTGCTCCAGCCACTGCTGCTGAAGCCTGTGACACACAATGCACACTGCACACCAGGGCCTGGCTTTGTGGCTCTGCAGGGCACTTTGTGACCTCATGGGGGCTTCCACCAGCAACATTCTGCCATCTCCATGGGGCAACCAAATATTCCCCAGTTGCTGGTGACAGGTCAAGAGAAGCCACCAGATTCAGCCCTTCCCCAGCATACATAGGGTTCTCTGGAGAGCTGCTCTAAAAAACTCTGCAGAAACTACCTGGAATTTCACCTGTCTCCAGAGGAAATCCCAGTGCTCCTGGAAGTGCCTGAGGGTGTCAGGCAGCTGCTGGTGTTGACCTGCCCTGAACATGGACCAAACACTTCCTGGAGTTCCCTTGGAGGAGTCAGAAGCTGGCACCTGGGAATTATTTCAAACCCTTCATGCCCCAGATCAGTCATCAAACAGGACTGTCAGCTGGCAATTAAGCAGCATGAAGCTGTTCGCTTACTTTGCCCCTCATGGAGTAAGGAGCATACTCAGGAAAGCAAAGAAAATAGGACTTGTGGGCTGAGATTAAAACAGTTTAATAATTGAAATGCAGTAAAATAGTAATAATAATAATTTTAAAAGGAAAAAGAGGTGATGAGAGGAAGAGAACACACAAGGAAACAAGTGATGCACATTACAACCGCTCACCACCTGCCAACCAATGCCAAACCAGCCCCCAAACCCCTTGAAGCCCTTTGTTCTGGGTAACTCCCCTATACTGGGCATGATGCTCTATGGCACAGAGCATCCCCTTAGCCTGTTCAGCACAGCTGTCCCACCCATTTTCCCTCCCAGACTTTAGTGCACTTGCTCCCTGGCAGAGCATGGGACACAGAAAAGTCCTTGGCTCAGGGCAAGCAGCTCCTTGGGGCTACCTCTCCTGTCTCACAGCTGATTTGCTGCCCATCCCACTGGCCCAGCAGCACCCACTGCAGGCCTGCCCTGGTCACCAGCACCCCACGTACCTGGCACAGAGCTGGGGGATGTCTGCAGTGGAGGCCAGCTCAGCGGGTGCCCCTGAGGCTCCCCCTGGCCCAGCATGGTTCCCACTCACCCTGGTCTGGGGGGCATCATGCAGCTGTTTCTTCATCCCCCAGAGTTTCTGTCCCCAGTGGACCAGCACCAACCCACCTTTGCTGGCCACCTCCATTCTGGGCCACAGTGCCACTGCTCTGGGGCAGCCCAGGAGCTGCCCAGACAAGTGGGGCCCATCACAACACCTCGCCACCTACCAAAGGAGCGTAGAGGAGTGGCCTACATACCTGGGGACCCTGCTGGCACCAACACACAGGGTCTGCTGATATCCATCATAGCCACCACCGTGAGGGCATCCCCTGGCAGCCACATGTCCCAGGACAGCCACATCCTCCTCAAGGCACTGGCCAAGGAGATCCTTTGGGAGTACTCCCTGGTCAGACAGGACGATCTGAGCAGCATCCCCATGGCTTGGAACCTTGGAGCCATCCTCCACGGAGACACTGGCTTGCTCTCACTGCCAGTGGAGTTGTTCAGCCCCACAGCAGCATCTCCAAGAGCAGCAACTGTCTTGAGTCTGGAGCAACTCACCACTGGCAGGATGGAGCCCTGGAAGCTGTGCTGGAGTACACGGCATGTCTCACCATCACCCCAGCTTGCCATGTGTACCGACTCCTCAGCCTCAGCTGGGCCTGGGAAGATGATGGAACAGATCCCCCAGGAGGTCTGCAGGAGGGCATGAGGTGATTCAGGACAGCCAGCACAGCTTCCCCAAGGGCAAGGCCTGCCTGACCAACCTTCTGCGGTGGGGCAACTCCACCCGGGGACAAAGGGCAGACTGTGGATGGCACATCTCTGGGCTGTTGGCGTGGCACCCCCAACACCCTTCTCTTCCCTGGAGAGGGGCATTTGCAGGGGGTGTCTGGTGGATGAGTTGATTGGATGGTTGCAGTCTTGATCAAGTCGATCAAGGGAAGCAGCTGATGGAATAATTTGATTTTGGTGGTTTTGACACGGTCTTTCTCAGGACCTTTCTGGACCAAACTTCCCGGCACGCGGCTGGATAAACGCGTGCTGCGACAGATGAGGAGCGGGCCAAGGGGTCACGGCGGCCGGGCTAACACCAGGGCAAGGCAGGAGCGAGGGGACGGTTCGGGGAGCTCCCTCGGGAGCAGGGATGGGAGGCCGCGGGCCCCTCACCGCCGGCCCCTCACGGCCGGGCCCG
The DNA here is from genome assembly GCF_009819885.2 of Catharus ustulatus. Lineage (NCBI taxonomy): Eukaryota > Metazoa > Chordata > Aves > Passeriformes > Turdidae > Catharus > Catharus ustulatus. The sequence continues at coordinate 5,083,427 of NC_046247.1, read as the reverse complement.
CGCCGCTCCCGCTGCCGCGCTCGGTCCTGGCCCCGCCCCCGGGCGGCCGTGGCGGGGCGTGGGCGCCCCCTGGAGGCGCGGAGCGGGTTCTGCACACCCCCCTACTCCTCGCGTCCCCCGTGGGGGCAGAGTCGGGAATGGCGAGGGGAGGGGAGGCCGGGGACATAGGAGACACAGATGGTTATGGGAACGCGGGGTCTGGGCGTCTCCGGGTGCTGTGAGGCGACAGGAGGTGCCAGCGGCGCCAGTGGGAGCCGGGAATGCCCGCAGCGAGGCGGGAGGGGCCTCCCAGAGGGCCGGAATCCATATGCGCGGGGCGGGTTCCGGGCGGACCGGAAGCGCGGCTGAACCCGTTGCCGTGACAGCGGGCCCTGGGCCGCCATGGAGGCCTCGCTCACTGACATGTACGACCAGGCACTTCTGGGCATCCTGCAGCATGTCGGCAACGTGGAGGAATTCCTACGCATCCTCTTCGGCTTCCTCTACCGCAAGACCGACTTCTATCGGCTCCTCCTGCGGCCCGGGGACCGCCTGGGCTTCCCGCCCGGCGCGGCGCAGGCCATGGCCCTGCAGGTACCGGCGAGGCCCGGGGGGATGGCGCGGCCTGGCCTTGCTCGCGCCCGGCGCTGTCCCTACCGCGGGGCCGAGTCGAACGGGTCGTGTCTTCCCGGCTGGGCGGTGTTCGTATCGGGCCAGCGGTGGGGTTAGGTCCGGGCAGAGCGGGGAATGCGGGGCGGGAGTCGGGCGGCACAGCAGCCCTCAGGACACCGGCGCTGCCTGGAGGAGCGCAGAGAGAGGTCCTTTCAACTGGGGGGAAGCGTCACCCTCGTAAGAAGATGAGGAGCCCCGGAGGCAGGTGAGGACTGAGAAACCCCTGTAGGAAGAGCCCGGTTGCGACAACAGCTCGGAGCTTGGCCCCGGGAGCATCGGGGCAGGAGGGTCTCAGGGAGCTGCCGCCAGGAGCCGTGGGAGCCCAGAGAGAGGCAGGAGGCAGATGAAGACCCGGGAGTCGTTGAGGGAAGCAGGTCTGGGCTCGGCTCAGCGAGAGCTTGTGGCCGGCATTGCACTGGTCCTGCTCCTGACCTGCCAGGTTCCGTGTTGGAGCAGCTTTGACTTGGGTTCCTCCGGCCTGTTGTTAATCTTCACTGGCAAGGAGGAAATGAGCTCGTAAAACTTAAGAGTGAGGCCGGTTAAAGGTATTTGTCTTCTTGGACTAGTGAATTTTCCTTCCCAGGCACATCAGGCCTGGTGTGCCACAGGCAGGGTGACAGGGGTACTGCTTCTCCCTGTGGTGCTCTGTGGCACTTGGGGGGTCCTCATTACTGCCAGGACAAGCCCCTGCTGGTCCCTCCGGATTAGGCAGACCGCAGAGGGGGCTCAGGCTGCAGAGGGACAGCATGGAGCTCAAACTATTGGGCAGAAGGCAGTGCTGTGTCTGGTGTCCCCCTGGGACTTTCTGGGGCTGGGCACAAGGGTGGAGGTGCAGCATTCCTGCCATGGGCAGGTGTTAGTCAGGTCAGCCTCATGGCTGCAGCCAGAGGCACCCAGAGTGTGGGGGCAGTGTGGAAGTGGCTCATTTCTCATCCTTGCTCGACTGCAGTCCAGGGGGCACAGTTCTGAGATGTTGCTTTGCATGATCCATGCAGGGCTGGTGCTCACCTCTCCCATATCCTCCCCTCTGCTCACTGCCTGGGGAGAAAAGCTGGGGTGAGTGGCACAGGCTTCTGTCCTGTTGTGATTGTGCTGGCATGAGCCCTCCCTGGGCCATGTCCTTTGTCCTGCACCTCCTGGACCCAGAGGAAGACTTGAATCGAGCAGGTGTGCCAGTCCACTGCTGGAAGCATTAAATCTGCCTCCAAAATATTCCTGGGAAGCGAAGGAGGGCTGTGTTTGATGCTTGCACACATTTAGAACGTGTTTACAGTGCCAAAGCCCTGGCACTTGGGTGGGAGAACTTGCTGCCTTTTCAAGAAGCAGGTGCAGGGTCTGAGTGGCCATCACTCCTCGCTGCAGATGCAGTTGTGGGCTTCACTTCTGACCTTCAGCCTGCACTGGACAGGCACGGCCAGAAGCCAGATGAGGGGTAGGATTGCATCTCCTGGGATCATGTCTTCTTCTGCACCTGTCTGTTCGGGCACAACCAGTACTAGATCAGCTGTCCTGCAACTTTCCTGGGCAGCTCATCCTGTTTGCCATCCAGGCTTGCAAATGGTCCCCAGGTGAGCCCTGGAATATGGGGTAAGGGGAGGCTCTCTTGGAGCTCCCTCCCAGCCAGGAGCTGAATCTCACCACTCTGCTTTTCCCTGGAGTAACCAGCCCTCTTCCCAGGCTGGGGTGAGTTGGCTGTGAGAATACAATCCTAGGAACAATTCCAAAATGCTCCCAGGAGTTTCTGAGGTCTGCTTGACATGGCCATGGGACTTTTCAAAGAGTCACCAGCTGTTTTTGTTGGTGGCTGAAGCAGCTGGGGATAGGTATGTGGTGCGAGAGAGGAAAGGCGGGAAGGAGTAGGTGCCCCACGTGTGTGATGCTGCTCCTTTCCTTCTCTTAGCATCCCAGGCAGAGCTGGCAGTGCTGCTTACTTGGTTTGTTCGTTCTCTCCCAGGCATTCCGAGTGTTTGAACGGATGGCCAGGCAGGACGATGAGAAGAGGCGCCGGGAGCTGGAGGTGAAGCTGAGGAAAAAGGAGGAGGAGGAGGAGGCAGCTGCAGCCGCTGAGAGGGTGAAGCTGTGCCCTGCAGCTCAGGAGATTGAGGTGGAGACAACAGAACACATCCCAGCACCACATACTGGGGAAGCTGCAGGCACTCAAGAATCAGCTACAGCCCAGGGTGCCGCAGACCCCAGCCCAGGGATGGTGGAGCCTCCGGGGGCTGCTGCCCCAGCAGAGCTGCCCACGTAAGGGTCTCTTACTTTCTTCATGCTCCTGGTAGGAGGGGAGGCAAAACTGTGGACAGGGTGTCCACTGTTCCCTGCACAGCCCTTTTCAGATTTTGACCTTCCTGTCACTCAGCCCTTCGGGAGGCTGTGAGGATTTCCCTTGCAGGCTTCCCAGGCCAAAGGCATTGTGTAACTCCCCATGGGAGGGCAGCAGTTGTTGTCCTGTGGGGGGTTCAGGGTTTTCCACTCTGCTCTCAGCAGGGGAAGTGACATATCATGTATGTGGCCCCACAAAGCTGGGCTAGGCCATGTGGCTGCTCCACAGATGGGTTGTGGTGTGCACTGTTCCCTTTCTGGCACTTGGTAAGGCTCACGTGGAACTCGTGGGACCAGCCTGCAACCATTTTGTTAGTGCTGGACTCCCTAGCGTGCTGGGAGACATCCCAGAAGCCGTCTGGAAGTGTGCATGGATACCTACAATACCTCCAAGTTAGTGCTGGCAGGCCTGACCATGTGACATTTGCAGCAGCAAATGGGTTTGGAGCCCTCTAGAGGTCTCTGGCTGAGCCCTTGGTTGAGAGAAGGGCCAGCTTTGAAGATCAATCAAATGCTGCAGAGTTTTCTCTTTAGCCAGGCCTGGTGGCGTTCCACCAGTGCCAAGCAGCCTCCATTTGTGCAGAAATGTCCTTGTGTCAAAGTCCTTCCACAGCTTCTGGGATACTTCCAGTCTCTGACTCTGCTGGGCAGCAAGACATGAGCCAGCATGGCCTCTCTGAACCGTGTACCTGTGTGCAGGTCCTGCACAGGGTTCACTCATCCTTCCCTGGCATCACCTTGACCCTGAGCTAACCCTTACTCAGGGCCTCATGAGGTTCAAACTCCTGTGTTTCTTTGCTGACCAAGTCAAGGGAGTGATGCTGTGAGTTGGCTGTGCAGACTCCATCTCCTCCTCCCCTCCGTGGTGTGTTCTATGGTCAGATCCCATCTGATGGCTGTGCCGACCTTCTCCAATCACCACAATGGTCCTGGCCATATGTGGGGCTTTGCTGTGGCTTGTCCCTGCTGTCCCACTGGTGCTTGGTGGGAGGGAAGCTTGGGCTGGTGATCCCTGTCCTCCCAGCCAGTTTTGGACATGTCATTGGGAAGAGCTGCCAGAAAGAAGTGGACCACTGGAAGAACCCTAAGGACTGGTATGACTGATGCTGTCTAGGGGCAGAGAGAATTCAGAGCTCAGACTTTGGGCTGTTGACCCTTGGAAGGGACAGTCTGAGAACCAAAATCTTGGGAACAGTGGAATAAGTGGCAGGAGTGGAGAGGTTTGGTTCTTCCCCCACGGGTGTTTGGGCACTCAAACATGGTCATGACTTCAAGGCTGCCAGAGCTCAAGGAGCTCTAGGACAGTGCTCTTGGGCAAATGGTGAGATTGTTGAGGTTGTCTTGTGCAAGGCCAGGAGGTGGACTCAGTGATCCCTGTGGGTGCCTTCCAGCTCAGGATATTATTCCATGAATCCATTATTCTAGGACAATGGTGGAGTCAGGTTCTGTAGCGTTGGCTGCAGTCTGTGTTGGGGAAGAGCCTTAGAGTGGCCACCATTGGGGGAGGGGGAAAGGGGACCGGCAAGCTGCCTGGTGAGTCAAATGGTCCAATGGGAGGAGGAGAAAGGGCTTATGTGTAACTGATGTGCATCCCACAGGTTAAAGATAAACCAGATGCCAAAAATGAAGTCACTTGCAACGCCTGTGCTGGAGCTGTCCTAGTATAGGAGGATTGTCCATGGAGCTACCAGTCTGACACCAATCCCTGGGCAAAGTTAGCAAGTCAGAAAAAGCCCTGCCAGAGTGCACAGCACAGGCCTGAGTGTGTCCAGCTCAGCTTTCTCTCAGTGGAGAAGAGAGGGAGAGCTTGGAGGTCCACTGAAGCTGTGAGCAGAGAGTTGGCCTGGGCTGAGTGCCAGTTACACGTGTCCCTGTGCAGGTCACGTTTCTGTGGTTTGCCCTGTGACATTTCACCTCAGGACTTTGGTTGTGGGGCAGCAGCTGGTGTGAGGAGAGTTCAACTGCCTGAAAACAAATGTCAGGGCTAGGAAGGAAACTGAAGGGATCAGGAAGGAAGATGAGAGCTCATGTGGGAGCAGGATGGGTTTGACAGCAAGTGTGGTGGAGCCAAGAGGGATGGTTTCCGCTGTGTGTGGTGAGAGCCTGGTTAAAACCCTCACATGTGCCACCCTCTGAGTGTGTCCTGGCACCGCTGGAGAGTAGCCCCTGTCACACCTCAGACACTCAGGTGCTGTTTTGCAGCCTGCAGCTGTGGCTTTGAACACCAAACCCTGTGTGACGGCTCTCCCCTGGTGTTGCCATGAAAAGAAGGTGCCTTCTGCTCAATATAGCTACCACTGTGACTTCTTCCCTGCCTCTTCTCTTACTGCTCCCACCATCCCAAACTCGCTGATGGGGTAGAACACCTGCAGCCCCCTTGGCACCTGCCCAGTTTCAACACGTGGTGGGTGAGACCGGGTGCAGGAGGTCCCCTCCCAGTCCCAGAAGTCTAGTGGTTTCCAGGCCAGGAGAGTGGGGTGTCTGCAGGCTTGAAGTAGGGCAGAGGAACCCACGGGTTTGTCATGGGGCTGTAGTTGGTTTCGATGCCTCTGGGGGGCACTGGAGCCCCCTGAAAGGCAGTGGGGGCCAGGCGGGCACCCCACACAGACTATTAATAATTTAACAAACTACTTAATTCTCCACAGCCCCTTCCTTCTGAGCAAAACCCAGAGCTGCCAGTATGAGGGGCTACTGGGTATGAGGGGCTCATGAGTAATGCACAACTCTGGCAGCAGGAATGAAGAACAGAGCTTAAACAAAAACATTTTCCATCTCTTTCCTTCCCTCTGCCCCTCCAGCCGCCGGTGAAGAAAACCGCTGCCACTGAAATCTATATAAAAACTTGCTCATTCTGTCAGCCTGATGGCTCTGGAAATGTAGGGCAGATACCATCCCAGATCTGCCAACTCCCATCAGAGCCTCACGCTGTGCCAGGATGCTGGGGTGCTGGTTGGGAACATCTTACAAAGCACAGTGAGATGGCAGCAGCTTTTTCAGCATCAATCAAGATGAATCAAGCCAGTTTTGCAGGTGTGGAGATTTTTAGGGTTCAGTCTGGGGCTCAGCTGGGTCTCTCCAAGTCCCTCACCTTCCCCACTTGTGAAAGGGAAGTGAATCCATTCTCTTTGCTGCCCTGTAAATGCACTGAGTCTTGAGGTGTTTTTGGGGTGACACTGGTGCCAGGAGCTGTGCTGAGGGGGACAAAGGTCTCTGCCACAGAAGAAGCCAGGATCCTCTTGCTCTGAGTGTTCCAGCCATCCTTCCCCAGCTGTTGCAGCTCTCTTGCTGTCCCTACCTTGCTAGGAGGGTAGCAGGGCACAGCCCTCCTCACACCTCACCATGAGGCTGTTCTTTCTGGCATTGCAGCTGTACAGTCCCAGCTCTGGCTCTTCCCCCATCTGCTCCCAGAAGCCATCCTTGCCTGAGCTCAGCTCCTAATTTTGAACACCTCAGCTGCCCAGCACCCTCCCCTTCCCCCAGCTTGGATTCCATCCTGCATATATTTGCCACACAGCATTTAAAATAGAGCCTGGCAGCCCACGTGTGGCACTGCGCAGCCTGGCCTGTGCTTGTGCTTTATGACTTTGGTTCCTGGCTTCCCTCTGCTCCTTGCTTTCTCCCAGTATGAACTGGGGGGAAGCTCTCATCCCCCTGTCCTGTGAGTCCCTTCCCTTACTCCATGTATGGGCAGGAGGCTGGGAAGGGCAGTCCTGTAAGACTGTGCGTGATGGTGAATGTCTCACCTTCATGTGTATCTCCATCTAGCTTTTGTGTCTCTCCCAGGTGGTCCAACCAGATGTGCTCAGGATGGGGTAGCTCTGGTCTGTACCTTAGAGATCATCTGGGCAGGTGAGATCTCTGCGAGGAGGATCTGTCAGTGTGGACAGCACAGCCAGGGCTGGAAGCACGGCCACTGGGACACAGAACACCATGCCAAGTAGGCCCAGCAGGATATGCAAGTGTCTCATTCCTAGGAGGCCTTTGGCTGCTGCTGGGCGATCTGGCACAGTAACAGGCAGAGCAGAATGAAACCCTGGGCTCTCTGTGGCCTCAGCCAATTGCCTTCTGCAGTGTGGAGAGGGAAGTGGCCGCTAAAGGAGTGGGCTGAGGTGAGGAGGGGGCTCTTCACTAGCTCCCCACTTTGTGGGACCTTAAAGGAGACCCTTCAGGTGTTCTGAAGTCTGTGACTGGGGAAGGGACTCCACTCACCCTATGTACACAGTGCCATTGTGCCAAGGAAGGGGGCAAACAGGCTGAGCCCTGAGCCCTGGCCAGCCTGACTGCCCCAGTCACCTGGTCCAGGTGAGCCCTGCCACCTCCCTGACATTGCTTTGCTGTCCCTGGGAGTGGGTGTTGGAGCTCAGCAGTGACCTATAAAATCTACACCTGTGATCTGGTGTACTCCTGGCTTGCTGGCTGGTGAGAAGCAGGATTGAACTGAAATACATTAGTCTGGTGAGCTGACACCTAACATTCCAGCTCTCTCTTGAGACCCATCACTCCCATTCCCAGAGCCCCTGGTGACCTGGAGTTAACCCTTTGTGAGACTCACTGGGAGCATCCCTGGGATGACACAGCAGTGCTCTGGGAAATTTCCATGAGGCGCCTGTGTGAATCTAACTCGACTTAGCAACAGCTTGGCTTTGCTGGAAGCCCAGATGGCATTTTGTTGTGAGGTGCCTGCAGGATGGGCTTCCTGGCATGGCTTCATCCTCCTTGGGGTGCTGGGGACAGGAATTTCACTGCTGGTCACCCTATGTAGGGGAGCAGTGCTGTGAAGAGGAGCTGTTGCTGTATGCTGCTAACTTTGAGGCTGGTTTTGTTTGACTCAGAGACTGTGTTATCCCAAGCTTCCTCCTCTCAAGCCTTTTCCATTCAGAAGGGAGGGGAGCCCTTAGGTTCATCCCAGTTTTGTCTGGGATTGTCCAGACCAGAAGCCAGTTAAACTGGTTTCCTTCTCCACTACTGCCCCTATGGACTTTGCTGATGAGCTCACCTCAGAGTCTGTGCTCTTCTTCCGGCCTGACCTAGAAAGGAGCTGATCTTGATCCATATTTAAGGAGAATCTGTCCTGGTTCCGATTCCTCTTATGCACGTGGGGCTGTGCACAGGGAGTTCCTCTGGCACGGCCAAGGCCTGTCATGAGCAGGAGTCAGACAGAGCTCAGAGAACGGCCTGACCTGATATAACTGAGCTCCATCTGGCCCCATATCCTGTCTCCATCAGCAGCAGATGCTAGGGGAAGAGGAGAAGAACAGAATGAGTGGTGCAGTGATACTTTCTCTGTTTTCACCCTGCCCTGATACATAGTGGCTCAGCAGCTTTCTAAGCACTTGGTCCGTCAGCCCTTTGGAGGGATTATTTTCCCTTTCCTTTCTGAATTTCAGCCCTCCCATGCCTGGGGGCTCTGCAACAGCATCCTGCAGCAGGTCCTTGTGGTGCAGCACTGCCATGCATGGCTGTTTTCTCTGTGCAGGTAAAGAGGCATTGAGTGGGTTCCCAGTCCCCTTCTCTGCCTTCTGTGGGGTTCTTCTGTGGGGTTCTTCTGTCATGTCCGTTTTCCCCTTTCAGCCTGTTTTTAGGCTGAAGAGTCATCATTTGCATGCTTCTTTCTCCCTTGAGCATCCTTGTGCTCCTGGTCCTACATGATTCTCCAGTGCTCTGAGGGCCATACCCATGCTTGTTTGTGGACCCATTGGTGTTCTCTGCCTCCTACCCTCTTTCTTTTCTCCTTGGCTGTCCTGCTTTTGCAATGAGGCCAGGAAATCCTCTTCCAGCCACATGGTACTTCTCACAGTAAAGTGACATCACTCCAACCTCTTTTCCTCCCTTCCCAGCTCTCCCCAGTGCTGACAGCTTTTTGAGGTGGGAGCAAGAGCTTCATGGAAATTCTGTGTTGGTGAGACCTTTTCCTGCTGACATGCCCCACTCCTTGGCTCCTTATGTGGCACCAAGGCTTTTGGCCCTCAGGGTCTGCAGCACTGCACTCACAGTGCTGTTGTATTTGGTTTCTGGGAGGAATGTGTCCAGGTAATACTGAGGAAAGCAGGGAAATGTAACTTAAGTAATCTTTATTAAGTGGAGTCTTTCTTGCAATGGAGAGAAGCCATTCCTGCTGGGAGAATGATTTTAATCCATATGCCTTCTCCCATTGTGGTGGGAACTTAACTGCTCAGGAAGCATCCTTTCAAAAGGATGAAACACTTGAGCTGAGGGTGAAATCCCTTAGCCCTTTCTGGTGCAGCCCTCGTCGCTCTAGCCTTTTGCAGACGATGAGGAACAGTCAGGGTCCAATTTTCCAGTGTTCTCATGGAGAACCAGGCCCCTCTGGTTGGGTAGCTGAGATCAGCAGTAGAGTGCCAGTTTCCCTGTGCTGCACTGAACTGCTAAGGCTTTTGGTTGCCCTACCAAGGTACAGAGCTCCAAAATTAGGTCCTGGGACCAAAAATAACTAAATTAAAACCTATAAATTTTTCTCTCAACAAGCAGAAGATCACGGAGCTGGAAACCAAGGGACAGCATGTGCCCAATTCTTAGGTAAAAAAGCAATCACTGTTTGCTTGGTTTAATATTGGAGTCTTCTCCAAAAGAGGCCTAACGTGGAAAACTACCTGAATTGGGTCAGGTTTTGTTGGTGGTGCAGGGGTCTGAGAGGCCACCTTGTCCTCTGTTCCCACAGCTCAATCCCATTGGCTTCCTTTGACCTTGTCCCTTTTTCCCAGGGGAGTGTAGGTCTCTTAGGAGATCTCTGAAGCCCAAGGTCTAAGCTCTTTGCAAACAATAAAGATCCCAGGGGTCTTTTCCAGACAATAGCATGTCCTACTGTCCTTGACCTAAATATCCCAGCAGTAGTGAAATTTAGCTCCCTGGTGCCGGCACTCCAACACTCTTCTGTGAGCTGGTAGTGGCATTTCAATTTGCCTAATATCAGTAAGTTGGTGCTGTTGAACAGCTCTGTAAATAACTCAGGACGCAAAAGGGAAGGCTAAAAGCTCTCCTGAAGTGAGTGAGCTTGGCAAAGAGCAAGACTCTCCCCCAGCAGGGAGAGGGGCAGGGCATCATGGTGGGGCTGGCGAGGGCTCCAGATGCAGAGGAGGCGGGTGGATTTGTTGGCTGGCTGCTGAGTAGAACAGCAAAGGCATCATGTGGGTGGTGCCTTGGGCATCTGGTACTCAGGAGCCTTGACCCCTTCCCACTTCATCACCTGGGCTCAGTGACACGATGGGATCTAGAGGAATGTGGCTTGATGGGCTTGATTTTTGGTTGTTGGTCCCATCCTGATGGTAAGTTGAAGCTCTGAGGCTTCCTGAAGGTGAGGTGACCTTTGAAGTACAAGTCTCAAGAGGAGCAGCTGAGGGAGCTGCAGGGGCTTAGCCTGGAGAAAAGGAGGCTCGGGGGGACCTTCTCACTCTTGACAACTTTCTGAAAGGAGAGTGGACCCAGGTGGGGATCTGGCTCTGCTCCTAGAGAGCAAGGGACAGGACAAAAGTAAACAGTCTCAAGTTGTGCCAGGGAGCTTTAGGTTGAATATTAGGAAGATTCCTTCAGGGAAAGGGCTGCCCAACCCTGGCACAGGCTGCCTAGGGCAATGATGGAGTCCTGTCCCTGTGGAGATTTAACAAATGTGCAGATTTGGCACTTGAGTACATGAGTTAGTGGTGGCCTTGACAGTGCTTGGGAGCACCATTGGACTTGATGATCTCAGAGGGTTTTTCCATCCAAAATAATTCTGTGATTCCTTGTAAGGCTGATGGTGAGCACTGCAGGCTTGGGCCTGAGCTGCATTTCCTGGCTGAGCTGTGCCTCAGGTTTCAGATTGAGGAGGAAGGCATTGGCTCGAATTTTTCACTTTTTGTTTTTGAGAGCACGACCACCAAGCTGCACAGTGCAGTCCTGGGGGTGTGTGCTCAGGACCCCAGGGATAATGGGCTATGGGGAGCTGTTGACAGACTTCTGCCCGTTTTTGGGGGTGAAGAAGACTTTCCAAAACTGGATTTGGGTTGTTCTCCAGCAAACTAAACACACCTGGGCTGAAAGAAATCCTGAGGATTGGGAGGGCCCTGGACCACTGCTGTGCTCAGGGCTGGAGCTTGCTGCCAGCCAAGGAGTGTTGGAGAGGATTGGGATGGATCAGAGTGGTTCCTGAGGCTTATTGACTGCAGTGTGACTTGAACTGTAAGGGAAGGGATTTGGCATTCAACTTGCTTAGTGCTGTGCCAGAGCCCTCATTAGTTGAAGTGCTGGTACAAAGAAGCCATTGTGGAGCCCTGGGTGCCTCCTGGACCCCAGCAAAGGTCTGGGAGCTGCAGACTGTGTTTTCCTACCACGGCACTTCCCAGGCTGAACCCAGAACCCAGGCTGAACCCAGAGACAGAAAGTGCAACTGTCCGGATGTTTTGATGCCAAAAGATGTTAAATCTGGAGGTGGGGGGGAGGCTCCTTTGCAGCTTGCTTGCAGAAGAAGCACAAAGCTGGAATTTTCCATGCACACAATCCCTGCAGCTTTCTGATGAGGTTAAACCTCTGGCTTCCCTACCTGTTGCTACAGCACCCACACTGGAACTCCAGTGAGTGGAGGGCACCCTTGGCCCTCTTCAAAATCACTTTAGAAGGTTTTTTTTTTTAGCTTTAACTGTTGTCCAGCTCAGTAGCAGCTTTTTGGGGTGCACAGATCTTCCTGTGTCTTGAGGCACTGTAGGTTCTCATCCGGAGGGCTCATAAGCAGAAGTTCTGGAAATCCAGTATCTGGAAATCTGTATTCCAGTAAATCTGTATTGTGTTGCACGTGCTGGTGTCTTTGGGTAAGCGTGGCCTTTCTGCAGTGATGTGGAATGGGCTTTGCCATCCCCCTGCGAGCTGCCTGCCTCCCTAGCTGGCACTGCTCTGTAGTTTCTGCCCTGCTGGGCTTCACGCAGCCCCTTTAGTTCTGGGAGGGCAGGATGCAGGTGTGGTGCAAGATGCTTCCCCAGAAGGGAGGAGGGATTTGTGATAGTGTGAAGGCCTGGAGGCTGCTAGGGGTCTGACAGACTACCCTAGGTGGGTTACCCTAGTGTTGCCATGGCAGGAGGATGGTGCCTGCTGACATGGTGCTGGTTCCCAGCAGGCCTGTGCTACCTGCAGCAGCAGTTTCAGGGGGACAGGCTGTGGGCTGTTCCTCTCATCCTTCCTCCATATCTCCACATCTGGCCTGACATGTTTTCCTTAAAGCTGCCTAAATCATTCACCTTGACTAATAGCAAACAGCAATACCAGCTCTGGATGAAGCTTTCTGGGAATGCCAGTAGTGGGAGGATGTCTGCTGTACTGGCCACTGAGCCGTGGCATCCTTGACTGCTAGATCCAGGTATCCTGGACTTCCCTTCCTGAGAGGGCAGGGATCCTGCCTTGGAAAACTGAACTGCTCCAGGCTTAGAGGATCACTTTCATTGAGTTGTTCTCAAAATCCTTGTAATTTTTCCCTTCTTCTTATGGGGAACAAAAAGAGGTCCACTGGGATTATGTCATATCAGTTCCCTCCCATGACACTTTCCCACTTCTGCCCCTCATGCTGCTGTGTCTTTTCCTCAACTTTTGCATGCTTGCATCAAAACTCCTCAATGAAGAGGAACTCGGTGAGCTGCCCTGCTTCTTCTCAGCTCAAACAACCAGATCCTTTGGTGTGTTTGATTCCTGCTCTTGGTTTATGTCCAGCATGTGTTCATAGAGTTGGTGCTGCAGCAGTTGAGCTCCAAGGACAGAAACATGTTCAGCTCACTGTCCACAGAGCGAGGATTGCTGTTGCCGTTTCCACATTGCTCAGCTTATCGTGCATCACCAACCCACGGAGCTGGGAATCCCAGAGTAAGAAATGCCCAGAAATCTGTATATGGGGCTCAATCCTCAGACATCCAGCATGCCCACCAGCGACAACACTGCCACCTCTCAGGGGGTCTTGGTCCTCTTGTGCTGCTGCTGAGGGTCTCACCCCATGCGTAGGGAGTGGCTCCAGTCCCAGGGACAGCACAGCCATGCTGCACCATGTGGCTCTGAGGAGTGGGAAACAGATCGGCTGCTTCTCCACGGTGCATTGTTAAAGGTTTCACCTCCCCCAAAATGACACATTGCGAGCAAAAATAGAACAAGACAGAACACATAGACCCACCCCCACCATCCCCACCACCCGGCAGCCAAGTGCAGGCAGTGCCAAACCCTTGGGTTTAAAAGCTGGTGCTTTGTCACCCTCTCTCCCCTCGGTCCTGCCACCACCTGCCCCAGCCCAGCAGGCATTCAGGCAGTCTGGTGAGTGACCGTCAAACCAGGAGCAGCCGTACTGCTGGGATAATCGCCACCCAACCCACACTGTGTGCTGGATCTCTCCTCCCTCTTCACTTGGTGGGTCTGGGAGTAGGAACTGTGGTGTTGGTGCAGGAGGTTCTCTTGCCCGCTGCACAGTGGTGCTCTTGAGACAACATGATGGATGCCTTTGGCCAGGAGAGCCACCTCCAGCATGGCTTGGCCCAGCATGCTGTGAGCCAGAGCTGTCCCCTGTGAACAGTGAGGGAAGCTGCCTCCCAGCCAAGGAGCAGGGTCCAATTCTGGAGTGCCACTGGTGTGTGCTAAGCAGAGTTGGACCAGGCAGAGATCTGGTTGGAAAACCTCCAGGAAAGGAAGAGTTGCTTCAGGAGGTGGTGGAGCTGTCAGCCGTTTGTCAGCAGTGCCTAACAAGGCTGCGGCCTGCCTTCACCACCCTCCTGCATCCTCCATGGCTCCAGAGCTGGCAGTTACACTGGCAGTGAAATTATCCAGGCTTTGTGAGTCCCCCAGTGATACGGTTCAGGAATACAAAGCCCATTGCATGGATTTTTAACATTGGAAACAGAGCTGAAGCAGAGATTGGTGGTGTCTTGGGAAAACAGCTGGAGGGATTTGGAGTGGATGTTGGGGAGGAGAGGAATGGGAGTGATACCGCTGGAACTCACACCCCCAGGATGAGCAGCCGTGGCTGGAGAGAGGTTTAGGCACGGGAGGTAACTTCTCCCCCTGAAGCTGGATGAGGGGCTGCAAGGCCGAGGCAGTGGAGCTGAGCTTGTCCAGTGAGCTGCACGTGACGGCAGAGGTGGCGGTGACACATCTTCTGTCCACCCAACCATGCTCCAGTTACAGCACAGTAAGAGTTCTGGAGAATGACAGAGCTGTCCCACAGGGACAGTCAGGCTGGGAGTAAGGCTGCTGTCACCTGCACAGTCCCTGTATTGTGCAGACAGACATTGGACAAAGCCCCTGCAGAGCAAGTCCTGCCTCAGTTTCCCTGTTGCACGGTTAACACTGGCTGTGGGGCTGATGAGTCCACTCATGTCCTCATAAGCAGAGGGATTGCATTTGGTAAGCTCTGAGTGGGGCTACAATATCCAAAACTGCCTGGCTGGGATCTACTCCGCTCTGGTGCTCTTCTGAGGAAGAGAAAGCACTTCCAGGACACACCTGATAGCTTTGTGACAGCCACTGATTGCCGTATTTATCCATGCTGAGGCTGTGTGGTATTTGCAGCAGGCGTCTCACCATGTGTGCCTTTGTATTGGTGGATTTCTCCCATCTTTGATGATCTGCATCTGGTATCAGGAGTCTTAGCTGGGCATAGGGGCAGGAGGCTACCTCCTCCTGCTCCCTTTTGAGTTTTTCCCAGGAGGTCCAGAGGGGAACAGGCCAGGGGAAACAGCCTTTTGATGGTTCTTTGTCTGGTTCTTTTGTGATTACAGGGAGCCAGAGACACTTAGAATGGCAACTCCCAGCTTCCCCCAGGTGTCTTGCTGGCAGGTTTGGGAGGAGCCAGGTTGGGCTCTGCCTTGGCCAGCATGGCCACTGAGCCAGAAAGCTGGGCTTCTCATGGAGGGAGGCTGCAGAGAACTGAAGGGTGGTGCAGGTAGGACTGTGGGGTGTCGAAACCCCCTCCATGCCGCTGCTCTGGAAGGTTGCAGAAGAACAGAAAGTGGCCCACACTACTTAGAAGGAAGCACTCTCTTAGGAGATAAAAAACCCAGCTGGGTTTAAAACCGGGTCAGATTTGTCCCCTGGTTCTCTGTGTGGCCTCGTGGCCCACCTGGGATGGAGGGCAGGAGTCCCATGAAGCTGTGCTATGCCTGGGCAGCCCCCACAGCATGAGAAAATGTCCTGTGAGGGCACTTAACCAGCCAAGCTACCCCAGGCTACACACAGATCCTCCTGCCTACCAGGGGCTGATGCAGAGTGGTCTCTGAGACAGTTGTGCCTTGAAAGTCAAGCTGGGTGCCACCACTGGGCTGTTCCTAGGTGGGGACCTATGCCTGGCGACATGCCACCACTTTTCAGCACGTTTGCTTCCCACAGGGGTGAGTGAGGCGCCCCGAGGGCCCTGTCACCACAGCCCCTGGTTGCCTGCACTGTTCGGCTTCTCACCCTGCAGCCTGTTTGACTCCTACAATCTGGGGGCGGTTGGGAAGCGACAGCTGGAGCCAACGCACCAGCCCAGTGCGTGCTGCCATGCCAACCCTGTTTCCATGGCAATGGGCACCCAATGGGCGACTGCCAGGCAAGGCCAAGATGCCTGAAAAATGATGCGATGCCCCCTGAAATGGCCAGCTGGGGCTGGGAGCCTGTGAACACTGCCAGTGGTGCCTTCAGTGGATCAGAAACACCCCAGTCCTCTGGTGAAGCCCTTGGTGCACCTGGTGAAACCATGGAGAAAATAAAAAGCTGGGGAGGTGTGCACAGCCACATTGACTGCCCACTCTGACTGTCTTATAACCTAATTTAATTTAAATAGATGGCTCTTACATAACCCTCAGGGCACCATACTGCTGGAGCCAACCCCACTGAATACTAGTGAGGGCCCACCAGAGGGGGGGTGTCAGGAAGGCAGTGGGGCACAGGAAGATAGGCTCCCCAGGGCTGTCTGTGCCCTGGGGCTGGGCTTCACCAGCCCCCCTTTACATAAGTCCCTGAGCCCCATGTTTATCCAGCTCTACACTGAAGCCTAGGTGGGTATCAAAACATTTTAAAATAACTCTGCCTTTTGTTAGTACCACAGCTATCTTTAGAAGAGATTTGATTTTATTTGAAAGCCCTCTCTGTGAGGATTCAGTGGAATAGATCCCCAGCCCATTAGTTTAAAGGGATATAGCTGTGGTGATCTCCTTTCTTGGCTGAAAACACTGTATTGATTATTGCTTATTGATCTGATAAACCTCATCTTACCCCTGCAGCCATCTCCTCAGCTTTTCTGACGTTTCCACAGCTGGAAGGGACAGAATTCACAAGTGCCTAGGATGGCTCTTGAGGGATCCTGGTCCCCAGCTCCATCACCTCCATGTAAACAATGGCCCTGGTCATAACAGCTGGTAGTTTTCCCAAATGTTAAAATCAGGGTGAGGAGAACCAGTGCTGTGTTTTCATGGTGAACTCACGTCACAACCATAGGCACCACCTCTTCAGCCATGACAGTGGCTTGGGGGACAGCTTACACCCAGCATGTGCCAGTGTCTCTGCTCCAGCTGTGATGGAAAGTGGAGGGAACAAGGAACTCTGTGCTGGAGCAGGGGTAGCCAGGAAGGTGCCCTGGGCCCACTGGGGGCCAACTCTGCACCTTTTAGGCAGCCAAACTGTTGTGTATCTCACCAGTTGTCCTTTCAGCAGCCTGACTGCTGCTGCAGGAGACTGGGGAAAGGGGTCACCCACAGTGGGCAGGGTGGCTGTGGTCCTTCTGTCCTGTGGCTGCTTACTTGGACCTGCTCCCTTCCGTAGAGCCAGCAGTGCGGGAGAGACTGGACAGGAGCCTTGGAGATGCTGTAGGAGGGCAGAGCAGAGGCTGTGCCCTCCGTTTTGGTTTCTTGCATCCTGCTCTCAGGCTTCCTGCTCTCTCCAGGCTCTGATCTCTCTGACATGTAACATGTCACCCCTTTCTCCCCCCACCAGGAGACAGGAGCAGTTCCAGACAAACCCCGACAGCTACAACGGAGCTGTGCGAGAGAATTACACCTGGTCCCAAGACTACAGTGACCTGGAAATCAAAGTGCCTGTACCCAAGCACATTGTCAAAGGCAAACAGGTAAAGTGGTGTTAGTGGCGTCTCTTTAGCATTTCCCTTTCCATTGGGGTGCACAGCTTCCCTGGGAAACTGTGTTTGGAGTGGAAAGGCTCCTTTTCCTTTGTACTGATGGACCAGAATGTGGTTGTGCCTTATTCTCCAGTGTGAGTGTGGAGGGGACTGAGATCACAGCTTGTCCATGTTCCTGTTGTGCTGCAGCGTCCTCTGCTCCATCTCAGCTAGGTTCCCTGGCACTGACTTGCCCTTTCTGTGCGTCTTCTTTCTGTTTCCAGTACCTGCATACCCACACGTGTATTTCGGAGCCTGGCTGGGGATGGATGCCTTTCCTCAGTTGTTCCTCTGGCTCTGAGTGTCTTCTGCCTTCTGTTTGGAAGCAGGAGCTGCTGGAACAGCTCCTCTGGCACTAGGGAGCTGGATCAGGCACAGCCCCTGTGTGGCTTGACCTGCTCTAGATGGAAGGGAGCCGGCCTGGGGTGGAGGCTGAGGATCAGCCCCTCCCCCTGGCTGGCTTCGTGCACGGAGAGGTCTCACCTCTCTTTGGCTCAGGCGGGAGCTTCCCCGTTCTGCTTGTGGTCACATTGTTTTTCCTGCACCACTTCTGCTCCCTTCTGGTCAGGGATCCATAAGTAGTGTGCCCGTGGCTGGCCTTAGTTGGACCCAGAAGTTTGAACTCTTTCCCAAGTGTTGCCCTTTCCTCTGTATTTTTCCATTTGAAAAGCCTGTGCTCCCCCACCTCCTGCTCTCCTCTGCTTCCAGGGTGGCTGAAAGGAGCACGCTGGAGTTTCTCACTGGCTTCAGCCTACACAACATGCCAAGGAATGTCACTGGCAGCAGCAGCAGCCCAGGCTGGAGGGTTGAGGGGGCACAGGGCTGCCACAGGCACAGCAGGGCACCGGGAAGATGCATCTCTCCCAGCAGGTCTCTGAAACAAACCCAGGCTGTCTACTGAAAGGATTCTAGGATGTCCAGATGGATATTCCATCCCTCTGCATCATACTTCGATCACGATTCCTCTCCCAGACTGGGGAAGTTTCCTCCATGCCAGCAAAGTTGTGTCCTTGCCAAAAACCCCATATAAGGCTCTGCTCCATCCTTGGCCATGGAGAGGTTCAGGAGCCTGCAGGAGCTCACAGGAGTGGAGACAGAATATAGTTTCCTGACCTTTTGTTGGTTCAAGATTGTGCCATCACCGTGGAAGAGTCCCTGCACCTCAGAGCAGGCAAAGGGGTTTTCAAGACACCCTCTTCACATGCCAGTGCCTGTGGCATGGCTCTGCCTACCCTTGCCTCAGTATCTGCCCACACTGCCCTCCTGAAGCAGTTGGTTGTTCGGATGCTGGACTTCGCTTCTCCTTGCCTTCTTCTTCCTGGTGTTTTGTTTATCCATTCTTCTTGGGGCTCCTCTTGGCAGCTGAGTTTCCATTTCCAAATGATTCTATGAATTCCCAGGCTTGGAGGAATGAGAACAGACAGCCTGGGTCTTGGGCCAGAGCAGGAGGACTCTGGGCAATTTAAATGCTCCATTCAATGGTGTTCATAGGTTCCCACAGAAGAGCAACATTCTCCTACATTCAGACAACTTCATATTTTAAAAAAACTACCGGGTTTTTGTCTTCTGCCTGCCAAGGTGAGATTAAAAATTTCCCCATTTGGTCCCTGGCCTCAGAGTGCACCCAACTCTAATGCTGCTCATAATGTCTCCCTTATGACACTTTTTGGGATTCAGGCTGTTGCTATGGCACATTTTGCTCTGGTGAGCTTAAGGTTTCCTTGTATGGAGCTCAGGTGTCCTTGGAGCAGGAATGGGTGATTGGGTGGGTGTGAGCATCTTCCTCCATGGTCCCCACCTCTCTGATCTACTTTTGGGTGCAACAGGGACCCATGGATCTGAGTGTTTAAATAGAGATAATGACTCCAGGCCTCCCTTTTTGCTGGACTCAAGAGGAGGCAAGCTCAATTCCTCTCAGTTTGTATTTGCTTGTTTGAGCTGCGTGGGCGGGCGTGGGTGTTCAGTGTGCACAGAAATCATTGTGGTGAAAAGGCCACAGCACACAGACGAGAGCTGGCTTTCCTTGGGAGCAGCCAAGTGTTTTGGGGAGCAGAGGTGCTCGCAGGGAACACATGGGGAAGGACAAGCAGCTTAAGGACAAGCAGCTTCACAGCTGCCAGAGTACTGTGGGTTGCTCTTGGCCTTTCCCCAGGTGTGGGCTGTCCACAGGTACCACTTTGTGCACACACAAGTCCTCTCAGACATGTCCCTCCATGCAAAGAGGGGCAGGACTCTCCTGTAAGGCACGTGCTGCCCCTGTCCCTACTCCTGCGGGGCTGATGTGCTGGGTGCAGGTAGAAGCAGGTGTTGCAGTTGCTTCTTATGTTGGCTGCTTGCATAGCGAAATGTCCAGGTGAAGTCTTCCCAGTTTGTATCTCTTCTTCTGTTTGGGTTTCTCTTTCTTTCCCAATGCGTGGCTGGTCCCAGAGGTGTCCCTCAGCCCCACCAGATATCTTGTGCAGCCATCTGTGAAGAAAACCCCTCTCACCTTTGGTTGTTCTTGTCCACACAGATCCTACAGACACAATGCTGTGCCTGTGTCTTCCATGTCTCCTGCATTCCTGGCCCTGCACACCCCAAAGAATTTCTCCTCACAAGGTTACTGGTAGTCACCTTGCTTTTTTCCCCTTGATCCTTTCTGTGCAGGCCCTGTACTGTGCTGAGAGCCCAGGATCAGTAGCTCTGTCCCTGCACTGGGGACCTGAGTGGATGGTGGTTGTGGAAAGCAGAGCCTCATCCCCATGCCTTGTCTCTGTGAGGCATCACCACTGGGCTGGAGGGCGCTGCTCCATGGAGGGAGCACCTCCTCTGGAGGTGTTTGCATCCTAGGGCAGCTGCTCTGGTAGAGGCTGTCCACAGCCACATGCCAGGTGACAGCCTGTTATCCACTCCCATCCTCATTTAATTAATCCCCCTCGTAGGGGATTATTTTGGATCCCCTACAAGCATGGTCCTGCTCCCAGCCATTGCACTGGAGCACAGTCCCACATCACCCTGTCCTGTGTGTGCTGGGCCTCCTCTGCTCCTGCCAGAGCACACAGCAGGTTCGGGGGCTGTACCCTGGTGACATCAGTCAGACACAGCCGCGGTGCCCTCCCTGGCTGGAGCAGCTCTGCCTGTCTTCTGCCTGTGTGGAGCTAGTGAGCTGCTGTAAGTCTCCTAGGTAATGGATAATGTAATAACATTTCAAATGAGATCTGCAGAGCAGAAGGAAGATCTGGGGGAACTCTGGGAGAGAATGCAGGCAAATCTCACTGCAGTCTCCTCCTCTTGGGCCAGCACTGGGGGCCACAATCCTGCCCCTTTCCCAGTCAGGTCCTCCCTACATCCCCTGCCTTGGCGTGGGCTCTGCTGGCGGCACCTCAGGGCTAGAGGGGACAGGAGAGAACATATGGTCTCTACGGAGACCAAGAGTACTGCGTGCCTCTCACAGCCTGCCTCTGTCTCCCCAGGGGACAGCCATGTCACCTGCATGGCAGGTCAGAGCAGGGTTCCCCATATGGCTGCTGTGGGCGGGAACTGGCCCCGTTCCTGGGGATGGAGCTGCCCATGTAGCGGGAGCCAGGAGAGCATGCTGCAGCATTCCTCCTGCACACGGCCCCTCCTCACACACCGGATGGGAGGCATGGGCTGAGCCCAGTGCTGGCTCCAGCAGCTGAAGCAGAGCCAAGGAGCGTGCTTTCAGCATGGTGCAGCAAAGGGGATGACCTGCTGCAGCCCTAGTGTAGGAACCCCCAAATTGCCCCTGCTCAGCTATCAGGATGACACACACTCATGCCCAGCTTGTCACAGTGCCAGACAAGCACACTGCTAAAGAACTCTCTCACAGCAAGTAGGTGCCCAACCTCTGAATGCTGTTTGGAGGCCTGTTGCCTTACTGGTCATCTTTGAGAGGAAACTGGGGCACAGGGTAGAACCAGGTGCTTTGAGTACCTGAAGGGTCTCCCCAGTTGCTGGGCTGTACTGCTTTACCTTCCCTGAAGAGGTTCCCTCTCTCCTCCATACTGTCACTGTTTGCTGTGAGAGAACAGCGGGATTCCCATCCTGCTGCTACAGGCAGGGCTGGAAGCTCTTCTCTCTCTCATCCCCTGCAAGTGCGCTTGATCCCAAACTCCAGCTTGCACGGTGAGATGGCAAGATGAGCCTTCCAGATTATTGTCTCTCTCTTTGTTTCCAGGTATCTGTGGATATCAGCAGTGGTGCAATTCGTGTAGCGGTGCTGGAGGGAAGCAGCCAACACATCCTCATGGAAGGGAAACTCACCCACAAGATCAACACAGAGAGTTCCCTCTGGAGCCTGGAGCCTGGGAAGTGTGTTTTGGTAAGGGTGGTCTATGCCAGCTGTGTCTCCTTGGCTTGCAGCTCTGCCATGCTTGACCTAGGAAACTGGAGCAGCTGGAAGTTTGAGCCAGCTCTGGATGTGTCTGGCTTTGCCTGTCCAACATCTGGCTCGTGCTGCCCTTGCCTGTGTGCTGTGCCTTGCCTCCTACTCCTGAGTTGCCTGTCAGGGTGCCAGCTAGGCAGCACAACTGTTAGGCTGGGCAAAGGGGTGCTCAGCTCCAGCTGAGGGACAACAGGACAGCCATTACTTGGGGGTGGTCACTGTCCTCAATTCCGACATGGTGCCCTGCACTGCAGTGCTGGTCCAGCACACCTGGCCTTGCTCACTCTGCCTTCCAATGCTCCTGGCCCCACTCCGACATCAGCATCTTGGCTTGTGCCTGTTCCACATCATTCCTTTCTGTCCTGTCATGGAATTCCTGCGTGCCCTGTTTGGTGTCGACACCGTGGCCCCTCTGCCTCCAGCAGGCCTGTGGCTTGCTGTGTGCCTGTTCTCTCAAATCATCCCTGTCAAGGTGATCTCAGGGCTGCTAGTGCCCAGCTGTGTATTACTGGTGAGTTCCCAGCCCCAAGCCTCATTTCTGATGTGCTCCACATGTTCAGGCTGAGGGTGTTCACAGCTGGAGTTTGCCAGGAGTTCTGCCCATCACTCTGGGATCTTGAGTGTCGGACAGTTTCTAAAGTTTATATGCCAGTTTGGGGGCCAGGATTGTGCTAGGAGCAGGATTTTGCTACCTGTGACCATCTTTACCCTATCCTTTTCCACCCAGAGGCTTTTCCAGGAGAGTTTCAGGAGTCCCAAGGCTGTTGTGAGACCCAGGAGGGAACACATGCTGTCCCTGGGAGGGAGGGAGCTGGCTCCAAGCTTTTCTCCCTGTGGCATGAGGGTGGCAGCAGGTGAACACCCAAATCCAGGCTCTCACAGTGGAAAATGGAGTGGGAATGTGCTGCCAGAGTCAGAAATGCTGTGGATGGTGTGTGGGGAGGCTGCACAGTGCCACTCGACTATTGCTGATCTGCAGGGATGTACCCCAAGTGACAGGCTGATGCCAAAAAGGTGAGTGAGGCCCCTGCAAGGGAGAGGAGCTTCTCTGATGCTGCTAGGCCACTGAAGGGATGTGGTAGTGGCATCCTTAACCTGCATTTTGTAAATATTCATAAACATACTGCAGATTAGCTTATCTGGTACAAAGAAACAATCCTGGAAAGGCATAAACCCATTGAAGAGAAGGTGGCCAAATGGGTGGCTGCTTCACAGTGTGGATGGAAGTCTGGAAGTCCCCTGTGGGTGTTCCCAGCATCAGCCAGGGAGGCAGTGTCTCTTCAATACCCATCAGAGGCTGGGAGTGGTGCAGGTGGAACAAGACTTGGTGCCTCCTGGAGTGGCTGCGGGCACCGTGGGGAGCTGAGTGGGCCTGTCACCCCCAACCCCAGAGCTGGGTCTTGCCTTGAATAGCATGAGCCCAGGCTTGTGAGGATCTCCAGCTGGCTGCCAACATATTGATGGTGGGATGAGATCTCGCTTGCAGAATTGTAAGGTAACTGGAGCAGAGTGAGTAATTCTC
This sequence comes from Catharus ustulatus, assembly GCF_009819885.2. Classification (NCBI taxonomy): domain Eukaryota; kingdom Metazoa; phylum Chordata; class Aves; order Passeriformes; family Turdidae; genus Catharus; species Catharus ustulatus. The sequence continues at coordinate 5,060,438 of NC_046247.1, read as the reverse complement.
GCCCAAGAGCATCTCCTTTTTCCATGCGCTGAGTAGCCAGGAGTGGTTTGCGCCTCCCCCCAATTCATTCATTAGAGGGGACACCCACCCTTGTGGGAATGCTGGTTTTCATTCAATGCCTGGATGGGACCATTGGGGTTTATTTGGAGCTTATGGGGCATATGGGTCCTTTTTGTGGCTCAGTTTGTGTGAGCTCCAAATGCAGCAGCTGGGCTGTCTCCCTCCCTCAAGGTGCTGTAAGGTGTCTCCTGGCTTCCCTGTGGGACCCAGGGATGATGTTACCTGGCAGGGTGTGGATGTAGCCAAAGCTGAACTCACTCAGTGCCAGTGCTGGGGTTGTCCAAGGAGACCCTGCCTGCCTTGGGGTCTGCTTGAGGCACCTTGATGGCCCTGTCCATGCTGCATGTTCATGGTCTGTTAATTGAGTTGATCTCTGGAGCAGAACTCTGTCTTGGCACCAAGGAGGTGAAATGTCTCTTACTTGGTCCTGTCAGTCTGAAAAGGTCTCAGTTGTTTGCAGAGAGGCTGTTGAGTCCTGTGTCCCCTTGCAGGATGTGTCAGGGGTCATCAAGACACCTAGATTTTTCAGGAGGCTGCTGTAACAGCTTTTACACTGTCCTCAGCCTCCCTAGCCTCCTCCCAGCTCCCTTCTGGGATGCCATTCACAGGCGTGCCATGAGCAGACTCCCTTTTCCTCCAGCTCTTTTCCTGGGAGGATTATTTTGCCTTACAACCCATCCTAGTTCTGCTTCCCCCATCCTGCCTGGTGTTCTTATTCATGTATCCTCTTCATTATGTCACTCACACTCCAGCAGCCCCAGAACTCCCCTCACTACCATTCAGAGACCACTCTGCCTTCTGCCTCCTGCCTCCTGCTCCATGGAACTGTCACAGCTGGAGCCCAACCTGACACCAACATGTTTCTCATCTCTTCCTTTGGCACACGTGTGCATGGCAGCTGAATCCAGCTGGCATTATTTGCAGTGGAGAGTGCTCTGCTGGTGTGGGGTGGGGGCCTGTCCAGAGCTCCTGCTCGGGATTTTGTCCTAGGATCGTGCCCCTGCCTGTGGCATGCCACATGGTACCCTGGTCCTGGGTGTCATCCCTGTGCTCTCCCTTCTCCATCACACCCGCTCGCTTGTTGAAAGCGAGATTAAAATAACCTCGCTGTTTTTAGCAATCCCCACTGGGTGTTGTGCACAACTCCTTTTGGTATTATTTTCATTGTGGAGGATTTTTCTCCCATTCCTTCTCTATTCCTCTCAGCCTTTGTTTTCCACACTTGGGTCTTTGTCCGCAAGGTCTGCCTTGAATGTTTATCACAGTCTTGGCTTGTCATCCTGTGAGCCATGAGGCTGAGGGGATACAATTCAGTGGTGCTCAGCCCTGCCTTCCCTGTACTGATGAGAATGGCACTGCTGCCTCTTCTGTCCCCCTAAACACCTCCCCATGACTTTTGAGGTGACTTTGGATGCTGTGGTTCCAACAGGAAAGCAGGCAGGCAGTCATTGTCTTCCCAAGACCAGCTTACACCTCTTGGCAGCATCTCTCCAGGTTTGACAAGGTATTTGGCATCAGAGAGGAAACCTTGTGCTACTGTGAAGCCCAGCACTGACAATGAGGGGTTGTGACCTTCCAAGTAGGGTATGGAGATGGGACATGATGCTGTGTTCATGCCAGTGATGCCTGTCACCTGCTGGAGGGTCTCTCCTGCTGAGTGTCCCATTGTTCCTGCAGCAATCCTCCTTGCAATACATCATTATCCTGGTGCTTTTCCAGGGAATAGCCCATTCTGGCATGGCTGAGAGCTCATATCTTGGACACCAGCTGTGGGAAGTGAGCACTTTGGCATGAGGACACTGCCAGATTCACATACAGCACTGGGGTATGCCTCCTGCAAGCCTCCCTCTCCTCAGGCCACTGTTGTAGAGGCTGTTTCTGCCTCCCTGTGCGCCCCAAAAACTCAGCTGAGCTTTTACACCATTGGGACACACCAGGCAGAGCTGAAATCTGGCTGAGGGCATGGGCACACCGCAGGGACCTCATCCTTCCTCAGTGACTCTCAGCATATCTGGGGCCCTGAGGGGCCAGCCAGAGCTGTTAGCTGGAAAACTGAGCAGCAGTATCAAGTGCAGGCAAAGCTTTGCCTTGTCTCAAAGTGAGAAATGTAATCAGGTCAGGGTTTGTCCTTGTGGAAGAAGTCAGGCCCCCTCCTGGAGCCCCCCCAGTTTCTGGAGCTCTCCCCAGCAGTGCTCACAGCCTCGTGGGGGCCTGTCAGCTATGTGCCAGAGCCTCTTCCATGGGCAGGTGGGTGGGGGGACTGGTGTGTGTGGGGAATCACCCAGAGACCTGCCATGGCCTCTCAGCTCTTCCCTATCTCCACCTTTGGGCACCCAAAGTGTTTGTGAAGGGAACCAGCTGCATCTCCATCACCACTGGCTCTCGTAACCCACACGCTCAGCCAAGCAGAGGTTGGATCCACAGAGGACACTGGCAGAAACTGTCCAGCAAAATGGCCTATGTCTGCATCCCGCATCTTGGAGGTGGCACCTGTCTGCAGTGAGTCCTCCAGCACTGCCTTGAACCACAAAACCACAAATTCACGTGAATAGAGTGACCTTTGCCCCGACCCACGGGCATTTCAGTTTAGAAACTGGGGCTCACTGGGAGCACGTCTCACTTTGGCGGCTTTCCCCTTGGAATAAAAAGGGATGAACAGATCACCCCAGGCAGGCTGCAGAGGTGTGCAGATGGTGGCAGGGTGCCAGCAAAGGAAAGGGGTTTGGTAAAGAAGGGAGGGGGGATGGGTTTCCATCCCAGATTCTCCAGGATGGGTTTTCCATCCCCCAGTGGTCTGGGATGGAGTTGGGGTGATGCCTGAACTCCTCCAATACTTGTCCGTCCTTCTGCCAGCAGGCTGGCTCTGGTAGGGATATACCAAGCCATGCATGCTCCACACCAACGCCATGGGAGCATGGCTTGTGCTGGAGCCCTCTCTAGGGAAGCTCACACCTTGCCAGCAGCACCACAGGGACATCCCTCATGTTCCAAACCTGAGGAACCTGAAGACCATCCTGCTCCAAGTATGGGACAGCCGGGGCTGCTGCCCCTCCATTTTGCTTTCTGTCTCAGGGTGACATTCTGGGGGCTGCTCCACTGTCCCATCTGCCCACCCAGAGATGGGAAGCCCAGGAGCAAACCCTTAGTGGCTCTCCCTCCCGTGCAAAGTGCAATTAAAAAGAAAACAAGCATGCCTGTCTAGCTGGAAAAACTAACGCCTTCCCCAAGCTGGAATATTTTACCGGCTCCGCTGTCCCAGAAGGATTAAACCCCAGCCACCCTCTCCTGTATTAATTGGTTCCTTTTCTTCACACCACAGAGAAGCTTGGCTCTGTAGCAGGAATGGCTGTCCATGTTCTCCCCTCTGGAACTATTGAGCTTCCAGGGAGGTTTGAGCAAATTGTATTGTCTGCCTTTATTGATGATTTTGCAGAGGCCGACGAATGCCATAAATCTGCCCTGCTGCTGGGATTAGTGCTAAAATAACATGGGAGGAAGCAGCCCACTCTTCCTAGAAAAACGAAAAGCAAATTGGAGTTCCCGTTGCAGGATCCCCATGCTGGCCCCAGCACAGCCCCGCTGGTCAGCCGGCTCTGTTCAAGGCAGTGCCATCAGGGATGCCTGTGACTACAGCTGGTGGCTTTTCCCATGGATGTTGACTGGAGCAAGGAGATATCCCATCTCCTGTCCATCCCTCCAGGGCTGCTGATGAGCTGTGGTGCCCTGCAAAGCAGGTGCTAGCAGTCAGCAGGGGTGGCACAGAGCAGCAGGTGATATCCTTGCTTCTTTCGCTACCCATGCTGCTGCTCACCGAGCCAGTGCCAGGGGAGCTGAGGCCAAGGTTCCCTCTGGGTTAGGGAAGGGCAAGATGGCTGCACTGCCACACCAGGAGCCCTGGCCCCACACCCCACCAGACACAACCTCCTCATTCGACAGTCCTGGGCCTTGTCAGCCTGCTGCTGTGTCAGCCATGTGGCCCCGAGCCAGTGTCACCCCTAGGCAGGCACTGCTTGGGACACTGGTCCTGCCTTTGAGCCATAGCGTGAGCTGAGATTTCATCCACGGGACCTGAGCTGGGGCTGTGGGGGCCCACAGCAGGGCTGTGCTAAGTCTTTGGCTGCTGAGGGAGGAAAGCACAAGCATCCTTCCCCCTCTGCCAGCTGTGAGGCTGCATCAGTATGAGCTTGACTTCCACTCATGGGCAAGCCCCATGCTGCTGTCAGCCAAGCTCTGCATCACTGCCATGGAGCTGTGAGGTGAGCAGGGGTACCACACTCTGGGTGGACAGGGGCTCCTGTCCCCATTTGCTGACCCATACCTTGTCCCTAGATCAACCTGAACAAGGGGGACGAGTACTGGTGGAACGCCATCCTAGAGGGCGAGGAGCAGATCGACATTGACAAGATCAACAAGGAGCGCTCCATGGCCACAGTGGATGAGGAAGAGCATGCTGTGCTTGACCGCCTCACCTTTGACTACCACCAGAAGCTGCAGGGCAAGCCCCAGAGCCATGAGCTGGTAGGTGCTGGCTACCCTGTGCTGCCGGCCCAGCCTGACCCTCCCACCTGCCCTTCAAGGACCTTTTCCCTAGGAAAAGGGGACCCATGGCTCTGCTCCATCTCAGAGCTCCTCTTCACAATGTCCCCTCACATTAACATTGGCAGGGTGTGAAGTTCTGCTGATTGATTTTTTTGCCATGCACTCCTGTGTTCCCTTCCCTGGCACCTTGGCAAGTGCCTGTAAGTCCAGACCCCCTGTTCTAGGGATGGGCCCCACATCGCTGTGCCTCTTTCCCAAGCTGGCCCCGCTCAGGGCTGGACCCACATGGGTATGGTTCAGGCTGACCCAGGAGCTGCCTGGTGCTGCCCTGGGTGCTGTCTGCCCTTTCCCAGGCAGTGAGGCAGAGCACAGAAGTGCTGTGTGCCCTTGGCAATGACTACTGCCAGCCAGGGAGGAGAGCAACTGCTGCCCCCATGGGTCAGGTGGCCACGCAGCCCCAACGAGCAGGGGGTGTGGGGAACAGCGTGGCATCACCTTGGGCTGATGAAAGCCTGCGGCCTCTTTGCAGAAGGTGCATGAGATGTTAAAGAAGGGCTGGGACACCGAGGGCTCGCCATTCCGTGGCCAGAAATTCGACCCCTCCATGTTCAACATCTCCCCCGGCGCCGTCCAGTTTTGACAGTGGCAAAAACAACTGAAAAATAAAGCAGGGAGAGGAAACCTCCCTGCCCCTGGATGCCCACGAGGACCCTCGCTCCCAGCGCCAGTGCCCAAGACTCGCTGATCCACGCTGCCGGCGCCCATCCATGCTGTGTGGGGAAGCCTGAGGAAGCGGGCAGATCTACATCCTGTCACCATGGCAACCTGGGCACCAGGACCCCTCTCCTCCCCTTCCCTCCCCTGCCCTCCCCTCACCTCGAGCTGCCGATGCTCCATGTTTTTCTGGAATAGAGGGAGCACATTGGGACGTGTTGGGTGACAGAATTGTTTTTTTGGTGGATGAGGATACTGCTTTTGGGGTTTCTGGGGATGCAGAGCCCTCCCTGCCCTGGCACTGGGCTGCTTTGTCCCTCACAGGTGGAGATGGGTGCTGGGTATGGGCAGTGGGGATGGGGAAGCCTACCCCTGCCTGCCTCTGCCAGCACCCTGCCCGCCTGGCACCCCCAAATCCTCACGCCAACCCCACTCCAGGGTATCCCAAGGGGGCTGTGCTGCCGCTGCCCTCTACCCAGCTCTGGGGGAGGCTTCCTCCTGCCTTCCTCCTGCTTCACCTCCTCACTGGAGGGTTGTCAGAACACCCAGGAGTGGGCAGAGATCACAGCCATCCCCTAGGGTTTGCTCCCTCTTAGGGAGCAGCAGGGGTGCTCCCCACAGCACTGGCATTTATGGGGGGACTACAGCCCCACCCCTCATAGCCGGCAGCTGAGCAGGAGCCTCAGAAGCATACGGGTTTCCCTGGCATGGTACTTGGGGGTCTGGGAGTGGGGGCCCCACCTAGGCCCAGCCTGGCTCTCACAGCTTGCTTGGGGTGTGTGGGCTAGGGGTCCCCAGCCATCGCTTTGTCCGGTTCCCTGCCCCCCACTCCCAGTTTGCAATAAACACGTCTCACCGTGGGGCCTGTGAGTGATTTCGGTGCCACCCCTGGGGAGATGAGTGTGCCCAATTCACCACCATCACCTTGCTTATGGGACAAGGACAGGGACACTCAAGTGGGATGCCTGGGGTGTCTGTCTGCTGGCATGGGTGGATCTTGGGGTGGATATGGGATTCCTGGGGGGGAGTGGAATTTGGGGGTCCTTCAGGGTGTGGATATAGGATTCCTGGGGGTGGAGGGCATGAATTTTGATATCCCTGGGAGGGGCTATAGGATATATAGGATACCCTGAGGAGGGCTGGATTTATGGGTTACTTGGGCATGGGGATATTGGAATGTGGAATTCCGAGGGGGTTGGATTTTGGGGTCCTCGGAGCAGAGAGCGGATGTGGGATCCCCAAAGCTGGCTAGGTTTCATATGGTGGCTGCTTTGGGGATACCACCCGCGCCGTGTCTCCCACCGCTCTCCCCTTCTCCTCATCCACTAGTGCCGACATCTCCCCGTGCTGATGCGCACACCGGGCCCGTGGCCCCCCCCGGCCCCCCGGCCGCCCACGGTCCCCATGGCAACAGCAGCGCCAGCCGCCCGCCGCCCACCCGCGCCCACCCACCCCTCTGCTGAGGGGGAACACCCCGCTGTCCCCAGGCCCTGGGGCTGCTGGTGGCCTTGAGGATAGCCTTTTGTGTGTCCCCCGCACCAAAATCCACCCCCGCATTATGCTGCTGACACTGGGGGGCTTCAAGGTGCCCTTGGGGGAAGCAGGAGAGTGATTTTGTCCCGCCCCGACCTCTCCCGGGTGTTTTGCTTAGGGAGGGGTTGGAGCCTGGAAGGGTTGTTTGGGGTGACATTGGTGCGGGAGGAGGGAGCTCAGTATGGGGGGGGAATAGGGGGGATTCCCCGAGAGGGAAGGTAGGGCGTGGATGTGGGGTCTTTCAGCAGGTTATGTGGATATTGGGGCTTTTTAGGGGGAGAATGGGGGATCCGGAGGGGTTGCAGGTTTGGAGTCTTTTTGCGGGGGGTTGTGCGATTCTTGGGAGGGGTCTGGATATGAGTCCTGTTGTGGGGGGTATGGATGTGAGTCTAGATTTGGGGTCCGGGGGGGTTCGTCAGAGGGAGTCTGGACACCGGGCTATTTAGGCGGGGAGTCCCGGGGAGTGGCGTCTGGATGTAGGGCCTTTAAGGGTGGGGGCTTGGTATCCCACTCCCCGGGGTAATTTGGGATAAAGGGGTCCCGGGGTTGGGGGCTCTGTTTATGGGGCCCTTGTGGAGACAAGGGGGATCCCCCTGGCGTGCGGGGGCAGGTCCGAGGTGGGGGCTGCCCCGCGGAGGGGGTTGGGGGGATCCCAGGCGGTGGGGGGGGCGGCGGGGGCTGTCCCGGGCTGGAGCCTCCCCCGGCCCGGCGCCTCCCCCCGCCCCCCCGCGCCGGGCGGAGCCGGAGCCGAGCGGAGCCGGTGCTGGGGCGGCTCATTGCGGCGCGGCGCGGCGGCAGCATGGCCACCACCGTGCCCTGCACCCGTTTCACCGACGAGTACCAGCTCTACGAGGAGATCGGCAAGTAAGGGCGGCGGCACCGGCACCGGTCCCGGCCGCGGTCCCGGCCCCGGTCCCGTTCCCGGCCTCGGGGCGCGACGGGGGCGGGGGGCGCTGCCCGGGGCTCGGGAAGCCGCTCGATGCAGACGTGACGCATCCCCCCCCGCTCCTATCCCCCGGGATGGGATACCCGGGAACTGCCCCCCCACCCGCCTCCCCTGGGACCGGCCCCCCCCCTAGCCCACCCCCCCAGGACCGGCCCCCCCCCAGCCCAACCCCCCCGGGATCGGCCCTGCCCAGGTCCCCCCCCCCCCCCCGGTACTGCCCTCCCCCTGGTATTGGCCCTGCCCCCCCACTGGCCCCCACCCCTTATACCGCCCCCCTCCTGGGGCCTTCCAGCCCTCCCCGGTGGCCCGGACCCCTCAGCTCCTCTGGGCCTCCCCTCCCCATAGCCCCCTAGTCCCTGCAGCCCCCTTGTTCCCCAAGGTTTCCCCATCCTTATGGACTCTCACCTTTAGACTCCCCTGATCTGTCCTCATCCCCCCAGCCCTGCTCACCCCAGACCCCTCCTCCATCCCTCCAGATCCCCTGCAGTCCCAGTCACCTGTCCCTAGAGAGCCCCCACTCAGTCCTTATAGCTGCCCTTGTCTCTATGCACACTCCATCCTTACAGACCCCCCAATACCTCATCGACACCCCCAGTTTTCACAGATTCCCCCAGCACTTCTAATCCTGCCCCTGGCTCCTGCAGACCCCCTGAGTCCTTAAAGCCCCCTTGCTCCAATAGAGCCCCCATTCTCACAGACCCCCTCATCCCCACAGATCCCCCCCCTGCCCAAAGCTCCTACAAACCCCCACCCCCTTCAGTCCTTATAGCCCCCCTGGTCCCTTCCAAACCTTCCACCCCGCCCCCAGTCGTGATAGACTCCCCCTTCCCTAGTCCTTACAGCCCCCCTATTGACACCCCCCATTCTCCAGACTATCCTTGAGTATTTACAGGCACCTGCTCCTTTTAGACCTCCTCCCCTTTCAGGACCCCCTTGCTCCTCACCCTGATGGATTTCCCCATCCCTCCTGATCCCCCCCCATCCCCCCAGCATTTCCATAGACCCTCCCCATCTCCATAGACCGCTCCCCCCCATCCCTCTCTCCTCTGGTCCTTCTAGACCATACTGCCCCTATCCCCTTTTGGGCCTTATATAACTCCCCAAATCCACTCCTCCTTCGGGTCCGTATAGACTTCAACCCTCCTGGGCCCCCCGGGCCTTAAAAACTCCCAGGTCCCCTCTGCTGATCTGAATCCTTCCAAGCCCCCCAGCTGCACCCCCTGCATCATGACCCCCTCGGGTGGGTGTTGTGGGGAGCTGAAGAGGAGCTATTTGTGGGGGTTTCATTTGCCCCCAGGGCCATGGGGGTTTCAGTTCCCCCCCCATCCACGGGCAGGGATTGGCGGGGAGTAAAATGAGGGGAAGGGGGAGGGGGTCAGGCCTTTTGTGAGGGGGATTGCACCCCAACCCCCCTAGAACGGGGGAACATTTTGCAGGGATGGCTGTAGTCCCTTTGGGGGTACCGGTAGGGGGAACATGATGCCAATTGGGGGCTGTTCTGTCGGTCTGCCCAATATCCAGCCCATCCTGGTTGCCATGGCAACGTGGTCCTGTTTCCCCCTTCCCTTCTTTCGGTGTAGCCTGCCAGCCATGGCGCATGTGTCCCCCTCTCACCGGGCTAGGGGGGGATATTCCTCTCACCGGGGGTGGGGAGAAACAGGCATGGCTCAGGCCATTACACTGTGCCCCCCACTCGGGGGCTGGCACCCACCATGTCCCCTGTCCAAGGGGCCACATGGGGAAGGGAGGGGTCAGGGCCCTGGGAACCCCTCCTTTTCCCTTGGTGGTGAGAAGGTCCCCACTATTCTGGCCAGCATGGGGTCCTTGGTGCCTGGGGACATGGGGCGGTGGCAGGAGACAGCCTGGCCCTGCGCCCTTCCCAGGGCACACGTTCCCGCACAGCACCCTCTCCATGGCAGGACTGGGATGGTGCTGGTCTCAGCCGTGTCCCCAGCCTGTTATGGGGATCTCCTCTGTGTGCCCTGACGCTGCCTTGACCCCCTCCTCCAGTAAGGGAGGGGCCTGTCGGGCAGGGAGCAGGCAGAGGATGTGCAGGGACATGGGTTCTGGAAGGGGGACGGGTGCCGATGGCAGTTGAAGAGGCTGCAGGTGCTTCTGCCTGGCATGGGCACGACCATCTCATCTCTGTCCCTGTTCCTGGGGTGTTGGCAGCTGCCAGCTTCCTATAGTCACAGCTGGGTCCTGTGCCCACAGTCACCACTGTCACCGCCACTACCATCATCACCATCACTGCCACCACCACCACGGCCACTGCTGCCATCCGGGCCACCCACTGTTCCCATGGCAACGAGCTGCCGGTGCTGGATCCTTCCTGCGACCCCCCCCTCCCCCCCACCCCCCGATGATGAATGGCACCGAGCCCCCCCTCCAGCCTCTTTCCCCCAGCCGCCCCCTGGTGCCCCCCCCGCGCACCCATTGCAGGATCCTCCCTCCCCACCCGTGTCGGGGTTCACCCCCTCTGGTGCTGAGTCACGGTGGGTGCAGCCCCCTGACCTCGGGTGCTGAGTCATGGGTGGGAGCCACCCCCTGCCCACCCCCCGAGGTGCTTTGGGGCGTGCTGAGCCTGTCCCTTCCCAGGGGAGCTTTCTCGGTCGTCCGGCGCTGCGTCAAGCTCTGCACTGGCCATGAGTACGCTGCTAAGATCATCAACACCAAAAAGCTCTCAGCCAGAGGTAGGACCCCCAGGAGCCCTGGGATGCACCAAGACCCCCCTAGCACGCGAGGGGGTCACTCCCAGACATCCTTGGTACCTGTGGTAACTCCTGGTGCCTATGGCACCTCTGACACCTCTGATACCCCTGGTGCCCACGACTGCTGTGGTGCCCATGACACCTGTGACAGTTTGTGACCCCAGTGGTTCTGGTGACACCGGGTGCTGGTGAGGGGGTGAATGCTCCAGGGGGTGGGGTCTGGCCCTGCCTATCCCCATTATCCCCCCTGCTGCCTCCCACGGGGCCCCTCAGAACTTGGTCTGTTCCTGAGGGGTGTCCTGTAGGTACACAGGTGTAAGCAGAAGGGGGGGGAGGGTGTGCATGCACAGGTTCGAGCCCTGAGGTGGGGATGTGTGTGATGGGGATGTGTGTGATGGTGGGTGTGTGCACACATGAGCAGTGGGGGTACTTGAGTGTGTGTGCACAGGTGTGCATTCATGATGCTTGCTCATATGTGTGTTCATGGTGTGTGTGCACACGTGTGGGTGTGCACACACTTGAGAGCGGGGGGGTGCCTGACTGTATGTGCAGAGGTGTGTGTATGTGTGTGCTTGGCGTGCATCTAGGTGTGAGCAGAGTGTGTGTCAGCGGGGCTGGCTGCGGGTATGCACACATCAAGGGGGTGTGTGTATGTGTGTGTGTGCTTACACATGAAGGTTGGCACTGCTGTGTGTGCACATGTGTGAGCAGAGTGGGTGCCTGTGGGGTGGGGTGTGCTCAGCAGTGGGGGTGTACAGGTGTTTGCTGGTGTGGGATGTGCAGAGGTGTAGATGTTTCAGATGTGCACCTGGATAAGAGGCAGCATAGAGTAGCACAGGGGTGTGTGTGTTTCCTGTGTGTGCACAGGTGTGTGTGTCTGTGGCTATAGCTGTATGCACGGGTGTGAGCTAGTAGAGCGAGTGAAGCAGTGCACAAGTGTGCGTGAACTGTGTGTGCGCTGTGTACACATCTGTGCACATGTCTGTGTGCTCTTGTATGCAGACACATCTAGAGGTGCAGCTGCAGTCTTGTACACGTGTGCGCTCATAGAGTGGCTGTTGCAGGCACACACATGTCGAGTCACCCACAGAACTGCACAGATGTGCGCACCTGCACATGCAGGAACCACCACGCACAGGGGTACAGCTGCACACTCCACATCACACACTAATACAGGTACAGTGATGCACACAGACGTGTACACGTGTGCACACAGGTGCACCTATGGAGCTGTATGACTGCACACATAGGTACACGAGGTACAGCCACACCCACATATGTGCACAACTTCAGGACACAGATACCCCCACACACCCATCACACCTGTACAGCCGCACACCTTTATACCCACACACAGGTTCAGCCACAGGTGCTTGCGCACATGTGCACACCTGCACACCCATCTGTACATGTATACAGGCATGCACAGCCTTACACACGGGCACACACATGAACGTGCACACCTGTGCAGTGTGTGCATGCCTGTATCCACATGCACACCCAACCCACGTACGCACGTGTGCAAACCTGTACACACTTGCACATGTGCACACCCAGACACACACGCACAAGCCCACAAACCCCACCCCTGCCCCCAGTGCATACCTGCACTCTCCACAGAGCCACATGCACTCCCACATAGGCATCTCTGGCTCCTCTTGCTGGGGTTGGACTGGGGACAGGTGATGGAGGGGGGGAGGAGCAGGGCAGGTACCCCCCTGACCACTGCCCCCACAGACCACCAGAAGCTGGAGCGCGAGGCGCGCATCTGCCGGCTGCTCAAGCACTCCAATATTGGTGAGTGACTGGGGACACCAGGGGATTCTCACCACTGTGGACCTGCTTGGAGCTGCTGTGGGACACTCTGCATGACACCCTGGGCATGTGTTGGGTGTCCCTCTGGGGATGTATGGGATCCCATCTTGGGGTCCTTCTGGATGCCACCTTTGGGACACTGGGTGTGGGTGTGTGGGCTGCATGTGACACAGACACCGGGGTGCCACATGCAGTGGCTGGGGGAGGGGGCCAGGGAGTATGTGGGGGGCTGGGCCTGAGCCTGTCCCCATCTGGTCCCCACAGTGCGGCTCCACGACAGCATCTCCGAGGAGGGGTTTCATTACCTCGTCTTTGACCTGTGAGTATGGTGGGAGGCTCCTAGAGCTTCAAGAGGGGCTTAGGGGATCCTGGGGGCTCTCGGGGGTCTCAAGGTGATGTGGTGCCTGGCTGTGTTTCAGGGTGACAGGTGGCGAGCTCTTTGAGGACATCGTGGCACGGGAGTACTACAGTGAGGCTGATGCCAGGTGAGCCTTCACTGTCCCATGCACCCCCTAAAGCCCTGGACACCCCCAGCCACCCGTGCCCTGCACCCTGGGAGGCCTGCAGGGATGGGGCAGCTCCAGCAAGGCAGGCAGGGGACACCCAGTGGGAGGGGAGGTGCACCCCCTTGGCCCCCCTGTTATTGTAACCCCTCCACTCACTCCATCCTGCTGCTGGGTGGGGTGGGGACCCCCATATTCCACTTCCCACTCCATGCTCTGCTGCTGAGTCCTGGCACTATCATGACCTGTGCTGGAGGGGCTGGTGGCAAGTGGGGGGCCCCCAGGGCCCCTTCTGTGCTGTCCCCAGCCCCCCAGTGCCCTGTGTGCCGCCATGTGCCCCTCCCCGTGGTCTCTGGGCTTTCACAACATTGTTTCTCCCCCTCTCTCGTTCCCCCCATCTCCGTCCCCCCACCCCTCCCGTCCCTGTCCCCTTCGTGCCCCTCACCTCTTCCATCCATTCCCCCCACCCCTCTGTCCCTCTCGTCTCCCATCACACGTGTCTTGGGCTCTGTGTGTGTCCGTGTGTCCATCTGTGTGTCCGTCCGTCCCACCGCTGCCCTCTGCTCGCTGCCCCCCCAGCCCTTGCCCTCTGTTTTGCCTCCTACACCCGTCCTTGCCCCTGAAATGCCCCTTACCCTCCCATCCCCCTCTCCTGCCTCTTTCTCTCACCCTTTTACCCCCAACCTGTCCCCACACCCTGATCCTCCCTTTTTGCTTCCCACCCCTTTACCTCATCCCACCCCGCCAAACTGCCCCCCACTCCCACCTCCTTTACCTCATCCTGCCCCCATCCTGCCCCAGTCTCCCACCCCCTACCCCTCCATCCTGCACCCCTTCACCCCATCCCGCCCCCCTCCCACACCCTTTGCCCTATCCTGCCCCATATCCTGACCCCTCTCCCACCCCTAACCCTCCATCCTGCCCCCCCGCCCCTGCCCCCCGTTCTGTTTTGCAGTCACTGTGTCCATGAGCTCTTTGCCCGCGTTCCTCCCACCCATCACTTTGCCCCTGAGCAGAGGGAGCCGCAGGTCAGTATCTGGGGGGGGCCGGGGGGGCCACTTCCCCCTCGCTGCCCCCACCCACCGCTGCCCCCGCTTCCCGGCGCCCCGCTCCACTCGTCAGGACCCTGCTGTGGGGCTTTCTCCTCTTTTTTCTCCCTGACCTCCCTTTTTTGCCCACCCCTCACAAGGAGATTGCCCCCCTTAATGCCCCTGCTCCCCCAGCTAAGCGGGGCCCCCCTTCACCCCCATTTCAGGCTCTCATCCCCTCGCTCCTTCTCTCTTTATTTCTTGTCTCGTCTCCATCCACCCCTCTAACCCCCCCCCCATCCCCTGTTCCCCCGCTTCCCCCGCGAGTCCTGTCTGGGGGATCCCAGTGTCTGGGCAGCAGCAGGGATACGGGGGCTCCCATGGGGGACAGGGGATGGGCACAAAAGCACCATTGGGATGACCCCATGGCTCTGTGCCAAGGTTGGAGCTCACCTGGTAGGTGCTGAAGGGTGACCCCCCAGGCAGTGACCTCTACAGGGACGAACCTTCAGCCAGTGACCATCCCCCCAAGGATGACCCCCAGGTAGTGACTCCTCAAGGAATGATCTCACAGGTGTGACCCCTAGTCAGTAACCCCCCCTGAAGTGACAACCCTGGGATGATGCGCCAGAGGTGACCCTTGAGGGATGACCCCCAGACAGTGATAGGCTCCCTGGATGATCCCTGGATCATCCTTAAAGCTTGGGTTGGAAGGAACCAGGTGCTCCCAGGGGTGATACCCCCACGAAGGAGTGACAGCCTCAGAGATGACTGCTCCCTCAGGCAGTGACATCCCAATAGGTGTCCCCTAGGCACCCCACCCCAGGTGGGACTCTCCCCAAGGGTAGCCGCTCTGGGTGACCTCCCCAGGTGGTGATCCCTCAGGAGTCCCCCTAGGGGTGATGCCCCTAGGCTGACCCCCCTGGCAGGGGTACAGAGGGGTTGCCATGCACAGCACCCACAAATCCCAGGTCACCACTCATTTTTCTCAGTTCCCCCTGCGTGCAGTGGAGCCCTAGCAGTGGGACAGGGGGGCTGGTTTGGAGATGCAAGTTGTGGACAGGGGATGTGAGAGGTGGGGGAGCAGCGTACCTCTGACCCCCCTTCCATTTGCACGCAGCCACTGCATCCAGCAGATCCTGGAGGCTGTCCTGCACTGTCACCAGATGGGGGTGGTCCACAGGGACCTCAAGGTAAGTGTATCCCCCCAACCCCCATCTGTCCCTCTGCCCCTCAGCCCCTGCCCAGTTCTTGGGGAACCCACAACCTGGGTGTGGTCCTGGCCCAGTGGGTTCTGGGGAGTCGCTGAGATCTTGATGGGCTTGGGGGATCCCCTCAGCTCTGAGCACCCCATCTACCTTTTCTGGGGATGTGTCTCCCAGTTTTGGCACAGTTCTGCACTGCTGGGAAGTGTCACTGAAACCCCCCCAGTTGCCATTGCCCCAGGGGGAGTGTGAACTGGTGGGGATGGGGGCATGGGGGTGGGAGCAGCTGGAGCTTGGCTGGGAGAGTTGGGCAGGACACAAGGGGGGAATGAGTGGGACACGGAGGGATGGTGGGATACAGGGGGATGCTGGCATTGGGGGGGATGCTGGAATGTGGCCAGTGAGACACAGGATGACCCTGAGCTGGCTGTGGGGCTGTGCCATCCGGCACTCTTGGCCGTTGACATAGGGCACCCATAGCCACAGCCCCACAGCACGGAACTGGCTGATGTGCAGGACCTGGTCAACGGCAGCAGTAAATTCCCTCTACTTGCCCCATCCCTCCTCTCTGTCCCACCCATGTCTGTGCCTGGTGCTGTCCATGCCTGGTGCTCCCTGTGCCCCGGTGACTGCATAGCCGGAAAACCTGCTCCTGGCCAGCAAGTGCAAAGGAGCAGCAGTGAAGCTGGCGGACTTCGGCCTTGCCATCGAGGTGCAGGGGGATCAGCAGGCCTGGTTCGGTGAGTGCTGCTGCCCCCACTGCCCACCACAGCCCCAGCCCTTGCCCACTGTGTCCTGCTCACCATGCCCCTGCGCTGTCTCTGCTGTGTCCCTCCGTGCCCACTGAGTCCCTGCGCTGTTCCTACTGCATCTGCCCCATGCCCACCACAGCCCTATCCCATACCCACCATGCCCATGCCTCTGTGCCCACATCATCTTGCCCTGTGCCCATCGTGTCCACCCCTGCCCCATGCCCATGTCCCAGTCCCATGTCCTGCACTGTGTCCTGTCCTTGTCCCTTCCCACTGTGGCTCAGCTGTCTCTCCTCACCCATCTCTCTGTCTCTGTCCCAGGATTTGCAGGCACACCTGGCTACCTGTCCCCTGAGGTCCTGCGCAAAGAGGCCTATGGCAAACCGGTGGACATCTGGGCATGTGGTAAGAGCCAATTCCTGCCCAGTCCCTGCCTGGTCCCTGCCCCTTCTCTGCCCCCATCCCAGACCTGCACCCAGTCCCAATCCTGAACCCTGCCCTGTCCCTACCCTAATCTCTGCCTTAATCCCTGCCCAGCTCCTGCCCAATGCCTGCCCAATCCCATCCTAATCTGTGCCCCATCACAGCCCGATCTGATCATTCTGATCCCATCCCACTTCCATTTTGGCACTTTCCAGGCTCCATTCTAGTCTTAACCCATTCCCATCCTAGTCTCACTCTCTTTCCCATCCCATTTCTATGCTGGTCCCAGTTCCTGTTCCAGCTCTGACCCCATCCTGGAGCCATACTGTGCCATATGCCCCGGCAATGCCACACTGTCCCCTGTCCATGCCATCATGGCAGCACAGGGGACAGGCCATGTTGAGAGTAACTGCTTTGTCATGGGCACACCACAGGGCCGGAGGGAGCCAGGGGTGGTTTGGGGTCCCTGCACTCCCCTAACCCCACTCTCCCTGGCTCAGGGGTCATCCTGTACATCCTGCTGGTGGGCTACCCGCCGTTCTGGGACGAGGACCAGCACAAACTCTACCAACAAATCAAGGCCGGGGCCTACGATGTAAGTCCCTGGTGCCAGGACTCCATGCCCTGCAGCGGCTGGCCCATTAACTCTGGAACCTACAGAGGGATGCTACAGCTGATCTTTAGCAGGCAGAGCCTGGGGGTGGCTTTGGGCCATGTCTTCGGTGGCTGGCTGGAGATATCTAGGGATGTGGAGTGACACCGATGCCGTGGGGCTGCCCCTCCACAGCTGTCACCCCCGTGTCCCTGTGCTCCCCCAGTTCCCTTCACCTGAGTGGGACACAGTCACCCCCGAAGCGAAAAACCTCATCAATCAGATGCTGACCATCAACCCCGCCAAACGCATCACAGCCCACGAGGCCCTCAAGCACCCGTGGGTCTGCGTAAGTGCAGTGTGCCCCTCAGTGTGTGTCACCCCGGTCCACTGACCGCTGGCACCTGATGCTGACCCCACTGTCCCCCACAGCAACGTTCTACTGTGGCCTCCATGATGCACAGGCAGGAGACAGTGGAGTGCTTGAAAAAGTTCAATGCCCGGAGGAAGCTCAAGGTGAGGGGGCTGGTGTGGAAGGTGTGGGCTCGGGACAGTGCTTATCCTCCCAGCACCACCTTGCCTTTCCACAAGGCTCTCCTGTGGGACCCTCCCCTGTCCACTGTGGGACCCCTGCCCTGCCCACTCTGGCAGCACCTGGTACAGCATGTTCCCATCCCAGCACCCATCCAGGCCTTCCTGTGCCCTTCCACGGGGCATAGTCCCTTCTCATGGGGTGTTGCGGTCCTGCTCGGTGTTCCACTCTGCTGCAGGTTTTGGTCCCATCCCAGTGACACACAGTGCGTCACGGTCCCACCTTGTCCCTGCCCAGTATCTTGCCCCATGCCATGGCTCTAGCCTGCCCTTGTCCAGCTGCACGCCCAAATCTACACCTTCTATCCCACTGCCTGGTCCCCTGGCTCCATCCTGCCCCCTCATCCTGCAAACCCCTTTCCCACTTCCCATGGGCCCCATCCTGTACCACCCCCATCCCATCACCCCATTTCTCCCTCTCCATCTCGTCCCGCGCCCCCAGGGCCCCATCCTGCCCGTCCCAGCCCAGCACCCTCTCCCTGGCTCACCCTGCCCCTTCCCACAGGGTGCCATCCTCACCACCATGCTGGCCACCAGGAACTTCTCAGGTAAGGGGGGGCTCCCACTGGCCGGGGGGGCCGGGGGCGGCAGCCCCCCCTCCATAGCCACCCCCCGGGCCGGTGCCCCCCTCTCTCTATCTCGCTGTCTTTCTCTCTTTCTCCCCTCCCTTCCTTAACCCCCCCACCCATTTTTTCCCCATCGGTGAGGACGGGGCATGTGGTAGCCAAGGTGGGGGCAGGACCCGGGCCCCCGCCCCACGCACACAGCAGCAGGTAGTGCCCGGTCCCCGCGTGTCCCCCCCCACTCCGGTGGCTGGCGGGGGGGCGACACGGGGAGGGGGACGGAACAGCACCAGCCACCCCAGGCCTGAGGCCGGGGTGATGGGCACCCCAGGAGTTCTTGTTGGGGGGGGGGAAGGTGGGGGTCCCGGCTGCAGCCCCTCCCCGCCCCTCCTAACAGGAGCTCTGCTCCCTCTCTCTCTCTCTCGTGGCCCGCAGTGGGCAGACAGACCACCGCTCCTCCCACCATGTCGGCGGCCGCTGCCGGGGCCCCCCTGGGGCTGGTGGAACAAGGTAGACGCGTCCGCAAAGGGCCCCCCCGGCCTCCCCGGCCCCGCTTGGTCTCTGTGTGTCCCCAGATCCTTCATCCCCATGTCACCCTCTTCTCCCAGCCATCCTCTTCCCTGCCTCCCACCTCCCCAGTGGGTTTCGGGTACCCTCCTCGGAAATCGGAGCGCATGCATGGCCCCCCGGCACTGCCCCCCCGCAGCCCTCCAGCCTCTCCCTGTCCCCGCTGGCACCAACAAATGCCGCTGTCCCCCCGCTGCCATCCCGCAGCTGGACTCGGGGGAGGGGTCTCTGCACCAGCCCCCACCTCCAAGGTGGGGCTGCTGCGTGCTTGGCCCTGGGCCATTGATTCCTGGGGTACGCACTGATGGCATCCCCAGGGTGCGCATCTGAGTGAACGGTGAGGAGCTGGGAGCGGGGGGATAATTTTAGGGTGTGTCCCCCCACCGCTCCCAGCCGACGGCACTGCCCCCCTCCTGCACACAGGGGGGGCACACCGGTGCATGGGAGGGGGGGCGAACGGGCTGCATGTCCTGTGTCCCCCCGTGCCCCCCCTGCGTCCCCACCCCGCATGTGCCCCCCTCGCATGTGTCTGCCCCCGGCACGTTCCCCCAGCCCCCGCCAGCATGTGCCTCCCCCCAGCTTCTGAGAGCTGCAGCCAGTGTTTGTGAGCCGCGAAACACTCGGCGGGTCTTAAACCATCCTCCAAAAACATTAAACCATTAAACCATTAATTAAACCGTTGCCCACACAAAGGGCAACCACGGGCCCCCCTGCCAGGGGTCCCCCTCTCCTGCCCCCCAGTTTGGCTCTGGTTTAAACCCCCACCTCTCAGCGCCCGCCTGCTTTCAGAGGAGGGACCGGGACCCTTGGGGACACCCTGCTAGGGACTCCTGAGGAGACAGAGTCCACGGGGGAGGGATGTGTGGGTCATCTTTTCCTCCCCACATCTGCCCGCCCCCTCCTTTGGTGCTGACGGGTGCCACTCTGCTGTCACTGGACTTGTCACCGCACATCCCCCCTCAACTTGTGATGCCAGCCGGGGGAGGGGTCCCTCAATGTGGAGGAATGACAAGAATGCTCAAGGTGACACCCTGTGCCCTCTACACCCCCAAAAACACTTGTGCCCCACCAAGTCCCCATCACCCCCAATTCCCCAGAGATCGTGGTAGCAGTGACAGATGCTCATACCCGTGCCTGTCCTTGTCCCCTTCCAGGACGATAGGGGGGGCACAGGCAGCTGTCCACACCCCCTGTACTCAACTCATCTTTTTTATGTTCTTTTTTATGTTTTTCCCCTTTTCCTCCTTTCCCCCCCTCTCCGTTTCTCTCTTGCCCCCCTCCCCACTCCTCTCTCTCGCTTTCCTCTCTGCATTTCTCCAAGGTAAGCCAGCCCTGCCCCCCAGCGCAGGGGCCACCAGGATGGGGACCCCCACAGGCTGGGGGCACCTCCTTCCCCCAGTCTGAGGACCCACTGAGTTTGGGGACCTCTCCCTCCAGAATGGGGACACCCTGCCTGGATGGGGATCTCCACAGGTTGAGGACATCCCTCCCAGGATGGGAACAGCCCACCAGGATGGGGATAGCCCCACAAGATTGGGGAAAGCTCTCCTTGGGTGGGGACACTCTCTTCCCCCAGGATGGGGACCTTTCTGAGTTTGGGGATCCCTTCAGGTTGGGGACACCCCTCCCAGCATGGAGAATCCCCCCAAAATGGGGATTCCCTAGGATGGGGACACCCCACCCAGCATGGGGACACCCTCCAGTAAGGGAACACCCCCAGGATGGGGACACCCCTCCCAGCATGGGGTTACCCCTCAAAATGGAGACCCCCTTAGAATGGGGACACCTCTCCCTGCATGGGGACCACCCCTCCAAAATGGATGGGGACACCATCTTCCTCATGTGTTGCCCCTCTTTGGCACTGGGGTGGCAGGTACTGCCAGGGTGGGATCAGGTTGGGTGGCTGGGAAGGGCCTGGGTTCGGGGTGTCCCTTGTGCTGGGATGGAGCACTGACACTGTCTCCCCCACAGCAGCTAAGAGCTTACTGAACAAGAAGGCCGACGGCGTGAAGGTGAGGGGCCAGAGGGGCTGGGGGGAAGCCGAGATGGGCTGCTCCCCCCCCATGTCACTGAGCCCTTTCCATTTCTCCCCTCCAGCCCCAGACCAACAGCACCAAAGGCAGTGCTGGCGTCACCAGCCCCAAGGGGACCCTCCCACCCACCGCTCTGGTAGGTGCCCCCTACCCTGCACCCCCAGATCCCCCATCGGATTCATCCCACCAGCCCATCCCATCCATCACCATGCGTGCCCCTGACCGGCTGTTCCTGGGCTCGCTGGGGAGGGGGGTGTCCCAAGGATGGAGAGGGGTGTGCAGGACAGGGGCACAGGGTGACCCCACTGGACAGACAAGGTGGGTGAAGGGTGCAGGCCTGTGGACAGCCCCGCATCTCCCTCAGCCATGGGGACAGTGACATGGGTGCAGGACACAGTCATGCAGGTGTCCCACCACAGGGACAAGGTAGGTTCACGACATGGAGATGTACCTGCCATGGGGACAGCAAGGTGGGTGCAGGATGTAGGCATGAGGATGTCCTGTGACATGGGGACCAAGGTGGGTACAGGACATGAGTATGGGGGTGCCCCACCAGGGGAACAAGTGAGTGCAGGGTACAGGCGCTGATGCCCCATAATGGGGACAAGTCACAGGCAGGAGGATCCTGGTGACACGGATGGCAAGGTGGGTGAAGGGTTGGGGGACAGGAACACCCTGCGATCCCAATGGCAGGGCAGGTGCAGGGTCACAAGAATGGGGCTGCTGACTGTGACCTCGCAGGTGAGGTAAATGCAGGATCCAGACACAGGACTGCCCAGCTGGCACAGGGAGTGCAGGACACAAGAAAGGTGTGGCTGTCTGGAACAGCAGGTGCAGGATTTGAGGGACCTCTGGCAATTCCAGCAGCGGGGTACATGCAGGGGTGGGTGCAGGGGTGCCTGTTGTGACCTTTATGGCACAAGGGGTGCAGCACAAGGGCAGGGTCATGGTACCATGAGGCCAGAATACAGGCAGGGTGATGCCCAGCTGGCACAGAGTGCTGTGTGCTGGGGAAGGTGTACCTGGCTGGTTGGTGAGTGCAGGATATGGAGAAAGCAGTGCCTACCCCGCACAGTGAGGGTGGGATGCAGGCAGCAGGAAGGTGTGGATGCTGGGTACTCAGGGTGTGGGCACTGGGATGGTCAGGATACGGACACAGGGAGGGTTGGGATGCAGGCACAGGGATGGTCTGGGTGCAAGCTGAGGGATGCACAAGGATATGAGCACTGCTCGGGATGCAGGCAGCAGGATGGTTGGGATTCAGGCACCTGGATGCCTGGGATGCTCAGATGCAAGGTGAGTGGAGCCCCTGGGCACCAGGATGCAGGACAGGGGCACGGAGCTGCCCCCCAGCCCAGCCCATCCTTTCGGCCTCACTGCGTCTCTCCCCTGGCTCTGCCCACCTCTTTCCCCCCTTTCTCCCCCCTCCATGTCTGTGAATTAAACCATTTGGCTTTGCTGGACTAATGACTCTCTGCTTCTCTCCCCCCTCTCTATCCCCTTCCCAAATCCGGTCTGGGTCTCTCCTCGCCCCTGTCCACGTGCTGCTCAATCCGTCGTCCCCTCTCGTTGTCCCCTCCGGGCTCTTGCTTCCCCCCACCCCCGCGTCTGTCTCTCTCCCTTCTCCCGTAGGAGCCTCAAACTACTGTAATTCATAACCCCGCGGACGGCACCAAGGTATTGCTGCCCCTGCTTTCCGCCTCCATCCTCCCCCCAGCATCAGCCATGTCACGGGGGGGGTGACGTGGATGAGGAGTGCGCATGGGGCGCGGTGACAGCGGGGTCCCCCCGTGCTGTCCGGTGTCGTTGGGGTCCTGCCAAGTCCTGGCCAGGCTTGTCCCCTCTCCCTGTCCCCCCGGGGCCAGGTCTGACCCCCCTGTTTGTGTCTCCTCCTCACCACTGCCGTCCTGCGAGCAGGAGTCCTCCGACAGCACCAACACCACCATTGAGGACGAGGACACCAAAGGTGACGGGCGCAGGGGGCGGCAGGGTTGCACTGGGTTGCACTGGGAGGGAGCTGGGATGCACTGGGGTGATGCTAGGTTGCATTGGGTTGCACTGGAATGGCACTGGGATGCACTGGGAGGATCTTGGAATGTGCTGGGATGGCTCTAGGATGGCACCAGTATGCATTGGGGTGCACTGGAATGGTACTGGGATGAACTGGGATGGCTTCAGGATGCACTGGGATGGCACTGTGATGGACGGTTGTGGAATGCTCTATGATGGCACTAGGATGCATTGGGAGTGTGCTAGAATGCACTGGGTGAAACTGGGATGTGCTAGGATGACACTAAGAGGCACTGGCGTGCACCGGAATGGCACTGGGATGGCACTGGCATAGCACCAGAATGCATTTGGTTTGCTGGGATGCACTGGAGCAGCGCTGAAATACTCTGGGATGGAGCTGGGATGGCACAAGGATGCATTGGGGTACACTGGAATGGCACTAGGATACACTGGGACAGTGATGGGATGCACTGGGATGGCACTGGAATGCACTGGGATGGCACAGGGATGCATTGGGGTGGCACCAGGATGCACTGGGAGTGTGCTGGATGGAATGCATTGGAATAGAGCTGGGATGCATTGGGGTGGCACCAGGATGCACTGGGAGTGTGCTGGATGGAATGCATTGGAATAGAGCTGGGATGCATTGGGGTGGCACCAGGATGCCTTGGATTGCACTGGAATTGCACTGGGGTGGAACTGGCATGGCACCAAGATGCAGTCAGTGCACTGCGATGTGCTGGGGCAGCACTGGAATGCACTGGCTGGAATTTGGGATGGGAACAGGATGCTTTGGGATGGCACTGAGATAGCACTGGGATTCACTGGGATACACTGGAATGGCACAGGTTTGGCACCAGGATGCACTGGGGTTGTACTGGGACATTTCTGGGATGCACTGGTAGTGTTCAAATGCACTGGAATGGATCTGGGGTGTGCTAGGCTGGAGCTGGGCTGACACTAGGATTCACTGAGATGGCACCAGGATGCACTGAGAGCACGCTGGGATGCACTGGGAGGGTACTAGGATGCATTGGGGTGCACTTGGATGAAAATGGAATATATTGGGACATGCTGGAATGGCACTAGAATGGTACTGGGATTCACTGGGAAACAGTAGAATGGTACTGGGATGCACTGCAGTGGTACTGGGATGTATTGGGATACACTAGAATAACACTGGGACACAGGAGATTGGCACAGAGGTGCAGTGAGATATTACTGGGATGCACCAGGGCAAACTGGAATGTATGGTATGCTCTGGAATAGCACTGGGAGATACTGGGATGGAACTGAGCTCTTTTGGAATGCACTGAAGTGGCACTGGGTGATACTGGGATGGAACTGAGGTGACTGGGATGGCATCAGGATGAAATGAGTCATTGGGGTATAGTGGGATGGGCTACACTGGAAAGATACTGGAATTCAACAGCATGATGCTGGAATATACTGGGATGGAACTGGGGTGAACTGGAGTATACTAGAAGGGCACTGGGTTGCATTGAAATGCAGTGGGATGGCCCTGAGATGTACTGGTGTAAACTGGGGTGTAGTGGGATGCCCTGGAATGGTGTTGGAACACCCTGGGATGTGACTGAGATGTAGTGGAATGGCACTGGAATGGCACTAGAGTGTACTGGGCTGTCACTGGAATGCAGTAGGTTGCCCTGGGATGGAACTGCAGTATTTTGGAATGTGCTGGGCTGGCACTGGGATGCACTGGGAAGCAATAGGATGGCACTGGGATGCATCAGAGGACACTGGAGCAGCTCTGGGATGCACTAGGATTGCACTGGGATGTATTGGGATGCACTTGCATGGAACTGGGAGGGTACTGGGATGCATGGGAATGGAGACACAGTGGGATGGCACTGGGAAACCCTGGTATGGAACTGGCTGTTTTGGGATGTGCTAGAATGGCACTGGGATATACTGGGACTTGCAGGAGTAATGCTGGGATGCACTTGGAACTACTGGGACATGCTGAGCAGCCACTGGGACGCTTGAGCATGCTGGGAGGGCACTGGGAGGGCGCTGGGATATGCAGGGGGGGCACTGAGCTAGCAATGAGACGTGCTGGGAGGATTATGCGAGTACTGGTGTGGCAGAGCTGTTGGGGTCCTGGGAGCACAGTGGTGCCTGTCTGTCTGCCCCCATGGTTTCTGTGTCTGTCCTCAAGGTCCCTGTGTCTGTCTGTGTGGTCTGTCTGTCTACCCTCATGGTCGGTCTGTGTGTCCCCAAGGTCCCTGTGTTTGTCCCCGTAGTCCATCCCCATGGTCTGTCTGTCTGTCCCCAAGGTTTTTCTGCCCGTTAGGTCTGTCTGTCTGTCCTGTGTCTGTCCCCATGCCTCCCCCTCAAGTTTCATGTCCATCCCAACATCCCTTCCACCCATTCCCACTGTGCCGCCTGGGGGCTGGGGCGGTGGTGGTGACAGTGACGTGCCCTCAGCCCGCAAGCAGGAGATCATCAAGATCACGGAGCAGCTCATCGAGGCCGTCAACAACGGGGACTTCGAGGCCTACGCGTGAGTGGGGCAGGGCCAGGTGGGGCGGGCTGGGCGGGTGGGGCCAGGCGGGGCCACTCTCACCTGCTGCCTGCAGGAAGATCTGCGACCCGGGGCTCACCTCCTTTGAGCCCGAGGCACTGGGCAACCTGGTGGAGGGGATGGACTTCCACCGCTTCTACTTCGAGAACTGTGAGTACCCGACGTGCCTGTGCCACCTGCCCTGCCCATCCTCTCCCTGTCCAGCCCAACCCGATCCATCCTATCTCCCTGCTTGTCTCCTTCACTGTCCCCTGTCTCTTGCCCACTGCCTGCCCATCCTGGTCACCTCGCCTGCCTGTCCCCAGCCCTCCCCTGCTTGCACCATCCTTACCCTTTCCCCTTCCTCACCCATTCCCTGCCCTTTCCTGTGCCCTTTCCCTGCCCCGTCCGTGCGCATCCCCCTTGCCCGTGCCGGCCCCGCTGACCTCGGCCGCCCCGCAGTGCTCTCCAAGAACAACAAGCCGATCCACACGACCATCCTGAACCCGCACGTGCACGTCATCGGGGAGGACGCTGCCTGCATCGCCTACATCCGCCTCACCCAGTACATCGACGCGCAGGGCCGGCCCCGCACCAGCCAGTCCGAGGAGACCCGCGTGTGGCACCGCCGCGATGGCAAGTGGCAGAACGTCCACTTCCACGGTTCGGGGGCCCCCGTCGCCCCGCTGCAGTGAAGGTGAGGGTGGGCTTGGGGCTCGGGGGCACGGGGAGCCCCAGTTGTGGCTCAGCAGGGTGTCCCCACAGAGCTTGCGGTGGCTGTCCTGGTTCCAGCCCGATGGAGACGGCGATGGGAGCCGAGGCGGCAGCCGGAGCTGCGGCCCCCCAAGCACGCGTCCGCATGCCTGTCCCCCCTACCCTGGCCCCTGCTCCCCCCTCCAGTGCCTGTGTTTGCAGAAAACAAAAAACAAAACAAAACAACAAAAAAAAAAACAAAAAAGAAAAAAAAAAAACAAAAAGCAAAAAAAACCCAAAAAAACCAAAACTATGAAGACAACAAAAAAAGGAAGAAAAAAAAAAAAGGGGGGAACACCCACCCCAATCCCAACCCCATCCACACCCCCAAACCCGACCCAGCCGCTCGGCCACAGGTGAGGGCGCTGGGGGGCTCAGCCCCCCTCCTTGGCCCGTCTCTGCTGGGGGGGAAGGGGGGTCCCAGCCCCCCTCCCGGCTGTGCTCGTGGCGTGTTGCTGTCACTGGTGGTGGATGTTGTTCTTTGGGCTCCGCTTTGCTCTGTCCTCCCCCAGCCCCTGTACATAGAGAGAGCTATTTATTTTTGAATTCCCACGGGGGTTCCCAGCAACGGGGGGCTGTCAGGGGGTGAGTGAGGTGGCAGGGGACACACACAGACTCCTTCCCCTCCACCCCAGTCCAGCACCTCCCCCGGGAGTGCTGCCTATGGGGGCTCGAGGCTGATCCTGGACACTGCTGCGCAGGGAACACGGCCGGTGCCTTTGGGAGGGTCCACCAGTCACACCCCCGTGTTCCCACCCTGCTGATCCCCACCCCAGCACCCCATGTCACAGGTGCCAGCTCCAGGTGCTGGCAGGTTTGAGCAGGGGAGCTGTGGGTGCCGTGTCAGGGGGCAGAGGGCAGCTGGGAGGTGTTGGGGTTTGGGGTGGGGGATTCAGGACGATCCAGCCAGCACTGACGCAGCATTGAAAGCACTTTAGACTAAGAGAATGGGTCTCTTAGGGGGCACAGGCTGCTCCGCCGGGGACTGCCCCGGCACGGGGGCACCGGCAGCACATCCTGCACCCCCCCTCCCCTGGCCAGCGCTCGGGGGGACCCCATCACCCCCAACCCCCCATCCCTGGGGAGGCATCACTCCACTCCCAGGCACTCCCCACACGATTCCCCAGGGCATCCCCACCATGCTGAGGGCTGGTTTTGGCTGGGGGGAGGGGGTGGGATGGGCAGGGGATATTAATTATTTTTTAATTATTCTGATGATTTCTCTGCATGCCCTTTGCGCGGGAGCAACCCTCGGGCGCTAATGCTGTATGTTGAGGAGCTGAGCTGTTCCTGTCCCATGAATGCTGGTGGATCGTTGCCAAATTTTTCTCTTTCCTCCCCTTTTCTCTCATTCTTTTTCTGTCTCCCCCTCTCCAGCATATCCCCCCATGCCCCTCCCCCAAAAAACCCTTTGTCTTTTCTTTCTGAGCCTTGTAAGTGTAAAAGATGACTCTGATTTTGTTTTTGTCTCGGGAAAACTGCAAATAAATTATGAGGAAAAAACAATGATCGTTAAAGTAAGAGATGGAGAGGGAAGGCCAAGTGCATCCATCCCTGCTGGGGTGCCCAGGACATGTCTGTCTGAATTCCCACCCCGGGACGCCGCAGAAAGGGAGGGAACAGGGCTACAACTGCCAAAGATTACTTTATCCCCCTGCCCAGTGCAGGCAGGGCATGGAAACAACCAGAGCACTGCAAGGTACAGCCCAAGCCCAACTTTTCCCTTCCTGAGTAGGAAGAGGAGGCAGTGAGGGCTGCTGGGCCCTGACAGGTGCTGAGCCCCCCACCCTGGCTGGTTGGAGCAGGGGAGGGGCCTTGAGGTGAAGGGCAGGCTGGTGAGCTCCCCCCCCTCCCCTAGCACCAGGACACAGCTCTGAGCTCACCAGCACGGGGAGAAGCTGCCCAAGGAGGCAGTGGGCATCCCCCACCCAAAAAACTATTTTCCTTTCCCCCCTTCTCCCACCCCCTCCCAGCTCACCCTTAGGACACAAATACATAAAAGTCCCCCAGCCCCTGGGATGGCAGCAGGGGGGCTCTGCCTGTCCCCTCAGCCCCCTGGACAGCAGTGGGGGGCTCCTCCAGGCTTCCCAGGGAGTGTGAAGGCAGGGGAGTGCATGGCCGGGTGCCCCCTGGTCCAAGCTGTCCCAGAACAGTGAGGGTGGAGGATCTTCAGTGTGGACCTCCCCCCACGGTTGTCAGTCCGGTGCCAGCATTAGTGGCCCCTCAAGGTGGACAACAGTCACATGAGGGGGCTGAGGATCCCTGGCCCAGGCCCAGGAACACCCCTGGGATGGCTGTGGAGGGGGGTGGAGAGCTGGTGGTCCAGAGGTGGAACCCCGGGCTCCACATCACATGATTTCACAGCAGGAATTCTGCTTTCGGGCCTGAGAAGAGAAGTAAAACCATCTGTAAAGTTCCCCAAGGGTTTGGGGGTCCCAGGGCCACCCACCTGTGGTCCCACACAGCCCTTCTCCTGCAAGAATAGGCCAGCAAAGCACAAAGATTGATGACCCAGAGGCTCCTTCCCTTTTGGTCAGAGCTGGTGCCAGGAACTGGGATGGGCATCACCTCCCACCCAGGGCAGGGTGCAGGATACCCCCAGCGAGGGGCTGGGGGGCTCTGCAGCTGGAATTTGGGCAGCCAGGTTCTCTCCAGACCCAAGGCCTGTGGCAACAGGGGTGATCCCTGCCTGGCAGCCAGAGCTGTGCCCCAGGGTTCAGGATGACACTCCACTCATTCCCAGCTCCTCCAGGAAGGAGATGACTCTCCACACCCACCGTTTTGTAGAAGGCTTTGGACTGTGCTCCCAGCACCTCTGATTTGGAGACCAGGTCATCCAGCTTCTCCCCACGCTCCAGCAGTGATTCCATAGTGTTGTGCTGCCAAGGAAACGTGGGCTGAGCCCCAGCACCCGCCCCACACCACTCTCATCCCATCATCCTTCATCCCAGCTTCCTACAGCTCCACCCAGTTCTGCAGCCCCGAGGGAGATGGGAACTTCCCACGGGGTCACCAGACAGAGGAGACAAGCATTTGGAGGAGGGGTCAGAGCTCTGGTGCTTGTGTCCAGCCAGCTGGGAAAAGCCCAAGGAGAAAAAAATGGGGAAAGGGAAAAAGGGGAAAGAGAAAAGGAAGCTCCCACACCAGGAAGGTATCTGGGGAATGGCCTGAGGTGACTCTACTCTGCCCCAGAACGTGCCCCCAGGGTCCCCACTGGCTTGTGCAGGCAGGAGCATCCCTGCAGCCTCACCAAGATGATTTTGGTCTCGTCCAGCTCTGCCTGCACTCGGGTCATTGGGTCAGCATCCCGGGGGTTCTAGGGAGAAATGACACAGCACTGTCACCACCACAGAGACACCAGGGTCCCCCAGTGCACTGGGATCCCAGCATGTGCCAGTGCTGCCCGTGTCCCCTGCCATTTTCAGGGCTGCAGGCAACACAGGAACCCTCTGTCCTGGTGCCCTGCAGGGTCCCAGAGATCTGTACCTGGTATTTGCTGAGATATCCATCCAAGGCAGAGTAGCTGATGGTGGCAGGTGACCCTGTGGGCCAGTCCATCTTGCTGACCTGCCTGGAGAACTCATCCAGCACCTGCCAGGTGAGGAAGCAGTACTTACCCCCCCAGAGCCACTGCTGTGGGGCCACAGTGGCTGGAAGGATTTTGCTCCTCAAAACAGAAGATCTGGAGATTTTTGGGGAAGGACCTTACAGCTCATCCACAACCCTGCCATGGGCAGGGACACTTTCTACTACACCAGGCTGCTCCAAGCCCTTCCCAAATTGGCCTTGAACACTTCAAGGGATGGGGCAGCCACAGCTTCTTTGGGAAACCTGTGTCAGTCCCTACCACCATACAGGGAAGGACTTCTTCCCAATCTCTCATCTAACCCTGACCTCTGGCAGTGGGAAACCATTCCCCCTTGTCCTGTCACTCCAGGCCCTTGTCCCAAGTCCCTCTCCAGCTCTCTTTGAGCCCCTTTAGGTACTGAAAGGGGGTCTGGGGTCTCCCTGGAGCCTTCTCTAGGCTGGATAACCCAGATGTCCCAGCTTGTCTCCCTGGCAGTGGCTGGAAAACTGCCAATGGAGAAGGACCTGGAGGCGCTGGTGGCAGCGGCTGGACATGAGTCCAGGTGGCCCCTGGCCTGTACCAGCCATAGTGTGGCCACAGGTCCAGGCCAGTGCCATCCTCTGCGCTGGCAATGCTGAGGCCCCTTGAGTGCTGCATCCAGCTCTGGGCCCCTCGTGGCAAGAAGGACATTGAGGGGCTGGAGCATGTCCAGAGACAGGAATGGAGCTGGGGAAGGGGCTGGAGCCCCAGGAGTGGCTGAGGGAGCTGGAAAGGGGCTCAGCCTGGAGAAAAGGAGGTTCAGGGGGGACCTTGTGGCTCTGCACAACTCCCTGACAGGAGGGGGCAGCCAGGGGAGGTCGGGCTCTGCTCCCAGGGAACAGGGACAGGAGGAGAGGGAACGGCCTCAGGCTGGGCCAGGGGAGGTTCTGGTTGGATAGTGGGAAAATTCCATCATGGAAAAGGTTGTCCAGGCTGCCCAGGGTAGTGGTAGAATCCCTGGAAGCATACAAAAAAACATGTGAACATGGCACTTGAGGACATGGTTTAAAGGTGGCCTTGACCATGTAGGGGGAATGGTTGGACTCAATGGTCTTGGAGGGCTTTTCCAACCAAAACAATTCCATGATTCCATGAGAGGTGCTCCTGCACTCTGACCACCTTGGTGACCCTCCTCCTCCTCCACCCCTTCTGAATGAGCTGAGGGCAGAGACATAAACAGTCTTGGCAAACAAGGACCAGAGCAATGCCCAGACCGAGGTGGCCAGCCCTGACTGTTCAAAAAGCCCTGTGTGTGCTAGGGCAGGGAGACAGGAGGAGCCTTCTGGAGCAGCTCCCAGCACACACCCTTACCTTGTCCAGCAAGGTGAAACAAACCCGCTGTGGATATTCATTGTCTGCAATCACTACTCCGGCGAGCCCATCGCTCCGGACATACACATGGCACAGGTACTCTGGGGAGAAAACTCCTGTCAGAGAGGTAGCAAAGGTCCCAAGCCTTCCCCACACTCACCACCCTCCAGCCAGCCCCTCAGTTTCCCCCCTACCCTAAAACACCCTGGAAGGTGTCATCAGCACCTGCGTGTTTTATTACTTCATTAGAAAAGTAGGAAGGCCTTAAAATTTGGGGCTCAGCCTCAAATTGTGCTGTGGCAGGGATCCACAGCCATGCCACTCAGTGTGGGACATGAAAGTCACGTCCCACGGTAACCAGGAAGAGCTCAGCCTGATTTGAATTGATTTTAATTAATAACAAGGTTGGGGTGTCATTAAAGAGGCTCCAGCAGCCAATCCAGGCTGTGTCCCCCATGTCATGGGGCTTGGGAGGCACGTGAAGCAGGACAGAGAGGCTGAAATGAAATGAGAATTTGGGATATGGAGCCTGGACTTGCATGGCAAAGCTCACACAGCCATTCAGCAGTGGGGTGGTCTGGAAGTTGAGGGGGCTGCAAGCCAACAGCTCCAGGGGTCTCAAAGGAGAGTGCAGATACTGGAGCAGGGTCCCTGCAGAACAGAACCTCTGCCATCCCAGGCCAGGTTCACACCCGGATCAGCAGCTCCCACCAGCAGCACTGCCCACCCAGGCCCTGGGTTTGGTGACTTTTCCCAGGAGCAGGGCCAGAGGAAGCTCTCACCTTGCTCCTTGACCGAGGCCCTGCTGCCCAGCGCCGAGCGCTCCGTGATCAGCTGGCTCGTGAACGTCATGAACTCCTGCACACTGCAGGGACACAGCACCAGGTTCAGGGCAATGCTGGGGACACCAGCTATCCCACAGCTCCCCAGGCCAACAAACCCTTCCTCCCCAGCCCCCATGTCTGGGCAGTAAGGCTGCAGCTGAGTGGTGGGTTTTCCTCGGGGAAGAGGCTGGACCCTGAACCTCTGTGGAGTGGCAACAGACACCTCCAGCCACCACCCAGACCCAGGGGAGCACCCAGAGTCCTCAAGCTGCAGTGACAGATTTGTGTCCTTGGGCTGAACTTCCTTTCTGGGGATTTAGCAGAAAGCAAAAATACCACTGAACCTGTCTCTGCCTGGCCAACACCTGGTGACCAGCTGCATCATGTACTCATGGAATGATTTGGGTTGGAAGACCACCCCATTCCACCCCCTGCTGACATCTTCCACTGGAATCACAGAATCATAAAACACGCTGAACTGGAAGGGACTCATCACAATCACAGAGCCCAACCCCTGGCTCTGTACAGAACACCCCAACCATCCCACCCTGTCCCTGAGAGCACTGCTCAAACACTTCTTGAACTGAGGCTTCATGCTGTGACCACTGCCCTGGGGAGCCTAAATACCCTTTGGGGGAAAAAAGTCTTTTCCTGATATCCAACCTAACCCCCCCCCGACACAGCTCCAGCCATTCCCTCGGGCCCTGTCACTGTTGACAGAGAGCAGAGACAGGAGCTGCTTCTCTGCTGCCCCTTGGGAGGATGTTGAGGAGCACAGTGAGGTCTCTCCTCAGTCCCCTCCAGCAGAATACCTGAAATGCCTTCAGACACTCCTTCCCCCATCCTTGAGGCCTCCTTTAGATGCCCTCCAATGCCTTAATGTCTTTTTTTATATTGTTGTGCCCAAAACTGCCCCAGGACTCAGACCTCCCTCAGTGCAGGGCAGAGCAGGACAATGACAGGACAGGGATGTTAGGGCACTGCCAGGGCACTGCTGACTAAAGTCCCAGAGCCTGAGACAGCTCTGTAGGTAGAGTTTTACCTGAGCAAGTCACAGGGTCACAACTCCCCCTGCCCATGCTGGGGACACCCTCCCCATCCCAGAGGGATGTTTGACCCCCCCCAGGCACCCAGCCACCACTGTGAGTCAAAGTTAAAGAATATCCTAAAGACAGATTCGCTCTAAGTTTGGAAAACATTCCTGAGGCCAGGGTCAGGCCTGTCCAACAGGCTCCTCAGTGATCCCTCGTCAACCCACCACAAAGGAAAAGAGGCCAAAAATAATGAGCAGGAGTAAAATAAACCTGTTTCCAAAACATCACATCCTGGGCATGCTGGGATTAGCCAATGTGAGGCAACACATTCCCCAGATCTGCTGGAAAATCCCAGGAAGGAATATTTATCAAGGATCAGGTTAGAGTTTGCCAAACACCAAGGAGTGGGACAGTTCCAGCTTGGGATGTGCCATGGCAGCAAGGAAATGTCACTGCACACAGACACTGGCATGGCAAAGACCAAGGTTTTTCTGATGACCTCCCACCGCTGGAAGCAACGCCAGAGGGGAAATTGCCTCTCACAGTTTACATCCCTTGGAGGGGTCTGCATTCCTCCCAGCCTGGACACCAGTTCCAGGAGATTCTGGACTGTTGGGGTTTCAGGCATTGCAGAGAAAAGTCCAGCCCAAGGATTCCTGAACATTCTGAACATCCCTACTTTGGCAGAAAGGGAGCAGGGACACCTTCCTCCAAGTTGAGGGATCTGATGTCAGCCACAGCCCCCACCATGACCCCAGGGTTTCATACATACAATGCAAAAAACATTTTAAGATCATTGAGTCCAGCCATATGTCAGTTAGATCCCAGTATGTATCTTCTTCAAGGACAGCTCTTCCAATGGGAACACTGCTTTTATTTCCCAGTATTCCAGAAGGAACTGCCCACTCAATATTTCCCTCTGCCTTCCTGACCCTGCCAAATTCCTTGGTAGATGTTCAGCAGACATGAGGCACTGGCACAGCCCAGCCCTGTGCTCCTGCCCAGCAGGTTCCACAGCTTCCAGGAGCCACAGCCCTGGTTATCCCAACTCCAACCCTTCAACCCAACTCACTGGGAACTCCAGACTTCAACTAAACACACCTTAAACATCACACCTGGGCCAAGCTGTTGCAGGCCCTCTGAGCATCACCTGTGAATGAGCCTAGGACAAGCATCAAATCCTGGGAACAGCTACAAGGCTGACATGCACACACCACCCTGCTCCCCAAACTTCACTGCTCTTCCCAAAATCCCAGACTTTTCTTTAAGCAGAGACACAGCCTGCTGTGGGGGAAGCCCACAGCACAACCACACAGGGAATTTTCTCAGGATTTGGGAAAACCAGAGCTGCAGCTACAGAGTGTTTTGCAAATGGAGCTGACATCACACACTGGCACTGCTCCATGGTCCCACTTGCACATCTGGCTAAGAAAGTTTTTTAAGACAGTCTTACTTCAGTCTTTCCCCTTCACCCCTGGAATTACAGAACCAAATGTGCCTGAGGCTCCATAAAGCCTTGGCATGTAAAATTTGGGTCCCAGAGGAATTTCCTAACTCCTTTACCATTTGAAGCAGGCACGGGGAACAACTTATTCCACAGCATGTTCCTGCTTTGTTTCACAGCTTCAAGAGGTTCTCAGGAACTGCAGTGAAACAGAAAACCTACCAAAAGCTTCTGCTTACCCTCCCAAGGTCCTGCCTGAGCTACATGCCAGCCTAGGGCACACAGAAGCAATTTTCCCCCAGAGGTTCCAGCTGCCTGGCACCCACCTGGATCTCTGAAAGAAGTTGAAGGTGGACACGTCATAGGCAGCTTTGAGCAAATGCACTTTAGGGTCACCTTTGTAAAGGACACTTAGGCTGTAGAGCCTCATCGTGGCGGCTCCGTGGGCCTGGGGGAAAGGAAGGGTGGGGGGTGAGGCCATGCAGGGGCTAGAACACCCTCGGACCTCCCTATGCCACCCCTGTGCCTGGGGCTCCCACCAAACCCTCTTTCCGTCCTTTAAATGCCATCCCAGTGAGGCAGAACCTCCCCACCCCCGGAGCCGTGCCTGACTCCTCATCCCGACTCCCGCCCAGCCTAACCAGCCCCTACCCTTACCTGTCCCAGCTGGCCCGGTGTAACCCAGCATCCACCCCAGTACAGCTCAGTAAAACCGAGCCCCTCCACGCAGTGTAACGCGTCCACTCCTCAGTACAATCCAGTACAACCCAGTACAACCCACTACAATCCAGTACAACCTTGCCCTCGGCCCCCAGGAAGCCCAGCTGGCCCAGCCCCGCTTTTCCCTGTACAGCCCAGTTCCCCGCAATGACTCAGCACGACCGAGAGCCCCCAGTGCAGCCCCCAGCCCGCCCCGGTACCGACGCTGCGATCACGGCTCAGCGCAGGAGGCGGCCGAGGGGCGATGGCGCGACCCGGAAGTGGAACACGGCGGCCGGAAGTGCCAAAGTGCCGGTGTTGCCACGGGACTCTTTCTGCACTGCGCACACGCCAAACTCATTGCGCCCCCTCCTCCCCCCTCCCCGGCATTCTGACCAATCACCGCCCGCCCCCCACCCTCGGTCCGGCGTCAGCCGCGCCACCAATCAGTGCCGCCCTGGCGGCGTGGGGCGGGGTTCGTTGCTCATGGCGGCCAGCAGGGGGCGCTGTGCCCGACCGGCGGGGCCGCGGGGGCGGGGCCTGTTTGATGTGGGGCGGGGACCCCTGTGTGGGGCGGGAGCTCCCTCTGTGGTGTGGGGTGAGACTCCCTGAGTGGGGCGGGGGTCCCTCTGTGAGGCGGAGGTCCCTCTGTGTGGGGCGGGACTCCCCTGTGTGGGGCGGGAGCTCCCTCTGTGGTGTGGGGTGGGACTCCCTGAGTGGGGCAGGGGTCCCTCTGTGTGGGGCGGGACTCCCTGTGCGAGAGCCTCTCCTTGTTAGTCTGGTGACCCTCTCGGAGAAGGGGCCCCGCGGGGGCAACAGCCTCCCCCGGATGCTGGGGCACACCTGGGGAGTGGGGACCCTTCCGTGGGGCGGTTCTGCCCCATGGTGGAGGTGTACTGACGAGGGCTGGGTGAACCTGCTGAGGGTTTCGGACCACTCAGAGGTGTGAGGACCCCTCTGTGGGTGGGCACCAGCACACGGGCACTGCTGGCAGAGCCCTCCTGTGCCCTCCAGTACCCGCTGCTCTGGGCAGGTGAGGCTCGGAGGGGTGACCCTGCAACCCCCAGGCCCTGCTCTGCCTTCCCCAGAGCTCCCGCTGTGGCTGTCACCCCTGACACCCATCCGGACTTCCCGGGGACCCTCCTCAGCTCTGTGTCTGAGGAGATGCTGCCACACACCAACACCAGGAGGTTTTGGGGTGCACCCAAGACCAAGGGTGTTCCTCATTCCATCTGGACCTCCACAGTCCCCTGTTTCCGCAACACCGGGGGGATGACGTGGCTCCATCCCTGTCCTCAAATCCAGCACCCATCCCCGATCTGTTGCGACGCCTGGTGTCAATCCCAGCACCACTGGATCCCTTCCCATCCTAGGGACTCGGAGCGCTTCCCAGTCGCCCTCGCCCCTCCGCGGGTGTCTGTAGGCCATGCTGTGTCCGCGGTCTCCATGGGAGCATGCCGGTTGCCAAGCCGGCCGGTGGAGTGCTTGCCACCACCATCGAGCCGTTGGTATGGCAACGGGGACACGGGTAACCCGGGGCGTGGTGCTTCGCGTGACGGGGCCACCGGCCCCTGCGGGGAGGGTCCTGGCCGAGCCTCGCCAACACACCGGGGGGTCCCTACGGGGTGCCAGAGCCCGCTGCTCTGGGCTAGGCCCCCGCGCTAACATCAGCCCGGGAATTTATTGACACATTAAGGAAGCAAGAAGGAAAGCGTGAGTGGAACCCCCTCTGGAGCAAAGGATGTGGGGCGACATGGCTGATCCCACCAGGGCCCCGGGCCCCACTTCCTGCCCTTCTGCTTGAGGCTTGGGGGCATCGGGACTCCCTCAGTGGGTGCTGGACTGGAGCATCAGATGAGATAACGCAGCAAAAGTGGAGCATCCGCGTGTGGAGCAAGGGACAGAGCAGCCCAGAGCCTGCCAGACACCCTCCAGGACAAGGCAGGGGGATCCCCCTGGCCAGGCACCACGGTGGGGACACAGAGGCTGAGGGGGGCACGGCTTGGCCCGTAGCCCACCCCACCCCGCCACCTGCCCCCATGCTGGATCACCGAGCCAGGATGGAGAGCAGCAGGAAGGAGAAGGTGAGGCTGCTGCCAGGGCAATGCTGGGGGGCTAGTGGGGCAGGGGGTGTCCAGTGGGTGTGGGTAAGAGTGTGGATCCTCACTGGGGTTCCAGCCTTTCCTGGAGTGAGAGGCCAGGTGCTCCCGGCATCTCCCAAGGTCCCAGCAGAGGTATCCCAGAGGATGGCTGCTGGGGAGGACACCATCTCCCGGGCAGCTTGAGGGCAGCCCAACATGTCCCAGGGAGGTCCCCTTCCCTGAGGTCATCCTCAGCACAGCACAGGCCCTACAGCACTGAGGGCTCGTGATGGAGCTGGGAGTATGTGTGGGACATTCTGCTGGGCTGGGATACTCCCACCATTCAACCATCATCCTGGGCATCTTGCAGCCATGCAGCTGCATCCCCAGGATGAGATGGGGCCTGTCACCTCCTTCAGCTGGCTGTCTTCTTTGTCACTGAGGCACCCAGCAGAATGGCGCACAGCTCATCCCCAGTCAAAAACCAGTTGTTTGTGGGAAGCATCCTCTCCCACATGGGACCTCATGGGGTCATGGGTGAGGACATTCCATGCTGCCTACTGGGACACTGAGGGGATGCCAAGGGGACACTGAGGGGACTCGTCACATGCTGGACCAGCAGAGACGGGTGTCACTGGCCACTGCAGCCAGCAGCCACATGGTTCCCAGCTCCATCCCTTTTGTGGGATGCATTGGAGCACATTTCCATGGGAAGCTGAAAGCCAGATAACATCATGTGGGAAGACCTAAATCCTGCCAGGGTAGGGCCAAACCCATTGTTTTGAAGGCGGCTGAAGAGATGAGTAGGGACATGTGGTGCTGAGACGGAAAAAACACTGTAGAAATAAAATTCAGACTCCTGGGTGCCAGCCTTGGGACGGGGGCCCTCTGGCCATGGCAGATCTGGTGTTCCCACACCAAGCAGCACCATGGGATGGATTAGCACTAAATGCCTTCAGCCAGCAACCTAGGAGAGGTGATCAAATCCAGCTCCATGCTTTTACTGTCAGGATTTTTCTAGTCATTCTGGGCCAAATGCCCTCTGGATCAGGGCAGACCTCACCACAATGCTGCTGTGGGTGCCCGGCCCCATTCTGGGGCGGTCTATGTTGCAGTCATGGCATTAGGGGCCAGGTGATGTGCCAGGACGGAGGGCAGCTGAACTGAGCCACGGCAAGGGGTGCCTCCAGTGTTGGGTGCTCTAAACCACACCCCAAACACTTTCCTGAGCCCTCTACCCCAAAACCTGTCAGGAAACAGCAGCAGCCTCAAGGCAAACATCTGTGTGCCGGCAAGAGCATTGGAGCCTACCCGGAGCCAAGTGACTAATGAGCCCTAATGCTGCCGACTGCAGCTGGTGGAGGAGTGCCGGCTCCGGCTCCATCTGACAGCCGGGGCACCTGCCCCCAGCCCTGCCGGCTAATGGAGGCTGCGCCAAGCCTGGGGTTGCTACGGAAAGGATAAACACGGATCCTGCTTGCCAGGTGCTTCCCTGGAGTGGGCCCTGCGGCTCTCCCTGGCAGCAAGACAAGGCAGCAATCCCTAAGAATATTCCTCCCTGCCTGCCCTCTGCCCCATATTAGCCCCACATGTGATGGGCAAAAAATGGTACTCACAATTCCCAGTGGGATACAGGGAGAGGGATCCTCCCAGGGGAACACGAAAGATACACCAGCATCTTCATCATAAAAAAATCCCATGTCCTTGGTGGG
The DNA here is from genome assembly GCF_009819885.2 of Catharus ustulatus. Classification (NCBI taxonomy): domain Eukaryota; kingdom Metazoa; phylum Chordata; class Aves; order Passeriformes; family Turdidae; genus Catharus; species Catharus ustulatus. Next base: position 5,021,864 of record NC_046247.1, on the reverse strand, counting down.
AGATGCTGCACTCCTCAATGGCATGACCAGAAGTACTTGCTGGGAATGACCCTGAAATTCATCAAGATGGGATGTCCCAGGTCACTGCTGGAATGGTGCCAGCTTCTACACAACCATACAAAAAATTAAGCTGGGTGACATGGATGGCAGAACCCTAGTGCCAACCCCGGTCCCCAAGGACCCCAGAGTTGACTGTGGCATCCTGCAGGCAGCACCAGGAGGGGACTTGGTGCCTTATGATGGTCCTATGGATGTGGCTCTGTTCAGCAGCCAGGGAATAGCAGGGCGATAGGATAAGTCATTTCAGGGTGTCCATGTTCCAAGGGGGGAAAACCAGGGCTGGGGGAAGGGAAATCTCATTATTTCTTGCAGTTCAGGCACCTTGCATCCCATATCCCTGGTCCCTGGCTGATGCTGTGTTGTGCGCAGGTGGAGCAGATCCTGTCAGAGTTCCGTCTGAAGGAGGAGGACCTGAAGAAGGTGATGTACCGGATGCAGAAGGAAATGGACCGAGGGCTCAAGCTGGAGACACATGAGGAAGCCTCTGTCAAAATGCTTCCCACCTATGTCCGCTCCACTCCCGAGGGCTCTGGTACGGTGTCACTTCAGTCCCTTGTGTGTCACTCCTTCCTCAGACCTCATCAAGCTCCGTGTGAAAGGCTGAGCCTACAAAGAGTCCATCACCTTCTCCCCCTCTCCCTGGCTTTGCAGAGGTGGGAGATTTCCTGTCACTGGACCTGGGTGGCACCAATTTCCGTGTGATGCTGGTGAAGGTGGGTGAGGGGGAGGAGGGGCAGTGGAAGGTGAAGACGAAGCACCAGATGTATTCCATCCCGGAGGATGCCATGACTGGGACAGCTGAGATGGTCAGTGGAGCACACGGGTTATCCCATCCCATCCCATCCCATCCCATCCCATCCCATCCCATCCCATCCCATCCCATCCCATCCCATCCCATCCCATCCCATCCCATCCCATTCTGGTCCTTTTGTCGTGTGTGTTTCAATGGGAACACTGGAGGGGACACCCCCATCCATCCAGCCAGCAGAAGCTGGGGTTGGCCAGGCCTGGGGAACTCATGGTGGGGGACAGCGTCTGTCCAAGGGCAGTGGGAGGGTGGGGACATCTCTTGGGAAAGGCTGGACCTCCTGTCTTCCAGCTCTTTGACTACATCTCCGAGTGCATCTCTGATTTCCTGGACAAGCACCAGATGAAGCACAAAAAACTGCCCCTGGGCTTCACCTTCTCCTTCCCTGTGCGACATGAGGACATCGACAAGGTGAGGGGGTGGCCTGGCAGCACGAGAGCTTAGAGGTCTCCAAGCCTCACCTACACCCACAGCCTCATTTTGGTCTGACCCCCATTCCAGGGCATCCTCCTGAACTGGACCAAGGGCTTCAAAGCCTCTGGCGCAGAAGGGAACAACGTGGTGGGGCTGCTGAGGGATGCCATCAAACGGCGAGGGGTGAGAGGATCAGACAGCCGTGCTGGTACCACCACGGTGCAGAGACCCCAGCACCGCTGGCTGTCCCTGCCATGGGCTCACTCAAGCCTGGCTGTGCCTGCAGCAAGGCCACTGGTGCCTGGTGTGCCCCCAGGAAGGGACCACTGGAGCATAGTTGTCCCCATGATGGGGCTGCTGGAGCCAAGTGTGTCTCTGGGCAGGGCTGTTCCACATGTGTGCGCACACATGTGCATGGCACATGCCCAGGTCCTCACCCTTGGGGATCATCCACCCCAAACCTGCCTGTCATGGGGCCTGACCCCCCCATGAGCCCACAATGGTCTCTGTCCCCAGGACTTCGAGATGGATGTGGTAGCGATGGTGAATGATACGGTGGCCACGATGATCTCCTGCTACTACGAAGATCACCGGTGCGAGGTTGGGATGATTGTGGGTAAGATGCCCCTTCTACAGGGACATGTGGCTGGGCACAGGGAACTGTCCCATGGCCCTGCTCCCCTGCTGCTTCCCCCATCCTTTTGGGGAGACACACCAAGGATGGGGGGTGGCAGTAGCACTCTACTGAGGTGTCCAGTGATTGGGACACCCAATTGCATTGCCTGGCCCCAGCATGGTGTTTGGAGCACTTTGGGAGTAGAAAGGGGATGGTCATCATAACAGGGCTGGTCCCCACAGGGCTGCCCTGCCCTCAGGCTGTTGGTGGCTCTGGCATCTCATCGTAGGGATAGGAACCCATGGAAGGCAGCTAGTATCAGAGAGCCAGGTGGTTGGGGGTGAGTTTGTACCCTGCTGACTCCATCCCCCCATCCCCACAGAGAGCAGCCTCCCACCTCCCCCAGCTCTTCACTATTTTTAGTGCCATCAGCCATGTGCCAACATGTCATCTGGGCTCTGTGTCCCCTCACCTGGGTAAAAGCATACTGGGATGTTTATCAGCTTCTTGGGGCTGGGCTGGCCTCAGCACAGTGCCCAGAGCCCCCAGGAACCTGCCATGGGGACACGTGGCCAGCCAGCGCTGTGGGGACACTGCAGGGCTGGGGAGAAGGAGGGATGTCCCTCCTCATCAGTGCAGGACAAGGACAGCCCTCAGCCATGATCTCAGTCACTGAATCCTGGTGCTCATGGAGCAGCAGGTGCTGACTCTTCAGTCAGTTCTTTTACTCTGAAATGAGGTCTAGCATGGAATCATGGAATTCTTTGAGTTGGAAGACCTCTAAGGTCATCGAGTCCAACCATTCCCTCAGGACTGTCACGACCACCACTAACCCATGTCCCCAAGTGCCACATCCACATGGCTGTTGAACTCCCAGGGATAGGGTCTTCATCACTGCTCTGGGCAGCTGTGCTAGGGCTGAACAGCCCTTTCCATGAAGGAATTTTCCCAATATCTGACAGAAACATCCCCTGGTGCAACTTGAGGCTGTTTCCCTTATATCCTTGGAGCAATGTGGTCTAGTCAAAGGTGTCTCTGCCCAGGGCAGGGTGGTGGAATGAGAAGAATTTTAAGGTCCCTTTGAATGCAAACCATTCCATGGTTCTATGATTCGATGATTCTATTGCATCCCAATGTCAGATGGAGTAGGGATACAGATTTGGGACCTATGTAGTAAGTTCCTAACCAGCTTTCATGAAATCACAGAATGGTTTGGGTTTGAAGGAATTTTAAGGATTATCCAGCCGTGGGCAGGGACAGCTCCACTAGACAAGGCTGTCCAGCCTGGCTCGTAACACTTCCAGGGCTGGAGCAGCCATAGCTTCTCTGGGAAACCCATGTTAGCCCTTACCACCCTCAGAGGGAAGGATTTCTTCCCAGTATACAATCTAAATATCCCCTCTTTTAGCCTAAAATCTTTCCCCCATGTCCTGGAGCCACCCTTGAACCAGGTGTATACCATGGTGCCAGTCACCAGGTTGAGGAATGTCTCTCAGGCTCAGGTCCCAGCCCCTGCCCTGGCATGTCTGTTTTTCCCCATTGCTCCACAATACTATCCCAGTTTTAGCCCAGTTGGGATGGGAGAGCTGTGGCGGGGGGGTGTCACTGCTACCCCCCGCCGCCCAGACCCACCCTCAGTTCCCGGCAGGGACGGGCTGCAATGCCTGCTACATGGAGGAGATGCACAACGTGGAGCTGGTGGAGGGCGACGAGGGGCGGATGTGCGTCAACACAGAGTGGGGGGCCTTTGGTGCCTCCGGGGAGCTGGACGAGTTCCTCCTGGAGTACGACCGTGTGGTGGACGAGACCTCACTTAACCCCGGTCAGCAACTGTAAGGAATAGGAGAGATCCAGTTCCTCTGGGCATCACTCCCAACCCCTGCACCATGCTGGGCTCAGTCCCCCAGGCGTCCTTCGCCCTGGGCCATGATTATGCACGGGAACACATCCAACAAAGAGAGGGGGAAGGAAAGAGGGGGTGCTGTGGGATGTGGCCCCTCAAATCCCAGCTCTGATGCCGCCCCCTTGCCTGTGCCCCCCCTCCCCCCCACCCAGGTACGAGAAGATCATTGGGGGGAAGTACATGGGGGAGATCGTGCGGCTGGTGCTGCTGAAGCTGGTGGATGAGAACCTGCTCTTCAATGGGGAGGCCTCTGAAAAGCTCAAGACTCGTGGGACCTTTGAGACCCGCTTCATGTCCCAGATTGAGAGGTACGAGGCTAGGGGTAGCACCTCCAAACCAGCCTGCCAGGCTGCATCGCACTGGGAGGTCTGTGCTCTTACTCCACACTGGTGCAGGCATATTGAGGAGTCTGTGCTCTCACTCTGCACTGGGTGTCCCACATGGGGATGTCCCTATTCCCTCATCCCATGCCAGTCTGCTTTGACTGCCTCTTTTTGGGGTCTTTTATCCTGTTACCCCACACTAGCTACTCTGACTGTCCATCTTGAAGTCGCTGCATCCTACCACCCAAACCACAGCGTCCCATGTCATAGGCTCTTCATGATGAGACATCATGATCCCATCAATCCATACCTGCCTGCTCAGTAACATATTGGGGTCCCCATGTCCCATCACCCCATATTAGGGGGGCCCACTTCCAGGTCCCTCTGTCCCATCACCCCCCACCAGCCCTCTACAGCAGCCCCATGTTGGGATCGCCCATCCCATCACCCCACACCGACCTGCTATGACTGACCCAGTTGGGGTTCCCCATCCTGTGACCCCATACAACTGTCCCATGTTGAGGATCCCACATCCCATCACTCCCCCATCCCTCTCCAGCTGCCTCACCCAGGGTCCCCACCCTTCAGCCTTTGCTGACCCTCTTTTCTTCCCCCACTCCAGCGATTCTGATGACCGCAAGCAGATCTACAACATCTTGTCAGGCTTTGAGCTGCTGCCATCTCGGACGGACTGTGAGATTGTGCGCCGAGTGTGTGAGAGCGTGTCCACACGGGCCGCCCAGATGTGCTCGGCCGGGCTGGCTGGTGTCATCAATCGCATGCGGGAGAGCCGCAGCCAGGACACCCTCAAGATCACTGTTGGTGTTGACGGCTCTGTCTACAAGCTCCATCCCAGGTGGGGATCCCCAGACCCCAATGACATCCCTATTCTCTCCCTTCATCCCCCAAGCCTTGAGCCCATTTGTGACCCTGTGTTCCCACTCCCCAGCTTCAAGGACCATTTCCATGCCACAGTGCGGCAGCTGACACCTGGCTGTGACATCACCTTCATCCAGTCAGAGGAAGGCAGCGGGCGCGGGGCCGCCCTCATCTCAGCCGTGGCCTGCAAGATGGCCTGCATGATGGGGCAGTGAGCTGGACTCAGAGGGGGAATGGCAGGGGCCGGTGGTCCTACTCAGAGTGCTGTGAGAGCTGACACTGACAAGGGAAGGAGGCGGCTCTGGCTCCCCAATAAACGGGGTGTGTGTGGACTTCTCTGGGGCTGCTTGGCCAGTGCTCCTTGTGCCTCTCTCTCCATGCTGGTAGAGAGACCCCCATGGGGCTGCCCCACACATATGGGGCAGCCAAGGAGCTTCCTGTGCCCTCACACCCTCCCCCATCCTCACAGAGCTGCAGCAAGGGGGACTCCAGTGGACCCCACCCGCTTTGCATGGGGAAAGCCCTCCCAAGGGGGTTGGCCTAGAGATAAGGGGTTCTTTGAGGGTACTTTGGGGGGAATGTCAGGGTAGAGGAGCTGCTGACCAGTGATCCCTGGGGTGCAGAGGCTGACCAGAGTGCACCAGAAATGGGCCAGATGGAGGGGGGCATACTGTTCCTGAAAGGTCTGGGGCACCCCAGAGATTTGAGTTCACCAGAGGGTCTGGAGAAGAGTATTGGGGTCCCTCTGGGGGTCATGGGCATCCCAGGGTGTTCGGGTTCCTCTAAGGATCTGGCAGTACTGGAGCATATTGTGGTTCCCTGAAGGCTCTGGAAGATACCCAGTGTTTTGGACCACTCTGAGGGTCTGGAGCACCCCAAGGTGGAGGGTTCCTGCACAAGGTGTTGGGATCCCTTTGGGGTTTTGGGACACTCCAGGGTCTGGGGCCCACTCAGGGTGTTGGGGTCAGCCCTGGGGGTGGGGGGCTACCCCATGGTATGGGCTGTCTTGATGGTCCAGGGTTAATCTGTGATATTTAGGGCCACTGCACGGGCCTGGAGTCACTCTGGGACATGGAGGCACTCAGGATCAAGGGACATCTCAGGGTGCTGGGGTAACTCTTGGGCATCCAAGACCATCTGGAGGGACTGGATCACCACAGGGTGTGGGGCCAACCTGGGGGGCTGGGACTACCAAGGAGGCTTGGTGTCCTCACAAAGTGCAGGGGCACCCCATGGCTGGGGGTGCATGTTGAGAGGCTGGGGGTACAGGGGGTGTCTCTGTCACCCCAAGGGCAAAGCACTGAGAAGTGCTGCTCCTGAAGCCCCCGGATCCATGGGTGGCACTGGGATCCCCACAGCTCATTGCAGGAGGGGACAGGGATCCCTCTGCTCTGCCTGGCTGCAGCCCCCAGCCAGCAGGATTCCCTGTATCCTGATTAGTTTGCACCAGAAAGACACCCTTGAGCTCTGACTGGTGGCAGCCCTGACAGACCTGCTGTCTCTGTTCCGACTGGCCAGGGGCAAAGATTCCCTGCACTCCAATTGGCTGGAATCAAAGACAGCCGGGTGGGGGGAAAGGTGTGTGGGGGGGAAAAGTGTGGGGGATTCCCCTGTGCTCTGACTGGCTGGGACTGAAGAAGGGATTCCCTGTCCTCAGCTGGGACAGTGCTAATGCCATGTGTTGGGGACAGTGAGGATGATCCCAGCTGGTGACAAGCAAGTGACAAGCAACAGTGCCAAGTGCAGGGACAGATGCAGTGCCAGGCATGGGGATTTGCTGGTGCACAGTGAGGGGACAGTGACAGTCAGGACCACCCACTCCAACCCACACTCCACTCACTCCACACTACCGCTGGCAACACTGGTGTCACCTTGGCCCTGCTGGGGGCAGGCCGGGGCCAGACTGTCCCTGCCAGTGCCTGGTACCATCTGCCCTTGTCACCGTGTCCCCCCCAGGGCAGAGAAAAAAGACCCATGGAGCCAGAAGAGGGACTTTATTGTGGGGGAGGGGGATGGCTGGGCTGCAGGGACATTGGGGCTGTGGGGTGTAGGGGTTTGGGGGGCACTCAGGGCTGTGCCTGTGGAGAAAGCAAAGAGTGGGGGGTGAGTCAGGCGCCAGCAGAAGCAGCTTCTTTAGCCTTCCCCCTGCTCCACAACACACTTTGGGGTGACCTGGCTCACCCCCACCCTACAGAGCTAAACAGGGACAGTTCAGAAATCCCAAGCACACTCCCACCCCTCTGGCAGGTGTGGGGTGCAAAGTGTGGGATGCAGAGAAGGGATATGGGATCAGGATGCAATGTGCAGGACATAGGGTTCAGAATAAGGATGCAGGATTCAGGATCAGAATGTGGGGTGCAGGATGGAGGGTTCTGGATACAGTGCAGGATTGGGACATCAGGTGCAGGACATTTGGTGCAGGATCAGGATATGGGTGCAGGATCAGGTTATAGGGCACAGGACAGTGCAGGACAGGGGGTGTGGGATTGTCATGCAGGGTGCAGGACATGGTGCAGGATGCAGGATGTAGGATTGGGATGTGGGGTGCAGGATACGGGGTATGGGATCGGGATGCAGGATGCAGGGCACAGGACACAGGATGCAGAGTGCAAGATCAGCCCACAGGATGTAGGATCAGGATACAGCTGGGCACTGACTGTGCTCAGGACCGGCAGAAGCCTACAGCAGCACAGATGTCCTGGGGCATGTCTCCGTTCTGCAGCCCCTCGGTGATCTGGTCCTTGTACTTCTTCACAAACTTCTGGCACCGCCTGCCCATGGACCTGCCCAGCAGCCGGCAGCCCTTCTGCAGCGCTGCTGCCACCGCGTCCTGCCAAAGCCACTGCAGGTCAGGGGGGTACAGGGAGAGGCCCCCCAGTCTGGCCCCCCAGACCCTCATCACCCCTCACCTCATCGGGGTCGTCACCCGCCAGCGCCTTTATCTTCTTCAGGACCTTGGTACACTGGCTGCACTTAAACCCCCTGACCGGCGCCACGCTGTCCCCATCAGCCACATTCCCCTGTGAAGACACAAAGATCCTCAGGGCTGCCTGGACTCCTGCCATCCCAGGGTGGCCCTGGCAGTACTTGGGGGTGGGGCACTTACCAGGGCCAGGCTGTCCCAGACGTCCTGGCATTGCTGCTCCCAGCCACAGTGTGTGGCCATGGCCACATCCCAGCACCAGGACATTGGGTCACCCTGGCAGGGTGGGGGGGCTGCAGCCTGTGCTGCTGCACGGAGACAGGATGGTGAGCACGGCTGCAGGTTGCCCACCACTGAGGTCCCCAGGGGCCCTGGAGGTGCCTGGACCCCTAAACCACCAGCCCCAGGCATTCAGCCGTATCCCAAACATCCCTCCTGCCTGAACTCACATACTTCAGTTCCGGCCCTTCCTGGGTCCCCATGCAGACCCTGTCCTCAAACGTCCCCAGGTGCCAATCCCATCATGGGCACCCTGCCCATTATCCCTGGCTCCTCAGACAGACCCCATCCCTGCCACCCCCACCTGCTTGTTCCCATAAAACCCCATCCCCACAACTCCCATGCCACCATACCTCCTGCTTGTCCCCATAAAACCCCATCCCCACAACTCCCATGCCACCATACCTCCTGCTTGTCCCCCTGTCCTCCTTCCCACATCCCTGAGTACCTGTCCCCACACAAGCCTTATCCCTGTCACACACAGGTCATCAGACAGGCTCAATCACCCAGGCTGTTATCCCCATTGTCCCCATGTGTCTCCTCTCCCCTCCAGCTCGGGGTGACCATCCCCCCCGGGAGGCAGGAGGGTGCCCATTACCTCCCAGAAGCAGCACCAGCAGCAGGAAGGTGGCAGCCATGGTGAGCCCACTGAGCCGGTGACAGCAGGTGACTGACAGTGACTGACAGTGACTGACAGTGGATGACTGCGTCCTGACACCTTTTATAGAGGTGCTGCGGGCTGCGGGTGTGGGGAACCAAAACCCCAAAACTCTTTAAAATACAACACGGCTGCTCCCCAGGGCCCTTCCTGCCTCACAGCTCCACCTCCGCAGGAAGGGGGTACGAGGGGCCTCGGGGGGAACGTGGGGCAGCTCAGCAACCCCCAACCTCCCCGGCCTCGTCCCCTCAGGGAAGCTGCCCCAGAGTGTGGGGCGGGGAGGGAGTGGCAGGACTCCCGAGGGCTCCGGAGGGTCTATCCCTAGATCTAGGTCTATCCCGGGGGTCCTCTTTGGACATCTCCGGGCTCTGGGGAGCCCAAGACCTCCCCCGGGTCCGCGCTGGTGTCCTCTCTGGGGTCGGTAACGGTGTCCCCTTCCCACCACGGGTTCCACGGGGGTCGGTCCCCGTCCCCTCCGTATCCTCCCCATGTTCCCTTCACGCCTCCTCCGTGTTCCCTGCGCAGGACCCTCGCACCACCCCGCACGGCTATCGCCATGGTGACTCTGACGTCACTTCCGCCGCGCGGTCAGACCAGTTCCGGTTGGCGGTGTTCGCGCCTTTTCGCAGCGCAGCCCCACCCCGATGGCGGGGCTCGGTGTGAGCGGTGCCCCTCAGCCTCCGACCCCTCCCCCCGTACGTGACCTGCACGGACCCTGGGCTGCGGCCGAGGGGGCCTCCCTGCTGCGGTTGGGGGGCCTTGGGGGATCCTGTGAGGCCCTGCAGCCTGACGGGGTCGGGGGGACGTTTTTGTGTCCTCGGGGGTGTTTGGAGGGTCCGGTGCCGCGGGGAGGAGGAGCGTGCCGGAGGGAGTGTGCTGAGGGGCGCTGGTGCCTGGGATGTCCGGGAGTCTGTGCAGGGCCTGGGTCCGTTTGGGAAAGGGGTGTCCTGGGGGAGTCCGATGGCCAAGGTGTATTTTGTGGGGACTTCAGGGGGGCATTTTTGGAGGTGGTGGGATGGTGCGGTCACCAGGGTGAGTTTGGGGATGCCCGGGTTAGGAGGAGAGGGGAAGAAGGGGGGCTGAGGTGCAGAGGGAGGGAGGGTCAGACCCGGACGTGGTTTGTGTTTTGGCGGTGGGGAAGATCATTTTCAGGAGGACTGTTGTGTCTTGGGGTGACAGTGATGGCCAGACCTTAATTCACCAATTTATTTTCCAGACCCTGAGTTAGACACCCACGTCCCACACCATGTTTTCGGAGCAGGCAGCCCCTATGGCGCAGGGGTTGCTGGCCCCCCCCTCGGCCGAGCCCCCCACTTTCCCCAGGGTGCCTGTGTCAGGATACTCAGACTGCTCACAGCCCTTCCAGCTGGGCGAACGTGGCTTCTCCCGGCAGTACGCCCACATCTACGCCGTGCGCCTCGCCGGGATGCGGCCGGGCCTGGAGCGGCGTGCACGGAGCCTGTGGGGTGAGACCAGGGGGAACTCCCCCATTACCAGGAAAAACACGAGGGGCTGCAGCGTGTCTAGGGGGAGGGACAAAACTGGGGGAAGGCTGGAGCAGCTGGGGGTGCTCAGCCTGGAGAAAAGGAGGTTCAGGGAGGACCATATGGCTCTGTGTGACTTCCTGGCAGGAGGGTGCAGCCAGCAGGAGATTGGGTTCTGCTCCCAGGAAACAAGGGACAGGAGAGGTTCAGATTGGATATGGGAAAAATTCCTTCATGGAAAGGGCTGTCCAGGCCTGGCACAGACTGCCCAGGGCAGTGCTGGAGTTCCCATCTCTGTGGGGAAATAACAGCTGTGTGGATGTGGCACTTGAAAACGTACTTAGTGGTGGCCTTGGCAACAAAAATCTGTGGAGCTGCCTTCAGGTTTTATCTCTGTGTTTGACCAGATTTGTATCTGGAGTCCAGAAGTAAGTGAGTGTTCCCATCTTCAGGCTGGATGTACCCTGCAGGCATCCCTGGGGGCCAGATCCATCCCTGTTGGGGGTAGTCCATTCCTGCCAGGCTGGGATCCACCCACAACCTTCCTGTAACCTGAGCACCTCCAGTGTACCCAGTTCTGCCAGTCTCCAGCCTTCACAGGGGATGTGCAGCAGAGCCCAACAAAATAGCTCAGCCCCCTAACTCTGGGATGCAGAGTCATGATGGGAAGATTTGCAGCTGGATTATGTGGTAATCCTGCTGCAGCTCCCACATGGAGTTCTGAGCTAGGGACAAACTGTGTTCCCCATCACAGATAGAAGAGGAGGTGTGGGCAGGAAGAACACAGTTGTCTGTCACGTCGCCCCACACACCTGGGAGCAGGAGATGAGTGTGAGGTTTGTCAGGTTGGGGTGAGGTCAGCCCTGGCCAGGAAGTGGGGTACAGGAGGATGCAGGGGCGTGAGAAGTGCTCATTGTTCTGGGGGGCGCTGCTTCCTGGCTGGGAGCTTGTGGTTCTGCGGGTGAGACCCTCTTGCTCAAAGTTTCCATCCGTGGGATGAAGCAATGCTGGTCTGCTGGGGTTCTGCCCCCCCCAGTCTGGGCATGGCCTGCGATCAAATTTCCTTCGGCTTTGCCCTTCTATGGGCAAAAACCCCTTCAGTGGAAGCTTTTGGGCCGGATGCCTGTTCTTGTGCTCTCCCCAGCCTCATGGACTGTGTGGAAGCAAAGCCAGTGCTGGTCCCATGACGGATGTCATTCCTTGGTTAGCCACCCTGGACTTTGCCAAGTGTGATAGGACCCCATGGTTTGTAAAGCTCCACCTCCTGAAGTCCTGGGATGGGACCAGATTTTGGGGTTTGTTTCCCAGCAGGAAGTGCCTCCAGGCAAAAATCTGGAGAGCACAACCCCCTCCTCCTGAACACACATTTTAGAGAGTTTGAGCCAAAAATAAGAAACTTCAACAGGATTGTTTTTGTTCTGACTCAGAGTGTTTGCATTCCTGGGCTCGGGAATCCATGTTTCCAGTGTGGGGTGCCAGAGATTACAGCAGGGTGCTCTGCCTGGGACAAGAGTCATGTTCAGCAGCGCGTGATGAGCAAAGTGAAATTTTTGGGAGGAGAAATGTCACCCAGAAGGGACAAGGAGCTGGCAGTGTTGTTTCGGGAGAGGAGACTAGGAGTAGGTTCTTTGCTCTTCTCCAGGCCTGAGGCCCAGCATGGACTTCACAGGCTGGTTTAAACAGGGAATGACAGTCCCACAGCCACATACTGGATGGGAGGATGCACACTGGATGAGGCTGGAGCACCTCTGGGTCCCTGGGGGTGGGGTAAGACGTTTGTGGCGAGGGAAATTTTTGCTCCTCAGCCACAAAGTGGAGGCAGCTGGGGCTGCAATGCTTCTTGTAGCTCCTGAGGTTCTCCCAGCCTGTATCCCCTGTGGATCCCTGCCTAAAGCCCAGGGAGCTGTCAGCATGCCAGGATCTTCTCTGGATGTGATGGGGATCCTGAATCCCAGTGGGGATCTGGGGCAGACGATCTGGCCCTGGCAGAGATCAGGTTTGGGGGTGTTAAGTGATCTCCTGCCTGTCAGCTCTGAGTAGGATGTTTGGGTCATCCCCCAGGTAAAGAGCAGGAACAACAGCCCCCCGTGCCCCAAGGGCAGGAGCACTGCATCCTGGACCCTTCCTGGGCAGAGCTGTAACTGGAAGCTGAATACACCATCATGACCCAGCTTTCCCCAGCACAGAGGAAATGCCTGCAGGCTTGCAGGCTCTGGAATGCTCCTCGGCCCCATCTGGCCCACACATGTCTGTTCGGCACCGTGCCTCGAGGAAAAGCAGGAGGCTTCCCAACATTTCCCAGTGCTTCTTGCTGTCCACAGTGCTGGGGCCCTTCAGCTACCCCTGCCAGCTCTGCCTTGTGCCCACTGTCACCCTGAGGCCACTGACCCACGTCTCTCCACAGGGAATGGCATTGCGCTGCGGAAGCTCTCGGAGCTGCAGGCAGGAGAGAAGTGCTGCGTGGTGGGGACACTCTTCAAGTCCATGCAGCTCCAGCCCTCCATCTTGCAGGAGATCAGCGAAGAGGTAATGGGCTTACACCCCTCCTCCTCCTCTTCCATAGAGCTCAGGGGGTTGTGCCAGCACATCTGAGGGCTCATCTGGGTTTCCATGGCTTCCCTGTGCTTTTTTTGTAGACAGGGAAGTGGCTGAGATTTGAGCAGGATGGCCTGTGCCCAGCCTGTCTCTGGATGCCACCTTGGTGCCACCTCTTGGTGCCAGTGTGTGTATGTGTGTGGGTGCTCCTTATCAAATCATGGAAACACAGAATGGGTTGGGTTGGAAGAGACCTTAAAGCTCATCCATGGGCTGGGATATCTTCCACTAGCCCATGTTGCTCTAAGCCACATCCAACCTGGCCTTGAAAACTTCCAGGGATTCAGGGGCAGCCACAACTTCTCTGGGCAACCTGTGGCAGGGCCTCACCACCCTCTCAGGCTATTTCTTGCCGATATCCAATCTAAACCTACCCATCTTTTCCCCCCTCCTGCTTGTCACCACTCTTGCTCAGTGATGCTTTTCCAGCACTCAGTGAAACCGGCCCATCCGGGGGTTCCAGCTGCGAGGGCCCCCAGCTGGGGTGTTGGCTGTACTGCTGATGGGAGCTGGGGTTGGGAGGAGTCCTTGGGGGCTGCTGATCCTTGCTGACGCCATCAGAGCTGTCCCTGTGCCCTTGCAGCACAACCTGGTGCCTCAGCCACCCCTACCCAAGTACATCCAGCCCTCTGATGAGCTGATCCTGGAGGATGAGCTGCAGCGGATCAAGCTGGAAGGAGCTATTGATGTGCAGAGGCTGGTGACAGGTAAGGGACAGTGGTGTCTCTGTGGCACCCACCCTGCAGGTGCTGGCCAGGGCTGATCTGACCAGGCCTGCTCGTAGGGACCATCTTGGCTGTGTATGGCTGTGAGCAGGATGATGGCAGATTCCTGGTGGAAGACCACTGCTTCGCTGGCTTGCCACCACCACTGCCTTGGAATGGGCCCAGCTCTGACCGGTGAGTCAACAGGGCTGGGGCTGGCCCTGTGTCCCTGATGTGTCCCTGAGCCACTTGTGCCAAGAGGGCTGGCAGTGGGTTAGGGCCCCCTGCCCCAGCTCTTTGAATCCCCTGAGTTTGGGAGGGTGGCACACTGCCTGAGCCTCTCCCTCTGTCCAGGTTCGTGCTGCTGGCCTCGGGACTGGGGCTGGGCAGTGTGAGTGGGGAGGCCCTGCTGAGCACTCAGCTGCTAGTGGATGTGGTGACAGGGCAGCTGGGTGCAGAGGGTGAGCAGAACTGCGCTGCCCACATCACCCGTGTCATTCTGGCCGGGAATCTGCTGAGCCAGAACACGCAAAGCCGAGACACTATCAACAAGGTACAGCGAGGAGGGAGCTGCGGCCTCACAGTGCTCCTGGGGTGCTGGGAGGGTGTGGGGAGGGGAAAGAGGGGGTGCTGGGTTGTCCCTCACTGTCTTCCTGCTCACCCAGGCCAAGTACTTGACTAAAAAGACACAGGCTGCAAGTGTGGAGGCGGTGAAGATGCTGGATGAGATCCTGCTGCAGCTCTGTGTGAGTGCTTGGGGTTGGCAGGGGAATCAGGTTCCCCTGGGGAGGGGGCCTTGTTCCTGAGGTGGAGTAGCAGTCTGGAGTGCAGGGTGGCAAAACCACCTTCCTCAGCACCCAACTTTCCTTTGAGCACCCCACATGGGGAGGCAGATCACAGCCCAACCTCCAGATCCTTCTCCTGGGATCTGGCCTCATTTGTGAAGCCAAGCAGGGTGTCCTGGGGAAAAGGCACAACAGTGACACCAGGGCTTTGCTCTGAGCCCCCTTGGAGGGCACTTTGGCCACCCAGTTGATCCTCACTCTACCTACAGACCTCCGTGCCTGTGGACGTGATGCCTGGCGAGTTTGACCCCACCAACTACACACTGCCGCAGCAGCCCCTGCACCGCTGTATGTTGCCCCTGGCCAGTGCCTACACCACTCTGCGCCTCGTCACCAACCCCTACCAGGCTAGCCTGGACGGTGTCAGGTAAATAAACCTGGTGCACTACCAGCTCTGGTGACTGTCAGTGGCTTGGGACTATGGGACATATCCTGGCATGTCCAGCATCTAAAGCTCCCCTTCTTTCCCCCATAATGTAGGTTTTTGGGGACGTCAGGACAAAACATCAGTGATATCTTTAAATACAGCAGCATGGATGACTACCTGGAGATCCTGGAGTGGACGCTGCTGGCAGGACACATCAGCCCCACAGCCCCAGACACTCTGGGTATGGTGAGGGCTGGGGCAGTGTTGAATGGGGGGGCTTTGCCAGGGGCTCCCTCCCACTAATTGCCATCTTCCCCAGGCTGTTACCCATTCTACAAATCTGACCCATTTATCCTCACTGAGTGCCCTCACGTTTACTTCTGCGGCAATGCACCCCGCTTCCAGTCCAAGCTGCTCCAAGGTGAGTCTCACAGCACACCCAGATCCCTGCAGGGGCTGGGAACCCGCACCAGAGGCTGCTGGGGTCTCCTCTGTTTGACACCCACCTGTGTTTGCAGGGAAGGAAGGGCAGCGGGTGCTGCTGGTGGCGGTGCCAGACTTCAGTGCCACGCAGACCGCCTGCCTCGTCAACCTGCGCGACCTCAGCTGCCAGCCCATCACCTTCTCTGGCTTTGGGGCTGACAGTGAGGATGGGGACATGGAAGTTGGACACTGACCACAGGAAGGGCACAGACTCCACAAGCCCCACCCCGCAAGGGGTCCTGGCACCCACTGCTTTTGTCTGTCCTCTGGGAAGGTGACAGAGCTGGGGAAGCACTGGAGGGACGAGATGTTCATACCAATATAACTTGATTTATTTGTGTAACAAAAACTGTATGGAGGGGAGAAAGGCTGTGCCTGTCTCCATGGGCCCTGCCCAGGAGAGCAGTACCACTCCTGCCACCCCACTGGAACACAGTGGGCTGCCACCCCAGCTCCAAAGGATGGAGTAGCATGTCCCTGACAGCATCCAGCTGTTGGCGACAATGCCTGCAGTCCTTGGAAGCAGCAAGGTGAGGGGCTGGATCCCACCTGGAACAGCTGCCTGGGCTCAGGGAAGATGTTGGAAGCGGATGCCGAAGTGTCTGACCATGGCTTGAAGCAGAGTGAGGGGTGAAGTGTCCCTAGTCCCCAAAGTTCACGGTATAGGTTTCGGCTGTGGTGAGGGGCTGCATTGTCCCCGTGTGCAACTCCCAGCCCTCCATTTCTGTCACCAGCTCGGTAACCACCTCTGTCTCAGTGTCCATCTCCCAGGTGCCAGCAGTGGGTGGCTCTTGGCTCCAGGGTGTGTAGGCTGTGCTGCTGAAGGGGAAGGGCAGTGCCGTGGTGGATGGTGGGGCTGTGGGGCTGCTGCTGGCCATGGTGGCATTGAGGCGCCGCAGCCGCATCTGCTCCCGCAGCCGCATGCGGTGCCGCAGGCGTAGGCGCAGGCGCAGGCGCTCACGGGGCGTCATGGGCCGGCCGGGCACCACACGGCGGATCGGCCGGTTCCCGTTCATGGCCATGATCTCCCGGATGCGCTTCCAGTTGGAGCGGGACAGGACGAAATTGCACTGGGTGGCCCCAATGTCGTACAGGACGTGGCAAGTCTTGACACTGGGGTTGTAGCCCTCCGCCCGTGCTGACACACGGTACTCCCCCGGGTTCAGGATGCGCCAGTAGTCCCCGCCACTGGCTGAGACAAGGGGAAGCAGGGTGGGGTGAGGGCAACGCAGCGCTGCCAGCACCCTGCCAGGTGGGTGTGTGTCTCCCTCACAGTACCTACCTGTCCTGACATTGTGGTTGATGCCCCCCACCACAATAGTGGCATTGGCAATGGGCTCTCCCTGCTGGTCTGTCACCACACCCTTGATTCCTCGGTGGACCTGGGTGAGGAAAAGGGATGAGTGGAACTGTGTGGGGCAGGTGAAGCAGCTGTGGCTGTGTTGTGTACACACCTGCTCCATGAAGGTGAGCAAAGACTCCTTGTTGTTCTCCCACTCCTGCTGCAGCTCACTCTCATGGGGGAATTTGTCACAGCCCAGGTAAATGGAGAGCTCCAGGCAGTTGGTGTGCAGGTAGCTGAAGTCATTCATACCTGCAAGAGCATAGAAACGCCCACCCAGCCACTTGCTCACCTGACAGTGGCCAAGTTATGAGGCAGCCACGCCACTGGCCCAACTTACTGCCAGCCTTGGGGTGCCACTTGGCACCCTGCACGATGCCCATGGCATCAGTTACATCCTGTGCATGGCAGCCCCCACGGAAGGTCTCAGTCATGGTGAGGTGTGCTGAGGCATAGGAGATGGCGAGCCAGCGGAACACGGCGTGGTCAGGTGTCTCCTGCAGCTCAGGGTGCTCATCCTCATAGTCTAGGGGACGCGGGGCAGCTGCTGGCGTTGGGGGACTGGGCCGGGCCGTGTCAAAGGGGAAGGACACCAGCTTTTCCCCACCCTGCAGGTTGGCTCCCAGTACAAAGGGGTTCTTGTCCATCCATGCCATGACAGCCCGTGTCTCCACTGCCACCTGTGAGGCAGGCACAGGGCATGAGATGTCACCCCCTGCCACCCTTTCCACATCCCTGTGCCCTGTGCTGCACTCACCGCTGCATCTTCAGACAGGTAGTGCTCCGGGATGGGGATGTGGTGGTTGGGGAACTGGTGGGGCACCAGCCGCCTCTCCTCGGCTGCCCACAGTGCTGAGGCCAGGTCGGGGAAGTTCTCAAAGAGGTCAAAGCCCTCCTCTGTCCAATGGCCCAGTGCCCAGTTGCCCAGTTCAGAGCCCTGCAGGCAGCCCAGGACATTCGGGGGCTGCATCCCACCACCCATATCCCATCCCACTGCTTCAGGTCCCATCCCCTTCTCTGACAGATCTCAGGTGCCCAGCTTGGAGCCCTGCACCCAGCCCAGGGGTGAGCTGAGGTGGGGGGGGCTGCATCCTTCTGCTTTGCAATCCCATCCCACAGTCCCACAGCCCACCCCAACACCCCACATCCTTCCCCACTGCTCCACTGTCCTATCTCACTGCCTCATGGCCCATCCCACCCTGCCACCCCCTCACCGCCTCATGGGCCAGCTCATAGCCATCGGGGTTGAGAGATGGGACGAGGTGGATGCGGGTGTCGGTGATCAGACCCCGCACACGGGGGTTTCCATCGTGGTACTCCTTGCACAGGAACTGCATCAGCAGCAGCAGCAGCTCCCGGCCCAGCGCCTCGTTCCCGTGCAACCCCGCCGTGTACCGGAACTCGGGCTCACCTGGAGGCAGGGACCAAGGAGTCAGCAAACACGCAGGACCATGGCTGGGGGACCCCAGACCCTCGTACCCCCTCACCCGTCTCGTGCTCGCCCGGATTGTCGGAGATCTCCATGGCGTAGATCTTGAGCCCCCGTGAGCTCTTGCCAATGTTGTAGATGCGGGTGATGGTAGGACACTCCTCATTCACCACCTTCATCAGCTGCAGAGGGGGGAGAGATGGGGGTGGTGCTTGGGGGGACGAGCCCACACCCTGCAGAGAATCCCATGCCCGTGGAGGATCCCACCACTGAAGTGCCCACAACCACCGAGAATGCCATGCCCCAAAGATGTGCCCACAACCAGAGAGGCATCCATTCCTCATGGAGGATCCCGCCACCATGAAGGATCCTACAACCATGAGTGTTCCAACCCCACAGAGTATGCCACTCAGTAAATTTGTTGACAGAGTATTCCATGGCCTAGAGAGAATCCCACCCTCTGCTGGATCTGCCCCCCCAGCAGTGCCCACCTGCCTCATGTCCTTGTAGGAGTGGTGTCGGAAGTCCAGGTTGTCCGTGGAGGTCACCTCATTCTGCTGGGTGTAGTAGCTGCTGACAGCTGTGGAGGGGACAGGGACACAGCAGCCGGGGATGGCTGCAGAGATCCCAACCCTCGTGGCCCCGGGACTGCTTCAGGGGGACTGTTACCAGAGAGGGGGCACCCCAGGACCTCAAGGCGCAGGCAGAGGCTCCCATTCCAGCGCTGGGGGTAGATGCGGATATACCGGGCCACCGCTGGCTCAGGGAACTCACTCAGCACTGGTGTGTCCTTGTCCACGTTGCCGTAAAACATCTGTCAAGGAGGCAGAGATGCACCCAAGAAGCTCCCCGCTGTTCCCATGTCACCCACCCAGAACAGGTCCTCACCATCTCCTCATAGCCATTGCTGTACATCACCCAGTGCTGGCTGTCGTTGCTGAAGCCCACATAGAAGCTGGTGACAAAGTCATCACTGTAGGAGGACAGGGACAGGTTGTGACAGGGATTCCTACGGTGCTCCCCTGCCCCATGTGTCCACCCCCACGTCCCCATACTGGATCTGGGAGTCGCGCCCCTGGGTGATGACACCGGTGAACATGGTGATGCGGCGAGTGTCCACCTCGAGCCAGTGTGTCCGGCTGTCATCTTCAGCACACCATGCCCCATCAAAGAAATCGTCCTCATTGGTGCCCGCCTGGGGAGCAGTGAGCAGTGGGTGGGGGTGTCCCCATGGCCTAAGGGGTGGCTGCTGGGGGTGACACTCACCTGCATGTTGAGGCGGCCACGCTGGGCACCCAGGCCGTGACGCAGCATGGAGGAGGCCAGGATCTGGTCATCCTCAATGCGATGGGACTCCAGCCCAATCGGGGGACACCCTTGGGGACAGCAAGGGGTAGTGGGTGATGGGCTTCCACCCCCCAGCAGGGTGTCCCTATCACCCAAGGAATGAGGACACTCACTTTTCTTCTCTGCTGGAGGGGCCCATTCCTCCTCATCTGGATCCCACTTCTTTCCTCCTGTTTTTTTGGGTTTTCCTGGGAAAGGAAAAGGCACAGTGAGGGGGGCAAGGAGGGGGTCAGGTGGGAGGGGACAGGAATGGGGGCTGGCACCCACCTTTGCGGTCCTGGCCCTTCTCCTCTGCCCAGTGCTCCTCCTCCTCCTCCTCTTTCTTGGGCTTCACTGTTGGTGAGGTGATACCCACCCCAAGGACGTGACACCAGTCCCAGGAACATGTCACCCACCCCAAGAATGTGCCACTGATGCTAGGGGTGTGACACCCACCCCGGGAACATGCCACCTCCTGGGGATGTGACACTCACCCCCAGGGACATGCCACCCACTCTAGGGATGTACCACCATCCCTGAAGTCATAAGACCCACCCAGGTGATGTGACATCCACTCCAGGGAGGTGACACTCACCATGCAGATGTCACCTATCCCAGGGACATGCCACTGACCATGTGACATGTGCCCCGGTGTTGTGCCACCCGCTGTGGGGATGTGACACCCACCATGGGGATGGGTCCCCACCCAGGGATATGCCACCCTCCCTGTGACTCTGCCATCGACCCTGCAGTACACATGCCCATTATTGGTACACGCCTGCCCCACCCCCCGGCCCTGCCCACTCAGTCCAGCCCCTTCCACCCCCTCTCACAGGGTCTGGTTTTCTCCTTGTCTGTCTCCATCCTGTCCTCTTTGTCCAGGTGTCCGTGGGGCTTTGTCGGTGGGGGCAGCCCGTAGGTCCCTGAGGGGCAGAGGGTGAGGGGCTAGGACAACCTTCTGGAGGTGGGAGAGGAAGGAATGATTGGGGGTGCTAGGGTGCTTTGCCCTTCCTGGTTCATCACTCACAATCATCATAGTCGGGTGGCTCGAAGCCCTCGCCATAGTCCCCTTCAGTCACAGGGCCAGGCAAGGGGGGCTGCGGGAGGGGCTGCGGGAGGGGCTGCGGGGGGCGCTCCTCCGGCTCTGCTTGGGGGAGGAAGGAAAAGGGGCTGTGCTGGAGATGGGGAGGCAATGAGGGTGTCCCCATGTCCCTGCAGGGTGCCCTCTGTTCCCTATGGGGTCAGCATGCCCCTCTGGAACCCAGATTTCCCTTTCAGGTTCCCATGTTTTGTGAGGTCCCCAAGTCCCCACCAGACCCCTCTGTATTCCACTGGGGTGCCCATGCCCCTAAGAGATCCCCACACCTGTAGTGTCTCCCCAAGAGTCCCCCATGCTCCAACGGGAACTTCATGTCCCTATGGGGTTCTCCATGCCCTCACAGGGTCCCCATGTCCCTGCAGGGTTCTCTGTATCCTTACAGGACCCCTCTACATCCCACAGGACCCCTGTGCCACCAAGAGATCCCCACACCCTTACAGGGCCCCTGCACAGCTTATGCTGTCACCATGTTCATCCCAGCTCCAGGCTACCCCAAAATGCTGCTTCCCTGGGTTCCCAAGGCTGAGGATTGTCCCCCAACCTCACCCTGAGCAGTGCCAGCTCCCCATGTCCCCATCCTCCCAACATACGTGTCTCCTCAGGCTGGGGCCAGACCCGCTCTGGTCTCCTCCTGCTTGGGGGCTTGGGGGGCTTCTGCTGCCGCCGGATGTACTCAACTGGGGACACAGAGGGTGGCTTTGTGGTATGAGACAGGAAGGACAGGCCCTTCATCCCTTGCTGCAGGCCAGCAGCCCTGGTGGCCCCCCACCCACAACCCAGCACCATACAGTCCTCGTAGTCCTCCCGCTCCAGCTGCTCGTTGTAGTCCAGAGTCGGGGGTTCCGGCTCCTCGGGGACCTCTGCAGAGAAGGGACACATGGAGAAGGGGCACTGGGGAGCAGGCAGGGGACAACAGAGAGCAGGGATGTGAGAATAGAAAGGAGGCCTGAGGTGAGAGTGATGGCCTTGGGGCACACAGGAGGTGACACTTGGGAGCAGGGAATTAGTCCAGAGTGCAGTGGAGTGCAGGGAAGTGACACCAGGGAGGAGGAAGGTGCTCCTGGCGTGCAAGGTGGTGGCACTGGGATGCAGGGAGATGGTGTTGGGACACAGGAAGGTGACAGGGGTGCAGGAAGGTGGCTTTTGGGAACAAGGAGGCAGCCCATGTTACAGGAGCATGGTCCTGGGGAGCTGGGACGTGGCATTGGGGTTCAGGAAGGTAACATTTGGGGACAGGGAGGTGGTCCCAAGACACAAGGAGATAGCCCCAGGGTGCAGAGGGGTGGCCCTGGCCTGCAGAGGAGTGTCCCCAAGATGCAGGGTGATGGGCCTGGGGACTGGGCACTCACCTGGCTGGGGCTCAGGGTTCCAGCCCTCCCGGCCCAGCCCCCAGTGTTCATTTGGTGGCTCTTCTAGCTCTCCTGGGGACAGAGACAGCGAGGGGCTGGCATGGCCTCCCCAGGCCCCTGTCCTGGCCTCCCCCTAGCCCCACAGTGGGTAAAAAATCCCATGGGAAGAGGGGGAACAGAGGGGAAACCCAAGGGGACAAAGCCCAGCCAGCTGTAGGGTGCTGCCAGGGCCACTGAGCAGGATGTGAGGTGATGCTCTGCTCTGCTGAGACCTCCCATCCCAACCCCTCTAGTGGCAAGATGGGCGTCCCCAAAACTCACCTCGGACACCTCCATCCTCCTCCTCCTCCTCCTCCTCCTCCTTGTGGTGCAAAGGCTTCAGGAACTCGGGTGTCTCTTCATCCTCCTTGCCCTGCGAGGGCTGCAAGGTTCGGGGGAGTTCAGTGGGGGGGCTTGGTGGCACTGGTGGCTTCTTGCCAGAGGGCTTGGTGGCCTTGGGTGGCTTCTCCTTGGACTTTTTGGAGCCTTTTGGGGGTTTTTCAGAGCCTTTTGGAGGTTTTTCAGCGCCTTTTGGAGGTTTTTCAGTGCCTTTTGGAGGTTTTTCAGAGCCTTTTGGAGGGTTTTCAGAGCCTTTCAGTGGCTTCTCCTTGGATTTCTTGGGGGGCTTGTTCTTGCCCCGGTCCTTGTCCTTATCCTTCTTTGGGCCCCGGGGTCTATCCTTGGGTTTCTTGGGGGGTTTTTCCTTCTTCCCCTTCCTGGGTTTCTCAGGCTCCGTCAGCGACCCTGGAGAGGATGAGGGGACAGAAGTGTGGGGGCAGTCACCCCGAGGCAGGGTGTGCGTGGCAGGGCCAGGCTGGGGGGTCCTCCCATCCCGCCACCCCCGTTCCCCGTGGGATCCTGGTGCCGATCACTCACCGGTGCCGGTGCCGGTGGCGGTGCCGGTGCCGATGTCGAGGTGAGTGTGCAAGAGCAGCTCAGTGCCGTCTCCATCCCGGTCCCCGCCGTCCCCCGGTCCAAGGAAGCCCCGCAGAAACTCCTCGATCTCGGCGTCGGTGAGCGCGGGGGGGGCCGGGGTTGCCCCCGGTGCCGGTACCGGCAGCAGCGGCAGCAGCGCGGCCGTCAGCAGGAGGCAGGAGCGGGGCGGCCCCGCCGGAACCATCGCGCTCCGCACCGGCCCCGCTCCCCGAGAGCCCCGGACGGGCGGGCTGGGGGCGGTGCTGCGGCCGGGGGCGGGATCCGCTCGGTACGGCGGTGGCACTGGCGCTTAACGGGACCGGGATGGCACTGAACGGGACGGGCACCGACACTGTCACTGCCGCCGGCCCCGTACTGGCACTGCACCGGGGCCCGGACTGCTGGGAACCCGCACTGATACCGCACGGGACTGGCGCTGCCTGGCACCATCATCGGCAGTGGCACCGGCACTGGCACCGGCACCGAGATGGGCACTGCCGGGGACCCGCGCTGCGCTGGCACCGGCGCTGTGCTGGCCCGCAGGGGCTGGCAGTGCATCAGCGCTTGCACTGGAGACCAGCACGGCACTGGCACGGCTCTCTGCCACCACACCAGCCCCACGCGCTGTGGCTCCACGTGCCGTGCAGGGCTTGGCCCCAGGGCTGGCACCGGGCCGGGCGCTGGCGCTGCCCCGCAGCAGCAGCACCGACACCGCGCTGCCAGCACGGGCGGGCACACGCCGGTACTGCTGCACCCACACACCGGGCACACACCCACCGCGACCGTGGCACCGCAGGCACAGCACACGGGAACCACAGCACCGGAGCAGCACACTGCTCGTGTTAGGGCACTGGATATGGGACATGCATAGCCCACTGAACATGCACTGCACATGCACACAGAAGATACACACACGGGTCACACACCGCACATGGACCTGGCACTCAGAACATGGTACACATTTGTACTGCACATGAGATCCCACACATGGGTCATACACTGCACATGAGACCCTGCACAAATGGTTACACACACTGCACATGAGTTCCCACACACATGGGGGGGACATACCACACGTGAGACCCTGCACACATGGTTACATGCACTGCACATGAGATCCCACACACGGGTCATACACTGCACATGAGTTCCCACACACATGGTACACACACACTGTACATGAGATCCCACACACATGGTACACACACACCGCACGTGAGACCCTGCACACACATGGCAATGCCTTGGGAGGAAGCACACACATGGAATGCAGTGCACACACTCTGCACACACAGGGAATGCAGTGCACACACTCTGCACACACATGGAATGCAGTGTACACACTCTGCACACACAGGGAATGCAGTGCACACACTCTGCACACACATGGAATGCAGTGCACACACCCTGCACACACAGGGAGGAAGCACACACAGGGAATGCAGTGCACACACATGGCAATGCCTTGGAGGAAGCACACACAGGGAATGCAGTGCACACACTCTGCACACAGGGAGGAAGCACACACAGGGAATGCAGTGTACACACTCTGCACACACTCTGCACACGCATTACACATATGTGACACCCCCCGAGCCCCCCGCTGGCAGGGCTGAGGTTCAGGCTGGGGCATGCCCTGGATGTCCCCCACCCGCCCGGGCCCCGCAGGCTCCCCGGGCCGCAGTGGTGGCAGGGCCACGTGGCAGCTCGGGCCGCCCGCCATCGTCACACGCGTGACACCCCCCCCGGCACACACGTGGCCCCCCAAACCATGACTCACTGTCCAGCAATGCTGGGGCCTGCCGGGAGTTGGGGGGCCCCACCTGCACTTCTCAGTGCCTCCCAGTGCAGCCCAGTGACTTCCCAGTGCCTCTGCTGCAGCCCCTACTCCACCTCAGGCAGCCCCCAGGAATGCCACCCCCTCCGCTTCCAGTTCCACTCCCCCTCCCATTACAGCCTCCCCAGCCTGTTACGGCTCCCCCAGCACAGCCCCGAGTACAATTCCCCTCCCTCCCCCCACTACAGTCTTCTCCCATTCCCAGTACAAATCCCCCACCAGTAACAGCTCCCAGTGTAGCTCCCCAGTAGACCCATGTGGAACACCCAGTAAAGTCCCCCAGCCACTACAGCCCGCTTCCAGTTCAGCTCCACCCCCACAGAGCCCACCCACTACAGCTGCCAGTATCATCTTCACGCCCACTATAGTCCCCTCTTCTCAATTAAGATTCCACCTCCCTCGGACCCCCAGAGCTGCCCCAGCCCCTGGCAGCGGGGCAGAAGCCTGGAACCCCAGGGCGAATGGCCCACAGGTGACACAGGAGGGATGGGGGTCCTGGGAGGGGTGGGTGGTCCTGGAAAGGGGTGGGTCCCACTAGGATGGGGTAGGATGGCATCAGGGTGGAGGAGTCCCATGAGGGTCCCTGCGGGATGGGGATCCCGGAGTGAGTCCAGGAGGATGGATGTCCCAGCAATGGGGTGGGGGGGTCCCCTGAGAGTGTGGTGGTCCAGCAGCATTGAGGAGGGGTTCAGGAGGAGGAAGTTCCTCAGGAGGATCCGCAGAATGGTGTGGGGTCCACCAGTGTGAAGACGGATCCCAGTGGGGTGGGGTTCCCATGAAGAAGAGGTCCCCAGGACGGTGGGGATCCCCGGAAGGTGGGGGTCCCAGTGCTCAGTGCCCCTCCCAATGCGAGGGGCTGCACCTCAAGCCACATTTTCCCCCCGGCTGGGGAGTCCCAGCACTGGCGCCCTCCCAGTCCCCTCCCTCACTCGCCACCCTCGTCCCCACCCTTTCCTGCGCCTGCATCACTCCCGGCGCCTTCCGGCTCCTGAGGCATCCGCAGCCTCGGCGGAGCCGGGCGCTGTCGGGGCATCTCTCGGAGGTCCGTCCGTCCGTCCGTCTGTCTCTCGGAGTGGGAGAGCTGTCGGGTTGTCCGTCTGTCCGTCATGGGCTGTACTCCTCGCGGGTCTGTCTGTCCTGAGGGTATCCCACCCCCGCGGGGTCTGTCTGTCTGCCGGGGTGCCTGTCTGTCCTCTTGGCTGGATGTCGGGACACCTCTGGCTATTGGGGTGTCTGTCCATTTTCCTAGTGTCCATTTATTGGGTTGTCTCTCTGTCCATGGGAGTGTCCCCCTAACCATAGGTGTCCATCTATACATAGGGATGTCTGTCCATCCTCCGGGTGTCTGTCTGCCTATTGGGGTGTCCATCTACCTCATGTGGTGTCCATGTGTGCGTTGGGGTGTCTGTCTGTCCTTCTGGGTGTCTATCAGGGAGTCTACTTGTCCTTCCAGGTGTCTGTTGGGGCATCCATCTGTCCTTCTGGGTATTAATCTGTCTGTTCTCCTGGAGCCCTCCTGGCTCTCCATCCTTTGCAACCATCTCACAGGGTCTCCCCATCCACAGGTCTATCTGGCCATCCATGCCTCTGTCCCCACAGCCCCACTGTCATGTACACCACCCTCCCCAAAATATACCCCCTCCTCACTCCCCCCATCCCCGCGATTGCTCCCACCTGACCCCACCCACCACCCCACAGTGCTTCCCCTTTTGGCCCTGGTGCCACCAGCCCGGGGCTGCACGTCTGGCAGGTGGAGCAGCTGCAGCCAGTGGAGGTCCCCAAGGCCACCCTGGGCATTTTCTTCTCGGGACACTCGTACCTGGTGCTGCACAGCGGGTTGGAGGAGCAAGCCCACCTCCACCTGGGGGGGGATGAAGGGGTTGGGATGGCATGAGCCAGGTGGGGTTGTGTGCTCACCTGGCTGCCCCAGGCCGGGACTCCCTGCAGGACGTGCACCCTCCTCTCCACCCAGCTGAGCTCGCTGCTGGGCGAGCGCCCCATCACCCACTGCAACAAGTCCAACCTCCTCCTGGACTGCTTCCCCTGCAGCCTCACCTACCACGTATGGAGGCCCCAGGGGTGCTCAGGGTGCTCCCAGCACCCCAGAGGGGTGCCCAGCATCAACGCTGGGCTCTGTGCACCCTCAGTGCTCTGCTTCGTCCTTGCTGAGCATGATGGCCCCCCTGGGGTGCTGGGCATCTGCAGAAGGTGCTCAACATCCCTGTTGGGTGCTCATGTCTGTGTTGGTTCTTGTCAATACCACTGGGTGCTGGGCACTGCACTGAGCACTCAGCACCCCTCTTGGATGTTGGGCACTCGCACCAGACACTCAGCATTCCCACTGGGTGCTGGGCACCCTGCCACAGGCTCAGCATGGCCATGGGCTATTCAGCATCCCCTCCAGCCGCTCAGTGTTTGTGCTGGGTGGTTGTCACCCCCATCTGGTGCTGAGTCCCTCCCCTGTGCCAGCAGGAGGGCAGTGTAGCCTTGGCCTTTACATGGGCCCAGCCTGGCTCTGGTCCCATGCCCAAACTCTACCACATAAGGGCAAGAGGAAGATTTGGGCGAGCCAGCGGGACCTGTCATGGGCCAGCTTCAACACTGGTGACTGCTTCCTCCTAGACCTGGGACAGAGGGCTGGAGGGCACCTGTCCCCACTCTCCCACTCCCTGTCCCCGCTGTTGCCATCCCTGGCCCCCAGACCCTTCTCACCAGGTGTGGGGCCAAGTACATGTCCCGTGTACTCCTCTGTCCTCTGGGGGGTCCATCAGCTCACTGGCCTGTCCCTCTTCGTTGGGGCACCTGTCCCTCCACAGGACAGGCTGTTTGTCCTTCTCTTGGGGCGTCTGTCTGTCCTTCCAGTGGCCACTGGGGCATTTCCCTATCCCTAGGGATGGTGGGTGGTTGGGATGTCTGTCCCTCCATTGGAGTGTCCCTTTTCCCATCACAGCATCTCCCTGGACCAGCTTCAACCCCAATGGCTGCTGCATCCCCAGCCTGGGTGAGGTGGGCTGAGGGCCACCATGGGGCAGTTCCATCACCACTATTCCATCACTCCCTGCCCCAGCCCCTCATGGTCTGGTGTGGGGCCTGGAGCAATGTCCTGGAGCACAGCAGGATGCAGGAGCTGGCTGCTGCCAGCCGTGACAGTGAGCGGGGTGGCAAAGCACATCTGGAGATTGTGGCTGATGGTGAGGAGCCACCTGAGATGGTCCAGGTCTGTCCCCACTGGGCAGAGAGGGGCAGCTGGGTGTCCCTGGGGTGGCTCTGTGACCCCCCAGTCTCATCTCGCACCCCTTGCAGGAGGGCAGCCCTGAGGAGGAGGTGGTGGCTGACCAGAGCAGCACAGGGGCAGCTGTCCCCTACAATGCAAGGACACGGTGGCACACTACTAATGGCACCAGGGCTGGGCATGCCAAAGTGTCACCATGGGGGGCACAGGAGGTACATGAGGCTGGGCACAGCCAGGGTACACCATGATAGCCCTCCAGGAGTACATGAGGCTGGACATGGCCCAGGAACAATCTGGTGACCCTTAGGAAATCCACACGGAGCTGAGCATGGCCAAGGGATATCACAGGGGCCCTGGGGCAGGCAGGGATGGGCAATGCCAGAGTGTGTGGGTGGAGGCAGAGGACACTGGGCTGGAGAGGCCCCAGGCAACCCTGCAGTGACATCCCCTCCACGAGGGGCTTTTGGATGTGACAGGGGCATGGACCTGACCCAGGTGGCCACCAGCCTGTTCTGCTCTGATGACTGCTTCATGCTCCACAATGCTGCTAGCAGGATGGAAAGGTGCTCAGGGATGGGGACATAGGGTGACATGGAGACAGAGACTGGCCTGAGTGGCTGACATCCCCCTCTGCAAGGTGCAAGGACAATGAGTGGGAATGCCAGGTGCCTCTGAGGGTGGCTGAAGAGGTGATCGCCCGCATGGTACCCCTGCCCCAGACACAGGTTGGGGCAGGGGGGGAGGGATGCCCAAGGGCTGACATGGGAGCCATCACCCCTTCCCAATTCCTGTCCCTGTCCCCAAAGGTGGAAATCCGGCCCCAGGGCTGCGAGACACCCATCTTCAAGCAGTTCTTCACCAGCTGGAAATGAGCAGCAGGTGCCAATGGGGCGGTGCCCTGGTCACGGGGTGTGAGCAGGCCTGTGCAGCTGTGCCAGCTCCCAGCAATGGCTGTGCTCTGTTCAGCTGGCCCTGT
This sequence comes from Catharus ustulatus, assembly GCF_009819885.2. Lineage (NCBI taxonomy): Eukaryota > Metazoa > Chordata > Aves > Passeriformes > Turdidae > Catharus > Catharus ustulatus. The sequence goes on along the minus strand of NC_046247.1, from coordinate 4,992,979 downwards.
CACCGTGCCATCCCTGTCCCTGTGCCTTTGCCCACCACATCCCCATGCTGTTGGCATTCACATCCTTGTGCATCACATCCTTGACATCCCACACCAAGCCCATGCCATCTCTACTGCTGTGATGTCCCTGTGTCTTTGCCCGCACTATGCCCATACCAGGCTCATCTCCATGCCATCCACAAGACCTATCCCTGTGCCATTCCCATGCCCACACCATGCCCAAGGTCCTGCCATCTTCCTCTCCACGCCAGTCATTCACCTCCTTGTGCCATGCCCATGTCCACCCCATCCCCAAGCCCATGTCATGTCTGCCCCTGTGCATGACAATGCCCTGCCATCCCTGTGCCTTTGTCCACCCATGCCCACATCATTCCTGTCTGCCCCTTTGCCATTCTAATGCCCATGGCACTTCATTCCCCATTCCCATGCCCAGCCTGTGTCATGCCCATGCCCATCTCCAAGTATGGAGAGGTCCTTTCCCATGCCATCCCAATCTCCTCACCATACCCAAACCCACATCATTCCTGCCCCTCTGCCATCCCATCATCCCAATTCCTTTGCCCACCCCATGCTTATCTCCATCTCCACCATCCCAAGCCCATGCCATGCCCACAAGTCACTGCATCCCCACACTGCTGCCACAGCCTTGCCACCTGCATGTCATCGCCACCTTCTTCCGTGTGCCTGTGCCACACTGTGCCCATGCTGTGCCCACACATCTACCCTGCACCCAGGTCCTGGTGAACAAAGGGACAGTGCCATGTCCTGATGGGTATGGTGCCAGCCCTGGGTGTGGGGAGGCATGAGGGGACTCAGACAGGACAGGGCAGTGCCAGTGCAGGGGGTGAAGTGTCCCCAGCATCATGGTGTGATGCCACCCTACATATGTCATCAGTTCTGTGCCCCATGGAGGGATGCCCATGGCCATACAACGACCCCAGGTCCTTGTGTGAGCACCTGGGCCCATGTGCTTGAGAAGGGTGGGGGATGGCCTGTGGCACCCATTTGGCTGTCCCCAGATCCCTCATGTCTCCAAATGTCCAGTATACCTGCAATCCACCCTCTGCTCTCTCCACAGTCCCTGCACCCCCAATATTCCCAGTGTCCTCAAACCACCAGCACCACCAGCCACAAAGCCCCTCTCCACCCTGGGGCCACCCCAGATCCCAGGACCCCAACCACTGCAGGCTGCTTTCCCCCTCATTAGACTCAGATAATTAGTGTTGAGACTAATTATATCCCCAGTCAGCCCCACCAGGATCCTGCTACATCCATCACCAAAGAAAAGCCCTTTATTGTAGCTGGGGAGGGCCTGCGGGGAGCAAGGAGAAGAAGGAGCTTGGGGGAGGGACTCAAGAGAAGCCACCGTGTCCCCCTGCACCTGCAGGAAGGATGGGTGAGTTGGGACCCTCCAGCCCTTTCTCTCCTTCTATTCCTAAAGTGACACCAGGGTGGGAAACTCCGTGTGTGGGACGGGCTGGGCTGGGCTTTTCCTTGTTCACAGTGAGTTTGGGGGAATGGGGAGGGGGGTCCCACCTGCTCAGCCTGGCTGGATCTGTGCTGCAGGGGAGGTTATTCACTCCCAGTTCAAATCCCTGGAGCATGTTTGGGGTGAGGGAAGGGAACAGTGGGGAGAGCAGGGAGGAGAACACAAGATCACACGTGGCGAGCTCAGTGTGCTCAGGATGGTGGGGAAGAGTCAGGATTCACCTCTCCTGGTAATTTCAGACCCTGCAGGATTCCACAATTACTCTCATGAGCTTTCCAATGAAATAAAATTGGGAACGTGGTTTCTCCAGCGTGGCTGCAGCAGGTCCAAGGTGACAGGGTGGGAGGGAGCACAGGGGGGAGGTAATTTGTTCCCTGAAAATTCCTATGAGGGATTTTTCACACCCTCCTTACACTCCAAAGCCAAAGGAGAAGGGGAAGACCAGCACTGTGGACTCAGGGTGGGATGGGACCCTTCCTTCACCCACCCAAGGGCAGCTATTGGGGACACAGAGGCAGCACCTGGGGAGCCCCACTGCCAAGGGACTGGGGAATGGCACTTCACTGAGAGAGAGAGAGAGAAATAGAGAAGAAAAAGCCATGTGTCGCTTGGAAGAATCAGGCAGGAGCTGAGTGGTCTTGGGGGTGTGGAGCAGTCCCAAGAGTCTGGAGCCCCCTGTCAGCCCCCACAGAGCCAGTTCCCTACTCTATCAGTTCCACGTAGTTGGCAGGGAACATCCCGAAGTGGCCGTCGGGGCCGTAGCCGCGCCACCAGCCCTCATCGATCATCTCGATGTTGGTGATGACGTTCTCAGGATCAAAGGAGATCTCAGTGTCATCAGCTGCCATGGGACAGACAAGGGGAATGGGGTCAGACCACCTGAACTACCCAGCTCTGGGGTCCCCAAGAGAAGAGGGATGTGGAGCTGCTGGAACGAGTCCAGAGAAGGCCATGGAGGTGCTCCAAGGGCTGGAGCCCCTCTGTTCTGGAGACATGGTGGGAGAGCTCAGAATGTCCAGCCTGGAGCAAAGAAAGCTCCAGGGAGACCTTGGAGCCCTTTCCAGTGCCTAAAGGGGCTCCAAGAGAGCTGGAGGGGGACTGGGGACAAGGGTCTGGAGGGACAGGATAAGGGTCTCACCAGCCTGGTAGTCATAGAGTGCCCGGGCACAGAGCCCCTTCCCCGCCAGGTCCGGTGGCTCCTGGTACTCCCCCCTGTAGTCATATTTGGCATCGTCAACTTGTTCCTTCAGGAAGGAGAGGAGAGCAGGATTGAACAGCAGAACAGTAGCAGGGAAAAGAACAACAATACCCCATGCCCAGAAATGTCCATCAGCCCCCAGAGGCTTGGAGAGCTGTTGGAGGTCTCCAAGACAGGCTGGAGGTTCTGGGTGCCCTCTGGAATAAAACACGAGCTCCAGAGAAGCTGTGCCACACATCTGCCAAAGGAACAAACCAGCTCTTAGCCAAAGAGCCACGTCCCCCCTCACTCAACACCAATCCCTTGGGATCTCATCCCAATGGAAACACCTGAGACCAGTGGCAGACAACCCCTCTGGTCCCTTGGGATCCCTGCTACAGACAGAGGCTCTTTCCCCAACAGATAAGCTCCAGCTTCTAAAACATTCCTGCCAGAGCCTGAGCTGGCTGAGGTTTGTTCTCTTCAGGGAAAGGCTGAGGGGATCATTGGGCCCATCTACTCTGGAATCCTTTGGAACCTGCTGGACACTTCCACACAAATTCCAGAATGAGAAAATGTTTGGAATGCTGATGGTTTGGTAATCAGGGAAGAAACCAAAGGAGCCCCACTTCTCCAAGGGCAACACAGCAGCACAGCACAACCCCAGGATGAGCCATTGGAGAATCTTGGAGTGCACCAGGAATAGCTGGGACTGCGAACTCCACTGGGTCCAGATGTGCAGAGAAGCACAGTGCAGAAAAAGAGGAGAAAGGGATTTGGAAGAGGCTGATGGATCCTCTCCCCTCACTGGTTCTGGGATGTGGCACTGACAAGAGCTGGAGCAGCCCTGGGGTGCAGGATGAGTGCCAGGGACTCAGTACCTGTGTCTCCCAGTGGGAGCACTGGGAAGGGACATAGCACCACCCCCTGTGCCATATGGGTGCATCCTGAGTACACCTGAGCTCCAGGGTTTTGCCATTTCCTTGATTTTAGCTCAGAAAAGTGTTCCAGGCTCATCCTAGGGGTGGGACAAGCCATGCTCCAGGAGGGTCCCCTGCCCCCCAGCCTCACCTGGGGTGGCTCCTCGTAGATGGCTGAGGGCTCTGGGGGCTCCTCATACAGATTCTCTTCTACATGGGACCCTGGGACACCAGAATTGTATACAGAGTCCCGTCCTGAGGAGAAACAAGGCATGTGTCATCAAAAGCATGCCCTGTCCCCTCATCTGGCTCCTGCCCCAGCCTGGAGTGACACCACGCTCCTGCTGGGAGCTGGGTGACCCCTGGGTCTCCTGCCCAGCCAGAGGACAGAGCACACACAGACCATGGGATGGAGTGAGCAGGGGTTTAGTGAGATCTGAAAGGACAAAGGAGAGATCTACCTCTGACAGGGAAGGGATAGAGACAGGGAAGGAATAAACTCGCTCAAGATGAAAAAATTCCCACGCAGGGGAAGGGCTAGAGCAGAGGTCCTGGCCAAGAGCAGCATCTAGTGGTGACAGTGGCCTGGGGACATGGGAGCTGGACATGCCTGTTCCCTGCCCATGGCAGGGGAGGTGGAACTAGATGGTCTCTGAGATCCCATCTAAAACAAACCAAATTGTGATTCCATGATTTGGGAACAAGGCCAGCCCTCAGTGCCACCTACAGGACATGGGGACACCCTCTGGGCACAGCCAGGCCTTCTCTGGAATCACTTACTCTCTCAGACCACTGGGAAGTGCTTGGGCAGGGACACCTTCCACTGTCCCAGGTTGCTCCAAGCTTCATCCAACCTGGCCTTTCAGAGATCCTGGGGCAGCCACAGCTTCTCTGGGCAACCTGTCCACCCTCATAGGCAAGGATTTCTTCCCAATATCCCACATAACCCTGCCCCCTGGCAGTGGGAAGCCAGTCCCTCTTGTCCTGTCTTTACTGGAACAAGGAAACAAGCCAGTCTAACTCTGGGACAGGAAAACCCCTGCACAGGGGTGGAGCTGCCTCAGCTGGGCCTTGGGGCATTTTGAAAAAGTCCAAGCCTGACTGTCAAAGCCCCTGTGGCCGGTCTGGGGATGCATGTGGCCAAATTCTAGCCTGAATTCCAGTCTGAATTCCAGCAGGAGGTATTCTCATCCCCCTGAGCCATCAGCTAAAGACAAGCAGGAACCATCCTCATCCTCATGCTCAGCCCTGGCTGGAGACAAAGCCCACGGGAAAACCAAATGGAATCTCCAAGACCAGCCTCAAAATGCCCAATTTTGTGAGATCTAGTTGGAAAGATGAGGAGAAAAGCTTTGGGGAGTGGAGAGAGCCAAGCATGTACCTGCTGCAGGTACTGGGGAGGCTGGTGGGGACCTCCAAACATCCCGGCTGGGGGAGGCAGGACTGGGCACGGAGTTCATCTCCTTCTGCAGGAATGGGCTGCGCAGCTTCCCTGGAAAAGGAGTTGAGGTGGCTGCAGGAGTTGGTCAGGCAGGGGGGCTCCCAGCCTGACTGTGCACCCACAGGTATTGCTGGGTCACCCTCCCAAGCAGGATTTTCCAGCTCTAATCCTGGTTGTGAAAAACAAGTTTGGCAACTAGTTACAGCAGCAGCCAAGGGAAAATTGATTTTAAAAAAAAAGAAATATTCCTGTGGAGGAAGAGCTGGCAGGCCCTGCCTCTCGCTTTCCATGGTGATTTTATGAGCACCCTGAACTCCACAGACATCAAACTGGGAGGGGATGATGCAAACTGGTTTCTGCCAGAGCACCTCCCGTGGCAGGAGGCAACTGCTCTGCTACCTACTCACCTCCACCTCCAAACCAAATAAAAGCTGAGGAGAATTCCCAGACAAGCCCTACCAGCAGCAGGACTCCTGCTGACCCTTATCTCTGGGTCAGATCCAGATTCCAGGGCATTTAGCTCCCTTTCCTCCATGAAAACCATCAAATCCTAATGAAATACCTCAAAGTCAGTCACTCCCCATGACGTCGAACCATCAAAAAAGACATTTTCCCAGAATTCCCTCCTCTCCCATCCATGGCTTGCCTGTGCACCCAAGTAGGGATTCGTGCTCCTATCACCAAATGAAAGTGATTATTCTGAATCAATTTAAGGTGCTTTAGAGGGGGTTGGGCTGAGGAGGATGAAGAGGAGGAGGAGGTGGTGGTGGCAGCAGCAGAGGCAGTTGCAGTCAGCCAGGGGTGTCACGTGTTTGTCACAGCTACTTCCTCAACTACTCTCAGCTCTGGTTTGCAAACTTCCTGATTTCTATCTGAGAGATCAGATCAGACTCTTCTAACAGCACAAGATCCTGCTTGACCAGAGCAGTTCAAAAATTTGGGTGAAATTTCATTCAGTCAGGACAGACTGCGATACTGGTGCTTTTCCTGGTGTTAATACATTGAACTCTAATTAAAAAAAAAAAAAAACAAAAAAGAAAAAAAAAAGAAAAAGAACTTCAAGGCTCAGGCTCAGAAGGGGAATCAGAATATGGAAATCTTTGTGATTAAAACTTGGCTAGAGCCACACCCTGGAAAACAGCAGGAACCTGATTTGAGACACAGCACAGCAGAGAACATCAGTGTGGTGAGAGCCACCCGTTGTCAGCTCCAACTGTGGCCTCACAATATCTCTGCCCCACTGGGAACCCTCCACGTGCAGAGACTCTCAGTGGGGACTGGGACCCACCCCCAGAACACTCCCTGTGTCCCCAGGCTGTACCTGGCTGTGCTGGCATCCCCACGTCCCCTGGCCCCGCTCTCTCCTTTTGCTTGAAGATGTCACGGGGGTTGACAGCTCTCTGCGCAATCAGCGTGGCGGCCTCCTGCCCGGGGAGGGCACACAGCCCAGTCAGGGGGGCAGAGTCAAGGCAGCTCCCCCTTCCCCAGGGGCTCAGGGTCCCAGCTCCTCACCTGGGCTTTCTCCACCGACTCGCTTCTCCTGACACCCTTCCGCTGCTGCGCCTCGTACTCCTCAGCCCGCTCCTTCTGTGGCACATGAGAGGGCTGGGCAATCAGCCACCCCCCCAGACCAGCCCCCTGCCCCCTCCAGCCCCCTCCAATTCCTGCCAGGACCCTCTGCCTCCTTCAGCCCCCTCTGTACCCAAGCAATAGAGGGTGGATGAGGAGGAAACGGGGGAATTCTGGGCTGAGAACAGGGACTTGATGTCATGGAATTGCGGGATGATTTAGGTTGGAAAAACCCTCCAAAAGTATCAAGTCCAACTATCCCCCAGCACAGCCAAGGCCACCACTAACCCATGTCCCCAAGTGTCACATCCACACAGCTGTTAAATCCTCCCAGGAGTGAGGATGCCAGCATTGACCTGAGCAGCTGTGCCAGAGCTGGACAACCCTTTCCATGAAGAAACTTTCCCAATATCCAACTTAAACCTCCTCTGTGCAACTTAAGGCATTTCCACTTGCCCTGTCCCAGGTCCCTTTCACCTACACCATAAACCCCACCTGGGGCCAAGACCAAAGCTCACCCATTGCTGCTGCTCCCTGTCCCTGTTCTCAGCCTCCTGTTGCTGCTGCAGTCTCCTGTGGGGACAAATGGGTTAAAACTGAGGATTTGAGACCTCATCCCACTATTCCAGGTCCCTGGGAATAGCACATGAAGGCCATCCCTCACTTTGGTAATGCTCTCCCACACTTCAGGGCCAGACAAGGTGCCACAAGTCACCCTTGAGGAGAGGAGTGTGGTGAGAGGGGCAGGAGCTGCTCCAAATAGTGGGATCATTCCAGGGACATTTCTTCCTTGGGGATATGGACACAAGCATCTTGATATGGGAGCTGGGCAGATTTTCCTGGAGTCGCTCCTGCGGGGCTTGAAGCTCCCTGGACCTCTGACACTCCAAAAATAGGGGCTATGGGTGCCAGGCAAGGTTTGGGAAACAAAAGGGAGAGTAGTCCTAGAGCAGGATCCATGGGCAGGGAGACTCAGGGATGATGCTGGACAAGCAGCCAAGCTCCTTGAGGGTTAGCCAGGGAGATGTTCCCTCCACAGCTGGAGCAAGATCCCTTCATATCTGTTCTCTTCAAAGAGATTTTCTGGGACTGCAGGAATTCCAGTAGTGGGAAATGCACAGACATGATCCCCCACTTCCTAAGGAATAAACTTTCCTGGAGTGGGGGCAGCTCAGAGAGGTAGTAGGCAGGGACACCCAGCACCACAGGAATCCCAGAGAGCAGGATGGGATCTGGGAATCATTCCTAAAACCCCACTCACTTCTGGGCTTCGATTTCACTGGATCTGGCTTTAAACATCTGCTCCCGCCCCGCCGCCTCCTGCAGCTCCCGCTCGCGCTGCTCCTGCTCCAGCCGCTGCCGCTCTTCCTCCGCCCTCCTCTTCTCCTCCAGCCGCCGGTTCTCCTCATCCTTCTGCAGAGAGACAGACACAGAGGCTTGGCCATCTGGGCTCAGAGGTGTGGGGGTCCCACTGCCAGCACTCAGAGCCTCCTGGCCCTCTGCATCCCAGGGCACCCAGCAGGTCCCAAGGCACACTGATCCAGTCAGAAGCTTCACAGTCATTGCTTAACCCCATAAAATTCAAGGTGAAAGGGAAGAAAATGGAGCAGCCCTCAGAGAGGTCAAAACCAGTTTCCTCACCCAGCTGGGGTTTGCTGGGAGCTGGGATGCTCCTCAGCTGTCTGCCAGGACATCCCTCCCTGAGCCCACCCCAGAAGTCCTGAGCCAAATCCAGATGAGATAAAGCAGCACCTTCCCCTTCAAGACTCAGCTCCTCCTCTCTGAGCACCCCAAAGCAGCAGTTCTGCACTTCCCTGAGCTCTTGATCCCAGTTCCCAGACAAGGAATAAGCACATGGAGAACAATCTCCAGCTAAATCCAAACATTTGATGCTCCAAGTCTCACTCACCTCTGCTTTGGCCCAGAAATTATCCTTATTGACCCGCTTGATTTCAGACATCGCGTTTGTCTTCTGGTACACAGAGCCCTGAGCAAGACACAGAGAAATCACATTTTTTTGCATTTCTTGCCAAAAATCAGCCCAAATCAGCACAATCTGGGACTTCTCTTAGAAGTTCCTATAACCTGATGCTTTGCCCAGAATTTAAAGGAGGGTTGGGTGAGGCCAGTGATGTGCACATTGACAAAAACAGGGAATTGCTGGCCCTGGCACAGGTTGCTGCCCCATCCGTGTAAGTGTCCAAGGCCAGGCTGGATGGGGCTTGGAGTATCCTGGGACAGTGGGAGGTGTCCCTGCCCATGGCACGGGTGGGACTGGATGGGCTTTAAGGCTCCTGTTACTTCCTGCCCTGGTGCAAAGTGCCTTTCCAGCTCTCTTGAGCCCTTTTAGGCACTGAAAGGGGCTCTAAGTTCTCCCTGAAACCTTCCCTTTTCCACAGACATGTCAATGGCCAGGCTGCCCCTTCCATCAAGGGATGATAGTGGTCCCAGACCTTCCTCCCACCCAGAGGCACCCAAAAGTCCTCACTGATTCAACTCACCACGGGAGCCTGGGGCCCTGAGTCCTGGAACTTGCTGCTCTCCTTGTGGAAGCTGTAGTTGGCCCCGGAAGCCTTGGCCACCTTCTCCATGATAAGTTCAGGCTCCACGTCCTCCTCTGCCCGGGCATTGATGGTGACGTGAGCCCCCTGAGCAGGAGGAACCAGGACAGGGGTGAGGGGTCACTCTGGGAGCCCCTAAACCCACCCTGCCCTGGTAGGTCCTGTCTGCGCTCCCAGAGCTCCCAAGGGAAGGAAAAGGGTTCTGGTAAGAAGCAGAAAATATCCAGGGGGATTTTTTGGGCTGATGTCCCTGGCCATGGCAGGGGGGTAGAACTGGATAGTCTAAGGTCCCTCCAACCCAAACCATTCAGTGACTTCCTGAGGGAGGACACGAGAAGGATCAGACCTTTAGGAAGTTGGCCACAGTGCTGACATGGTTGGCGCAGGCTCCTTTCCGCACGTCATTGACACCTTCACCTGTCTGCAAGGAGACACCATCAGCTCACGTGAGCCCCTCCAGGCTGCATTCACAGCAGCAGCAGCACCTGGATCTGAGCCTGAGTCCCTCTCCAGCTCTCCTGGAGCCCCTCAAGGCACTGCAAGGGGCTCTGAGGCCTCCCTGGAGCCCTCTCTCCTCCAGGCTGGACTCCCCCAGCTCTCCCAGCCTGGCTCCAGGACATAGGGACACCAGCTCCCTCCCAGTGAAGCCCAAGCCTGTCCCCACTCACCCAGTTGATGAGGACATATTTGGGCAGCCCAGAGTTGGGATCCTTCACGCGGCAGAAGCCGTACATCACCTTCCCACTGTTGAGCTCCTCCACCATCTCCTCCAGCCCCCCATCTGTCCCGGGAGGAAAGAGAGGGGATGAGTCCAGTGTGGTGGGAACAGCCAAACCCACCCCAGCTCTGTCTTCCCTAGAGATTTTCCCCACTAAACGTGGGACTGTCATACCTCATGAGAGTCCCAGACCCGTGTTTATTCTGTAAACACATAACCTGATCATTTATCATCCACATGATCATTTGGGAGCCAAGCCCCAGCCTTTTCTCAACCACTCCCAACCCCAGCGGCCTTCATTACCCAGTTCCTCTTCCTCAGGCCTCCACAAACCCCAGAAAGATCCTGGATCTGCAACAAAGTGCAGGCATAAGAGAGAAGGGGAAGGAGCTGCTCGCACTCCCATACCAATTAGAAGCTCTAAGGAGAGCAGGCAGCTTTTGCCCATGGGATCCTGCACAAAACCATGCTCAGAAACACCTCAGTGAGGGTGGGAATGGTGCTGAGAAGTGGTGGAGAAGCTGGCTGAGCCTTGTTCCTGCTCTCCAAGACGGGAAATAGAGAAGGAACCAAGAGGGTAACACAGGGTAAAGTCCTGCTAGTCCACCATGGGGAAACTCCTGCCTCAATGCCTCCCTCCCTGTTACACCCACCTACAGTGGTCTCAGCTCTGCTTTGAGGACTTGTGAGTGAATCCCAGAGGGAAAATCCCACACAGGGCTCAGGCAGGGGCAATGGAAAGGGAACAGCATTGCTCCCACCACACCAATAATCTACCAGGAAAGGAGGAAAACACCAAAAATGCACACTCTCATCTCAAAAGTATTCCCCCAGACCACAATTCCTTCTGTGCTGGATTGTCTGAGCCCTGAAAAGTGGGAAAAGAGCCACTGGAAGGAGTAACAGAGACCAACACAGCTTGCTCTGCTCTGCAGCATCACCCGGATCATTTCCTTCTCACCATTAAATATTTATGATTCAGCTCTAAATTTGGCTCCAAACCCAGCAGGGAAGTTGAAGGTTGGAAGTCTGAAGTTGGTTGGTGAGGGCTGGCACAGAGGGACATGATGGGAATGCTGGGGAGAGCAGGGATCTGCAGGGAGCTCAGAGCACACTCTCTGCAGCTCCCCAAAATTCTCATTTGTGACTCAACAAGAGTTTTCCTCAACAAAATTCCCCAGCACCAAACCCCTGGCTCCATGGGCTCCACTAGACCCTGTGGAGCATCCCAGAAATTTCCACAGAGCTCCACTGGCTGGGAAAAACACTTGGAAATTAAGGAAGGAGCTGGGGAGGGATGAGAAGATGCAAATTCTGAGCATGGGGAAACCTGCCTGGATGTGCTAGTTCCTGAAGGTTTTGGTTTCCCAGCCAGTAGTATTTGGGTGGGAATCAGCAGCCAAATAAAAAATAAATAAAAAAGAATCACAGGAAGAAGGGAATTTAACATGACCAGCTTTAAGAGCATTGAGTAGGGAGATCTGGCTGAGTGAGTGGCTCTGGAGCACCACATGATCCTACCTAAATCTGGGATCTAAAATACTTCAGGGATGCAAAGAGCAGCCAGGATCCAAACTTTGGATTCTTTGGAAAGGAGGAAAATGAAAGGAAAGGAGAAGCAGACCTGCCAGGAGGCTCTGGTCCATATCCCTCACCTGAAATCACACCGGACACCCCGATACAGCTCCCCCCGCTTTTCCCAATACCAAGGACACCCCCAAGCCACCCTCAGGGATTAAAAACCCCTGGACATCTCAGGCAGGTACAGTGAGATGAGCCCTGGAAGGCCCTGGACCCACGGAAACAGGGGGACGGTCCCCGGAATTCTCACCCCCGGAGCCAGCCACTCGCAGGTCATTGCTGTTGCCTTCATAGGTGAACAGAGCCCTAAAATTAAGCCAGAAATGTGATTTTTAGCCAGCACAGTGCTCATCTGTGGTGTTCACACACCTCTGACACCTTCTGCAGTGCAGAGCCCCAAAGGGACCCGCCACCCACAGCCCAGGGACTCCCCGATCCCCTCATCCAGCCCACCCCCAGTCAGGCCTGTACCCCACACCGGGTCCCTCTGTACACCCCAACAAACACACCCACATCCAGCATCCCCCCAAGCCACCAGCCCAGCCGGTACATTTTTTCCCAGGCGCTGCACTCGCACCCATCCTTGTTCTACTTCCACCCTTCCATCCCCCTGCCCTCGGATTTCCCCTGTACCCCATCCCCCACCGCACACACCCACATCCCTCCGCACACCCCACAGCCCCCCTTCCCGGCTCCCCATCCACCCCATCCCCGCCGCCCCGGCCCCCGGGCCCGCCGCCCCTCCCTCACCAGTCCGTGCGGCTCCCCGCGGCCACCACGCTGCCGTAGGCCTCCTGCAGCGCCCGCCCGTTCTTGGCCAGGTTCAGCGCCATGGCCGCGCCCGCTCCGCCCGCCGGTGTTATCGGGACCGCCTCCTGCCCCGCCCCTGTCACCGGCACCGCCCCTCCGGTGCTACCGGCACCGCCCCCCGCCCCGCCCCTCCGGTGCTACCGGCACCGCCCCCCGCCCCGCCCCTGTCACCGGCACCGCCTCCTGCCCCGCCCCTCCGGTGCTACCGGGACCGCCCCCCCGCCCCGCCGGGGCTACCGGCCCTGCCTCCTGCCCCGCCCCGCCGGTGCTACCGGCACCGCCTCCTGCCCCGCCCCGCCGGTGCTACCGGCACCGCCTCCTGCCCCGCCCCGCCGGTGTTACCGGGACCGCCTCCTGCCCCGCCCCTGTCACCGGCACCGCCTCCTGCCCCGCCCCTCCGGTGCTACCGGCACCGCCCCCCGCCCCGCCGGGGCTACCGGCACCGCCCCCCCGGCACCGGCGCCCGCCACCGCCTCCTGCTCCGCGCCTCCGGTGCCACCGGCACCGCCCCCTGGCATCGCCCCCGGCACCGCGCCTCCGGTGATACCGGCACCGCCCCCCGCCCCGCCCCGCTGGTGCTACCGGCACAGCCCCCCCGGCACAGCCCCCCCGGCACAGCCCCCAGGCACAGCCCCCGGGCACAGTCCCCCGGCACGGCCCCCCCCGCCCCGCCCCGCCGGTGCTACCGGCACCGCCCCGGCACCGCCGCCCCGACCCGAAAGCGCTCGGCCCAGTCCCGGACAGTCTGGCCCCGATAGGCCCCGCCCACGAGAGCCTAAACCGCGCCCCAGAAAAGCTAGGCCACGCCCCTACGTTGCTAGGCCCCGCCCCTATAGAGAGCCCACCCCCGCCAGAGCGAACACCCCCCTCAAATACCAGACCTCGCCCGCGAACAGCAGACGCCGCCAGGGAGACCCTCCCGAGGGGGAGACCCTCCCGCCGGGGAGACCCTCCCGCCGGCGAGACCGCCCCCCGCGAATAACAGAGCCCGGACAGACCCACCAGGCCGTTCCCCGCCCCGTCCCGCCGCTCGGTGTCTCACGGACCCGCCATCCCAGGTGTTCCTGGGGCTCCCCCATCCCGGGATGACTCTGGAGGGCCCCGTTCCCGGCCAGTTCCGGGGTCCCCAGCCCAGATCAATTTTCGGAAACTCCCATCCAATGCCCCGAGGGCGGTTCTCAGGGATCCCCGTCCTGGGCTGTTCGGGGACACTCGGTTCCAGGTTGTTTTGGGGGTTCTGTGCGCCAGTGCAGCCCCGACAGCGCCCACATCCCGCACAGCCCTCCCCAGCCCCGCACTCCCTGACCGCAGCCCCCGGGTGCAGAAAATCGGCATTTCCGGGGACTTTCCTCATTTCCCGACCTCAGTGGGGGGGCACATCAGGGATGTTCGCCGGTACCGAAGCAGTTCGGAGCCTGGTGCTTTTTGGGGTGTAAATGCGCCTCCGTTTTAGGCCAAATCATCAAAATTCTGCGCCTCACGCCCCGTCGCGATGGCCCTCCCGAAGAGGTGCTCCTGGGGGGCCGGAGGTGGCCCGGGGGGACACAGGAGGTGACCTGAGGCGGAGGGGGAGGGACAGGGGGTGGGCCCGAGCCCCGCGGCGTCCCCAGAATGTGTTAATGGGACATTAGCGGCTCATTGTTCCCCCAGCCCTCCCCCGCTGCCAACATCTGCCTGGCACCGCGCTGCCACCGCGTGGGGAAGGATTGCTCGGGGGATTTTGGGAGGGCCCTCCGTCGGGTCCCCTTCCTCTCCCCCGAGACTTCCTCCACATTCGGGGTGTCTTTAAAGCACCAAGGATGCGGAGATGGGGAGGTTCCCCCAAAACTCCTGCGGCGTCTCACCCCCCCATCCCTGCGGCCTCGGGGGTCACGGGGGGAGCAACCCACCCATGACCAAGCACCTTCACGCACGGGGAAAACAACGAGGGCCCGAGCTCTTCCTGCCCCGAGAAGGTGAGGTGGGGTTTAACGAGCCCCTCTCCAGGCCCTCAGTTTGTCCCCAGAGATAGTGATGGTTCTAGTGCTCTGCCAGGATTTGCCTCCTTGGGGCTTCAGGCTTCAGTTGAGGAGGTGGAAATAACCTCGTGTCCCCAGTTCCCAGGGAAAAATGCGTCTGGGGAAGTGGAATGGAGTGGGAGATGATGGATGAATGGAATGGGGTGATGGAGGGTCCTGGGATGTCCCAGGATCCTGAGGCATGTAGAAGTCCTGGGGTTGCTGTAGGTCCTGCAGTACCTGAGGGTCCCAGGTTGTCCAACAGTTCTGGGATGGCTGAGAGTCCTGGTGTGCAGAGGTCCTGGGATGTTCAAGGGTCCCAGAATGGCCAAAGCTCCTGGGGTGGGTGTTGGATCCTGGGGCACCTGAGGGTCCCAGGGTGTCCAGACTTCCTGGGGTGACCAAGACTGAAGGAACAGTGGAGGGTTCTGGGCTGGTTGAGGGTCCCGGGGTGGTTGAGGGTCCCTTGGTGGCTGAAGATCCCGGGCTGTCGGATGGTGCCACTCACCCTCATCCCCTCCATCCCAGGGATCGCCCATCCATCCATCCAGTTATCACCCCCAGAACACCAGATCTCATCTCCCAGTGGATTAAACACATTGAGGAGGCTCTTCTGTATTTGTAGGACCTACAAAAATGTTGGGAAACACCCCAAAACTGCAGAGCTGCTGGTGCCATTTTTATGATTTAGGAAGTCATACGAGTACAAAGTTGGGGGGCACCTGGGGAGCACTGGGTGGCACGGGATGTTCCACCACATATCCCCTGTTGAGAACCAGCCACCTCCTCATGCCTTGAGGATTCATCCCATGTTATTTATGGGAAATATGGGCAAAAATACTGCATAAGGTGATTATTTGTATTTTTTTAGCATCCTGGAACTCACACAGACCCCTGGACACATCCATACCCCTAACTCCATGTACCTCTAAACAAGGAGCTGTCTGGGAAGACAGGGCAGATGTGAGCTCCCCATTCAGCATGTGGCTGGAAACGTTAATTAAACACAGGGCAATAAAACATCTGGAGGGCAGGGAGCAGGGAAGGGCCAGCCAGCACGACCCCCCGCAGCTGCCTCCTGCTTTTCCTTGGGAATCTTGGGCAGGGGGGACTGGGGTCACCAGCGATTTCGATGGTACAAAAGCCTTTTCATGAAGTATTTCAGGCAAAGCAACTGAAGAACCTTTGTGGCGCAGAGTGAGGGGCTGCTGGGGGTGGTGGAGTCTGGTGGCCCCAGGGGTTGGGGAACTGGAGATGGCTGGAGACTGGGGTTCACGGTCAGGCTGTGGGTGATTGGATGGGATAAAATAATGGTTTGGAGATGCTGGATTAAGCCGTCAGCCTTGCAAGTGCCTGTCATGGGGGAACAAGCCCACCCTGTAAAAAAAAGGGGAGAAAGAATTTTTGGATGAGTCTATCCTGCAGGCTGGCTGGACCCATCATGGCAGGACCCTGATCCCAGGGTGCTCCCCAGGGTGGGGAGGGATGGGCATCTCCCTCTGAGTATTCCCTGGGAGAGGGGACATAGACACTGGGGTGGAGTGGGGTCACTCTGATGTGGTGAAACACCTGGGTGGGATGGTGGGCCAGGGTCTCCCTGGTGAGATGCGATACATGGAGGCACACGAAGGGGATACATGCACCCCGGCAGGACAGGAACAGTTGAGTGATGGGCACCCTGGGTGGGATGGGGGCACTCAGGGAAGGTGTAGGCAACTGAATAGGATGGGGGACAAGGATGAGAGCAGCCAGATGGGAGGGAACACCCTGGGATGGATGGGGTACCCAGGGCATGATGGGGAGATTAAGGTAGGCTGGGAGGAACACAGACGGAATGGGGGAGACCATGAGTAGAGTTGAGAGAACTCAGATGTGCCAGAAGTGTCACTCCGGATGGAATGGGGGGACCACGCGTGGGATGGGAACACTCGGATGGGAGTTGACACCCTGCATGGGACGAGGCGACCCCAGCTGGGGCACCCTGGACAAGGTGGAGGAACCTTGGATGGGATGAGGGCGGTATGGACGGGATGGGGAGAGCCCGGACAGTATGGGGGAGCCCCGGACGTGCAGGGAGCCTGGGACGCGGCGGGACCGACCGGCGCCCCGTGGGCAGCGGGGCCCCCGCACGGCCGGCGGCGGAGCGGGTGCGGAGCCCGCGTGAGTCGGCGGCGGGACCAGTGCGGGCCTGGCGGGGCGGTGCGAGCCCCTGCCCGGCCCCCGGTGTCGGTTTGCATCCCGGCTCCTCCCCGCCCCGCCGCCCCGCGCATTCCCGACCCTCCGGGCGGTGGCGGCGGCGGTGGCGGGGCCCGGCGGGGCCGGGGCGGGACCCCACGATGCCGCAGCTGGAACCGACGGGGGGAGACGACCTGGGGGCCCCTGACGAGCTCATCGCCTTCCAGGACGAGGGCGAGGAGCAGGACAAGGGCGCGGGGCGCGGCTCGGCCCACGGGGACCTGGACGAACTCAAGTCCTCGCTGGTCAGCGAGACCGAGAACCGAGGGGGCCCCGGTCCCGTGGTCGGCCCCGGCCCCGAGGTGAGGCGAGGGGCGGCGGGGAGCCGGGGGGAGGCGCCCCCCGCCCGGCCCCGCTCCGCTCACCGCCTCTCCCCGCAGGCGGAGCGGCCCCCGCCGCCCCGGGAAAGTTTCCAGAAGCCGCGGGACTCTCTGGCAGAAGGTACCGAACCCCACTTCCCAGCGCCCCCCTGCTCCCCGCCACATCCCCCG
The DNA here is from genome assembly GCF_009819885.2 of Catharus ustulatus. Classification (NCBI taxonomy): domain Eukaryota; kingdom Metazoa; phylum Chordata; class Aves; order Passeriformes; family Turdidae; genus Catharus; species Catharus ustulatus. Next base: position 4,975,990 of record NC_046247.1, on the reverse strand, counting down.
GGACCAGCCGACACTTCCCAACTTTTCTTTGTTTCCGCCCCCGGCTGCGGGCGGGACCCCTTGTGTGTCCCCCCGTCTCCCCTCCCTGTGTCCTCCAGTTCTCCCCACCCTGTCTCCCCACAGTAGTGTCCTCGCCCCCATGTGTGTCCCCCCCGTGTCTTAGTTCCCTCGTATCCCGCTCGCCGCGTTCCTCCCCCTGGTATCCTCAACTCCCCCCCCCCCAAAATTCCACCCTCCATGTCCTCACCCTTGTGTCCTCACCCCCCCACGTTGTCCATCTGCTGTGTCCCCCAGTTCAGCTCCCGTGTCGCCTCCCCTGTGTCTGCCCTCCTGTCGTGTCCCCTCTCGCACCCCACTGGTGCCAGGTCCCGCCCCTCCGCCCCAGTAACCGGCCCCGGTCGCTTCCCCACGGCGGATCGGTGCCCCCCATGGCTCCTCGGAGCAGCCGAGCTCGGGACACCGCCAGGGCTGGGTCCTTTCGGGGAATGACCAGCACCGGGACCCACCACACCCCGGGACTGCCCCCACACAGCCGAGATCCCCCTCCCGCGGGGACCGCGCTCCCCAGCAGCAGGGACACCCCCTCAAGCGACTTGGGCACCCCCAGAGGGACCCATCTATTCCCCACAAGTGCAGACTGCCCTCCGCGAGAACCAAGGACTCCCACAAAATGACTTGGGCATCCTTCCCCCAAGGGGAAATCTCCAGAAGAACCGGGGGCCGGCCCCAGGGGACTTGGGCATCCCCAGAGGGACTTCCCTGGGTCCCCCACGCACCCAGCCTTGCCCCACTCCGTGGGTGCACCCCCTACCCCTCCACCTCCTGACCTCCCCCCCGCTTCCTTCTCTCCCCAGTGGTCAGACGACAACAAGATGGGGGTTTTTTTAAGGGCCCCCCCTATCCCGGCTACCCCTTCCTGATGCTCCCTGAGCTGGGCAGCCCCTACCTCGCCAATGGAGCCCTCTCCCCCGGCGGAGCCCGCACCGTGAGTATCCCCGCTCCGTCCTCCCAGCCTCACCTCACCTTTTGCGGGTGCTCAGACCCCCCTAAGCCTCACAGCCCCTCCTGCAGGAAAGCGACCACCTGACGCTTAAGAAAAACCCCAAGAAATTCGGTTTATTTCCTTTATTTTTGGTTTACTTCACCCCTTTGGGTGGTGGGGAGGCTTTGAGAGGGGCTTCACTCCGGGGGACCCGCCCCGAAACCTGACCCTGAGTTGCCAACCTGACCCTGAGTTGCCGCTTTTCTCATTTAAAAGGGTTTTAAAGCCGTTAATGGGCCACCATTGGCCGCGGGGGGAGAAGTGATTAAGCAAATTGAGCGAGAACTGGGGGTGGGGTGGAAGAGGGGGAGCGACCACCTCCCCTCAGCAGAGACTCTCGACCCCCAAACCCACTCAACTTCTTGGTCAGCATCCTAAAGTAACTTCAGGGATATAAAGGTATTTTAGGAACATGAGGTGTTCCCTACGTGGCCCTACCGGGCCATCCTGGGAGGAATTCTCAGGCCCGCCGAGGGAGGAGAGAATTCTCAGCCCTCCGGGGGTCCTGAGCCTTCGGGGAGGGAGGTACCCACCGAATCCCGGGCTGGAGCACCGCACTTCACTCCTGGTTGTCCAGGTGTATTTCTCGCTCCGGTGATGCTTTTCCACGTATTATTTCTCCGGATCCATAGGGAACTGTGTTCCCATGTGGAACGTATATGGGACAACAATATTGTGGCATTTATAATGGTTTGAAATCCCGGGATCCGGCTGGTTTTGCGTGGAGTTTTCCATATTTTCAGGGTTTTCCTACTTTTGCTTTCCTGGAAGCAACTGGTTGGAGTGGCTGTGATGTGCAAATCCTGGGATGGGGAGGGCCGATCAGCTAATTATCTGGTGTTTTGCAGTTAGCTGGATAAAGGTTGTATTCCCAATTTGTCACTCTTGGGATTATGAGGTTTTGGGGATGAAGCAGGACTGACCACGATGCCAAACACTGGCAAGGAATCCAGGGTAATGAGAAACGATTGGGGTTGGGATCCGTCACAAGCAGCCACTAACGATGATTTAATGAATCCCAGAAAGGGGATTAATTAGCAGGGGCTGGAGCTGGTGTTTTAGAGCGATGACCGGGGTTGGGAAAGCATGGATTTGGGCTGCATCGGGGCGGAATTCCGACGGACTGGGGCCTCTGCATGGAACCGAGTTAGTGAGGGGTGTGTGGGGGGGAACTAGGGATACTGGGGGCAGGTTGGGTGAATTTTGTGGTGCTGCTGGGAAAGCCCTGCTAGATCCCACAGCCATTGATGCCCAGGAGATCTGTGCCCATCACCAAACCCCCTTCCATGAGCTCCCATGGTGTGCCAGCACAGGGATCCCCCAGATCCCTGGACGTCATCATGCCGAGTGCAACTGGATGGGCAGTGTCCCTGATCCCACATTGGAGCCACCTAGGCACAGCATCCCTGATCCTGTACCAGGTCCAGCAAGACTCAACATCCTCAGTCCCGTAACAGAAAATGGCAGGACAGAGCATCCTTGATCCTGTACTGGATCCGTTTGGGTGCAGCATCCTCAATCCCAAACCAGATCCTGCTGGGCACGTGTTTGATCTTGCCGGGTTCAGCGTCATTGACCCTGTTCCTGATCCATCCAGGCACAGCATCCCTGATCCCATATTGAATCCATGCTGGATCTGATACTGGATCCATCCAGGCTCAGCCTCTTGAATCCCATACCACAGCCTCCTGGCAACAGAATCTTTGAACCTGCACCAGATCAATCTGGACACAGCATCCCCGATTCCCTACCAGATGCATCCAGGCACAGCCTTCCCAATCCTCTGCTGGAAGCAGCCTCCCAGTCCCTTCTGGATCCAGCTGGGTGCAGCATCACCCGAGGGCACCAAGCTTGCCAAACCCACCTCTCACCTTCATCCCAGGAGGCTCTGGATGAGCCTGGACACGCGGAACACCTGGGTGGCAGGAGACACGGGCTGCCTTGGGAAGCGTCTTTTCCTTGTTTCCTTCTTTTTTTGCCCCAGCGTTGGAGGAAACAAGCTGATGTGCAGGACCCAGCATTCTGTGGCCATGGCATCCAGTCTCATATTTTGCAGCCAGGTGCTGTGGATTAAACTGCTTGGAAAAGAAAGATTTTGGGAGAAGAAACCCAAAACCCCAAATAATCTCCATGGTCAGGAGATGCTCCAAGGAGGTGGCCAGGAAGGTGGTGGATCCTGTGGATGGATAAATCTGTGTATGCCAGGACTGATCTGACAGCCAAACAACTGGACGACTTTTTTTGGAATACCAGGCAGGGAAGCGGTTCTTCTGCATTTCTCCACTCCAAAGTCTTTAGAAATCTGGGATATCTATGGAAATCTGGAAAATATTTAGGAATCTGGTTACACAGTGCCTTCCCACCAAACCAGGAAAGGTCCCCTCTCTGTGCCAACCCACCAAGCACCAATGGATGGATGGTGCTCCTGCTCTTCAATCTGTGTGAATTCGCTTTGCTTCTGGGTTATTTCCAAATGGGATCCTGGAATCTGGGAAGTGTCCGTGGTCCCCAGTATCACTTTCCTGGCAATTTCTGTCCAGGGAGTATTTTTGGGGCTCTGCTCTTGTTGGTGAACGGATTTGTTGGAACCTAACAATTGCTGTTTAGAGCAGTGTTTTAGCCTGGTTTTCCTCACGGGGAGTCAGGAATTGGGGACCCGTGAGGCTGTGTTTGGCTCCTTGGGATCATTCCCAACAACACAAACATCTCCAAGGTGGAATGGAAAGGAAATACTCTGGACATGCATGAACTGGATGGATGCAAATCCCTATTGCCTTGATGCTGGATCCATTCCATCAGGATCGTGTGGAGTTTATGGGTTTTATCTCAAACCCAGAATGAGACGGATCCACACTCGGGTAAAATCTCATCCCAGCATCTTTCTCCTGCTTGGGAAGTGGATGGGACCCACCCAGGCACGGCACTGCTGGAGCAGCAAAGCACAGGACTGGCATTATTCCCAAAAAAAACAGTTTAACCCCAGGAATTCGAGTCTGGAGGCAAGGATTTAAATAAATCCAAACCTTCCTCAGGCATGGAATTCCATCCAAACAGCTCTCCCCAACGCCATGCTGGTGTAATTAACGCACCTCTCTGTAATTAATGTGCCTCGGCAGGCTGCGATCCCAAAATAAATGAGGGAAAAATCCATAACCTGGGCTTATTCCGGCTTTTTTTGCGCCACTCCTGCGATGAATTCCTGAGAATACAGAGCCGTATCTGTCTCCTAAAGAAAATAGATCCTTAACCGCGCTGCTGCCAAGGAAAATGATTAAAATACGGATTTTTGGCAGGAAAAAGGGTTGCTCCAAAAACCAGGCGGGTCTTGCTGGCGGTTCTGGCAGAGCGTGGAAGGTTTTGGCGTTGGGATGCGGATGGAGGTATTGGAATGGGGGAATTTTTCCGGCGTGGGGGCTCACTCGATGCTCAGCATCCTCGGACCATGGCAGCTCTCCCTTCCTCCTGCACTAATTTGGGACTTTCTGGTTTATTTGGGGTTTGCCTCCCATCAGTGCCGCCTTCCTTCCGCACCTGGAAAATATTAAGGAAAAACCCTGTTTTTTCACACTTTTTGGCTTGTCCGTGTTGCTGTGTGCAGCTGCTGCGTTGATCCAGCCCTTCCCGGCTCTGAGCCCTCCCCGTGCCTCAGTTTCCCTACTCCCAGCCTCTGCCGCCTGCTCTGCAGAGCTGACGCACACAATGGCCCCTTTATCCCGCTCCTTAATTATGCTCTTCGGCTAATTACCCTGCGGGCGGAGTTTGTAGACCTACAGGAGGTTTCCACTCGCCCCCACCCCCCAAATCTCCCTCCTCCCTCCTTTTCTAACACGATTCCCAAATTAAAGCGATGAAGTAAGTGCTCGGGGGCGCCTCTGCTCAGCTCTGGGATTGTTCCGGGGCTGAGGCACATTCATCATCCTTCTGGAATTCCCAGCAGCTGCTTTTCATTAGTTTTCCTTCCTTGAAGTCGCTGGCGGGAGCTTGGGAGGGAAGAGGAACCCGAGGGGAAGTGCCCGGTGCATCCTGGATGGAGGAAGAGGAGGGATAAGGGAAGAAGGGGCTGGGACCAGCATCGGGTTGTGTTGTGCTCTGTCTCTCGGAGTTCAGAGGAAAGGGGATGGAGTGTGGGAAGGTTGTCCGAAGGGGAGGGGAAGGGGTGATGTGTCCCTTCCCGGTTTGCCTATTTTCAGGTGTTTTTTTGGCAAGGATTTCACCCGGTGTGTTCACCCCAGGTGATCCCAGAGCCCTGGGGACCGCTCAGGGCTCTGGCAGGATGGGGAGCTGGCTGTGCTGCTGTCCCGGGGGTGCTGCAGCCCTGACTCGAGGATGCTCGGGGGAGGTTCAGGAGCAGCGGAATTGCTGAGCCTGCTGCTCCTGCTGGGATCCCCCAGGATGCAAGGAGATGAATGGATCCATTGAGGCTGGGGCCAAGAGCTGCAGACAAAAGCCTCGGGGCAGCAGCAGGATTTGGGGACAGGGAGGAGGGGGCAGGGAGCAGGCACTGAGCTAGTCCTGCCCCATGGCCAGGGCATGCAAGGGATGCTGGGGGGTGTACCAGTGTATTCCCCATGGGTGGGGAAAGCTCAGGGTGTCCATGGGATGCTCGAGTCACCCAGGGGAAAGGGATGGTCAGCCCCATGTGGGGTGAGGGTGCTCAGGTCACCCATGAGTGAGGGAAGCTTGGGATACTTGTGGCACCCACGTGTACAGAATGCTTGGTCATCACGGTGCTAAGACCGTTCTGGGCTGAGCTCTGTCCCGCTGGTGTCCTGGCAGTGCTCCAGCCTCATCCTGATGCCTCCCATCCTTCCCATCCTGCCTTCCCTCTCCCACCTTCCTCCGCAGATCTGAATTCTTCAGCAGATACCACCAGTGTCCCCAGGGTGGGGACATGGGATCTGTGGGTGGAAATGAGGTCGTACAAATGCCACCACTCCAAGCTCATCCCAAATGGAGGAGTTTTTTTTACTTATTTTTAATCTCCCAGCCACTTTTCCACCTTCCCATCCTAGCCCCATTGGCATTTCTCATCTGATATCTGTGGCTGTGTTATGGGAATGGAGAAACATCTGTTGTTAAGGTGTCACAAACCCTCGTTTCCACCCCAAAATCCTTGTCCCCACCTGGTACACCCTTTGCCTAGCCCGTGTCACCCAAAAAATTCTAGAAGGGGACATGGTGATGTCTCTTGCATCACCCCCATATCACCCTTCAGAAACCCTAAATCCTGATGGGAAAATAACTCTTACCAGGAAGTGTTGGGGTTCTCTCTGGGATGTATGGATGTAGGAGACCCTCCCCAAAAGTGTCCTGGCTGGAATTTGTCATCCTGGTGTTCATGGGCAACATCTGGAGGAGATTATTTGGCTGGGAAGCGGATGGATGGTGGGGGTGGGGGAGAGATTTATGTCTCATTCCCTGGGCTGTAAATCCAGCTGTAATTGGGATTTCTCCCTTCCCAGTTATCCCAGGGAAGCGGAATGCAGCAGCTGCGGTGCGAGATTGCGGGACGGGTGATGGGCTCTGTGGGGCCGGATTGCTCCAGGCTTTTCTCCCTGACTTTTGGTATTGGGGTGATTTGTTGGGATGCAAAGGACACCTTATCCTGGCTCAGGAGGGCGAGAGGCCAGGCCCCTACTTCCCCTTCTCCTTTCCCCCTCTTCCACCACTCCTTTTTTCCCCAGTTTGGGGCTTCTCCCCAATCCTTGTTGGCGCCATCCTCATCTGCAACATCTCTGGGTGCATCCCCAGACCCTTCTGCCAGGGCGGATTTGGGGTTTTCTCCACCTTCTTATGCCCAAGCACAAAGTTTTAAAGGACTGGATGATGCATTGAACCCATAATCCTCATTTCTCTCAAAAATCCCATCTCCCTGTCACTCCTGGAGCCAAATTTGGATGACTTTTTTCCCGAACAAGCCAGTGACGCTGCTCAAAGCTGGGTCTTGGGATGCCATTCAGCTGCAGTGGCCATGCCTGGACAAAGATTTTCAAGTCCTCCACTAAACATCCTACAAACCCCCATTTTCTGCCCCAAAGCTTGGCCTGTCCTGTCTCAACCGACATGATTTTGGGATGAATGTGGGGGGAAAAGGGCTGGAGCTGAGGTGGGAGGGGGAAGGGCTGTTCATTATCCTGCAGCTGTGTAAACAGGCTGGGAATCTGGGGGTCTTTGGAGAGGCTCAGGGGACTTTGCAAAGCCCTGGGAATTTGGGCTGGAGAAGGGATTGGCTTGAGGATGGATGACTGGGGGTCTCATTCCCCACCTCCTGTCCTGGGACAAAAGGATGAAAGCTTAAATGCATAGATGCCTGTGGAAATCTTCCTGGGTGCCTTCCAGCTGACCTGGGGGGTTTTGGGGATGGGGATGAAGCACTTGCGTGCTGGGATCACCTGGATCTTCTCCATGGTGGTTCCTGCAGGATCATCTCTGGGCTGGAGCCTCTGCAGGCAAAGGAAAAAGCCAGCAAAGAGGCTCCTGCCCCAGAACCTCTGGCAAAATGGTCCCAAACAGACCTTTCCTCTCCTGAAATCAGACCAGTGAGTACCAAGCCTGAGGCTTTGATCCCAGCAGAGAGGAGCCTGTGCCTGGACAGGGAGCATTGGGATAAGTGATGGATTGTGCAGCACTGGAATGAGTTGCAGAGCCTGGAAAATGGAGCAGTGCTGGGATGAGTGATGCTGGGACACCTGAATATGCTGCATTCAGCCTGGAAAACACATTTCCCTCAAAAATCACATCTCACCTGCATGGCAATGCTGGGATACACGGTGCTGGGACCAGGACACGGAGACAGGAGATGCTGGGACACACAGCAGGGTGATGGAGTCCTGGGACACCATGACAAACCATGCTGGGATGTGTGACACAAACATGTGGAATTGCCAGGATATGCAATCCTGGGATGTGAAGTCCTGGGACACACAGCAGCCACCCCGACATTCCACACCAGGATCCACGATGTTGGCATGTGCCACACCGGGACACACAACCCCAGCCAGGGCTTCTCCAGCAGCGCTTTTCCCCCTTCCCAGGGAAGTCTTCACAACTGGATTGGTCCCTGTGCAGAGCAGGAGCGGAAATCCTCTCATGAACGCTCTTAATTGGACATCAGGGGATCCCTGGCCCCTTTTCTTCCGGGGTCTGGGGGCTCCCAGAGGGATGAGCTCCAGCAGGGAAGGGGTTATCCCTGGTTTTAATTGGCTGGTAACGAGGACCCAGGACTGGCTCTAATCTCTCTGGAATGTGACCGATTTTCAACTATTTTCTTCTCCTTTTTTTTGCTGCTGTTTCACAGCTCAGATCCCCACATGGGGAGACAGTGGGGGCTGTGTCCCAGCTGGAGCCAAGGGATGGGGAGAAAAAAGAGGGGAGGGGGGGGTGTCATTTTTCCACATCACCACTGAACCATTCATCAGCTCCCCCCGCTTTGTATAATTTGAAAGAATCCCCCCTCTTCCTCCCCCTCCCTTCCCCTTTGCCTTCCCCAGGCTCCCGAAATGGCCTCAAAATGAGAATCAGCCTTTTATCCCCCAAACCTTCCCCCACTGCTGTCCCCCCTGCACTGCCTCCCTGCCTGTCCCCGTCCCTTGCGCCTTCTCTACTTACAGAGCAGCCCAGAAAGCCCCTTTGTGACGGGGAGGGGTGGGGGCTGGGGGGTCAGGGAGCCCTTTGGGATGTGGGGGGCAGCTCCTTCCCTGTCCTGGACACAGCTGGGGGAGCACCAAGGGTCTCATGCAGTGCTCAGAATGTGGGGTCTTGGCTAGGGACAGGTGGGGGGGTCCCCAGTGCCACCCCACTATGGCTGCAAGCATGACCAATGGAGCTGTTGGGACATTTGGGCTGCCCTGGCGCTGTGGATCACCTGCATTTGGAGGGTGCATCGAAGCTGCCACTTGGGGAACACCTCCTTCATCCCAGGGCTTGCTTGGTGTTAGTGAGCCCACGGGTGACAGTGAGCTTGGGGGGACAGTGAGCTGTCAGCTCCTGGCCAGCCCATGGAGACAATGAGCCCACGGGTGATGTGGGGCCCGTCAGGTCAGGGTGAGCCTGGGGGCATGGGGCCACCCACATTCCAAGCGTGCTCTGGGTGCGTGGTGTCCAGGCTCCCAGCCCCTGTAAGCAGCTGCCAGGGGATGGATCCTGTCGTGGGATTATCCCGGCAGTGCCAGAAGTCTCCCTGTGGGGGCACTGGGAGTGTGGTGCTGGAGCATCCCTGTGCCAGGATGGGAATGGGAAGTGGCCCCAAGGCACCTGGGTTAGGAGTGAAGCAGGTTTTTGGGGATACCCTGTGCCAGCAGCTGTGGAAATGGTTGGATCATGAGGAATCCTCATCAGCTTCGGGACTGTGCGGTGCCAGGGAGGTGCTGGGAGGGGTCCTTGAGTGCCAGCAGGGAGATGGGGTGATGGAGGGTGTTGGGAGGTGTGCCTGGAGATGGAGTGGGGTACCTGGGATGGAGCCATGGGGGATGCTGGGGATGGAGGGTTGCTGGAGGCAGAGGGAGGAGACTGAAGGGGCAGGGAGAGATACTGGAAAAACACAGGGATAGGATATCAGAAACGCAGCTGGAGATATTGGAAATGGAAGGGGAGTACAGGGGGTACAGGCAGGGGTGCAGGGTTGATGTGGTGTGCAGGAGGGGCATGCTGGAGACAGGAAACAGCCAGAGGTGCTGTAGGGGACACATGGGACACCTCGGGGGTGATAGGAGGCCGTGTGATGGGGGAGGAACCCCCCAGCCCTGGAAGAGTTCATGCTCCCTCAGAATCCTCCTGGGTTTTCCTTCCAGCTGCCTCAGCTCAGGAAGGTCTGCATTTGGGGAAACTCCTGCAGGCAGCTGCTCCAGCCACATTCCCACATTCTCAAGCCCTGGCATCTCCAGGGATTCTCTCTCCCTCTCTTCTGCTGTCTTTGGGAAATGCCTCTGTCCCCCCAAGCACTGCACAAAGCACCTTTCTTTGGGGGTGCCAAGGAGACAACCGAGAAAAGGAGAAAAACTCCCAAAACCTCTTTGCCACCAGCCTGTGGGTTGGGGTGTCCTCAACTGATTATGCAGGCGAGGCTGGGGAATATTTTGGGGTCAGAGGGTTGTTTCAGAGCTAGGGAATATATTTTGATTGGGAAGAAGTTTTGGGGCTGGGGGATCTTTTGGGGATAGGGTTTTTTTTGGAGGGCTGTAGGAATGTTTTAGGGCTGAGTGGGATGTTTCAGGTTTGGGGGTGCTTTGGGACTGAGGGCTGTTTTGAGATCAGGGAGTGCTTTGGGGCTGGGGGTGTTTTGGGGTCAGAGGGTGTTTGAGGCCGGGGAAGGGGTGTTTTGGGGCTGGGGGGGATGTGTCAGGACTGGTGGAGTGTAGTTGGGGCAGGGATTTTTTTGGGGCTGGGGGTGTCCAAGGTTCTTGGAGGGCATCCTGCCATCCCTCCCACAGTACCTGCAGATGAAGTGGCCGCTGCTGGACGTACCGACCGGGGCCACGCTGAAGGACAACCGCTCGCCCTCACCCGCCCACCTGGTAAGAGCAGCCCCTACCCATGGGGTGGGGGCACCTTCCCAGCACCCCCATGGTCCTGGCAGGGAATTTGGAGGTGGTTTGGGCTGGAAGGGATCTTAAAGACCAAAGTGGCACAATCCTGCCGTGGGCAGGGACACCTTCCACTGAACCAGGTTCCTCCAAGCTGCCTGGAGCAGTTCCAGGGATGGGGCACCCATGGGTGCTGATGCTGCCCATAGGGGTGTTTCTGGAGGGTGGCCGCAGGTCCCCTGCCACACAGGGGACTGGAGGGTGGCCGCGGGTGCCCTGCCACACGCTCTCCCCACAGTCCAACAAGGTCCCAGTGGTGCAGCATGCCCATCACATGCACCCGCTGACGCCGCTCATCACCTACAGCAACGAGCCCTTCCCGCCAGGATCGCCGCCTGGCCACCTCTCCCCGGAGATTGACCCCAAGACGGGTGAGCTGGGGCTGCAGGACACCAACTTGTTTGGGGAGCCCAACAAACCTCTGGACACCACCAGTGGTTTAGGGGAGCAGAGGGAACGAGGTGGTGCAGGGAATGTGTTGGGAATAGGGGGCTATCTGTTGGATGCTGCCTCTGCCTCCTGGGTGGTCTCAACCTAGTCTCTGGGAGGGGGCTGGGGTTCCTTGCCCAGCAACAGGTCAGGTTGGGGTGTGGGGATACCCCCATGGCTCTGCAATGGCTGTTTCAGCTCTGCCCAGCCTGGGGTGATGGGTGCTGAGGGAGATGGGCTGCTCAAAGAGAGGGGGCTGGGAGGGAAATGGGGTGCTCAAAGGAAAGGTGCTGGAGGGCACGGGGGCTCTGAGGCTGTCGTGCCCCTGTTCTGACCTCCCTCCTTGCTCCCTCTGCCCCTCACAGGGATCCCACGGCCACCGCACCCCACTGAGCTGCCCCCCTATTACCCGCTGTCACCTGGAGCCATGGGGCAGCTCCCACACCCGCTGGGCTGGCTCATGCCACAGTAAGGATGGACTGACCCTGACATGGGGTCCCTGGGGATCCTGGGAGCCCCACTGCTGACTGAGACCCTCCTTCTCCTGCTCTTCTTCCTCTCTCTTTATCCACTTTTCCTACAAGCTCAGCAGGATGTTGCAGGCTCCTGTGCGGGGTGGGAAGGGCGGGACTCTCTACTGCTGGAAAATTTGGGAATCTTGTAGACAGAAATCAGCTGAAAACCAGTCCAAGGGTGCCCATGAACTGGAAATGGATCATTTTTCCCCCTGAAACTCGTGTTTTTGTAGGCAAGGACAGCCCGTGTACTCTATTCCTGCTGGTGGCTTCCGGCACCCATATCCAGCCCTTGCCATGAATGCCTCCATGTCCAGGTGGGTCTTGGAGGGGGAGGGACCCTCATGGGCACCCTGGAGCTGGCACTGGGCTTTGGGACACTTTGCTGCACCCAGAGCATGGGCACAGACCAGTCCCAGGATATCAGGGTGGTGTCTTCAGCTGAAAATTCCCCCAGAGGCTGTGGTTGGTCCCCATGGGTGGAGGAAGGGGACATCCCATGGGCTCAGGGCATTGCTTGGGCTGGATCAGTGTCACCATCTCAAAGCTGGGGTGGGGTCTGGGGGCTTTCAGGTGCACTCATGGTCTCCAGCATGGCTTTGGGTAGTGCAGAGTGGATTTGGGGTTTGCAGAGTGGATTTGGAGTTTCTAGGGTGGATTGCGGTAGCATTGTTTTGGGGTTTCCAGTGTGCATTTGGGATTCCAGCATGTTCTCAGGGTTTCCAACTCAACTGTGTTGAGGCAGGTAATCTCTCAGCACAGGAGGTTCTCTGGGGGATCATTTGCTGCCCGTGGGGAGGTGACCACCCCACCTGTCCTCTCCCCCCACTGCAGTTTGATGTCCAGCCGCTTCTCCCCACACATGGTTCCGCCACCCACGCACGGGCTACACCCCTCAGGCATCCCACACCCCACCATCGTCTCGCCCATCGTCAAGCAGGAGCCCTCCCAGCCCAGCGCCAGCCCTGGAGGCAGCTCGTGAGTGAGGGCCAGGCCAACTGTGGGGACAGGGGCTCATCCTGGGGGTCCTGACCCCCAGTCCCACTTTCCTTGCAGGAAATCCCCCGTGGCAGTAAAGAAGGAGGAGGAGAAGAAGCCCCACATCAAGAAGCCTCTCAATGCCTTCATGCTGTACATGAAGGAGATGAGGGCCAAGGTGGTGGCCGAGTGCACGCTGAAGGAAAGTGCTGCCATCAACCAGATCCTGGGCCGGCGGGTATGGTGGGGATTCCCCCATCAGGGACCCTTCAGACCCCTGGCTTCACTTCTCCCCACGGATCAGACCTGGGGCATTGCCAGCCCAGGGAGTCCCAGGGGTGTGGTGGTGACCTGGGTGGCACTGGGATGGGGAGGGATGGAGCTTTGCAGGTCATCAGGGTCAGCAGTGTGGATTTGGGGATTCCAGCCAGCTTTGGGGTTTCCAGTGTGTGGCTTTGAGGTCTCCAACATGGCTCTGGGTGTCCTAGCATGTATTCAGTGTTTCTGGTGTGCATTTGGGGTCTCTAGCCTGTCTCTGGGGTCTTCAGTGTGGATGTGGGGGTTCCCAGCCTGGCTTTGGGGTTCCCCGAGTGGCTCTGAGCTCTTCAGCATGCTCTCCCCCACAGTGGCACTCGCTGTCACGGGAGGAGCAGGCCAAGTACTACGAGCTGGCACGGAAGGAGCGGCAGCTGCACTCGCAGCTTTACCCGACCTGGTCGGCGCGGGACAACTACGTACGTGGGGCCCTGCCTCCCCGGCCCTTCCTGGGTTCTGCCTGCTGGGCAGGGGCTGGCTGCACTTGGGGGGCAGTGTTTGGGGTGCTGGGGGCTGGCTGTGCTTGGGGGGCAGTGTTTGGGGTGCTGGGGGCTGGCTGTGCTTGGGGGGCAGTGTTTGGGGTGCTGGGGGCTGGCTGTGCTTGGGGGGCAGTGTTTGGGGTGCTGGGGGCTGGCTGTGCTTGGGGGGCAGTGTTTGGGGTGCTGGGGGCTGGCTGTGCTTGGGGGGCAGTGTTTGGGGTGCTGGGGGCTGGCTGCACTTGGGGGGCAGTGTTTGGGGTGCTGGGGGCTGGCTGCGCTTGGGGGGCAGTGTTTGGGGTGCTGGGGGCTGGCTGCACTTGGGGGGCAGTGTTTGGGGTGCTGGGGGCTGGCTGTGCTTGGGGGGCAGTGTTTGGGGTGCTGGGGGCTGTTGGTACTTGGGGGGCAGTGTTTGGGGTGCTGGGGACTGGCTGCACTTGGGGGGCAGTGTTTGGGGTGCTAGGGGCTGGCTGTGCTTGGGGGGCAGTGTTTGGGGTGCTGGGGACTGGCTGCACTTGGGGGGCAGTGTTTGGGGTGCTGGGGCTGTTGGTGCTTGGGGGGCAGTGTTTGGGGTGCTGGGGGCTGGCTGTGCTTGGGGGGCAGTGTTTGGGGTGCTGGGGGCTGGCTGCGCTTGGGGGGCAGTGGTTGGGGTGCTGGGGGCTGGCTGTGCTTGGGGGGCAGTGTTTGGGGTGCTGGGGGCTGGCTGTGCTTGGGGGGCAGTGTTTGGGGTGCTGGGGGCTGGCTGTGCTTGGGGGGCAGTGTTTGGGGTGCTGGGGGCTGGCTGTGCTTGGGGGGCAGTGTTTGGGGTGCTGGGGGCTGGCTGTGCTTGGGGGGCAGTGTTTGGGGTGCTGGGGGCAGTGGCTGTTGGTGCTGAGTCCCTGCAGATGCTCTGGGGCACCGCCAGCCCTATTTCCCCCCCACAGCATCCTCCACAGTGGCCAAAAGTCACGGAAGGACCCGAAATCCTCTTTTCCAGGGCAAGAAAAAGAAGCGAAAGCGCGAGAAGCTGGCACAGCAGCAGCAGCAGCAAAGCCACGACTCGGACAGTGAGTACCCCCCCTCCACCTCCCCCTGCACTCGGCTCCGGCCCTCACGCCGTGCCTGTCCCTGCAGGCTCCCTGCCCTCCAAGAGCAAGAAGCCGTGTGTGCCGTACCTGCCGGCCGAGAAGCCGTGTGCCAGCCCGGCCTCGTCCCACGGCAGCATGCTGGACTCGCCGGCCACGCCGTCCGCAGCGCTGGCCTCGCCGGCCGCGCCGGCTGCCACCCACTCGGAGCAGGCCCAGCCGCTCTCCCTCACCACCAAGCCCGAGGCCAGGGCTCAGCTCACCGTGCATTCCACTGTCCTCACCAGCAAAGCCACCTCTTCTTCCTCCTCCTCCTCCTCTTCCTCCTCCTCCAGCCTCAGCAGCCCGCCCTCGCTCCTCTCCAGACCCATCCCCTTTGCCTCGGTGACTCCCACGGCTCTCCTGTCATCCCCCAACTCCATCCCGGCCGCCCTGGCCGTGCTGCAGACGCAGCCCCTCTCCCTGGTCACCAAACCTGCTGACTAAGGGACAAGCCTCGCTCCCCCTCCGTCCCCTCCCCACTGTACATTGCAGAAGCCACAGTCAAGATTCAAACGCAGCCAAAACCATTATTGGTCAATATTTGACCCTTTCTGAACTCTTTGGAAGCAGACTCTGGAGGAAGGAAGCTCTGGAGGAAGAGCTGCTGCCAGCAGTCAACCTAAAGACTGTTTTTATTAAAAAAAAGGAAAAAAGAAAAAAAAAATGCAACAGACCCTCCTCAAGCTGCTGACAATGGGAATCTCCATGGGATGAGCTGAGCGCCCATCGCTGCCGTGGGGCACAGGGATGAAACCCGCATGGTGATGCCAGCACCAAACATGGCAGGTGTTGACTGGAACCGTCACTCCATCCCGGATCCAGGAGCAGGAATGCCTCCAGCTGCTCCCAGATCCTCCCATCCTGTTGCCATCCCCAGCTCTGTCCTAGCAAGGAGCTGGATCCTGCCCTGGGGATGCTGCTTTGTCGGTGCTGCTCCTGCCTAACAGTCGTGCTGGGGTGGGCAGGGTCTGGGGCTGAGCCCTGGGAGGGGTTGTGTTTTTATCACCTCAAAATCCTGTTATTTTTCACAAAAGGAAATAAAACTACAGCTGCAACTCACTGTGTGAGTGTGGTCTGTGTGGGAGGCACTTGCTACTTATCTGTTGCCGCCTTCCTGGGAAATAACCTTGGGATGGAACTCTAGTCCTGCTCCTGAGGTCCAGCATCCCCTCTGTCAATGGGCACAGGGGGATTTTGGGGTGTCTGTCAACAGTGTACAGTTTGCTGGAGTTATCCAGGCATCAGGACATGAGGGGGTTGGGTGAACCAGTGCCTGAGAAGCCAGGGGGTGGGAGTTACTGGTGTGTACTGGGTCCTCTGAGCCTGCTTCTTCCAAACCAGGCATGAAAGAGGACTAGCAGAAAACCAACCCAATGGATTTTCAACCTATTTGGAGTCCTCAGTCAATTCAATACTTGGGCATATCTTCCCTCTCCTCATATTTTAACAGGAAAAACTCCTCCATTTTTCCTCTGGAACTTACAATCTTGTTTCTGTTGCAGACTGACTAGGAACTGCACCTGCCTGGAGCTAATTTATGGGGTTCACAGTCCTGTTCCCTTCCCCTCTGGAACTTCCTGCCCTGTTCCTATCTCCCAGGCCCAGCCTGGCTGCTCTCTACCCACATCCCTCCTGCATTTTGAGGACCACAGTGTCTCCCAGTTCCCAGGCATGGCAGTGGAAACATCCCAACAATCAGTGATGGGTTAGCCCATCCTGTAGCTACTGGGTCTGGTGGGACTTTGGTGCATTTGGGAGATCAATGACACTTTTTCCTCCTGTCGTGATATTTCTCTTCTCCTTTCCAGTGCTGAGAAGCCACCAGAGAAGTATTTTTAAGGAAGTGGAGCAGCAGCAGGCACCTGTCTGCAGGTGCAGGGAAAAGGGAACTTCATGGTGACAAAGGAGGATCTACCTGTGTTTTCTAGATGTGCAAGATGTTGGCATCCATATCTGCAGCAGATGAGTCTTGGATTTGAGGATTTTCATATCAGAGCTGGGCAGAACTACAAAATCTCGCTCCTGAACCAGGCCCCAGTTATGAGCCCTTGGCTGAGCCCTGGGGACACACCTGGGGCCAGTGCCCGCTCCCAAAACTTTGTGAAAGCTCCTGATGCCTTTGCAAGCAGTAGTGGGACCTCCAGCAGGAGCATGGCTTCTCCATCCAGCTCAGGACTATCATGTGAGCAGGCTGAAATTTCCAGCTTGGAGCATCCCAGAGTCAAGTTGGGAGCCACGAGCAGAGGGTACAAGCTCACACAGCTGTTGGGTGCCACGGATCCTCCGAGTGCCTGAAGCATCCTTATTGTTGTCACACCCGAGACAACCCCAAATTTCACAGGTGTTTCCATTCCACACTCCAAATTACTTAAATTTCTTGCTTTCAAAAAAAAAAAAAAAGTGTGATTTCTGGACTGGAGCTTGATTACTCCTCGGGAGTGCCCAGGAGGAGCAGCCACGTGTCGCACAGTTGTGTGAGCACCGGATTAGGGTGTCACCCAAAACATGCGTGGCTGTGGCTTGAAAAGAGGCAAAACAGAGCTTTTTCTAAGAGAAACTGTTCCAAGAAACTGGTTTTGGTGAGGAATGCCTGGACGACATGCGGCCCCACTCTCCCCAATACCAGGAGCAGGCTGTGGACAAACAGCTCCTTGAATTGGATTTCATGGGACATTAGAGGCATGGAGAGACCTGTCACAAGAATTAGATCTGAACCAGAGCCAGACAGCTTCAAACAGATGTTGGGCTTCAGCAGTAGAATATTCCTTTGTTTTACTCAGTGTTTTCCCATACGGAAAAGGAACATCTGTTCCAATGCTTTTGCGGTGCTCGGGAGCTGAGACAGGATGGGATTATCCCTGCCAGCAGCAATTGGTCACCAAACCCTCCTGGCCTCTCTGCTCCTAGGGAAGAAGGTGAAACCAGGGATGCATTTCTCCAGTCCTGGCTGGACCTGCTGGGGCTGTCGTGGTGGAACAGATCGTGGGATCAATATATCCATCATGCCTACAGCAATACAGCTGGATAAAAATACTGGATTCAGAGTGGTTGTCCATGGAAAATGTGTCCTTTTGGATTTTATTTGTCCTCTGGAATACTTCTACAGGGGGTTTCTCTGCCCACAGCAGAGGACTGGAGCAAGTTGTTCTTTAAGGTCCCTTCCAACCTAAACCATTCCATGGTTCTAGAAGAGGACAACTCTGGGATTTATCTTTGTTGTAGAAAAAAAACCTGGATATCCAGTATATTTCCATTTGGAACGGTGTGACCAGGAGGTCTGATGGCTCCACTGCTCATATTTGGACAAGTTTTAGATAATGTTTCTCATGATTTAACAGAGCCAGGAGGTGAAATGGAGCCAGGCAGTGCAGGATGTGAGAGGCCTGGGATACTCCCCAGCAGTGTTCGGCTCTCTGGACATGCTTAAAGGGGATCCAAGTGAACTGGAGAAGGACTTGGGACAAGGGCTGGAGAGACAGGACAAGGGATATTGGCTTCCCACTGCCAGAGGGCAGATGGGATATTGGGAAGAAATCCCTCTCTGGGATGGTGGTAAAGCCCTGGCACAGGGTTCCCAGAGAAGCTGTGGCTGCCCCTGGATCCCTGGAAGTGTCCAAAGCCAGATTGGACCAGGCTGGGAGCAACCTGGGGTAGTGGAAGATGTCCCTGCCTGTGGCAGGGATGGGATTGGGTGGTCCTTGAAATCCCTTCAAACCCAAAATGTTACAAGATTCCATATTTCACAGTTGCTCCAAAGCCCCACAGCACAAGGCCCCGTGGTCCCCTGAGAAATGAGGCACTGCCACTGCCCTGGTCCTGCTTTGTAGGTGACTGGCTTTTCACAGACTGTATCCCAATCCCGTCCAGAGAAGGGGAAAAGGCCAGGAGAGAATGCAATAGAGGTCAGGAGTGGAGGGAAGAGATAGCACAGTGTGAGCAAGGTGGGACAGCTGGATCCTGCTGTGGCTGAGAGGCACAGAACAGCTGGAAGAGGGGCCAGCATGCCCATGGTGGGTGCCTATGAGGCATGGCCAGGCAGGGAGCTTGGAGCATCCATGTTGAGGATAGAGCTGGGAATGGAAATGAGCAGCTTGGTAACTCACAGGGACTATCACGTCTGCCCTCCCCAGAGCACAACAAAGCTTGGGAAATGCCTGGTGTGTCCACCTGGGGTTGGTCCAGGTGAGGAGCTGCTAGAGAGCTGTGCCTGGGGTGGAACTGGCTGCTTCATCCCTGGGAGTGCCCAAGGCCAGGTTGGACAGGGCTTGGAGTGACCTGGGACAGTGGAAGGTATCCTTAAAGATTCCATCCAGCCCAAATCATTCCCTGGATCCTTGAAAAAAGGTTGAAAACCTTCCACAAGAGGCACGGGCCCCCCTCAGCCGCAGCCCCGTGGGGTTCATTCCCAGGAGCTGTCCTTAGGGGCTCCTTGGGAGCATCTGGGAGCCAGCTTGGAGCTTTTCTGGCTGCTTTCTGGACTCAGGGTTACTTCTGTCACCTCCGCCCGATTGCTTAATTGCAGCCCCCTCCCTTCCCCAAGCCTTCCCCCTGCCCCTCAGCAGGCTGGCCAGGCACTAATTGAAAAGCCTAATGAGGTCCCAGGGGTCTCCTGCAGAGATGGAGCTAATTAGGGGCTCCACCATGAACACCAAGGTTTCTTCAAACCTCTTTTTTTTGGGGGCTGGAGGGGAGGGCACACCAGATGTCCTGTTATCCCACACTGCACCAGGGTAAGGCTGGTGCTCCACGTTCTCCGGGCTCTTGCCAAAGCAGCTGGTGCAGAGGCAGTGGCTACACTTAATACATTTTAATTAGCATCATTAAATTCTTCCATTTGCTAATTGTTTCTCCTTTTGATCCTTTATCCTGACCAGATTATCCCTCAGGGGGAAGGGGCGGGATGGGGGATGCAGACATGTCGGACGAGGTGAAGACTTTATTATCTGGACACCAGACCTTTGGACACCACATTAAAACACTCCAATTAGTGTTAATTAAGGCCAGATTTGTGTGTTCAGCCTGCTCTTGGTGGCTATTTTCAGAAAGAGTCATCTCCAAAAAGCAAATTCGCAAGGATTTATGAGAATAGATGGCACCAGTCTAGGGACACCCCAAAACTGGAATGTAGAGTTGCTGTTCAGGTGATAACATGCTCAGGTGCTGGGGTGTCCTGTGCAGCGCCAGGAGCTGGACTCCATGGTCCTTGTGGGTCCCTTTCAGCCTGGGATATTTCATGAATCCATGATCCCATGATCCAGGACCAGTAGCTGCCATCACGTTGGCTTGGGCCACATTGCGAGGGACATGAGGGGAGGTAAAGTCAAGTCACCTTATCCTGTTTGATCCCAACAGAAGTGTTGGGTCCTGGTGCAAGTCACTGGGCTCTGGGCTGGTGTCAGCCTCATCCATGGTATTTGGGCAGAATTCCATTCCCAGAGGCATTGTTGTAAATCCAGAGGAACTTGGCCTCTGCTCAATCACTCTTGACTTCCAGGGGGTGAGTGAAAGCTGAGCATGAGAAACAGCCTCAATTCTCTGTTTAAATCCCAGAAACACATTGGGCCAACTGTTCTGGTCTCCTTGGAAAGGCAGAGCCAAGCAGCAGGGATTGTTGGAATATGTTGAATTGAACTGAGATTCCCCAGAGATTGAGGGGGGAAAAAAACATGAGAGGAGAAAATCAACCGCATCTTCCGCCACACTCCAAGGCAGGATCATTCCCCAGTTATTCCCCAATCACTGTGTGATGTTTTTCTTGTGTTTTAGGGTTAAATGGAGCGACTGGAGCAGGCAATGGATCCATGGAAGATTGTGAATCCTACTGGAGACAGTGAAATTCCACTGCCTGGCTTTGGTGCTGTGTGATGGATGAGACTCCGTGGAGCAGTGCAAAGACCTGGTTACACACCAGGAAGTTCATCCTGGCCGCAGATGGAGGCAAACCCATCTAAAGGGATCTGAAAGGAAGTGTCCAAGGCCAGGCTGGATGGGCCTGGGAGCAACTTGTGATAGTGGAAGTTGTCCCTGCCCATGTCCCGGGAAAGGGCTTTAAGGACCCTTCCAAACCAAATCACTCTGGGATTCTGTGATGCCATGAAAAGCTGGCTCTTTGGCCCACAGAAGGGAGATTTAACAGTCTAAACCAGATAAATGGAAGGAAGTGAACAGTCCTGGGTGCTTGGCTGTGTCTGTCAGCGATTTCCTGCTGCTGCTGGGAATCGCTGCTGTCACACAGGGCATGCCCACTTGGGCCAGCAAAGAAAAACAACCGATTATCCAGAAAAAATGAAAAAGTATCTGAAAAAATAACATGTTATTTAAAAAAATCAAATAAAATCCGAAAAATAATAGGTTTTAATAAATAAATAAATAAATAATAGCCCAAAACCACCGGGTTATCCAAAACCAGCAGGTTGACCCAAGCTTTCCTGGAGGAAAGGAAAGGAAAGCAGCCCTGATTTCCTGCCTGCTGCCCCCAAGCCTCGCCCACTCCAGAGTCGGGAGTGCAGTCCTAGCACGTCTAGGGCTGCAGTCACTGACTTTCTCACTAACTCCCCGACCTGGACTCTCAGGGCCGGGACACAGACCCCAAACCGGCGGGTTTTACCCCAAAACGCGGCTGTGACCGCACAGGGCCCGAGCTGCCGGGCACCCGCTCCCGCCAGGGGGCGCCAACCGCCTCCCGCTGGCGCTCCCCAAGCCCCGCCCCCCGCCGGAACAAGCCCCGCCCCATCGCGCGGTCACGCCCCCATCCAAGCCCCCGCCCCATCGTGCGACCACGCCTTCAGCCACGCCCCCAGGCCGATCAGGCCCCGCCTCATCGCGCGATCACGCCCCAGCCCAAGCCCCCCCCATTGTGCGGTCATGCCCACAGCCCCGCCCCTTAGAGGGCCCCGCCCCTGCGCGGCCCAAGTCTCGCCCAAAGTCCCGCCCCTTCCCGCTCAATCTCCGCCTCCTCATCTGTTCTCGCTCTCTCGCGGCCTCTGCTCGCTCTCGCGAGATCCGTGCCCGGAAGCGGCGCTGCGGGCCGAGCCGGCGTTGAGGGGCTTGCCCGCCATGGAGGCGCCGCGGCCGCTGCTGCTCGTGGGGCTCCTGCTGCTCCTGGGGTTCCGCGCGGCGGGTGAGGGGCCGCTGGAACGCCGGCAGGGATCCCAGGGAGGGGTCGCTGAGGGACAGCGGTCGAGGGGACTATGGCAGGGGCAGGAGAGGGTAGTGAAGCGGTTGGGCTGAGGGTGGGTCAGGCACCGCACTTCGGTTGCGGGGCCTCCTCTGCCCTTGGGGCCCTCCTGCGGGACGGGTTCCTTGGGGTTCCGAGCTTCTCCCTCCCGGTCCTTCCTCTCTCTAGAGGTTCCCTTCCCCCTCTGCTCCCGCCTGCCCCCGTGGGCTCCCCCTGCTGCTGTGGCGTTTCTCCTTTCCCCAGCGGTTCCACCGTCCCTCTCGGGGGATTTCCCTTCTGCTCTCCGGCTCTCAGCACCCCCAGTGCCGACTGAGTGTGCTCCCGTGTTTGCCCACAGCAGAGACCTCGCAAACGCATGACAGCAAATCTTCCACAGTGCCTGCGGCAGCCGAGACACCTGGAGAAGCTCACAATCAAGAGGACGGGAACCTGTCCCCAGAGAACAAAAGCGAGCAGAAGAATAAAGACAAGAATGGCAACTCCCAAACAAGCGTGAGCAGCGGGACCAGTGTGGATGATGAGCAGAAGAAAAAGGAGAAGCAGAAAGACAGCACTCTGACTGGAAATGGCAGCAAAGAGGAGGAGGGGAAAAACGAGTCACAGAAAAGCAGCAGCACAGGGTCTGCTCAGAATGGCCAAGGTGCAGATAAGACTGGCGAAAGCAGCAATGGAGGAGGCGGGGGACAGGGAGAAGAAAACCAGAACAGCAACAGTGGTAGCCTAGGCAACACAGGCAGCGATGGCCAGAGCGGTACAGGGACCAGCATTAATGGCCAGGGCAATACAGGGACCAGCACTGGTGGCCAGAGTGGTACAGGGACCAGCAGCGATGGCCAGGGCGGTACAGGGACCAGCACTAATGGCCAGGGCAATACAGGAACCAACACTGGTGGTCAGGACGGTGCAGGGACCAGCACTGGTGGCCAGAGTGGAACAGGGACCAACACTAATGGCCAGGGCAATACAGGGACCAGCACTGATGGCCAGGGCAATACAGGGACCAACACTGGTGGTCAGGGCAATACAGGGACCAGCACTGGTGGCCAGGGCAATACAGGGACCAGCACTGGTGGTCAGAGCAACCCAAGCAGTGGCACTAGTGGCCAGGGCAGTACAGACACCGGCACTGGTGGCCAGACTGACAGCCACAACGCCAACAATGAGCAGAGCACAGACCAGAATGGCAACCAGCCAGACAACCCCGGGAAGGAGGGCACTAAGGAGAACGACAGTGAGAAGAACAAGGCTGACACCAGCAAGAGCAGTGACAACAAGGGCAGTGAAAACACAAATGACAGCAACAGTCAGAACAGCGCCAACAATGACAAGCAAGAGGGCAGCAGTGACAAGAACAAGGCTGGCACCCAGGGCGGCGAGGCCAGCAATGGGCACACGAATGGGGGCACTGTCCAAGACAGCAGTGGTGGGCAGCAGGTCCAGACTGAGACCCAGGGCAGTGCTGGTGAGGGCCAAGGCACTGCTGGTGGTGAGCAGCCTCAGGGCCAGGACAATCCAAAGAACTCCCAGGAGGACCAAAGCTCTGTGACACACTCTACTGTGGAGGGCGACAACTCTGTGCAAAATGAAGAAAACACCGTGGAGGATGTGGCTGATGCTGAGGATGGCAGGGACACCTCCTTGGATCAGGACAGAGAGAAGAGTGTTCCTTCCCTGCCCAGGGCCCGCTCAGAGAGCAGCCACTTCTTTGCCTACCTGGTGACCACAGCCATCATTGTTGCAGCCCTGTACGTGGCCTACCACAACAAACGCAAGGTGAGCAGCCCTGTTCAAGCCCTGAGGGCTGGGATTGGCACCCGCCCGGTTTCTCGCCAGTATCTCCTGGTTTGGTTCATGCTCATGTGGTCCCACAGCAGTGGGAGGGAGAGGAGTCAGATCTAGTGCAAACTGAGTGTTCTCAGCTCTGCTGCTGATTTTCAGCCAAGAGGTGAAAACATGAAGGGGTGTGAGATTCCTGTATCTTTTCTCTAACAACTTCTTACTGACAATTTTCTGTAGCAGGTTGCACAAGATTGGGGTTGTTTTTCCTCACATAAAGCTGATTTTGAGGGAGGAGAAAGAAAACAAATTCTTACTGTTTTCTGCCTGTTGAGCAAACCTCACTATCCATCTTAGCTGGGGTCAGGTACTGGCATTTACGTATTTCAAGTGCTTGGTCACAGGAAAAAGGGTTGCAGAAGCTGGTAAATGAAAAACCACAAGTGAGCCTATGTTGGAAGCTGTTATTCCACTCACCCTGTCTCCGTTTTTCTTCCTCCAAAGATCATTGCTTTTGCTCTGGAAGGAAAAAGATCAAAAACTGGTCGACGGCCCAAATCTGGTGATTATCAGAGACTGGATCAAAAGGTGAGACCCAGCCCAAAGTGGGGGTTGGTGTGCCTGGAGTGTGTTGGAAATACAAAATATTGGCCCTTTGCATTAGGAGGGGTCCCAAAGCCCCAACTCAGTCAGTTTGGGAAAGCAGAGTTTGGTGTTGAAAAAGGGTTTTGCCAGGAAATGAAAAAAGTAAGACAGAAAATTGCTGGCAGAGCTGACCCAGGGCTCAGGTGGAACAGTCTGGAGCTGAGCTGTTCTGAGTGGCTTTGTCACTGATCCAAATGACTTGTCAGAGGGGATTTTAGTGGGAGAAGGATAGGATCTGTGGAGATCCTTTCTTCCTTGAAACCTTTTTCCACCTCTTGCCCTTCAAGGCAGATGTGCCTGTAGTTATTTTCTGCTATAGGAAGAGGAAAGGTATCAAAACAAAGACAAGAGCTCGTTTTTGCTTTGGGAGCCTCTCAAAGCAGCAGAGTGATTCTGCTGAGGTAATTGAGTGATTGAACTTTGAGGTAATTCCAACCTTCTCTTTTGCCTTTCCAGATCTAGATTCCTCCTCAGATGATGACGGCCGCTGATGGGAATACAGTGCTGCCACAGTTGGATTTCAGTCCACGGGAAGGAGGGAAAATGCTTTTTGTTTTGCACCTGCACCTTGATGAAACCTCTCACTTCCCCAAATTGCTCCTTTCCCAGCTGCCTTGTTTTTCCCCTGGGTGTCTGGCTGCTGGAAAAGCTTGTCCCAGAACTGCACACCCAGAACTTCTGTGTCCCAATGCAATGGAATTTGCCATCTGCTGGACTGACCCCTCCTTCTTGGGGGGAAATTAAGCATCTGCTGCACAATGAGCCATGGGACTGTCCATTGCCTGGGAATGAAGCTGCCTTGGTCTACTTCTCCTTCTCCTCCATCCTTTGGGTTTGGATACTCAGGTTGGGAGCATGTGGGTTCTCTTGCACTTGTTTGGAACTGATCCACCATAGATACGGATTTGGGTTTTCTCTCCCTGATTAGTTTTCCAGTTTGACACCCAGATTCTCTTGTTCATACATGCCTTTGGCCATGCTGAAGCAGTTTCTGTGGTGTACCTCAAACCCTTCATGCCCTGTGCAGTTCAGCTGTGTTTGCACTGGGGGTGTTGGTTGTGGTGTGGTGCTGTGGAGGAGGGGGTCAGGCTGGGGAAGCACCATGCCCTGTCGGGGTCAGGAATTCAGATGGGAAGATTGCTTCCTCTCCCTTGTCAAGTGTAGAAAAGAAGGAATGTAAATCCCTGAGGAGTTTGGGATGAGTGAAGCTTCCAGTCCCTCCAGTTGTAATGGACTGGTGCTGGTCAGACCAAGGGCTGCCAAAGGCATTGGTGCCCCAGCTGGACCTGTGAGGTGGTTTTCATTCCTGTAGTTCCTTTCCCCAGACGTTTGTTCAAGCTGGGATTTTCTGGAGAGGGCACAAAGTACCTGCTTGGCTCCTGCTTTGGATTTCCCCAGGCAAAAAAAAAAAAAAAAAAAAAGAATTTGAGGAACCCAGAGCTCTTCACACGGGCACCCAGCTGCACCACTTCAGGTGCCAGGCATGTGCCAGTCCCACACTTGCCGACTGACTGCATGGGGAGAATCCCAGGATGATTAAATTCCCTCCTGTGGGGCTTTTTTCTGGCCTTCCCAGACTTGGGAATAATCAGCTCCTTGCCTGTGGTCGCCTTAGACAAGGGCAGAGCCATTTTCTGGTCACTGTGAAAGCTGCAGCTCTAGTTTTGATTTCCTAATAGTTCATTCCAAGAGAGGAAAGAGGGCTTGACCTTCTCCAAACCCTAAAATCATCCTTTCCCTTTTTGCTGGCTCTTGGCAAGCATGAGGGACATGAGAGTCCCTCTTGGCTTTAAAGAGTTCTCAGAGTTTCTCTAGGAAACATCTAGGATGCTAAAAGGAGTTCCAGGAGTTGTTTAGGAGAACAGGAGGGTGGAGGGAAGGAAAAGGGAAACAGGGCTGGGAATGTCCTGCACCAGAGCTCCTGTGGGATCAGCCAGGCTGGGGGGGCTGCTTTAGGGCAGGGTCAGGGAGGGGAGCACTCTCTCTTTTGGCTGGTGACAGCAGGGAGACAAACCCCATTTCCAGTGTGTGGAATTCTGTGTGCTCCTGGGTTGCTCCAGCCAGGCTTTTTTGGAGTGTGTGGGCTTTTTGAAGTGTGCTTGCTTTGTCCTGTTGGTTTGTTTGTTTTTGGTTGGTTTTTTTAAATTGAATGGTAATTTAGAACTTTTTTTTTTTTTTCCTACTTATTTTTCTATCCTGGGAGCTGTTTCAAATCCTCTCTTGCTCCAAGCTGTGGGAATCCCACCCTGCTGCCAACAGGGGAGGGAATATTTTGGACCTCAAAACACCTCAATCCCAGGCTGAGCCAAGCACAAGCTCCTTAGGATAATGAGGACACACCTCACAGCTCTGCAAAGCACTGGGTGTGGGAAGAGGCAGATCTCACACCAGGCTGAGCTGGGGGGTTTTCCCCAAAAATCTCCCTGCCAGCATTTCCCGAGGCTGGTGTGTTCTACCAACAGTCTGGGCTGCCCAGATCTCTGGGAATTGCTCCCAGTTTGTTGAGTCTCATGGTGTTTATGTGATGTGTCCCAAAGGGATCAAGGTGCAGAGAACCTTTCCCTTTGGATACACGTGCTTTCCATGGATGGTGTCTGTTGGTACAGAGGGTTTTTTTTTTTTTGCCAAATACTTCTACTTTTTTGGGCTTGAACCAGCACATGATTTGTTTTCTGCTGCAGTGAAATGCACCTTGCTTGGAAGGATCAGAATTTTTTACAGTTCTTTGTACCGTTTTTTTTTTTTATTATTTTCTGTGTGGTGAAATCAGTAAATGGATTAAAAAAGATCGAAGAAAGGTTGAATTTTCACTTCTCTCTCGGTTTTGTTTTTGTCATGTTCTTTGCATGGTTTTCATTGACACCTGGCACCAAAGGTTCAGGGTGGCTCCTCTTTATGCAAAACAATTTGATTTTGATAAAAACACCTGGTTTTGTGGAACTGTTTGTGCTCAGAGCTCCATGTGCAGCCGGAAGGAAACCAGACAGGCCCAGGCCAGAGCGGATTTGAAGTTTCCAGTCTGCTTTCCAGGACCCAGTATCAGCCCAGCTCCATGGGGGCTGGCACTGCGTGGTGTGAGGTCAGGGCCCAAGAGGAGATTAAACTGCTCTGGACAGAGCTTAGTCGTGAGCTCTCTTCTTGGATTTCTCCTTGCTCCTCCAGAGAACCCCAGAGGGTAATCCCAGGACGTCCTAGCTTGTTGGAGCAGCAGCAACTAGGAGCTGGAAAAGAGAGTGGTGTGGCTGCTGCTGCTGCCAGCAGGAAAGAGGAGGGAAGTCCCAGGGGAAGAGGAGGTGCCTGATCCCCAGCACATGGTGAGGGTGCTTCTGCAGAATGTTTCCTGCAGGCTGTAGAAGAAACTCTCTGCTTTTCCCTAAAAGGAGGAAGTCTCTCCTTCCACTCTCCCCTCCAGTCCCGATGGGCTGGGAACAGGGAGGGCCACTGGTTTCCCTGGGGATGGGGTTACTGACAGCTTGCAGGAAAAAAGAGTGAAAATGGGGGATTAAATGAAGATTGCCATGGGCATGTGTGGTTACAGACCCTCCCGTTCCAAGCCTTGCTGCAAGGGGCTCAAAGCACTGCTCTGCTCTGTGTCCTTAGGGTGATTTCCCAAAAAAAACCCCTGCATTGTGCTCCAAGAACTCTGAACCCCTTGCCTGCTCTCACCCTGATCTGAGAGGGCTGGAAAGGCCCCAGGATACTTTGTCAGGCAGAGTAGGTGCGGTGGGGCAGGAGCAGCCCCTCAGGTCAGGTCCTGTCCCTGCGTGCAGGAGGCAGTGGGACCATGCCAGGGGTGGGGAGTGCCCATGGGGTCGTGCCCAGGAGTCAAAGTCCACAAGTGCAAATCATGGCAAATAAAATCAGAAATGCTTTGCCAGCTGGGTTGGGCGCTCCTTATCGAGCTGGATTGCTGAGACATTCCGATAGAGGCAGTTTAGCACAGAGGCCCCGAGGGTGCAGGAGGATTCATGCATGAGAAACTGGGCGAAA
Organism: Catharus ustulatus; assembly: GCF_009819885.2. Lineage (NCBI taxonomy): Eukaryota > Metazoa > Chordata > Aves > Passeriformes > Turdidae > Catharus > Catharus ustulatus. Next base: position 4,947,960 of record NC_046247.1, on the reverse strand, counting down.
CTGGGCACTGATCTGGGGGCTGGGCTTGGTCTGTGCCCTTTCAACCCTCCTGCTCCTGCACTGGAGACTGCTGCCAGCTGGGGGTTGGGCTCTGCTCCCAGAGAACAGGGGCAGGACAAGAGGAAATGGCCTCAAGCTGTGCTGGGAGAGGTTCAGATTGGATATTGGAAAAGTCCTCTATGGAAATGGCAGTTCAGCTCTGGCACAGCTGCCCAGGGCAGTGCTGGAGTCCCCATCCCTGGGGGGATTTAGCAGCTGTGTGGATGTGGTACAGGGGGCAGTGGTAGTTTTGGCAGTGCTGGGGGAGCAGTTGGACTTGATGGTCTTGGGGCTTTTCCAGCCCAAATGATTCCATGGTTCTGTGAAATGCTGCTGCATCCATTCCCTGACCCCAGTGAGCCCAAACCCTGCAAACTCTGCTAACCACCCTGGGCTTATTTTATCTTTTGCTGGAAGCTTTGAATCTTACACTGCCTCCTGAGCAAATATGTGAACCTGAGCTGATCTCACAGCAGGTATTTTCCTTATGGGCAGGGCACCAGCCAAACACACATCAGCTTTGCCTCTGCAAGACAGATTCCATGGCCTGGGAAGGTTTGTTTGGATTTAAAGAACCACCAAAATGACTGAGATGGCATTTGCAAGGTTGGAGCTCTTTGGGTTGAGAAAAGCAGGAGGAAAGGCAGGCTTGGGTCTCCTCAGAGCTGTGGGAACCATGGGGATGCTGCTGGGAGGAAGGTTGGGTGTCACTGCACTGTTCTGTGCCTGAATCAGGTGGTTTTGCTCTGCAGAAGTCTCTGGGAAGAGGACCTGGCTGGTTAAAGCCTCCCCCCAACAGCTCTGGTGCCTCCAGGTTCAGCTGCTCATCTTTCCAGAGGAATTTTTGCTCAGTGCTCCTTGTCCCTTTCTCTCCATGTATGACAGGGAACAAGCTGTTGCTGGTCACCCCTCAGGTTTTGCCCCTCAGGACCCCCCTGTCCTGGGGAGAACAGATGTCTCCAGCAGGTTGGGAGTGAAGCAGGGTCTTGGTGCCCACCCTGCAGGAACGTGGATCTGCAGGGACTGGGAAGGGATGCACAGCCTGCAGGGTGAAAGGAAGGACAGGAACGCTGGCTGTGCCATGGCCCTGCTTTGTCCTGTTTTTCTGGCAAAAGTAAACTCTTCTGGCTGATGTTGGTGCATCAGGGCCTCTTCCTTACCTGGACCATCTCCGTGGCCCAGGGAGGGATGGGAAGGCAGTCAGAGGTTCCACCTGGATCAGCCTCCAGGTCCTCACTGTCACACTCCACATGGGGCCTGTGGGAACCAGGGCCACCTTGAGCTCCCCCAGTTCTGCTCTCTGGGGGCCTTGGGGGCTCCCTGGGGGCCTCTGACCCCAAACAAGAATCCATGGCTTAGGAGAGACCTTAACAAACCACCCAATTCCCACCCCTGCCTTGGCCAGAGACACCTTCCACTGTCCCAGCCTGCACCAAGCCCCATCTAGCCTGGCCTTGGACAATTCCAGGGATCCAAGGGCAGTTACAGCTCCTCTGGACACCTGTGCCAGGACCTCCTCACCCTCACAGTGAAGAATTTCTTCCCAAGATCCTATTCAGCCCTGCCCTCTGGCAGTGAGGAGTCATTCCCTGTGTCCTCTCTCTCTAGCTCTTGTGCCCAATCCCTCTCCAGTTCTCCTGGAGCCCCTTTAGGCCCTGGAAGGGACTCAGCTCTCCCTGGAGCCTTCTCTTCTCCAGGTGAACATTCCCAGCTCTCCCAGCCTGGCTCTAGAGCAGAGGAGCTCCAGCCCTTGGAGCAGCTCCATGGCCTCCTCTGGGCTTGCTCCAGCAGCTCCACATCCCCCTGGTGCTGGACCCAGAGCCAGAGGAAGCTCTGCAGGTGGGGTCTCACCTGGACAGTGGGGCTGCAGAGATGCCCAGAGCAGCCTCCCTTGTTCACTGCTGTGCCCAGAGCAGCCTCCCCAGTTCACTGCTGTGCCCAGAGCAGCCTCCCCAGCTCACTGCTGTGCCCAGAGCAGCCTCCCCAGCTCACTGCTGTGCCCAGAGCAGCCTCCCCAGCTCACTGCTGTGCCCAGAGCAGCCTCCCCAGCTCACTGCTGTGCCCAGAGCAGCCTCCCCAGCTCACTGCTGTGCCCAGGGCACTCCAGCGTGCACTCCCCAGGGGCTTGACTCTGGGTGATCTCTTTGCAGAGCTCACCTTCTCTGCAAATTCCATCCCATCACTGAATTATCTCTTTGCTCAGTGATCTAATCCTCTTTGCCAGATCAGCCTTCAAGCCTCTTTCCAGGGCTCCTTTCCAGCACGGTCACACTATTCTCTACTTGGTCACACTGCTCCCTGCTCAGGAACTGGACTCTGGGGTTTATTTTTCTCCTACTCCATCAGCAGCTCACAGCTGGGCTTCTCCCAGCCCTGCCCTGGGGGGGTTGCTGTCCCCAAACAGCACCATGATGGGACTTCAAGTCAACTTTTATGAATTCATTGACATCCAGTTGGTGTCTGGGAGGAGTATTTGCTCCCAGTGATGTCCTGTGTCATGGCACACTGTGATTTCAGCCCCAGCAGTTCAAAGGGTACAAACCACTGGGAAAAATGGGGACACTGAGGATGGCAGAGGCTGCATGCTGAAGGAGAGACACCTGTAGAGATGGTGGGAGGCTGCTGGAGGAGGCTGTAGTGAGCAAGGAGACTTCAAGATATGTGAAAGCATCAAAAAGGAGGCATGAAGCATAAAAGAATTGAGATGGACAGCTGTAGTGGGAAGCTGGGAAGTGAGGAAGGGATCAAGGAGGGACCAAAGCCCACAATTAAACGAGATCTGTACTGGCAGCAGTTCCAAACCTCATGCTGTGCCAGTCCAGTGCTGCCCAAACCCAGCAAAATGTGGGGAAATTCTCATCCAGCATCTGCTTTATCTGGACAAAGATGTTTCAGGGCATTTTGGTGAGCGCTGGGCACTTCTGTGATCAAATCTGGAAAATCTGTGTCAGATTCATGGGCTTTGAGCCACAGCCCAAGGTGCCCTGATGCTCACGAAGGACTCACCGTGCTCACAGCAGTACCCCAAGTCCTGGGAATTCCTTCTTCCCATGGCTGTCAGCTCCAGAGAGGTGGGAGGTAAATCCACATTGGCCAGCTGGTTTTCCTCACTTGGGTTCCCAATTTATGGCTGTTCTGCCATTATTCCTCCCCAAAACATGGCTGGTGCAGGACAAACCCCCAGCAACACGTTCACATCGATGGGGCTGTCCCTTCTCCTTTCCCTTCCTGTTCCACTTTCCATTCTGCTTTCCCTTCCCCTTCTTTTCTCCCTCACAACCCCCAGCCCCACTGACCCATCATGAGGCACAAATCCCAGATCATTATCACTATTTTATTAATTCCAGTCTCACGTGCTTCCCTTCCAATCTGGAGAGGACTTTGATCCTGTTCCCAAGCTTTTACCAGCAGACAGAAGGACTTTGTTCTGCTAAAGGAGCGTGTGTTTGTACCACTGATGTCTTGGGGCCATGGGGGGAGAGCAGTACTGCAGGGCTGGGGTCCTGCTGCTCCCAGGAATGACTCTGGAAGCACTGAACAGCCTGCAAGCCCTGCTGCTCTCAGACAGCTCTGGGGCTGCAGGTGGAGGTCAGTGATCCTGATGGATCAAGCAGCCACGGGTGATACCATGGGAGCTGCTGGGCCATGCTGGTACCTGTTGGTGCCACCTGTTTTGACTTCTCTCCTGGCCACGACAGCTCTTGGGGATTCCCTTCATGGCCAGGGACCAGCACTGGACACAGTGGTGGAGGGGGATGCATTTTTTTGGTGGGGGTGAGGTCCAACACAATCTGTCTGGGAATGAGAACTGTGTCTTCCTGGACTGAAATCCCTCGGCATGGCATAGAGACGGATCTGCTACAGGTGTGTGACAGCTGAGAGTGAGGTGGGGGTGATGTGGTGGGGGTGATGTGGTGGGGAGCAGGGGTCCCTGGTGGTGGGATGGTGACCTTTAGTCTCCTTTCTTGGAGTTGGCGGCCTGCAAGCGCATCTTCAGCCTCACCACGTCCATGTAGAGGTTGCGCTTGAGGATGGTGCTGGCGCAGATGAGGGCTCCTTGCAGGGCTCCCATGAAACCCCCCAGGCACAAGTCCTGCCCTGAAAGGAGGGAGCAGCAGATGAGGTTCCCTTGTGAGTGGCCCTCACTCCCCATTCCATCTCAGCCAACCGCCAGTGGTGGTTTGGGCATCACCTTTGCCACCTTCCAGCTGCCCCCACACCATCCCTGGGGTCTGAACCCACCACCCCCTCCCTTGTCTGACCTTTCCTTGTCTCCAGCAGGAAGAGGGCCTCATCCTGCCCTACTGTGCATTGGGCAAGGAGACAACCTCCCAGAGCTGGAGGAGCACAGCCCCTTCCTCCTCCTCTTGGCACCGTGGAGCTCTACTTTTCCAGGCGTTATTCTGTTGCCCCACAGCAGCTCTTCCCTTTATTCCATTTCAGGATTGAAGGTTTTCTCCCCCCCATCCCACTCCCCCAGAGCTGTCCCCATCTGAGTGGCCCTGTCACCTGTCAGGTAAAGGTTGGGCACAGCTGTCTCTGCCCGCATGGTGGCAATGGCTTCCATCTGCAGGCGGGGGATGCCGTGGTCAATGCCGTAGAACTCTCCGTGGGGACTGGAGATGTAGTGCTGGTTGGTGAGGGGAGTCCCACCCGAGAGGTACTCAATCTGCAGGGGGACAAGGACAGGGTGGTCTGCAGGGGCAGCAGGACGAGGGGCCATTGCAAGAACCTGGGTGTGGGGGCTCCTCCCAGACCCTGGGGTGGTGGTTCTGGCCAGGTTTTGTCCCAGGATTGTTCTGGAGGATCATCCTGGGATGATGCAAGTCTGCCCAGGTTGGATGGGACTTGGAGCAACCTGGTCTAGTGAAAGATGTCCTTGCTCATGACGGGGTGGAACTGGATGAGCTTTATGGTGTTTTCCAACCCAAACCATTCCATGACTCCATGGTCATTGGGTAGGTAGAGGGGACCCAGAGAGGAGTTGGAGGACCCCTGAACCCTGAGTTTAGGACCTCTGAACCCTGTGTTTCCTCACCCGGCCTTCAATGCGAGGGTAGAGCTTGAAGACAGTCTGCATGATGGCATCCACAAAAGCCTTCTTCAGGTCCTCATAGTCATCCCCCCGCTTGTGGACCTGCTTGTCCTTCCACTCCTCGAACCACTCATACCTGGCGAAGGTGACGATGGCCAGCGTGGATTTACCTGCAGAAGGACAAGGCTGGGGTGTTTGTCCATCTGCACACCCTCATCCTACCCTGTCACTGCCCCAAACCCTCCCCATCCACACCTGGGAGATGTCCCCAGATCTTTGGGGTTCTATGTCTTTCATCCAGGTATCCCAAAGACTGTACTCCATGAGACCTTTGCTCAGCAGCTTTGATCACAGATAGCTGAGTAGAAACTCCTTGTTTGGGATCACCAAACCCCAGCAAGAGTTTTGAAGCCTCTCTCAAGCACTTGTGGCTAGGTGTCAGCCTTACCTGGGTGCCTCATTTGCCAGGTGGGGTCCTTGGACGATGGCGAAGTGACAAAGAGGACAGGGATGTTGTTGGCAGCTTCTTCTCTGGACAAAGCCAGGTAGCGCTTCATCCTGTACGAGAGGGAAGCTGGGGTTCAGAGCACACCTTCCCCTCAATCCCCCTTAGGGCCAAATCCCCATTTTCTGAGTCACTGCCCAGGAATTCATTTCCTTATGCTCAGTGAAGCACATCCAAGGTGAAGCCAAACCTACATTCCATCCAGGTCGCTCCCTGGGAACATGAAGTAGTTGGTGGGTTCCAGCCCCAACTCTTCCCTCGAGCCATTGAGGCCGACAAAGACAGTGAAACCTCCCTCTCCGGGGCTGACCATGCGGAGCTGGGACTGGATCTCTGCAATGTGGAGGGAAAAAGGGGGGATTAGTCTGTTCTGGGGGAAATAAGGCATTGCTGGGATCCTAAGATACAAAGAAGTGGTTTCTCCAATCCAAACCCTGACCCTTCCACCCAGCTGGGACCCTTCCACCTAACTGTGCCCCTTTCCAGGCACCTCTGTCCCCTTCCACCCAACCATTCCTCTTCCCCCTATCCCTGCCCCTTCCAGAATATTTTCTGGCATTCCAACTTTAAGTGGACATTCCATCAACTTCCACAAATTTTGGGCCCCTGCACTGTGTTTTTTATGAAATCCTCACACCAAGCCAGGACTTTGCAAACTACAGCCAATTTGGGCCAATTAATTCAAGCTTAATAAAACCCCTGTGAAGAAATGAGCGGCCAGGGCTGGGTTTTGAGGGCTGTGGCACAGGAGCGACAGGGGCTAATTGATAAATCTGCTTTCCGACGCGGCTCAGGATGGGATTAGCGCCGGAACCCTGCTGGAGCCCAGTGCTGACGCCGTACCCGGCAGAGCCCGCGCCGCTGCCGGCAACAGCCTCTCGTAGGTGTTGAAGATCCCGGCATCCGAAATGATCACGGGAGCGAATATATCCACCGAATCTTGGCCTTTTTTGACAGTCACTCCTGGGAGGGAAAATCCAGAAGGAGAAGAATGAGGTACTAGAGAAAGGAACCCCACTTTGGGGAGCAGCCCCATGTCCTGTCCCAGGCCGATGCTCACCGCAGGCTCTGCCCTGAGCGTCCAGCAGGATCCTCTGCACTGGTGCCTTCCCAAACACGTTGCCTCCGGCCTTCCGGATCACGGGAATGATGTGGAAGGCAATTTCCCCGGCCCCACCCTTGGGGTACCAGGCACCTTTGAGGAAGTGAGTCACCAGGATGCTGTGCATGGTGAAGCTGGCCTTAGAGGGGAGCACACCTGGGAAAAGAGGCAGTCGAGGTGAGTTTGGGCAAACCATGGGTTTGGAGCTTATCCTAAATATTTTAGGATGAGGAACACCCTGGATGTGACACTGAGAGGAAGGTGAGGAAACTGGAGGAGTAGGAAGGATATCGGGTGTGGGTGTCCCCATGGAAAAGCCCATGGTCGCCAACCTGACCAAGTCATGGGGAGCTGTGAGCAAAGCCCAGGCAATGGGGTGGAGGGAAGGGGGAGGCTCGGGAATATTCCCTTGTATAGGAAGGATGTTACCCCATGGGGAAGATGAAGAATGCAGAGGGGAAGAGATGGAGATGAGCAATGGGGACATGTCACCTGCCAGTGACTTGGGGACAAGGATGCTGGCAAAGCATCCACTACAGCATCCCTGCAAACCTTCCAAAAGGTAAAAAAGGGGGTTCTTACCTTTCTTCTGTTTCTAAAGGGTTTAACATCATCCCAGAGCTTCCTGGTCACCTACCATAGGTGGGGAAGATGTAGCTGAGGACAGCCCGGAGCTCAGGGTTGGAGGTGAGACCATCCACCACCTCCTTGAGGCTGTGTGAGGCCAGGCGGGAGAAGGAGCAGAGACGTGGGAGCAGCCTGGAGCGGATCAGGAGCCTGGCTAGGAACCACGGGAGCATCTTCAGGATCCCCAGCAGCACAACCCCGCGGCCAGCACTCTGTGGGGAGAGCCAGGGGCTCAGACACACCCCAAAGATGCTCCAAAGCATTTTTTCCCCTTAAATTCTCTCCTAGGGGCAAGGGGAGTACTGGCTTCCCTCAAAAACCTTTCTTTAAGAAAAGCTTCCCCAAAAAAGCTTCCCCACTGAAACTCCTCCAAAAAGGTCCTCCCAAAAAACTCCCCCAAAAAGCTTCCTAAATAAATGGTTCTTCAGAATAACTTCCTTAAAGAACTCTGCCCCAACTCCCTAAAGAACTTCTTCCATATAGAAATCTCCCCCAAAACACCTGTGATGTTGCATTTTTGAGGCAGAAAGGGGCGATTTTGCATGTGTTTCCCACACTTTTGGGGTGATGCCATTATTCCCTGTGGGTACCCAGTATCCAGGTGCCAGGGGGATTCCCCTCCTTGTGCAACTCCCCAGATCCAAACTCCCCTCATTTTACCCCACCCAGATCCAACTCTACCTTCACCAACCGCTGGAACTCATCAATGGCTGCTGCCTCCCCGGGGAACTGCTCCTTCAGCCTCTGGAAATACTCCCTCTTCCCAGAATGGATGTGGAAGGTCTTGCCAGCACCCTGAGGGTCCCCCAAAACCACAGCATCGTAGGTGGCCGGGAGCGGGGCCCACTCCAGCTGCCCATCTGTCAGCTGGTCCACCAGGAACCGCATCAGAGAGCCCTCCTCCATCTGCCCCACATAGTGGATCCCTAAAACAGACATTTCTTCATTTATTTTCCTCTTTTTTGCTTTATTTTCACTTTTTTTTTTCCCACCCCAGGACGCACCAAACCCACCCCTTATTTATCCATCCCCAACCCATCAGCTCCATGTGAAAAGGAAAGAGAAAATATGGGATACACCCGCCTCCCAACATGGGGTGAATGGCACTGATCATAGTGTTTTTAGACGGTAATTTTGGCATTTTGTCACGCTTTGCTATTCATCTCTGCTGTAAATAATTAATCTTGGAGATTCGCGGACATGCACAGCCAGACTTTGTCTTGGCAAAAGAAGTTTATCAGCAAGATATGTCCTGAGGTGACGTTCCCCATGCTGGGAATTACACAGGGGTTGGACATGGGGAATTTGGGGGGTTTGATATCCTACACTCAGAGGATTTTGGGGTGAAAAGCAGGAAAATGGTTTGTCTAACGCGAGGTGTGTGCTGGGCAGCCCTGGTGCTCACCCCAGTGAGTGCGATTCCCATTCTGAGGGTATCCCACGGCCCCTCCCTTGGACCTGGGGGAAATTTGGGGAATCGTACCAGTGTCAAACTCAAAGCCCTTCTCGGTGAAGGTGTGGCAGCATCCCCCCAGCTTCCCGTGCTGCTCCAGCACCAGCACACGCCAGCCAGCCTTGGCCAGCAGCGCCGCAGCCGCCAGGCCACCGATGCCGCTGCCCACCACGATGGCATCGAGCTTCTGGGGCACCTTTTCTGCCGAGAACACTGAGGGGAAAGCGGGGCGTCACCGGGAGGGCACCCCACAGCACGGGGGACCCCCGAAACCACGGGGGTGACACTGGCGGGGACAATGTCACCCCGGGGTCTAATGAATGCTGGGGGGCGATGCCACCCTGGGCTGTTGGTGCCAGCCCGGGTTTAATTCCGCCGGGCGGGGTTGATGGCCCGGGGGTCCCGTACCTGTCTTGACGACGGTCCTGCGCACAGCCTTGTCGGTGACGAGCGGGGCGGGCGGGCGGCGGCTGTCGGTGGCGAAGGGGTTGGGGCTGCCCGAGAGCAGCGGGAGCAGGAGGAAGAGGAGGGGGAGGAGGACAAGGAGGAGGAGGAGGAGAAGGGGGCCGAGGAAGAGCAGCGCCTGCAGCCACATGGCTGTGGGAGATCCGCGCTGCCCCGCGGAACCGGGAACAACGGTAGGACCTGCGGGGACAGCAGGAACGGTCACAGCGGGGACGGAGGGGTGGCTCCGGCACTGGGCGGGGGGACCGCGGGGAGGGGCGGGAGAGCGGGGGCGGGAACTGGGAACTGGGAGCTGGGACTGGGCACAGGGAGCGGGCGTTGCGATTCTGGGAGCTGGAAACAGGAAATAGGAAGCAGGCACTGGGAGCTGGGACTGGGACCTGGCACTGCTATAGTGGGAGCTGGCAGTGGCATACTGGGACTTGGGACTGGGAAGTGTCATCGGGCACCGGGAGCTGGTCCTGGACGCTGGGAGTTGGGACTGTGCAGTGAGAGTTGACACTGGGCACCAGGAGCTGGCACTGGAAGCTGGCGACGAGAGCTGGCACTGGGATAATGGCAGCTGGGACTGGCATACTGGGAGCTGGGAACTGAAACTGGGCGCTGGCAGCTGGCACTGGGCGCTGGGACTGGTCGCCTCGGTGCAGGTCCCGGAAGCCCCGAGAGCCGCTCCGGGCACCGGCCCCGTTTCAGCTCCGCCCCTTGTGCCCTGCCCCGCCCCTCGGGCCCCGCCCCGCCCCTCGGGACCCGCCCACACCTCGGGCCCCGCCCCACACCTTGGGCCCCGCCCCACACCTTGGGCCCCGCCCCTCGGGCCCCGCCCACACCTTGGGCCCCGCCCCGCCCTTGTACTGACAGTCGCGCTCCTGCGTCTCCTCATCGCGCGGTGCACGCCGGTAGCTGTAGTCCCGTGCTCCCTCCCTAGCGGACGGAGGTGCGGACTGCAGCTCCCGGCGTGCAGCGCGGCCGCTCCTGGGCAGTGTGGCGGCCTCGGACTGAGGGAATCTGAAGGGTCTGAGAGACTGAACGGGGGCTGGAACGGGCTCCTGAGGGGTTGGGAGGTTCTGAGGGCAGCAGGAGGCTCCTGAGGGGTCCGGGGGCACTGGGAGGCGGAGGGGTGCTGAGGGCAACAGGAGGCTCCTGAGGAGTTGGGGGTGCTGAGGGACCAGGGGGACCCTGGGTGGGTTGGGAGATTACCGAGCGGCTGAGGGGTGCCTGGGAAGAGCTCCTGAGGGATGGAGGTGCTGAGGGTTTCAGGATAGGGGATCCCTGAGCGGGTTCCTAAGGGCTAGGGTCGTTCTGGGGGTGTCAGTCGCTGGGACACCCCCATTCCACCACCTGATCCCCTCCTCTCCCGCAGGCCATGAGCGGCGCCGGGGGCTCGGAGCGGCCGGAGGAGCGGCAGCGCGTTGTACCCCCGGCAAGTCCCGCCCGTGTGTGTCCGGACGGAGCCCCCCCAGCCCCTCACGTCAGGGGTCTCGACCCCCCCACTTACCCTCATTGCTCCATTTCTACTGTTACAGCCACATAAAATCATCTTGAGGGTACAGACCCCCCTGAAGGGGCCTGAGCCACTTTCCCGCGGGGCACAGGGGCTGTTCCCTGGGGGAAAAGCTTGGAATTGGGGGTCGATTGGTGTTTGGGGTCTGTTGCGAGGTGGTGACACTGTGTTCCCTCTGTTCCCCTCAGATTCCGGGTCTGGGGCAGGAAGGTGTCCTGCAGGAGCTGCTGCTCAGAGCGGGGCAGTCCCCAGCCCCTGGTGAGCTTTTCCTGCTTCCCTTGGATCGGTCATGGGTTTCCCGGTGGGAAAGTCACCTGCGGGGCTCGGAGGGACTCCAGGGATCAAGTAGGGGGTGTGTGTCTCAGTCAACCCTATCTGGTCCCAGATTATTCCGCAAATTCACCCAAGATAAACCCTGTGGTGCCCCAAGTGGGTCCAGTTGGGATTTTCCTTGGAAAAGAGGAAATACAGCCCCAGGGTGTACTGAATGGTGTTGGGGGAAGGAAGGAAAGCCCCCACTCAGTGTCTGACTCCTGTACCCCTTCTCTTGGGCAGGGATCAGCGAGGAGCAGCGGCTGGCCCGGGACGAATGGGAGGCTCTGGAAGAGATCCAGTCAGGTGCTGGGACTAACAGGGGCCTGGCAGCTGGAAAGGTCCAGGAAGAGGGAAAAGAGCTGTGTCCTGGAGGGCTGGATGGGTGGGGGAAAAGCTGAGAGCGTTATTTGCGGGGGACAGGAGGGAGGGAGGGAGGGGGCAGGAGGTTCCATTTTCCCCTTGTTCCCCACGGCTTCATTCTCCTGGAATCAGGGATCATTCGGGGAGGAGCCAGGGCTCAGTGGGGCTCTGACCCACTCCCTGCCTCCCTGCAGGGCTGAGGAGCACCTCAGGAGCGTCCCCCCCTCCGATTTCCTTCACTGAGGCGCTGCAGCACTTCCAGAGCGCGGAGCTCTCCGGGAGCCGGGTACGGCCGGGCTCCGGCTCCCGCTCCTTGCCGGGAGTGTAGGAAGTAGCGGTGGGGAGGCACCAGCCCCTTCCCCACCTCTGGCCGCGTTCCCTGAGTTGTTTGGGCTGTTTCTCCTGCAGGGAAAGGTCCGGGCGCCGCGGCGCCGGGGAATCCTGGCTGCCCTGCTCCACTGTCTCTGCGGGCCACCCCAGCTCCAGCCGCAGCTCCGGGAAGAGCAGGAGCTGGCGCTGGCCATGGCACACTGTGAGTGGGCCCGGGGTCCCCTTTGTGCCCTGCTGGATCTCATCCCTTCTCCCTTCGGACACAGATCCAGGTGGGAGCCTTCTGGCTCCACAGCGCTTCTGCCCCTCAGTCGAGGGAATCACCTGGTCCCTTGGTGTGTGGGGATCACACACAGAGAAACTCTGGGCCTGTGGGTTTGGGGGCCGAGTGGCCTTTTCTGGGCACTGAGGGGATTTCTAAGGAGATTCCTAAGCTGTGGTTTTTAGGTGCTGTGAGGGCATTTTTGGAGGGTGTGGGTTTGGTTTTGGGCACTGAGGGACATTTTCTGGGCACTGTGGGTTTTTTAGGGTGTTGAGAGATTAGTTTGGGGTCTTTTGTGTACCAAGAGGCAACTTTTGGGTGCTGCAGGGTGCTTTTGAGATACTGGAGGGATTTTTAGGGGGGCATGGGTTTGGCTGCTGAGGGTTTTATGGTGCCAAGAGGCATTTTCAGGTAACGAGGGGTTTTTTTGTAGGATGTGAGTTTGTTGTTTTAGGTGCCAAGGAATGTTTTTGGGGACCAAGAGGTGTTGTTGGGACACTGAGGGGTGTCTCTTAAACCCCAAGAGTGTTTTCAGCCAGCTGGGTGTTGGCTCCCTGCAGGTGCCCTGGATGACTCAGAGTGGGTGCACATGCGGATCCTGCAGACCATCTACCAGCAGCTGACGTGCTCCAAGCTGGGCTGCCCGCGCTACGGAGCACACTGGGAGGAGCTGGGCTTCCAGGGTAGGAGAGGGAGCAACTCTCTGCCTGGAGAGATCCCCAGGCCCATTCCCAAAATCCATTCAAACCTCCCCTGGAGCAATTCTGTTCTATCCCAGCTCTCTCAGCCACTCCCTGTGCACTGTCACAATCCGCTAGTACAGTGGGAGTCGTGATGGTTCGTTTGATCTCGAAGTGCAAAAGACACACAGTAAGGGACTTCAGTTTACTCACAGCAGTGCACTCTTATTGAATGCTAACCACACTGTTATGTGATAGAGGGGAGAGAGAGAAAGATAAACAAAGAGAGAGACAAAGAGGGGGTGGGGAATAGCTACCAACAGATGGGACAACGTCCTCGTGGTCTTCTGCCAATAGATGTATCTTTCTTCCATGGAGAGATCTCAAAAGTGTCTCCAGAAAGTCACTTTTTATAGTCTTTTTCCAAAGCGAGTAGCATCTGGCCAAGAGGTGTGGAGATTTATGGACTATTGTGAGGACACTTGTTGCTCCAAGAAGCAGGTGTAGACATGCAGAACATGCTGTTCCCAGTTGGTGCCTGCTTGAAAGCCGTGTACCATGGCGGCACAGCAAGCACACCCGCAAACCATTCCTTGGCAAGCATCCACCTCGACCAGGCCACAACTCCTGTCTAAAGCCAGTGGGTTCTCCAGGGTCTTAGTCTCTGTTCTTGTGACGGTCGTGAGGCAAATGAGGGAAACTTGGGACCATTTCTTACACAGACTCAGCTCCACTGGCCTCCCTTGGGCACACTCCAGCATCTCAGTGTCCTATTTGGGCTTCAAAACTGATCCCAGGTTTTGATCACCCCAATCCTCCCACTCCTCTCCATATCCCTACAAAATTCCCAAGGGCATTCTCAATGCCTTTATGTCGTGGAAGAATTAAACCAAACTGCTCCCAGTACAACAACTAGACTGGTTGACTGGATCATCCCAGTACCATGTTCCTAAAAAAGCTGGTAATTCCTGAAAAAGTGTGGGAATAGGAGGGATGGAGTGGAGCAGGGGCTGGTTAAGGCCCAGATGATTGAGATGATTGCCCCATTAGGGAAATTGTGTGAAAGCTTTCCCTCAGGAAAGGGAGTCCCCAGGATTCTTGGACTCTGGAAGTGCAGTGACAGGGAATAAACAGCCCATGGAAGTGGGAAGGTGACAGGAAGGGACTCCATGCTGTTGCTCACCTTCCCAGGTGCAGATCCTGGGACTGACCTGCGTGGGACAGGAATGCTGGGGCTGATGCAGATCCTGTTCTTTGTCCTGGATTCTCGGATGCTGCCGCTGGCACGGGAGATTTTCCAGCTCTCCCAGCATGAAACCCAGGCATGACCTTTCCCCTCTTTCCTCCCAGGGGTTTCCCTTGGAATTCCCAATGCTCTGGGAAAGGGAAGAACAAAAACGTTCTGAGTTTTTTTTGGGATGCTGAACCACCTCATGCTTGTGAGGAGAAGAAGGTGGTGCCCAAGAGCACTGATCTAGGCTGGAGCTGAGCTCCAAGCGCTGTACTTTTGCTGGGAATGGGATTTTAAGGATTGATACTGGCCTGGAGTGGGATAAACAGTCTGGAGAGCTGGGCAGCAGGGAAATGGGAGTGAGTGGAGCCTGTCTTCCTAAATTCCACATTTTAGTCTGGTTTAAGCATGGGTACAAGGTGGCTCAACCCTCAGCATCCATCCAAGCCTGGATCTGTAGGGCTGTTATCCCAGTGCATTAATCCCATGGATCCATCCCATGGATTTGTGGATGCATGAATGCAGTGTCAGAGGGCTGGAGGTGCCAGAGGCACCTCGCCAGAGACGAGGAGAGTTTTTCAACTGAGCTTCCATAATGCTGGAATTCTGGTTGGTTTCCAGAATTTTCCCTTCTGCATCATGTCTGTGAACATCACCCGGATCGTCATCCAGGCGCTGCAGGAGGAGCGGCTCTCCCGGTGAGGGGGGTTGGTTTTGGAGTCTCCAACTGTATCCTGGGTCCTTGTCCTTCCAAGAAGGTGGCTGAGCCCTCTCCTGTTGTAATAATAACAGAAAAGCCAATTCTTTATTCACATAACTCATTTTATACAGTTTTCACAGACCTTGTGTGTAACTCCAATTGGCTAGTGGTTTTCTTGCTAATCAATTCATTGGTTAAAAAGTGCTTATGTGTGTATGTGTTAAGACTCTCTCCATCTACAAGTGTTTACATATTTCCTTAGTGGATTCTGGTGGGACAGATCTATTGTTTATGCAGGTAAATTGTGCAGACTTATTTTTCTCTCCAATAATAGGTTGCTGTATTAGTGGACTTTTCATTCCCCAAATAGTTTCACATGGGAATTTGCAAGCTATTGCTAACCTAGCTAGAGCAGCAGGGCCTAAACTGTATGCTTTTAAAACTTTTCTTTTATAAAATCTTTACTTGTCTGCAACACTCTGCCCCTTTGCAGGGAGTGCAACCGGCGGCAGCAGGTGATCGGGGTGCTGAACGACCTGTACGCCGCTGCCTTCCTGCGCCTCTCCTGCCTCTGGAAGCAGCAGCACGGCACCGTCACCAACGCTAGCTTCTTCCTCAAGGGTTTGTCTTCCCAGGTTTTCCTTCCCCAGCTTCCCCTGGGGAGACAGCCTCAGGACAACAACCTCAAAACACCCCCGCTGTGTTCTCAGCACATCGCAGCCCAGTGACAAGGGCTGTAGTGCCCAAGATGTCCAAACATTCCCAGTTTGATTCTCACACTGAGGTTTTTCCACAATTTTTCCCTATCCCAGTGGTTCAAGGGGTGTTCCTCCCATTTTCCACCCCAGAGGGATGCTGTCATGGGGTGGCTCGAGGTAGGTGACATGTGGGGACATCCCCTGCTCCCCAGGCTCACAGGGAACCATAGCTTAACCCCTGTCCATGAATTACGTATTCCAGAGAGGATTGCTGTGAGTGGGAGTAATGGATCTCTCAGAAATCTGGATTCAGCTGGCACTTGTGGGCTCCAGCTTTGCCCCATCTTCCCTGCATTCCAATCTCAAGGTGCTCAGGCTGGCACTGAGCTTCCTGTGCTCCCTCATGCCAAGGAAAGCACAAGCATGCCCTTTCCCAAGGGAAAATGTGGGGACACCGGACATATTGGACCCTTGACACCATCCAAACCCGGATCACCTAAACCTTTTCCCTCTCTGACCCTTCCAGAGTTGGAATTATCCACCAAAAAGAAGCCAAGGCAGCTGCTGAAATCCCTGGAAGCCTACCTGAGCTGCAGCCTTCGGCCTCCCTCCTCTCCCTCCTCCCAGATCCACTTCTCCAGCATTTGTGACCCTGGAGTGGAGCTGGAGGGAGATTCCCAGCTGATCTGACACAGAGTGGGATGGCTGCATAGAGAATTCTGCTGGTGGATCAGCCCTTGGAGGGAGACACACGGGTGTTCCCCCTGATTTGGGGCTTGGGAAGGGCTGGGAGAGGTCAGGGAGCTGGAATTTTGCCTGTTTCAGGTAGAACTCTCTGGAAGCAAAGGAGGAAGAGGTGGTGGAGCAGGGGATTCCATGAGCCACCCAGCATGGTGCTGGGATAGTCCCTCTCTCCATCCCAAATCCAGGGTCCCACCTGGGTCCTTACCCTCCCCAGGTGGAGCTGGAAGGTGATGCTGGGTTCCTGGATCCCATCCTGGCCCCTGCAGTGCTTGGAATGGGTAACCCCCCACTTTGGGCTGGGCAGGGTCCCTGTGGGGTGTCAGCACTCCAAAAAGTTATTAAAGGAGGGGAGATCAGGGGTCTGGTGGAAAAGAGTGTTTTGGATTTGCCACTGGACTCTGTAGCTGGGGGAAGGAAAGGCAAGCTAGGGGTGCCCAGAGTCCAGTTTGGGGTGAAAAAGGTGCTGTGGAGGAGAGAAACGAGGGTTGAGAGCTCTGAGGAGAAGGGTTATTCCCTTTGGGAGCAGCTCAGAGCCAATGCTTGGGAGTGTTCCCAGACCCCTAAAAATGAGGAAGAACAGTCCCAAAGCCCAAATCTGGAGAGAAATTAGGGGTTTGGAGGAGAGAGGTGGGAGCTGGAGGGAGAATGGAGTGTTGTGGCCCTAGCCCCCCTGAGAGGGTGATGATTCCTGAGGGCTGGGAATGCTCCTGGTGGAAAATATAAAATAAATGGAGAAAAAGGAGCCTGGAGTTGGAGTTTGTTCTGCTGATCTTGAATTATTGTGGAAATCGAGGGGGGAATCCTTTTCAGATGTTTTGGGGGAACAAAGATGTGGGGTGGGGATGAAGGTGGTGGGGGAATATGGGGGGATGCAGGGAGATGGGGAAGTGCAGGTGGGATGCAGGAACTGGGGGCGATGAGGGGAGGAAGTGGAGATCACCTGTTGGGGAGGTCACATGTGGGAACACATTTGGGAGTGGTATCAGATCTGGGATAAGGAGGGAATAGAAAAGACAGAAAAGGGAAAAAAGAAGGGATGGTATAAGAAGAATGAAAGCAAAGAAAAAAGGAGGTGTCACGATCTGCTCAACCTGAGTCGTTTGACCTCAGGGTGCAAAAGACAAACAGCAAGGGACACAAGTTTTATTCAGCAGCAAGCAGCAACGCACTTTATTGAGTGCCAGCAACTCAGTTTTGTGATAGAGGTGGGGGAAAGAGATAAAGGAAATGAAGTAAAAGAGAGGGGGAGAGAGAGAAGGAGGGATGGGGAATAGCTACCAACAGATGGGATGACATCCTCGTGGTCTTCAACCAATAGAGGCGTCTTCCATCTGTGGGGAGAAAGATCTCAAAAGTCTCTTCAGAAAGTCATCTTTTTATAGTCATTTTCCAAGGCGAGTGGAAAGGTGGGGAGATTTATGGACTATTGTGTGCAGAGATCGTTGCTACAAGAAACAGGTGCAGGACAGAAAACTAAACCCAGTACACCGCTTGAGAGCAGTGTACCACAGCAAGCAGCAAGCACTGTACACAATCCCTCAGCAAGCATCCACCTTGGCCAGAGCGAGTGTGGGGTCCTGGGGTCTCAGTCTCTGATTATGGTCGTGAAGCAGATCAGGGAAACTGGACCGACCCTTACAGGAGCGGGGAGAAGCAAGAACGAAATAGAAAAGACGAGGGGAAAAGGAGTAAGAAAGAGATAAGAAAAAAGATAAGAAAAAGAAGAGAAAGAGGCCCCACCATCCTTTTCCTAGTTATTGTTTTGTTTTGTTTTTTTCTTTTTCTTTGTCTTTTCCTTTTTGCCTGCCATCCCTTCCATCCCTTCCCTTATCGCAGCTCCCGGGGGTGGTCGCGGAGGTGCAAGGCCCCCGCCCCTCAGCAGGTGAATCGGGGCCCTTCAGGTGTTTCCAGGCCGCTTCCAGGGTTAGGGTGCCTAGCGGGGACAGGGCTGGGGACGGCTCTGGGGATGGGGCTGCTGGCACCGGGGCTGGTGGGGGCTTGGGCTGGGGGCCGGGGCTGGAGGGCTGCTGGCCTTGGGGACCGGGCCCGGGCCGAGGGCAAGGGACGGGAGCCCCCACGGCGAGGCCGGCGCTGGTGTCCCCAGCGGTGTCGGGGACCAGGAGCAGGGGTGATTAGGGTGGCTGAGGTGGGACCGGGGCTGTCCCGGGCCGGGGCCCGGTTCCGGCCGGGCCACAGGGGGCGGAGCGGGGCCGGGCCGGAGCGCGGGGTCTGCGGTGAGCGGGGCCGGGGGCCGCGGGCTGGGACTCCCGAAACTCCGCAGGGGCGATGTGGCTTCGGCCCCGGGCCCGAGCGGGACTGGAGGGCTGCTGGGGCCGGTCTGGGGTAACCCACAGGGTCCATGGGGGGTGTGGGCCCTACACCTAGGGCCTGGCGGGCTGGCGGGCCCGTGTGGGGTGTGCTACTGCCCTCAAACCCTGTAAGGGATGGGGGTGTGAGGGGTCAGTGTGGGGTGTGTTACTGCCCTCAAACCCTGTAAGGGATGTGGGGTGTGAGGGGTCAGTGTGGGGTGTGTTACTGCCCTCAAACCCTGTAATGGATGTGGGGTGTGAGGGGTCAGTGTGGGGTGTGTTACTGCCCTCAAACCCTGTAATGGATGTGGGGTGTGTGGGGTCAGTGTGGGGTGTGTTACTGCCCTCAAACCCTGTAAGGGATGTGGGGGTGTGAAGGGTCAGTGTGGGGTGTGTTACTGCCCTCAAACCCTGTAGGGGATGTGGGGTGTGTGGGGTCAGTGTGGAGTGTGTTACTGCCCTCAAACCCTGTAGGGGATGTGGTGTGTGGGGTCAGTGTGGGGTGTGTTACTGCCCTCAAACCCTGTAATGGATGTGGTGTGTGGGGTCAGTGTGCTGCCCCCTCCGGTTTCCTGTAGGGCTTGTGGGATGTTAGCACCTCCAATTCCATAGGAACTGTGAGGTGTTACTTCTCTTCCCCAGGTCACTCCAGGCTCTGTGGGGCACATGTAGGGTCCCTTTCCCAGCCCCTGTTCTGTGTGTCCCAAACCTCCCAAAATCCCCCTTTCCACCTGTTTGTGTCTCCAGGATTTTTCCCAGGAATCTTGAGCACCAGTGCCTCTTCTCCCCAATTTGTGGGTGTTCTCCCAGCCATGACATCCCCCAAGGTATGTGCCACCAGCCTGCTTCTCGTGAATCTCCCCCAAATCATACTGTGGTCTCCTCATTTCCTCCCTTCTTTTCTTCTCTCTCAGCTACATTTTGAACCAAATTTGGTTATTTTTCCCCTTCATTTTTTTAGGAAATAAAATTGGTTAACCCCATCCGTCAGAAAGGAAGTGGGGGATCCCAATTTGGGGGCCAAGGAATTGGAATCCCAGTGTTCCAGGGTACCGCCTGACTCTGGAGGTTGGGGTGGAAAGGGCTGATGAAGGGTCTGGGGTCTCACCAGATCCCACTGAGACCTCTTGGGCCCGTATTTCCCAGCTGATCCCAGTGGATCTGGGTCAATCCTACTGGATCTGTGTCTGTGAGGGAGAGAAAGCCCAGTGCCCAATCCTGCCAGGGTGGTGGTCTCCCAGAACCAGGTTGATTCCCCTGCATCCAGGTCGATCCAGGTCCACACAGTCACCAAAATGTGCCACCAGCTTGTCCCAGCTAAAATTCCTTTATTCCTTGCCAAAACCTCCAACATGACAAGCACATTTTGGGGCGTATCCACCCACATTTGGCATTCCAGATGCCCCTCCCCATTTTTCTTTCCCCCCTCAGATTCAAACGTGGATCAGCCACTCGGGCCCAAAGCTGGAAGTTTTCATCCCATTCCTGGGCAAATACCACCGTCCGGTTTCGGGGCGCTGCTGCCAGACCTGCACCCCCAGGAGCTGGGTAGGAGAGCTGGGGATCCCAGGAAGCCAAGGTTCCACACTTGCAGGGATTGATCCCGTTTTTCCTGCCAGGATGGATTCTATCCTGAGGATCTTGCCGCTCTCGGGTTCCGCGATGCCAGCCGTGTGACGGAGACAGACACGCGGTGAGGATGGATGAGCTTGTGCAGAAAACACCTGGAAAAACACTTTCCCCCTCACATTTCACCAAAATGCCTGTGGGAACCCTCACCATCCTCCCTGTTCCTCATTATAGCAAACCAAGCTCATGAATCAATTTTGGGAGGCTGAAAGTGGCGTCTCCCAAAGCCTGGGCTGTGCTCTAGTCATGGAATTGAGGATTTGGGGTCATGCCTTTGTTTGAGCAAAAATTGGAATCTTTGTGGGAAGAGGTGGAGGTGGAGGGTTGTTCTTCTCTCTGGCTCACCGGGAAAAGGGAGAACAGCCACTTCCCCCTAGAAGGAAAAATACCAGGAAAGGCAAAATTGTGGTTATCCCCCCTTTTGCTCTGGCAAGAGCTGCCACAGACCCATTTCCAGATATTTTCATTTTTGAGGTGCCAGATCATTTTAGCTCCACTCCCCTTTAGGGAGAAATCCCTAGATTATCCATTTTTTGCTTTTTTTCTTCCCAAATCAGATCATTATCCTCCATTCAGTTCCAAGTGTTCCCAGCTTCAGCTTTGAAGTGCTTGGAAGAATCCATTGGGATCATGGGGAATGCAGTTCCCCTGTCCCACTCCAGGCTTTTCTGCATGCTCTGGGATATCCCAAAGCTCCCTGCTACCCTGTCCTCAGTATAGATTTTGGGATGGATTGGGAAATTTCTGTGATTTGGGAATCCCAGGTTTGAATCTCGGGTTTCCTTCCTGCTGGGCAGCCTGAAGCATCAATCCACTGGTGCCTCAACATTTCCAGCTGTGAAATGGGGAGAAATGCCCTGAATCCAGCAAGGAGGCAGTCTGGGGGACTCTGATCTTGCTGGAAAAGCTCCCCATGCCAGGATGTCACCATATGTCCCCTCCAGGTTCCGGGGCTGGCTGGTCCGGAGGGTCTGCGGGTTCCTTGCAGCCTGGGAATGGAAAATTCCAGCAGAGACCCCCGGGGAGCTCCTGGTGCGGATCTGCAGCAGCCAGAGGTGGGTAGGAGCAGCTGGGGCCATCCCAGGACCACCCTCACCCAGCAGGGGCCAGCCCCTGATTATGGGGATCCTGTTTGGTCCCTGGATCCCAGGTCGGTGTGATCCTGGAATCCCCCCAGGCTCTGTGGATCCCAGCATGTGGATTCTGGGGTGCTCCCTGCTGCTGTCCTCTCCCCAGGGTGCAGGATGCTGCCTCCAGCCTGGAGCCTGTGTCTGGAGGGGATGAAGGATCCCAGCAGCGCTGGAAGGAGAAGATCTGCCAAATCCTGGGGGAAATCCAGGCCCCGCTCTCCTCTCTGCTGCTGAGGTCACGGATCTTTGGGGGAATATACTCTGGGATTCTCTGGGGGATGGATACAGGTCCTTTTGGAGATATTCTGGGATTTTGGGAGGATGCACATGGATCCCGTGGGTGGTTTTCTGGGATCCTTTTGGGGGATGTGCTGTCATACTTTGGGGGATATTTTGGGATCCTTTGGCTAGCTGCCCTTGGGGTCCTCTGTAGCTCCTGGGGCCATTCCCCCAATTCCTTCTGAGGAGCTGGAGTGGCAAAATCCAAACCCCACAGGAGGGAGGGAAGCAGAGAAAACTTTCCCTTTCCTTTTCCCTTTCTCATCTCATCACTGACAGCTGGGAATCCGGGGCTTCATTGCTTGTCTGATCCAGTGGGAACAAAGAGTACTTTTGAGCTGTTAAAAGGAAAGTATTCCCCTGAGAATAAGAAATTCCTCCTGGAATAAGAGCATTTAGGGATCCCAAGGCAGGACAGGAAGATGAAGGGAATGCAGGATTCCCAATGGCAGCTCTGGTTGCCAATGGAAAAGAGGATGTCTCATCACATGCAACCTTTCATGTGTCATAATTCTGGGCAGGGATGGGTTGAGGAAACTGAGGCAAGGAGAATTTGGGGGTTTCCCCCATGCATGGCAGAGTTCCTCATTCCCAGTTTTCCCACAGGCTGTGCTACTGGCTGCTCCCCAAGCTTCTGAGCCGTCTGTTCCTGAGCGTGCAGCTGCACCGGGGGCAGCTGGAGATGGTGCTGCGAGCTGCCAGGACGGTACGGAGCCCAGCCGGGCACTCCCAGCCCCTGGAACGCTGGGAATTCACCCCAGGATTCCTTGCTTGCAGCCCGAGGTGCCCGTGGTGTTCCTGTGCAGCCACCAGTCCCAGATGGATGGGCTGCTCCTGTCCTTCGTCCTCCTGTCCCAGGGGATCGGGCTGCCCAGGGTGGCAGTGGGTGCCTGGACCAGCCCTCGGCTCCGGTAAGGCAGCGCTGTGCGATGTTCCCAGAGGATCCAGGGGGACGCAGTGATTGCCCACCATGTCCTTCCCTCGCCAGATCCCTGCTCCAACGCCTGGGAGGGATTTTCCTGCCTTCGTGGAGTGAGCTGGATGATGGGCTGCCGGGAGCTGTGCTGGATGCGGTAGGTGCAGTTTGGGCTGAAAAGTCCCTATGGAGTGCTCGGGAAGTGCTGGCAGCTCTCAGTATTCCCAGTCTCTCCCCAGTATGTCCAGGAGGTGCTGCGGAGCCGCCAGCCCCTCGTCCTGTTCCTGGAGGAGCCCCCAGCTTCCCTGCAGCTGGCAGACTCTGCCCGGCGCTGGCTGCTCCGCGTGCTCCGGGCGCTGCAGGACGGAGCTGTGCCCGATGTCCTCATTGTCCCGGTGGGAATCGCCTATGATGTGGCTCCTGGCAGAATGGAGCAGGATGGAGCGGTGAGAGGGGACTGTCTCTGGCAATCAGTGTTCCCCAAAATCTCTAGGAAGCACTGTTCCCCTAAATATCTGGGAAGATCCCTAGAGAGAGGCATCTCCCCAGATCTCTGTGAGCATCCTTTGGGAGTAGCATCGCCCCCAAATCTGCCATGAAGCCCTCAATGGTATCTCTTGGCAGCCCCCTCAGCCCCTTGGGATCGGCACGTGTCTCCAGGCAGCATTCCAGGCCCTGCGCCGTCACCGTGGATGTGCCCAGGTGGATTTCTCTCAGCCCTTCTCCTTACAGGTACGGCAACTGGGGATCCCCCTGGATCCATCCCAGCACTGGGAGACTATTCCTGGGATGTTGATGGGGTTTGAGGTGTCTGGGGGGATTGAGTGAATCCATCTTGGGGAAATCTGTGCTCCTCCCAGTCCTGGGGATCCAGGGGTCAGGTGAGCTCGTGGTGCTGAGGGATGTGAGCATCCACAGGCTCCTTTATCCTCATTCCCAGGAATTTGTGGACAACAACCTTGTCAGGCCAGTCCTCACAGGGAATCGTTCAGAGCAGCTGCTGCTTCCCACCATCCTGGGCAGGAGGTGAGGAGCCGAGCCTCGGGCAGTTTCCCCTTGGATCTGTGCTCCTGGCTTCTCTTCTAACACTTCTCATCCTGACTTTCCAGCCCACTCGATGTTGGGAATGTGGGGACTTTGATTTCCAGTTTGGGGACTGAAGAGGAGATTTTAGTGACAGCGCTGGGGCTGCACGCACTGAGTGGTGAGGGAGGTCCCTGCATCCCTTGGGATGGCATTCCCTGCTCGGGAATGGGGTGGAGGTTAATCCCCCGGTAACAAGTCCCTCTCTCCCACTGCAGATTCCAGCGCCTGCTCTGCCATCATGGCTGTGGGAATCACTGCAGCACTGCTGCTCCACAGGCATCAGGAGGTGGGATGAGTTTTCTATCTTTCCCTTTCCTCAGAGCAGCATTCCCAGCAGGACTCCTCCCTCCCCATAAGGCCCAGTAGGAATCACCCTTCTTTCCCTGGGAGCAGCACTCCAATAGCAATTACCATCCTTTAACAGGAAGTAGTAGTCCTAATTGGAATCACCCCTTCTCAGAGCAGCATTCCCAGTGGGAATCCCCCTCTTTCCCTCAGAGCAGCACTCCCAGCAGAATCCCCCTCTGTTCCCCCAGGTTGTGCTGCTGCCCCAGCTGATGTGGGATTTCTCGGAGCTGCTGGAGCAGCTCCTGCTGCGGGGCCGGGCCGTGGGGTTTTCAGGGCAGCTGCGGGCGCTGGTGGGGCACAGCCTGCGGCAGCTGCAGCACCCCCTGGCCCCACACCCGCTGAGGCCCCCCAGGGCTGCTCTGGTGCCCCCCAAGGCCTTGGCCCGGGCACGGCTGGGGCGGCTGGCAGGGGGTGTCCGGCACCACCTGGCTGGGGAGGCCGTGGGCGGTGAGTGGGGACATCAGGGACTGGGGATGGGGTGACACTGCTGGTACTAGGGAGCAGGGATGCCGTGGGAATCGGACACCAGGGCTTAGAGGCACTGGAGGAATTGGTGACACCAGGAATGGGTGGTGGCTGCAGTTTGGAGAACATCAGGGGTATTGTTTATATTGTGGGGGTCAGTGACATTGGGATTTGGGACACCAGGGATCAGTGATGCCAGGGAGATTGGTGATACTGGGAGATTCACTGTCTCCAGGGTAATGGCACTGGGGAAGTTGAGGAGGCAGGGGATTATTGACACTGGGGAATGGGGATGGAGAGGATTGGGGATGGCAGAAGTCAGGGACACTGGTGGAGATGGGGACACTGGGGGTTGGAGGTGCTGGAGTATTTGGTGACTCTAGGACTGGTGACACCTCTGTCCCATCAGCCTGTGCAATCCGTGCTCTGCTGCTGGAGGTGCTGCCAATCCTGGGGTCCCCCTCCAGCCTCACCAGGATCATGCTGAGCCGGGATGAGCTGCTCCACAAGATCCTGGAGTTGCTGCAGCTGCTGCCCCCGACCCTGCTGGGGCTCCAGGTGGGGACACGGAGGTCGCCTGTCCTCTTCAACACTGCTGGGGCTCCAGGTGGGGACATGGGGGTGGCCTGTCACCCCTTTCCTGTGTCCCCAGCCCTGCCAGCCTCCTGACCGCCACAGCCTGGACATCCTGGACAAGCTCATCCTTGGGGGGCTGCTGGAGGAGGAGGAGGTGGGTGACACCTCAAGACCTCTCCTGAGGCACAGGCACAGGGTGGCTTCGAGGTGAGGTGACACCCTGTTGTCCCCATAGTCAGAGAGTGAGCACTGGGGTTGTGATGTGGCCCCCCGGCGTTTCTTTTGGGGACGTTCCTTGGGATCCTTTTCTGATGACAGCGACAGTGACAGTGAGCACGGGGTCCCCAAGCAGTGCTACAAGGTAATGGGGGGTTCCCCCACTGCCCCCCGGGCTGGAGGGAGGGTGGTCTCCCCCAAATTTGGCTCTGTATTCCCCACAGCTCAGTGAGCCCCAGGGCTTCCCTGGCTTCCTCCTCTTCCTCTGCCGCCTCCTGAGCCCCGTCCTGCAGACCTACGGCCGGGCTGTACAGTTCCTGGAGCAACCCCCCTGGCCCCAGCCTGGTAGGATCCCCCCCCCAAAGTGGGGAACCCCTTGGGACTCCCTGGGGCCACTGAAGCAGGGCTGCAGCCCCCAGGAGTGGGATCTGACGCCCCTCCCCATTGCAGAGGCAGACTATGTGGAGGCACTGCTGGAATTTCTGGCTGAGGATGAGGATGGTGAGTCAAGGTTGGGGGGGAACCTTGCTTTTAGGGGTCAGTGACCCTCAAGCCAGGCTAATAATTCTTAAGAGGTGGCATTTGGGAATTCCCTCGGGGTCTCTCTCCCCACAGGGTATCCCGACAGGAGCCTGGCCCTGAGCTCCCTGCAGAGTTTCAAGGACATGGGGGTAAGCACAGCTCCCCCAGCCCCCCACATTTTACCGCCCCCTCTCTCTCCTCCTGACCTCCCTGTGCCCCCCAGGTGCTGGAGGAGCTGCAGACCCCCGCTGGACCCCTCCTGCAGCTCTCCCAGCCTTTCCAGTCTGCTTCCAACCGGAAGAAGCTGGAAGCCTTTATCCACCAGTTCACCCAGCTGTAGCCCCACAGACCCATAAACAAGGCACAATGATCCAATGGCTCGTGGATTTATTGACCCTGTGAGGGGGAGGTGGGATCTGAGGCGTCTCTCCACTGTCAGACCACTCGGTTGCAGATGGTGCCCAGCTCCTCAATCTCACACTGTACCACATCACCGCGCTGCAAGGGGGGACATGGTGGCATCTGTCCCCAGTGGGGTCCACTGTGTCCCCACTCACACCCCAGCACCACCTGAGCCCCCATTTCCCCTCACCTTAAGGAAAACGGGTGGTTTCCGAAAGAGCCCCACTCCCGCAGGGGTCCCTGTCAGCAGGATGTCCCCAGGAACCAGTGTCACAAACCTGGGGGCATATGAGGTGTCAGCCATGGCCCTCTGGGTTTTGGGGGGCCTCTGGGCTTTGGGGGTCCCCACCCCCCTGCCTTTCCTACCGGGACACCCAGCTGATGAGGGCGGGCACCCCAAAGATGAGGTGGCGGGTGTTGCCGTCCTGCATCTGGTGCCCATTAACACTGCAGCGGATCCACAGGTTGTGGACATCTGTGGGAGGTGACATGGGGGGACATGGCCACCATGACAGTGCCACCATGACCCCACCTTGGGGAAAAACATGGGGGAATGGGGAACTAGCTGTGATGGCACCAGTGGCAGCTGAGAAAGAGTAGCCGTCTCATCTCAGTCTTGTCCCCATCCCATTACTGTCCCACCTGGCACTCCCTCCCTGGTGACAATGGCCGGCCCCAGGGGACAGAAGGTGTCAAAGGTTTTGCTCAGCAGCCACTGCCGCCCATTGCGCTTCTGCCAGTCCCGCGCGCTCACGTCGTTGGCCACCGTGAAGCCCAGCACGTGCTCCAGCGCTGCTGCCTCCTGGGGACAGCGGGGACCCGCTTACACGGGGACACTCCCACGCACCCCCCGAAGTGGGCCGGGACCGGAGGTACCTCAATGTGTCGCCCCCGCTTCCCAATGACGGCAGCCAACTCCACCTCCCAGTCCAGCTCCTGTGGGGACAGAGGCGAGGCTGGGAGGGCCATTCCTTTGGGGGCTGGGGGGTGGTTACCAGCTTACCCACGTTGGTGTCCTGGGGGTGCACGATGTCATCAAAGGGCCCGGTGATGGCACTGGGAAACTTGCTGAAGATGATGGGCTCCTTGGGGACCTTCACAGCCTGCTCCTGGCAATGGTCGTGGTAGTTGAGCCCCACACAGATCACCTTCTCGGGGTCCCCCACAGGTGCCAGCAGCTGAGCAGTGGCCCGGGGCACCCGGTGCTGCCCTGACTCCAGCGCTCTGTGGGGACAGATCCACACTCAGGATCACCCACATTTTGGGGCACTCGTTTCTCAGGGGACACACTTTTGGGGGGTCATTCAGAAGGGTCAGCTGTTTTAGGGACTCTCCTTTTGGGGGGATGTCCACAGTTGAGGGGACTCACTTGTTGGGGTCAGCCACTCTTGGAGGTCACGCATCATTGGGGGTTACCCATGATTTGGAGCGCCCACCTTTCTGGGGGACCAACTGTTGGGGACAACTCACTTTGGGGTCACCCAAAGCACCATACAGATTTGGATGGCTACTCCTGTGGGGATCCATGAGATACCCCCTTTTTGGGGTTCCTTCTTCTTTTGGAGGACCCACCGCTGGGAGGGAGCTGGCTTTTACAGAACCCACCTTTGGGGATCACTCATTTTTGGGACCCATCGTTGGCCTCACCCACCTCCGGGCGAGCGCCAGCCCGCGGGGGCCGATCTCCAGGAACTCCCGCATCGATCGGGGCAGCTCCGGCTCCGCCGTGCTCAGATCCACCAGGTCACCCCCGGGCGCCTCCTCCAGCCCGAGCCGGGGCCCCCCGCCCGCGGCCCCTCGGAACCGCACCAGGCGCAGCGCCCCGCGCATCCCCTCGGCACTGCGGCTCGGGATCCCGCCGGAGGGGGTCTGGGACAGCGGATCAATCCCGGCACCGGGGATCCCTACCCTCGATCCCACCTGGCCCCGACCCCACCAAACTCCAGGGCTCGAAGGTCGCTTCCCCAGTCCACACGGCCACGATCCCCAGAATCGCCCCAGTGCCAGGGGATGCCCTCCTGATCCCACACCGCTCCGATCCCCCACGACATGACGCCCACTCTGATTCCGCTCAGCCCAATCCTAGGAATTCTCCTGGTCCTGCACAAACCCAGACCCGGGGGACTCCCCGCCATTTCTCGCCCATTTAGTTCGAGCCCAAGGAATGCCCCGATTCCGTGGGATTCTCCACCGACCTCACATTCCCCCCGCTCCGAATTCCGCACAGTCCCGATCCCGCACAACTCCGACCCCAAGGATCCCCACATTTATCCCGCACAGCCCCGATCCCGGGAATGCCCCCGATCCAAGGGATATCCCCCCAGTCGCACAGAGCCCCGATCCGGGTGCTTCTCCTCGTTCCCAGGGTCTCCCCCACCCCGGGGTCCCGGGGGTCTTACACACGGCTGCTCCCCCGCTTCGCTAGGGGGCGCTGGGGACCCCGGCACCACCCACCTCACGTGTCAGTCACGTGCCGCCCCGCCCACCTGAAGGTCGCCGAGCCGAGACCCCGCCCCCATCGGGCCGTCCAATGAGAGCGCTCGGGGGGCGGGGCGAAGGAGAGGCTCGGGCCGAGGGGCGGGGCCGCAGGACCGGGACCGGGACCGGGAGTGGGACCGGGACCGGCACGGGAGTTGCGACTGCTAGAGGGACAAGGACAGGGAATGGAAGACGCACGGAGTATAAGACTGGGAGCGGGACAGGGGGTGGGAATGGGAGAGGCGACTGGGACACGGCCAGGGACAAGGAGCAGGACAGGGACCGGGACACTGCGCGTCTCTCACATCCCTCATGACTCCATTCCACCCCTAAATCGTCACTATTTGGTTTATTTATAAAATCCCCCCCTCTCCACGCTTCTTGTGGAGGGGGGTCTGTGGCTTCAAGTTGAGGGTACCCCTGAGTGTTGGGGGGCGCAGGGGCTGTGCTTTTTGTTGGTGTTTGGGGGTTCCATGTCATGGCTGCAATATGGAGACTCCCACCCGGAGGGCCCCCACATCCTGGGGGGTCCCATCTCTGCGGGTCCTCAGGGCCCAGGCAGTCCCGGTGTCCCAGGCTCCTGCCCTGGGGACCCTGGGGTTGGGCTTGTGCTGTGTCAGGTCCCTGCACCGCCAAGGGTGGGGGGTTCAGAGAGGAGGCTCAGCCCCCCCAAAATGGGTCTGTCTGGCAGGTGGCAGAGCCATCCCCTGTGGGGCTCTGGTGGCAATATCGTCCTTGTCCTATCCCATCTCTGGGAGCCACATGATGGATTTCTTCTGCCTTTGAACTTCTTGGCTGTCTGAAATAGTAGAAAAACTCCGGGGGGGTGGGCAGGATTTAGAGCACGTTATGGAAGAGCTGCATGGAGCTCATGATGTCCTTGTCCTGGGGGGGAGAGATCAGAGATCCCGTGTTCCCCTCCTGACCCCCACCCCCCAGCTCTCCTCTTGTCACTCTTTTGTCATCTCCCTCCTGTTCCC
This sequence comes from Catharus ustulatus, assembly GCF_009819885.2. Lineage (NCBI taxonomy): Eukaryota > Metazoa > Chordata > Aves > Passeriformes > Turdidae > Catharus > Catharus ustulatus. The sequence continues at coordinate 4,918,577 of NC_046247.1, read as the reverse complement.
CTCATCCTGTCCCCTCCCCTGCCCCCTCCCCTCCCTAGTCCCTGTCCCCCACATCCCACACTTTCCATCACAATCCTCCTGTTTCCCCCGCATCCCTCTCCCAGCCCCAACTCCTGTGCCCCTCCGGTCCCACTCCCATCCCTCCCGGGGTGACCCCTTTGTTCCCCTCTCTCCTGATGTCCCCAGCACATCATTTTGGGACAGAACAAGCAGGAGGAGGAGGATGATGCCCCCCAAGGTCCCTCACCTCCTGGCACGTGGCCAGGAACTCCTCGAAAGTCACCACGCCGTCCCTGTTCCTGTCCATCTTCTACAAGAGAGTGGCTAGGGGTCAGCGGGGCCACCCCTGGCTAAAGAGCGGTGAGGTGTCACCCGGGAGGTGACAGCGGGGACTGTCTCACCTGGAAGAACAGCTCCACGTGCTGGGCCGGCGCGCTGGCCCCCAGGGCGGGCTCGGTGCAGCGGCCCATCATGGCATAGATGGATTTCATGATCTCCAGCATGTCCTGGGGGACACAGAGCGCTGGCACGTCCCCGTCTGGGTGTCCCCACCCCACCAGCCCCCCAGTGTTCCCCACTGTCACCTCCTTGGTGACGTAGCCGTCCTTATTCACGTCGTAGAGGTCAAACGTCCACTTCAGCTTCTGCTGCTCCGTCCCCCGCAGCAGCACCGAGAGTCCCACCGCGAAATCCTGCCGGAAGGGTCGTGGCCGTGAGCGGGGAGGGACCCTCACCCCCTGCCCCTCCCTCCCGCGGCCACATCGATCCCGGGCCGCCCGAGGGATTTCATTCCCTATTGATCCTGTTATTTTTACCCCCCGCTGCCGCAGCGCCCGGCGCTCCCGGCACCCGCGAGGGAGAGTTTGGCCACAGCCTGGGAGGGGGAAGAGGAGGAGGAGGAAGAGGAGGGGGAAGATGTGATGAATCACGGTGCTGGCACAGCCATTCCCACCAGGAATACCCACCTGGAAGCAGAGAGCCCCGTTGCGGTCGGCGTCGAAGGCGTCGAACAAGAAGTGGGCATAGGAGCTGGCATCTGCGGGAGAAGGGGGATGGTGACTCTGTGACTCCCCCAGAACTGCGGTCGGGAATTTTCCGGGGTGGGCCCCCCCAGACCCTCCTGCCGGGTTTGGGGACCCCCCACTCACCGCCTTGAGGGAAGAACCGCGAGTAGATGAGCGTGAAGGTTTCCTCATCCACGAGGCCACTGGGACATTCCTGGAAAGGGGAGCGGCGCCGGTGACCCCGAGGAAAGCGGGGACCCCCGGATTTGGGGTATCGGGGCAACGGACCCCCCCAGGCTCACGTTCTTGAAGCCACGGTAGAGGGATTGAAGCTCAGTCTTGGTGAACTTGGTCCGAGCCAGCAGCTGCTCCAGCCCCTCGGGTTGGTGTCGGATTGTAGGGAGCTCCACATCGGCATCGCCGCTGTCTTCCAGGAGAGACCCCCGGGCAAAGACCGCCCCTTAGAAACACCTCCACTCCTAAACCCACCCCCACTCCCCCAAACCCACCGCCCAGCGCCTCGGCGGACCCCGGAACACCGCGGGTGTTGCATCCCGAGGGGTTTCCCACATTCCCAAGGCGCAGAAGATTCCCGAGCCGCCTCTTGGCCACTGCTGCTCCCGCCCGGCCCAGCAGAAGGTAATTAATAAATGATGGTTCATTAATAATTTCAGCCTAGGAAGCCCCTGTGGAACTGCTCAGCACAGGAGGGTGTCAGCAATTTTGGGATGGGGTTGGGAACCCGAAAAATTCCCAGGCATTGTCAGGGGGGGAGAACCTTCAGAGCCGGGTGTGAGGGGTCTCAGGGGACTTGGGGGGGGATTGGGTGTCCCTGGCATCCCATCTCAGGGGGTCTTGGGGGGCAGTGAGGGAGTGGGGACCCTCATGGCCCCTCTGAGGGAGGTTCAGGGGCTGATGCAGGACTTGGGGCTCCCTGTGTCCCACCTCAGGAGGTTTTTGGGGGTCACTGTGGAGTCGAGGCCCCCCAGCACCCAACCTCAGCGGGGCTTGTTGGGAGTCATCAGCAGCTCAGAGCCCTCCCGGCCCACCTTGGGAAGGTTTGGGGGATACTGGGGGGTCCCCGTTATTTGCTCCTGGGGGTTAGCAGGGCACGGGAGCCCTGGGAGGGGGGGAGGGCTCTGGGCTGAGGTTCCCCACCCCCCCGGGGGTTTGGGGGGCGGCTGGCAGCGCAGCCCCTCGGAAGGCTGGGCCATGGCACTGCTGGGGGGCGTTGGGGGCCCTGCCTCCTCCCCCCACACTCCCAAACCCTCCCAAAGCCTTCACTCCAAACCCTCCAGTGGAGGAACCCCAAAACCACCCGGTTCTACTCCACAGGAGCCAATTAGAGGCTAACAGGTCATTTAGTGTTGGAGGAGGGAAGGAGACACCCCCGAGATGGGGCGGAGGGGGGTGGGGGTGTAAGAATTAATTTAATTAAATAATTAGGAATTAAAGTGTATGGGGAGGTACCTTCTACAGAGATGGGCTCCAGGATGCCAAACTGCTTGAGGACGGCGATGAAGAGGAGGATGACCACGGCCACGGCGCACAGCTCCATGCCCTGGATGCCCATGGCCCCCGGGGGGGGTTGGGGGCTCCCCCCCCCCAAAGCCTGCGGGGGTGCGGGTGCTGGGTGCTGCGGGAGCGCGGGGCGGGTGCTGCCGCTCGTGTCCGGCTGTCCTGCCCTCCTCCTCCTCCTCCTCCTCCTCCTCCTCCCTTGGCACGCGCCCACCCCCGGCCCCCCCGGCGCTGCTTTCCCATAGTTTATTTGCAGTTTCCCAAAGAAAGTTGAGGGTTGAGGGGAGGCAGGGGTGCTATTCCCGCTCCCTGGAGCACCCGTGGGTGCTGAGTTCACAGCCGGGGGGGGCTCAAACCAGAGCGGGCCTCAAAATTGGGTGAAAAAACGTTGTTTTGTCCCCCGCCACTGGTGGGATCGATGGGATCGATAGGGATGAGTAAGCAGCGAGGGGAGGGGAAACTGAGGCAGAGAAAGAAGGGGAGCTGAGTTGTCCCCACCCCTCTGTGAATGTCCCACTGTCCTGGGGACATAGGTCCTGTTCCCTGAGGACTGTCCCTGTGTCCCCCGGGGCTGTCCCCATGCCCTTAAGGGTGTCATCTCCCCCCATGACCATCTGTACCCATTGCCGCAGGGATGGCACTCTGCAGTGTCCTCAGCTGGTCTTGTCCCTAAGTCTTCAGAGACCCCGTCCCTGTCACCTCGGGGTGTTGTGTCCCCAAGGCCCCAGGAGCATCTGTCTCCATCCCTCCAGGGATGTCCCATCCTCATGGTCCCAGGGACATCACCCCTGTCCCCCATGGGGTGACCCTGCCATAGTATCCCCGGCTCCCCTCCAGTCCCAAGGGTGTCCCATCCCCATGGCCCTCGGAACATGGTCCCTGTCCCCCTGAGGGTTGTCCCTGTTCCCACGGGGGGTCCCATCTCCCATCCCAAATCTCAACCTCCCCCCCCGCCCACGGTGACCGCCGGGCCCCTGGGGGGGACAGGGTCACACTGGGGTGGGGCCACGCCCGGGGGCGGGGCTCTGCGGGTGTGGGTGTGGCCGAGGGCGGGGCTCCCGCCAGTGGCGCGCGGCTCCCTCGCCCCGCTGACGTCACGTCCGCTTCCTCCCGTGCCGGAAGTGCTGCCAGTCTCGCCGCCATGGCTTCAAGGTTACTGCGGGTGAGCGCGGCCCTGCGGCTCCTGCCCGCGGCATCCGCCCGCGCCCTGCCCGTCCGCCATCTCGGCGTGCCCGGTGAGCGAGGACTGGGGGAGCGGGGAAACGGGAGGGGAGCGGGGGAGGGACGAGCGGGACCGGGGGGAGACCGGGGCGGTGTGTCTGCACCCACAGTGTGATGGCGCCCCGCAGGGAACCTGGCCAGCGATGAGGAACAGGCGACCGGGTTGGAGCGGAAGGTGATGGAGGCCATGAACAAGGGTCTGGTGAGTGCCGGGGATTGGGGGTCCTCAGTACGACCCCGTGGAGGACTTGGGATGGGCTGTGGAGGGTGGAGGTGTTTCTGGGGGTAAGTGTGGTATCTTTGTGGGGATCTCTAGGGATATCTGTATGGGGGTATCTCTGGGGGACCCCCGCGGTTTCTCGAGGGATGACAGGAAGCTCTCGGGTGGTTTCAGGGTTTGACTTGGCTTGAAGGGGCAGAGTTTGGTGGATGTCTGGAGAGTCGCAGGGTGTTCTGGGGGGAGCTGAGGGGGTGGCGAAGGGTTCGGGGTTATTTCAGGGTTCTGGTGTCCTTTATGGGGGTAGGGTCTGAGGGGCGAAAAGATCTGGGGATCCCAGGGAGTTTGGGGAGTGCTCGGGTGGCAGTGGGGTCATCTGAAGGGGGTGTTTCAGGGTTTTGGTGTCCTTGGAGGGTTGCAGGGTCTTGGGTTAGGGAGTTCTTGGGTGGAACTGGGGGACACCAGGGGGACGTGGTCAGTTTGGGGTTCTCAGGGACAGGCTGTGCTCAGGGGACATTGTGAGTGTGAGGGATGAAGGGGCGGCTGGAGATTCTGGAGTGCTCACATTTCGGGGCTGTCCCTGCTCCTCCCTTGCCACAGGATCCCTACAGCATGTTCCGGCCCAAGCGCTACACAGGCACCAAGGAGGACCCAAACCTCGTGCCCTCCATCACCAACAAGCGCATCGTGGGCTGTGTCTGTGAGTGCCCCCCATCCCTGTCTGTCTCTGTCCTACCTGTCCGTCTTTGTGTCCATCCTTGCACCTGTCCATGGTGTTTGTGTGCCCATTCCTGTCCCTTGTCCATTTGTCCATCCTCGGATCCATCCCCTTCTGTCCTGCTTGGTCCCACGCTGTCTGTATCCCCTGTTCCTCTCCCCCATGTGTGTCCCTCCCTGTCCCACGCTGTTCCTGACTCACACTGTCCCTGTCTCCTCAGGTGAGGAGGACAACAGCTACGTGGTTTGGTTCTGGCTGCACAAGGGCGAGGCCCAGCGCTGCCCCTCCTGTGGTGCCCACTACAAACTGATCCCCCACGAGCTGCCCCACTGAGGGGGCTGCGGGACCCTCCACCCTCACCTCCCCGGGATCCCGGGGCCCTGTTGAACCTCCCCTGAGTCACCCCAGATAAAGAGGTTGTGTGGAGAGCCTGACTCTGTCTGTGCTGGGAGGCAGTGGGGCAGGGGGATGTCACCATGAGTGGGGAGGGGGCGTGGGGGTCTGAGGAAGACACCATGGCTTAGGAGCAGTATTTGGGGTGGGGGGACCCCATTTCATTGTCGATTGCTCTGGGATTGGGGGGGCCCTGGGGAAAACCTACTGGGTCCTGCTGCTGCTTTGTCCCTGAGCACTGAGGGCGTGTTGGGTTGGTCCCACAGCCACCTGGACAGATCAACTCCTCCACACACACACAAGGTTGACAGGGTACTTCCCCCAGTGTCCTGCTGGGATATGATCTTGCCTGTCCCATGGGTGACACCCCGGTGGGCAGGAGCCGCCTCCTGTTGCTGGAGGGTCCCAGAATGCTAGTTGTGACAGGCACCTGTGGCTCCATCTTCCTCTGAGGGGACTCAGAAGGTCCCACCAGATGCAAGTAGATCCCCAAATGTTCCCAGGAGGTCTTCATGGGACCTCAGGAAGTCCCTGAAGGTTCCCAGGTGATGTCAAGCAGCCACAGGAGATCGTTACAGGGTCACAGGAAATCCTGGGAAGTCTCTGTTGGTTCCCATGAGATCCCCAGCGACCCTGCATGGTCCCAGGGTGTTCCTTAGGGGCTGCCACGTCCCTGACAGGACTTCCCTTGGGCAGGTCATCCCATAGAGGGTGTATGGGTTCTGCCCTCCAGGCTCTACTCAGGGGTCTGGGCAGGCCCAGGGAGGACCTGGAGGTTGCATGACTGAAGTGTGGCCCCAGTGCTCCTGACTAGCTGTGATGTCATTGATGATGTCATCCTGGTGGCTCATGTAATCATTCAAGTCTGGCTGGAGGGGGCGGAGCCGGAAGCCTCACTGGCCAATGGGGAGTGTGCTGATTGTGAGTGACAGCTGGCGGTGGGTGGGGCTGTGGACCTCACAGACCAGTGGGGGCTGCAGAAGGCTGTGACTGACAGCAGGGAAGGGGCGGGAATTGTGCTCAATGGCGAGGGCGCCAGGAAGGGAGGAGCTGGGGGCGTGGCTTCAGCCACCAGTAGGAGCTGCCAGCGGCTGTGACTGACAGCTGGGGGGGGCCTCATAGGGGCGGGGCCCTGGGCCTAATTGACCAATAGGAGCCAGCTGCGGCCGTGACTGACAGCCAGGCAGCAGAGCTCTGCTCTCAAAGGGGAAGGGGGCTACGGGGAGGGGCCTGGGCTCAGCGACCAATGGGCGGCATGTGCTGGTGACTGACAGCTGGAGGCAGGACTCAGAGCGATGTAATTGGCGGCGAGGGGCTGCGGGGCGGGGCCTGATGAGGGCGGAGCTTCACCGGGGGCGCGCGGGGACGCGGCGGGCGGGGCCCCAGCGCACGTGACGGCGGCGGTGCGGCGGTGACGTCAGCGGTGTCGCAGCGGGGCCGGAAGCGGGCGGTGCGCGGGGCGGGCGGACAAGATGGCGGACGGGGACAGCGGCAGCGAGCGCGGCGGCGGCGGCGGGTTCGGGACCGCCCGCGGCGGGGCGGGGGGGGCCGGCCCGGCCGCGGGGCCTGGCGGCGGCGGAGCAACCGGCCCCGAGCAGGAGACGCAGGAGTTAGCGTCCAAGCGGCTGGACATCCAGAACAAGCGCTTCTATCTGGACGTGAAGCAGAACGCCAAGGGCCGCTTCCTCAAGATCGCCGAGGTGGGCGCGGGCGGCTCCAAGAGCCGCCTCACGCTCTCCATGGCCGTGGCCGCCGAGTTCCGCGACTATCTGGGCGACTTCATCGAGCACTACGCGCAGCTGGGCCCGTCCAGCCCCGAGCAGCTGGCCCAGGCCGCGGGGCCGCCGGGCGAGGACGGCACCGGGCCCCGCCGCGCCCTCAAGAGCGAGTTCCTGGTACGGGAGAACCGCAAGTACTACCTGGACCTGAAGGAGAATCAGCGCGGGCGCTTCCTGCGCATCCGCCAGACCGTGAACCGCGGCCCCGGCGGCCCGGGGGGGTTCGCGGGAGGCCCCCCCGGGCTGCAGAGCGGCCAGACCATCGCGCTGCCCGCCCAGGGCCTCATCGAATTCCGCGACGCCCTGGCCAAGCTCATCGACGACTACGGAGGCGAGGAGGACGAGCTGGGCGGCCCTGGCGGCGGCGGCCCCGGCGGTGGGGGGCTCTACGGGGAGCTGCCCGAGGGCACGTCCATCACCGTGGACTCCAAGCGCTTCTTCTTCGACGTGGGCTGCAACAAGTACGGGGTGTTCCTGCGGGTCAGCGAGGTGAAGCCGTCCTACCGCAACGCCATCACCGTCCCCTACAAGGCCTGGGCCAAGTTCGGCGGCGCCTTCTGCCGCTACGCCGAGGAGATGCGCGATATCCAGGAGCGCCAGCGGGACAAGCTCTACGACCGGCGCACCGGCCCGCCGGGACCCGGCAGCGGCAGCGGCGCCGGTGACGACTCCGACGGCGACGACGTGGACGACGACTGAGCCGATTCCCCCAGCCCTCGACCCCGACGCCGGCCCCCCATCACCCCCTCCGAGCCCCGGGGCGAAGGGGTCCCCGGTCCCCACTCCCAGTGACGGGGCAGAGGGGTCCCCGACCCCCCTCCAACAACGATGGGGCGAAGGGGTCCCTGAGCCCCGCTAACCCCTCTCAGCGACGGGGTGAAGGGGTCCCCAAACCCCCCACGTCCCCACTCCCAGCAGCGGGACAAAGAGGTCCCCGAGCCCCCCCCTCAGCAGCGGTGGAGCACGGGGGTCCCTAAGCCCCCCGAGCCCCCCCTCCTGCCGCCACCGGAGAGAGAGAAACCGGCCTGACGGTGCCGCCACCCGCGGCCCCCCGCCCCCTCCCCTGCTCCCACCATGGGACCCCCAGCCCCCGGGACTCGCTGCTTTGGGGGGGGCAGGGGGTCACCCGCAGCCCCCTCCCCTCCTGGTGCCCCCCCATCAAAACCAGCACCGAGGGCCCCGGAGCCGAGCGGCAGCGGCAGAGCCTGGGGTGGGGGGGGCAGCGGAGGCACCTTGGACCAACGGCCGTTCCCTCGGCTTGTGATTTTTCCTTCATTTTTCTTTTTTTTTTCCCCTTCTCTTTCCACGGTTTTTGGGGGCTTTTTTTGCTTTTTTGTTTGTTTGTTTGTTTTGGGATTTTTTTTTTTTTTAGTTTTGGGGGTTTTTTTGTTTGTTTTTGGGATGCAAACTCCAGGCGCCCAAACTGGAACCCGCCCCGAGCTGGCGGCTCCCTGATAATTAGGGAAGATTTCCTCGGTTTTGCCGATTTCTGACCGTTTTTCCCCCGCTCCCCGTTTCCCGCCGGGAAAGGGGAGGCGCCGGCACAAAGCACAAGGAAAAACTCGACGGGGTGAACCATCTTCCCCTTCTCTCCAAATAAGGCGCCTCCGGCCCCATTTCACCAGGACCCGCCGGAATCCGCCCCTTAGCTTCACCCAATTTGGATTTTCCGATCCCAAATCCGTGGCCACGCCCGGCCCCGGCACTTTGGGGGTGGATTTTGGAGGTTTATTGTTATTTTTTGCCTCCTTTTGTCTTTTTTTTGCCTCCATGGGCCCGGCCCTGGCGCCGCCTGGTCCCTTCAGCCACCTCCTATTAAACACATTTTTCGACTCTCAAATAGTCTTTTTTAAAAATTCTTTTTCACTCCCTCAGCTCAGTCCTGCCCCGTCCAGAATTCCAGTTTTTCACCCCGTTTTCCCATAACTCTGAACTCCATCGCACTCATTCCAAGATTTTGCCTCTTCTCCAACGGTTTCACCACTTTTAGGACTTTGCTTTTTTTTTTTTTTTTTTTTCCCTTTTAATCCATTTTTGGGAGCCCAATCAGCTGCTTCCTTAATTTATTACCACGGATCCGGCATCTCCCTCTCTCCATATTTATTGGGAAGTGAGGAACAGCCACAGACCCCTGGGGGACCCCCCGCACCACAGAGACGCCGCTGTCCATCCGTCCGTCTGGCCCCATCCCGCTGCTCCCACTGCCGTCGCTCTTTTTAAAGGGATTTTTAAAGCAAATTTCTTCTGTTTATCCCATTTTTAAGCCTTCTCCGTCGCAAAGGACCTGGATCCCTCACTCACTCACACGGGAGCAATAGTCCTTCCTCAATGGCCGATGTGTCCGTACTGTATTTTGTACCCTCAGGCAGCTCTTTCCGGTGAATTCCTGCTGTATCCACCCATCCTCCTTGGTCCAGTGTTCTTTGCCACGGAGAAAAACCATAAACCAAGACGGCAATGATGGATTTGGGGGGAAAAAGGCTCCCAGCTCCGTGGGACTCACTGGCGTCCAGCCGCGGGACCTCTCCTTTTATTTTTGAAGAGGATGAGAGATATATATATATATATATGTGTATATATATATATATATAAAAATATATATATATTCCTTTGGGTTTCTTTCTTTTGGCTGAATTGCGGTGATTTGGCCTTATTTCTACTTTGGGATAGCGGCGGAATCGCTGCTGGCCTGGCCCAGCTCTGGGGAGCTGGCTAGAAATACATGGAGAAAAAAAAAAAAAAAAAAAAAAAGGCAAAACCACCAAAATCCAGTAATAAACCCAAAAAAAGCAGCTCCCGGCCTTGGCTCAGGGAGTCTTTCCTGGCCAGAGAAGCGCTGGATCCATGGACACAACCTCCCACAGCTCCATTTGGGTGGGAAGAGCAGAGCACGTTGGGGGAAGACAGCAGAAAAAAAAAAACAGCCAAAATGAGATAAAATAGGGAAAAAAGGGGTTTTGAGGTGCCAGCTGGAGTGAGGGGAGCAGCCATGGGGACTGCCATGGGGAAGGGGATCTTGGGGGGCAGTTTTGGGGTTTTTTTCTCTTTGAGTCCCCTAGGGTGTTTCCCAGGAAAGTGGGACAATGCCGGCATCTCCCCTGAACCCCCCTCCCATCCCTGTGTGTATAGACATGGCTGTGTGTACATAGCTCAGATTCGGTTGGGTTTTGGGTTGAATTCTGTAGAAAATGGGCAATTTGCTTTTTTTTTTTAATTATTTTTAAACCACAAATAGGGGAAAAATATCCCAGATTCCTGGTACTTCCAGCATTGCTGCCCCAGAGGGGCTGATGGAGAATGCGATGATGGCTGTACAGACAGAATTTTGGAAGTCTCATACAATGCCCCAAAACCCACTGGAAAATACCCCAGATGGCTGGGTCTGGAGCGGGTGGTGCTTCCAGGGCAAGTTCAAACAGCTTCAAATCTTTTTGCCCTAAAATATAGCAAAGAAAATTTGGATTCTCCTGCCTTGTTTCCAGGCGATTTGGGGGCAGTGGGGGATGGTTTGGGGGCGCCGTTCCAGTGGCAACTCCTCACATTGGTGACAAAACCAACCCAATCCCTCACTGGCCTCTCAAAAAAAAAAAAAGCAAAAAGTGGAAAAAAATCACAAAAAACCCTGGAAAAGATAAATGAAAATCAGCTGAGGGAGTACTGGGGCTATGCAGGGTGGTGCACCATGGAGCTCAGCAGGTATTCCCAGTGGGAAGTCCCAGCTGGCTCCGTGGATGTTCCCAGATCTTCCTGCAGGGCGAGGCCTAGCCACGGATGCCATCGCCCTCCTCATCCTCGTGGAGCCGGTAGAGCCAGTGGCACCAGGGCCAAGCCATGCAGAGCTGGGGTTGGGTGTTGGCAGGAGAACCCAGATCGGGGCGAGATGGCCGGGGAGGAGCACGGCACAGCCTGGAGCCCCTGGGGGGTTCTGGCCTCAGAGCAGCGGCTGGGAGCGGGTCCAGCACGGCTGGCTCACTGGGCCCCAGCACATGGGTCAGCCCAGCCAGGAGGCTGGGACAGCATCAGTGAGGAGAGCGCTGGATCCTCTTCCAAGAGCCAGGCGCTCCCAGAGTTGGATTCTCTGACAGCTGGATCCTCCAAGAAGATCGGGCTGAGTGCCCGATCCTCCTCCAAGAGTTGGATCCTCCTTCAAGAGTTGGATCCTTCAAGAACTGGATCCTCCAAGAGCTGGATCCTCTGAGCACCAGACCCTTCTCTGAGTGCTAGATCCTCCTCCAGGAGCCAGATCCTCCTCCAAGTTGGATCCTCTGAGAGCTGGATCCTCTGAGAGTTGGATCCTCCAAATATTAGACCCTCCTCTTCGAGCTGGGTTCTTCTGCAAGCAGCAGATCCTCCTCGGAGAGTTGGATCCTCTGAGAACTGGATCCTTTGAATGTTGGATCCTCCTCTGAGCACCAGGTCCTCCTCAGAGCAGCAGATCCCGGGAGCGCCACCTCCCTCCCCGAGCGCTCGCCATGACGTCCCTTTGCCGAAAAGAGAAAAAAATAAGAAAGTTTTATTCCTGTTATTTTTTTAATGAAAGAAAAACAAAAACTAAAGCAAACCTGCACTTTAGGCGGCCGGGGGGGCCGGGGCCCCCGCGTCCCTTCCCTGCGGCCGGCGGGGCGGCTCCAGGGGCCGGAGGCAGGTCCTGGGTGTTACCACTAGCGCAGACGAGGCCGACGCAACGAACTCCTCCTGCTCCGAGCACTCCTGACGTAGCAGATTTTTGCAAATGGAGTTTTACAGTCTATATTTAAAGAATTGTATGTTTGTAACAAATAAAGTATGCGGAAAAGTGAATGAAAACCAGCCCGGGCCTGACTTGCTCTTTGGGGGTGCCATGGGGGGCTCTGGAGGGTGGAGCTGATGCCACCGTTGTGGTGAGAGGTGGGGTGGTCACCCTGTAGCTTTGCAGGGACATGCAGGATGTCGTGAAGGCATCAGGGGCACAAAGAGGGAATGTGGAGTCCCCCATCTTGTCCTGAGGGGAACACCTGGCTCAGGGGAGTTGGGGGCGTGAGGTACGAGCACGATGGGGAGGGAGAACGTTTGGCGTGGCTTAGGCATGTTGTGTCACAGCTCGGGCTGGTATGTGCACAGGTATAATGTGTGTGTGGGTGTGTGTGAAGTGGATGTGAGGTGTGTGTGCATAAGGTGTGTGTAAAGTGAGTATAAGGCATTTGTGCCATCACATGGCTGCCGGGTGTGGGTGTGTGTGTAAAGTGTGTGTAAGGCATGCGTGCCATCACGTGGTTGCCTGCTGTGTGCTGGTGTAAGGCTGGGAGGGTTTGGCGTGGCCAGCGTGTGCTATGGCTCGGGCAGGTGCGTACACAGGTGTGTGTGCACAGGTGTGTAAGGGTTGTGTGCCACGCACACGACTGCGTGGAGTGTGTCAGGTGTGTGTGCCACACGTGCAGGTGTGCGTACCGGGGTGTGCACAGGCACGGTGCCGTGCCCACCGGAGCCGTGTGCCGTGCCTCTGCTGTGCCCGCGCCGTGTCCCCACCGGCGGTGCCGCAGCCCCCGCCCCCCGTGCTGCGGCTCCCTGCGGGCTCGGGCTCATCTGAGGACACGCGGGGACCCGCGTGCGCATGAGCCGCCGTCACCGCCATCACTGTCACCGCCACCGGGACCTGGTGCGACCCCCGAGGCTCCTTCCCATCCCGAGCACCCGGCCCGCGTATCCCTGGGGTCGGGGGTGAGCGGCTCCTCCGGCCCCATCCCACCCCGCAGCTGCTTTGGAGTCCCCCCCGCTGGACCCGGGGGTCGGGGGAGCTGAGGACAGCTGGAGGGGCCCCGGGGACAGCCGGGGGGCCCCTGGATGGAGCCCGGGGGGGCGCAGCCCGCGGCAGTTGCTGCCCCGGGCAGGTGCGGGCGGTACTGCCCGCCCGGGTGCCGGGAGCAGCTGGGGGTGAGGGGCTGGGGGCACCCTGAGCCTCCACGGCAGCTGCAGAGAGGAGCGGGGGATGCCCCCCCGTCCGGTGCTGGGTGGAAGCCGACGGGGGGGCATCTTGGGGAGGACAGTGACGGATGCCTTCGTCATCGTCCTCCTCGCCCTCCTGCTCTTCACAGCCCGTGCCTCAGCCATAGTGGAGCCGGGGCAGGGAGAAGGACTGGGGGCCGCCTTGAGGCAGCTGCAGCGAGGGGTCCGGGCTGCATAGTGCAGGGAAATCGTGGCACCGAGGCCGGGACAGCCGGGGAAACCAGTAGCAGGGGCCTCCCTCTCGCAGCCCGTACCTCAGCGTGGAGCAGGGTGGGCGTGGGGCTGGGGCTGTGCGGTGCCCTCCACCCCGCCCGCTGCTGGAGGGAAACTGAGGCCCGGCAGCTGGGCCAGCCGATGGCCGAGGGGACAGCGAGCGCGCCGAGTGCAGCCGGGCTGAACGGCCCGGGCTGCGGCCCCGGCCCGGCACGGCTGCGGTGTGCGGGGCCCACCAACCCTCGCTTAGGAATCCCCAGTTCCATTTATAAACCCGGCTCCTCACACAGTCGATTCCATTTGACAGTGAAAGGGACCCATCGTAAGAAACTGAGTTTTTATTTACTGTGACACGTTTGTTCGGAAAACGGTCCCTTTTCCCCCCAACAGAGTCGTGCATTTTTGGGCTTTTTGGCCACACTTGACCCCCGCCGTCACTACTGACAGTCCTTTCAGCCACTCAAGGTCCGTCCCAGCCCCCACTTCAGCTCGCGGGCTGCGGGGTCCATGTTACCTCACTACAGCCGCCCTTCGCACTCATCCTACGGGGCAACGCCGGCTTATTTCTGTACTGCCCCGAAGAAACACAGGGAAGGTCAGAAGCACCGGCGGGTCAGGGTTTCCCCGGGTGGACTCCCCTCACGTCGGGGCCTCTTTCAGCCCTGAGCAGAGCCAGGCCACCTCAAGAGCGAAGCCCCCGACCCCGCGGAACTCTTTCGCAGGCCCAAGGCCCAGCGGCATCCGCTGGCGGGGCCTAAAACTCTGCTAAACCCGCCAACCCCCCTCCCTCCCCCCATCGGTTCCCTCACACAAACACGGCCCGGGGCGGAGCGATGGAATGGGCGGGAAAAATTACCCGCTTTCTATTGGCTCAGTCTGCTGTCCATCATCATAATATGGCCTCACGTCGCTGTGTTCGTTGTTGCTATTCGCCGGGCGGTGACGTCACCGACGCGAGCACGCCCCGCCCTCACCCCGCTCCGTGCCGTGTGCAAAGGCAACACAGCCGTTAAACGAGCCGCGGGGCGGAGCCAGTGATGGACGGGCAAAGAAGTGGGTAGCCCATTGGGCGCCGCGGGATGTTCAAACTAGTATGGGAGGCAGTGATTGGTGGCGGCGCGGCGCGGCCCGCCGCCCCCGCCCGGGCGGGTCATTGTCTGGCGGCTCCTGAGGCGGGTCGGGCGCGGCGGCGGCTTTGGGGTTCGGACGGCGGCAGTGGTACCATGGTGAGGGCAGGGGCCACAGTGGGGCTCGGGACTCGGGGGGCAGGCCAGGACAGCGTGGCCGGGCTGAGCCGGGCGCCGTGGGGCCGCTAATGGGCGCCGCTGTCAGCCCAGGCCGGGCGGGGGGAGGGGACTGGGTCCCGGTCCGTGACCTTGGGTCCGGTCCGGCCCGGCGCTCCCCCGTGGCCGCTGCCGCCTGGGTCCTGGGGAGGGGGTCTGTCCTGCCCTCCAAATCCGGCCCCGCCGGTGCCCTCCAGCGCTGTCAGAGCTGCGCAGTGTCGGCCGGTGTCTCCTCGGTCGCGTTTTGTGCTGGTTACGGGTCGGTTGGACGGGAGGAAGCGGCTGTCGTGGGAGAAACGTCAATCGAGGGGCCCAGGAGGGGTCTGTCAACCGCCCGGCGCCTCCTCCGGCCTTACGCGGGATACAGCTCAGCCCGCTTCCCAGGGAAATGGCCCGGTCCGTGGGGGAAGAAAAGGGGGTTCGTTCTCCCCGGTGTCCCGTTCCCGTGGCCCCGTAGGGGGAGCGGGAGGAGCTGGGTCTGGAGCTGTCAGCGAAGGCGGGCAGGGATATGTAGATTGTGGGGTTTCCGTGGATCTGTGAGAGGTTCTGTGGATCTCCAGGATGCTTTGGGTCGGTCTGAGGATCGTTGAGGGAGTTCCGTGGATTCGCAGGGTACCTGGAGGACTCCCTGGATCCGCCCGAGGGTTCTCTGGTTACATAAGCGGTTTCTCTGCATTTGTGGGGGAATTTGGGTGGTTCTGTGGACCTTTGGGGAGGGTCTGTGGATCCACAGGTGGGTTCCAGGAGGTTCCATCGGGGCCCTCGGGACTCGCGGAGGTTCCGGAGCCGGCTCTAAGGGTCCCAGTCCTTCAGCGTTAACGGAAACACCGTTGGATTATGCAACTCCTGGTGCCGCCAAGAACTTGTGCTCGGAGATGTCTGGGAATGAGCGGCAGGAGATAAAAAGTTGTTGCTTGGAGGCGTTTTGTCCTGTTTGAAGCGATAAGGAAATAAAAAAAGTTTGCCCGCTGTGAAGGATCCAGCGGGTCATACCCTGGCAGGATTTAGCATGGGAATGTACTCCCAGCGAGGGACTTGGGTGGAGAGAAGGGATGGAGATGTCAGAAGGATTGTCTGACTCCTTGGGAGCCTTCACCCGGAGGATGAGGAGAGAATTCCTCGGAATTGCCTCCTCAGGAGGGAGAAGTTCAGGAGCCCTCACTCCCAGCACAGACTGGGATGATCTCCCATAGGAGCCGGTGGCAGCTGGGCTGGGGGAACTTCCCGTGTTCCCTCTCCAAACCCTATGGAGGGTTGTTGGAAATTTGGACAAACGTCAGGCTTTCCATAGCGAGACCTTTCTTGCTTTTCTTAGTTCAAACCCCCTGTGAAGATGTATCAGGCAGGCAGCTCCAAGCTGGAAAACCTGATGGGGCAGTGGGAAAGTTCACAGCTGGCTGATTAAAGCCCTCAGTGGGAACAGCCAGTGCTTTTCCCAATGCTGCCTTTTATTCCTAGAGCAAGGAAATATCCACAAATCCCCCTTGCCTCCCCCTTTCTTTCCCATAAATCTGCCTTTCCACCCCTCAAATCCTCCTTCCTTCTCCCCAAAACGCCCTCCTTGAGTTTTGCAGGGATGTTTTCTTCTGATTAAAGTAACTCCTGGTGCTTCACCGTTTCTCCAAGTCATCCCTGAAGACCCTTCACGACTGCCAGGACACAGAGTGGATTTGCTGGGTCCCCCATGGTCTCATCCAACGCCCTCTTCTTGTTTTAATCACCTCGGGATTAATTAATGCCCCCTCATGACTAATTTTTTTTCAGTGTTTGAACTGAACCTTGTGTTAACTCCCAGCTGGCTGGGATGGGACACAGATCTTGGACATTCCCAGGTTAACCAGTATCTTGTTTTAAGGATTAATGTGTTCCACTTGCTTTCCTGGTGTTTCTGGATCCTTTCAGCTCCCTCATCATGAGCCAAAATTCCTCCTTTTTAGAGAGGATGGGGATTGTGGGATCAGTATATGCTATAAAAACAGGGATTCTGAGTATCCAGGGTGTTCTCAGGCTCCTATTGCCTCTGCTGTTGTTTCTTGTTTCTCTGTGGGCTGGAAAACTTTGTTTAGGGGGTTGTTATCCCTGTTTTTTTTTTAACCTGGAGCAGATTCTGGGTTGCTGACGTCTTTCCCGTGGGGAAGGTACAGCTCCTTCTGCCTTCCTGCATCAGCCGAAGGTCTCACCTTCATTAGGAACAGCTCTCATTAGTGATTAATGACGTCATGGGGTCTTCCCATATCCCTGGAAGCCGTGGATTTCCTGACAGCGGATGGGAGAGCCCAGCAAACCTCTGCTCGGCTCTTGTTTCTCAGCAACTCCCAAACTCTTGGATTTGGCATTTCCACCCCTTCCAACGTGATTTTCCTTACATCCACGGTTTCTGGAGCTCCTGGGTGATTTCCCACTCTGGACTAGGAGGAGATTAACCCCTGAGCCCTGCAGGATTCACATTCCCATGTGCAGGAACTGGGTCCTGCCCAGTGCTCAGTGTCAGCATGTGGAGAAATCGAATCTGAAAACAAACTGGGCTCACAACTGCTGGGAAGAAAAAAAGCCCAGCAATGGGATTTTGGGCTGGTTTTTCCCCATTTGGCATTTTATGGAAAGTACTGGGAATAATGGCAGCAGGAATAAGATAACTGGGTGAGGGAGCAGCTGCTGCACCCTGATAACGTTTCTTGTTTATCCTCTTGAATCTGTGTGGTTTGAGAGGCCCTGAGTTGCCAGAGAGCTGCCAGATTATCTTGCAGCAGGTCCCTCTGGCTTAGAATTAACGAGATTGTTTGGATTCAGGGATTAATTAGATTAATTAATGAGCCCCTTTCTCCCTCAGGCTGGCGGCAAGGCGGGCAAGGACAGTGGCAAGGCCAAGGCCAAGGCTGTGTCGCGCTCCCAGAGAGCTGGGCTGCAGGTATGGCGCAGGGAATCACCAGGAAACAGAATGCTGGGCAGCTGGGGGGCCCCAGACCCTTTTCTTTGGGGTCAGAATTGAGTATTTTGGCATTTGGAGGCTTATGGAGCAATGAGGAACCCTGAGCTTGCAGAGGGGGTTTGCTATCAGATGGGACAGAGAGGTTGAGAGGATTCATTGGGAGAATGAATTGGTTTATATTTTCTAATTAATAATTATAATAATTAAAATTAATTCTTTTATACAAGATAGAACTACATTTTACTAAATTATAATGATACATAATATATATGACAACAATATAATGTATTATTATAACATATGTTAATATTATGTATTAATTAGTAATAAATAAATTGGATAGCGAACATTAAGTCCTCTGTTTGGAGTGTTGCTCCTGGAAGCTGCAGCCCAAATCAGCAGCATAGGGTGTAACTATGCCCATCTGGGGGGACTGTAGGTGTTAACGAGGTTATTAATTGCCACCCAGTTCCCGGTTGGCCGCATTCACAGGCACCTGAAGACTCGGACCACCAGCCACGGGCGTGTGGGAGCCACGGCGGCTGTGTACAGTGCGGCCATCCTCGAGTACCTGACAGCTGAGGTAGGACCCCCCTCCCCAGCCCCAGCAGCCCTGCCCTTGGCATTCCCACCTCTTCCTGCTGTCCTGTAGGTGCTGGAGCTGGCTGGGAACGCTTCCAAGGATCTCAAAGTCAAGCGGATCACGCCCCGGCACTTGCAGCTGGCGATCCGTGGCGATGAGGAGTTGGACTCCCTGATCAAAGCCACCATTGCTGGTGGAGGTACGTGTTGTTCCCTGTTTCCAGCCTTGACTGGGAATTTTAGCAAGAAGGGGAAAGGTGGGAAATCAAATAGGAATTTGGCAGTTGCATGGGCTCACTGCTTCTCATAGCTTCCCTGGATTCACACTGAGGGGGATCCACTTGACATTCAAAAATGAGGAATTGAGGATTTTTTTTCCCTCCTCTCTGCAGGCGTCATTCCCCACATCCACAAGTCCCTGATTGGAAAGAAGGGACAGCAGAAAACGGCGTAGAAGGAGTGCAGCACCGGATCCCCCCGTCATCGTACTGTACCTGGGCACAGAAACATCTCGGGGATACGAGAAACTTTTTCTAAGGAATAGTTAAAAGGAAGAGCATAGAGGATTGACTGTAGAGGAAACATTGGGATGGGTTTAGATTCCGAGTAGGACACACCGCAGGCTGTAGGGTGGCAGCCGGGGGTGGGCGAGTGGCTTGGCTGCCCCCAAGTTTTATACAAAAATGGAACCCATAAACAGTTTTTTACAAAAATCCAGACTGTCTCCAGTGGTTGTAGGGGGAGGGGGTGTGGGAGATGCCCCTGTGCAAAGACACGGTGAGCGACAAGCACTATACCAATGTTTGGTGG
This sequence comes from Catharus ustulatus, assembly GCF_009819885.2. Classification (NCBI taxonomy): domain Eukaryota; kingdom Metazoa; phylum Chordata; class Aves; order Passeriformes; family Turdidae; genus Catharus; species Catharus ustulatus. Next base: position 4,899,929 of record NC_046247.1, on the reverse strand, counting down.
GGTGTGTTCCAAGGCCCTGTCTGCTGGGAGCACGTGGCTGGGTCTGTCCGTCTGTCCTGGCCTGGCCACAGGAGTGTTTGTGTGTGTCTGTCCCACCCATAGGGGTGTCCGTCTGAACGGGGCCTGGGGGTGTCTGTCTGTCCCTCTGTCGCAGGGCTGGGGGGTGATCAGGCAGCCCGCAGCAAATGGCTGCTGGGAGTCCGAGTGTCCGTCAGATCTGGCTATGTGGGGGTGCCAGGTCTGGCTTTCCGGGGCGTCTGTCTGATTCTCAGGGTATCTCAGTTCTGGGTGTCGCTCTGTCCTGGGCACGTAGCTCCTGCCGAGCCCTGTATGTAGCACCTGGATGCGGGGATGCTCCGAGCTGGGCCCGGAGGCGGTGGCGGGGGGAGCCGGACCCGCGGCGGCTCCTGCATTGGCAACACCGGGCACCGGTTGCATCAGGTGTCAAGTACCACCAACGGCACAGGGCACCATCAGGGCCGCGCCCGGGCTCAGACCGGCCCCACCGATCCGTAGCGCCTGGGGCAGCCGTGCAACTGGGGCCGGGGCGGGAGCGCGGGCCGGGCTCGGTCTCGGCGGGCCCGATGTCGCACAATGGCGACGCCGGTCTGCGCAAGATGGCGGCAGAGGGGCGGGGCTGTCCTCGCTGCCCGCGGGCCAGGTACTGCGCATGCGCTCTCCGTGCCGCCGTCGGGCGCATGCGTACACCGCCGCGCGCCCCGAGCTGCCTAGCCTCGCGGGAGGGACCATGCGGGCACCATGGGGGAGTACGCCGGAGACATCAGTGCCCACCCGCAACGTTACTGCTCTCGAGGCGGAGGAGACGGCCCGATAGGCGCTTTAGTTGATGTGAGTGCTCGGCTGGCGCCGGGGCGCTATGGGCTGCCCCGGAGGTTGAGCTCAAGCTCCGCGTTACGTAACGTGCTCCCCCTGCCTGATTGCAGTGGTTCTGGGCCCCCGCCCCCGTGGCGCGTATTGAGCTCGCCATTGGCTGGGCTCAGCAGCGGGGCGGGGCGAGTAGGCTATAAATAAAGGGGGTGAGAAAGGGGCCGCGTTTAGTCCATCGCTGCTGTGGTCGGGTTTCGTTGGTCCGGTGCTTTTCCCTTCCGCTTGTCGCCGCCCATCGCGCCGCCATGAACGGGCAATTGAACGGCTTCCACGAGGTGTTCATCGAGGAGGGCACCTTCCTCTTCACCTCCGAATCCGTGGGCGAGGGGCACCCAGGTGCGGGCCGAGCGAGGCTGGGCGGGGCGGCGATCGCGCAGGCGCGGCCGGGCGGGGGGGGGGGGGGGGGGGGGGTGGTGTATGAGGAGGACGATGGTGAGGATGAAGATGAAGGCAGTGAGGATGAGGATGGAGGGAATGAGGATGGACCGGGCGCGTGGGGGGGGTGGTGACGCGGGCGGGCGCGCGCGCGCAGTGTGAGGCGGGCGCGCGCTCGCCGCATTGCGGGCCCTGCGCGCACGTGCTGCCCGCGTGGGGCGGGACACGGGGGGACGGTGGGGCGGGCGGGGGCCGGGGGGGCCGTTGCCGCCGTGACTCAGCCGTGACTAAGCAGCTCTCGGGTCTCCGTACCGCACGTACCACCCCGCGTGGATGCCGGCGGTAAGACAGGCCTGGTCACCCCCACGCACCATCTCCCCCGACTCCCTCCGCCGGAGTGTCGCCCTCCCCACGCCCCTCGACGGTGCCGCCGATGTCGCCCAGCCGGTGATAAAGTCTCGTGGGTCTCCCCAGATGTGCATTCCCGTCTCAGCTGGGGGGGTTCCACTTATCCCGGGCGGTGGCTGGAGCCCTCCAGCTCGGTACCAGCCGGTGCGGTCTCTCCCGATCTTTGTCCTTGCCGGTTTGGGGCACATGACTGTTAATCTCTCGAGGCGGCTGCCAACGCTCAGCGTCCGCTGCCTGGGCACACCCAGGACCCCTGAACCCTCTCATTCTGGTACCCCCTCTCCGGGCACACTCAACCCCTCCCGAGTTCCCATCAGCTCCAGATCCCACTTGGATCCCACAGCTGTGCACCTTCTGGCGCAAGCACCCTCAGCCCGATGGCACAACCTGAGGCTGCTCTGGGACTCCCCCCAGGCTGCTTGAGGGAAGAGGCTCTGAAGTCCGTTTCCTCACTCTTTCCCACTAAAAAGCATCCGGGGGATCCTCCTCCCCACACCCTGCCTGGGCACTGCCTTGTCCTTGCCCTGATCCTGCCTGGAAGGTCGCTGCCAAGGACACCTGCAGTCCCAGGGATATGAGTGGCCCTTGGGACACCCTGCACATCCCACACAAAACACCCTGGGAGCAGGAGGGAGCTGGGTGTCTGGTGTGGTATGGCTGGAGCGCTGGCGTGCTGAGGATTTGGAAAGCTGGGATACAGGTCTGATCCCTTCAGTGGTGCCACAGGGCACAGCCTTAGTTGGAGCTGGAACTTAAGTGGGACGTGCCTGGAATTCTGGACTGGGGACAAAGCAAGGGCTGTGTGCACCCTGGGGGGCTCATTAATTATGGGGCTCTGATCCCTGTGCTGGAGGCTGCGGAAGGAAGGGCTGTGCCGTGTTGGGCTGTCCCACGCCACCATGACGCCTCCTGCTCTCCATGTCCCCAGATAAAATCTGTGATCAGATCAGTGATGCTGTCCTGGATGCCCACCTCAAGCAGGACCCTGATGCCAAGGTGGCCTGTGGTGAGTAAGGGCACCAGGGGACAGCAGGTGGGTGACGTGGAGGTGACACCATGCTGACATCATTCTTGTCCCTGCAGAGACAGTTGCCAAAACTGGGATGATCCTGCTGGCGGGGGAGATCACCTCCCGGGCCAACGTGGATTATCAGAAGGTGGTCCGGGACACGATCCGGCACATTGGCTATGACGACTCTTCCAAAGGTGTGTCCTAGCTGCCACCACCTCAGTGACAGCACAGAGGTGGTACTGGGCTCACCAGAGACCCCTTTGTCCCCCCAGGTTTTGACTACAAGACGTGCAATGTGCTGGTGGCTCTGGAGCAGCAGTCCCCAGACATTGCCCAGGGTGTGCACCTGGACCGCAGCGAGGAGGACATTGGTGCTGGTGACCAGGTGAGACCTAGGGCCGTGGGGTTGCTGTGGTGTTGCCAAGGGCTGGGTGTGACCCTCTTGTCCCTGTGCCGCAGGGGCTCATGTTCGGATATGCCACGGATGAGACAGAGGAGTGCATGCCCCTCACCATTGTCCTGGCGCACAAGCTCAATGCCAAGCTGGCTGAGCTGCGCCGCAACGGAGCCTTGCCCTGGCTGCGCCCTGACTCCAAGACACAGGTGAGGTGCCAGTGGGTCCACAAAGCCCTCAGGAGCCCCTTGTCCCTCTGCCTGGCCTCTGACTGGTGTCCCCTTGCAGGTGACAGTGCAGTACATGCAGGACCGCGGGGCGGTGATCCCCATCCGGGTGCACACCATCGTGATCTCGGTGCAGCACGACGAGGACGTGTGTCTGGACGAGATGCGTGATGCGCTCAAGGAGAAGGTCATCAAGGCCGTGGTGCCCCCCAAGTACCTGGACGATGACACCATCTACCACCTGCAGCCCAGCGGCCGCTTCGTCATCGGCGGGCCCCAGGTGCAGCCGAGGGCATGGTGGTGGCAACAGTGACACTGTGGTGGTGGTGCTAGTTGGGATGGCATGATGGTGGCAGTGATGGCACGGTGATGGCAGCAGTGATGGTGCCGTGCTGAGGGCACGTTGACAGTGGTGATGGTGACGCTGAAGGTGGCACAGTGGTGGCAGTTAAAACAGTTTGATGGTGATGAGAATGGCACAGAGGGGTAGAGATGGTGCGGTGAAGGTGGCAATGATAACGCATCAGTGGTCACAGCGTGGAGTGGTGGTGGCATTGACAGCATGGTGATGGCTCAGCAATGGACACTGGTGAAACGCGGGCAGGGTTGTGATGCTGCTGTCCCCAACAGGGTGACGCAGGGCTGACAGGCCGCAAGATCATCGTGGACACTTACGGGGGCTGGGGCGCGCACGGGGGCGGCGCCTTCTCAGGAAAGGACTACACCAAGGTGGATCGCTCGGCCGCCTACGCCGCGCGCTGGGTGGCCAAGTCCCTGGTGAAGGCTGGGCTGTGCCGCAGAGTGCTGGTCCAGGTGGGTGCTGCTCTGAGTCGAGGCTGGTCCAGGTGGGTGCGGGGGCCACTCACTCCTCAGGCTCACCTGCAACCCTGCCTCCCCCCCGCAGGTCTCCTATGCCATCGGGGTCTCGCACCCCTTATCCATCTCCATCTTCCACTATGGCACCTCCCAGAAGAGCGAACGGGAGCTACTGGAGATCGTCAAGAAGAACTTCGACCTGCGGCCCGGGGTCATCGTCAGGTAACGGGCGTGGGGGTCTGTGCCAGGGGGTGGGGGCGGGCGGGGGTCCCTCCCGGAGCAGCCTGGGGACAGCCTGGCGCCTGGACCCGGCGCGGAGCCACTCGGCCGAACGGAGAAGGCGCGCTCAGGGCGCAGACGGGGTAAGTATCCGCCGGAGCTGAGCGCTTGGAGCTTCCTCAGTGTCAGGAGCGTGCCAGGTGTTTCCAGGGAGCAGCTGGGGAAGCTCCAACCGCCCCGGGGGTGGGGAGGAGGCGGAGGCGCCGCTGCGGAACCCCTGGCCGGGCAGGGAAGGGGCGAAGGCAGGACCCCGGGGCCTCCTCACTGAGTCGGGAATTGTGTATTCCAGGGATCTGGATCTGAAGAAGCCCCTCTATCAGAGGACCGCAGCCTATGGCCACTTTGGTAGGGACAGTTTCCCTTGGGAAGTGCCCAAAAAACTAAAATACTGAGAAAAAAGAGCATTGTTAGGGCTTTTCCCCCCACTCCTGCGGGCGTAGGATACAGAGAAGCCCGTGGGCTCTGGGGGAAAGAGCTCCCGGGCCACTCCCCAGGCTCCCCGGCCCTGCCATTGTCTCTCACCATCGTTTTGGTTGTGTGGGGACCATGTGCCTCTCCTGGAGCCCCCCCACCCGTGTCCCCCCAGATTCCTCTGGATAGTTTTTAACAAATCTGTCTTCTGAGCTGTGAGATGGAGAAAAAGGCCCAAGTGCCCTCTCTCACCCTTCCCCATGCCCCCACAGTCCCACTGTGGCAAGGGCTACCCTGTTTTGGGTCCCAGCAGTCCTACTGTGTGGAGATAACCCATTTTATCACTCTCTGTTCCCCCTTGACCCAAAATTCCACTACATTAGGGAGACCCCCCCCCCATTTTGACTCCCACTGTCCCCCCCAACCTGCTGCAGGGGGAGGCACACAAACTCCTCATTCTGGCTCCCTGTGTGTCCCCCCAACAGTCCCCATTCCACTGGGAGGATACTCATTTTGGCTCCCCCAGTCCACTGGTGGGGAAAACACCTCCTATTCCACCTCCCCATCCCCCTGGGACCTCGCTGGTGCTGGGTTTGGTCCTTAACCCTCATTTTTAACCTCTTTTTGTTCCAAAAATGCACATTTTTGGGGGACACGCTAAAACAGACACCCAAACCCCCCCAAGGGTTCAGTACCAGAGGAAAACGTTTTACTTTTTTTCTTTTTTTTGGGGTTTTAATCCAAAAGCTGAAGCGACTCCCCAACTGCACAACCCCTCCACACCCCCCAACTTTGTCTGGATTTTGGGGGGAAAGGGGGGGCATTTGGCGCTTGATACTTGAAGGTCTGGTGTATTTATTGTGTGCCGAGGCGGGGGCGTGAGTACAGAGAAGTCCCCGCACTCAGCTGGCAGCTCCTGATCCCTGAAAGCCTCCCCTTCCCCTCCCCCTACCCTCCCCCCGTCCCCCACCAATTTGGGGTGAAGCAGGGGGGGGATTGGGTTTGTTGGAGCGCCGGGGGTGCCCCGGGCGTGGCGCTGGTGGCCGGTGTGGTACAGAGAAGCCGGCTTGTTTACTGCCCGCCCAGGCTCCGGCCCCCAGAGTGCCTTGGGTGGGGGCAGAGGGGGCTTTCTCCTGCCCCTCGAGGAATTTTTTTTTTTTCTCTTGGTTTTACTATTTTTGGGAGGTTTCGTCCAAATGTTTTGATCCACTGAATCCAAAAACAAATTTTAAAAAAAAACTCAATAAAAGCGATGGGTTAGACAGAGCCACCTTGAGTGTGTGTGCGAAAAGAGGCGCAGTGGGCAGCTGGAGGGTTTTGGAAACTGAGGCACCGGGAGATGGAAAAACAGGAGTACAAGGAAAAGTGGGATATGGGGGAGTAGATAGGGAGAAAGTGTGGTGGAGGGAACAGGTACCGGTGAAACTGAGGCACAGGGTCCTGGGATGGGGGGAAATAGGGGTGGGGGAAGTGAAATGTAAGGCAGGAATGAGTATTGGGGCAAGGCTTGTGGGGGAAGTTGGGGTTTGGGAAAACAACTGAGGCATGCAGAAACAGATCCAAGAGATTGGGGTATAGGGGAATTGAGTGTGGGGGAATTGGAATGTAAGGCAGGAATGAGTATTGGGGCAATGCTTGTGGGTTGGGAAAATAACTGAGGAATGCAGAAACAGATCCAAGAGATTGGGGTATAGGGTAATTGAGTTTGGGGGAAAGTGGGATATGAGGGGAAACGGGCATAGGGGAACTGAGTACAGGGGAGACTGGGATGGATGAACCAGGAAGGGAATGTGGCTGGGGAGCTGGAGCACAGCAGAAGCTGAGGGAGGGAAGGAAATGGGTGCAGTGGGTGGGGAATACACAGGGTGGAGGGGCCGGTTACAGGGAGAATTTGGGGCATCGGGGAAACCGAGGCACGGGAAGATTTCTGGCTTAAAAAACGGCATTTATTTGGGGTGTTCAGAGCTCGGGTCCTCTCTGGGCCCCACTGTTGGTCTCGGGCCGAGCCTCCTCCTCCCCACGCCAGCTGGCGAAGGCCACCTCCTGTGCCAGGCGCTCCGGGGACGGGCGGCCCAGTGCCAGGTTCCGCAGCGCGATCAGCGTCATCAGGGCACTGCGGGGACAGCAGTGGCAACGGGGGGGGGCAGCGGGGGACAAGGGGACAGGGGGCGCTGGCACTGACCTGCGTCGGAAGAGGAAGAACTTCCTGCGGAGGAAGCGCCGGAGGCGCTGGGCCAGGCTGGATTCCTGCTCCCGCCGCTGCTCCCGCTGCTCCCGCCGCAGGAACAGTGACACCACCGGGTCCAGTGGGACCCCCGTGGGTGGGGGCTCCCCCAGGAGGGGACGCAGTTCAGGGGGCAGCGGGGACTGTTCTGGAGGGTGGAGGTGATGGGAGTTTTGGCGTGCTTGTGATTCCCTCAGTTCAGTGCCAGGGATTCTGGGGGTCCCCACCATCCACCCAGACTGGTGATGGGAACTAGGGCTGCTGACATGATCTCCCCACCTGTGTGAGGGACTGGGTGGCCCTGTCAGCCTCCCATCATCCCTACTGCTCACCAGAGAATGAGGTGATGAATGGGAGCTGTGCTGTCCCCCCCACCCCAGTGACAGCGACTTTCATGATCCCCTCAGCCTACGGCTCACCAGGGGCTGGGGTGATGGAGCTTTTGGGGTCCCCCAGTGCTACCCAGGGGGTGAGGTGATAGGGGTTTTGGGGTGCCAGGAAGCAAGGTGTCAAGGATTTTGAGATTCCCGGGTGAGAGGTGTCAGGGGTTCTGTGGTCCCCAGGGATGAGGTGCTGGGTGTTTGGGTCCCCATGCCCTCACCGGTGCCGTTGCGCACGCGCTCCCGCAGCTCCCGCAGCCGCGTCAGATTGCGCTCCAGCTCCAGCGCCGTGGTGTTCACATACAGGTACATGTAGCACGAGGGCTCCGGGGACACCGTGTGCACCTTGTGGTACTGCCCCGCTGGCAGCTGGGGGAGCAGGGCTGTCAGCACCCTCAGGCACCCCCAAGCCCCCCGGGATCTCCCCGATTCTCACCTGCATCCCCTCACCCTCCTGCAGCGAGTAGTTCTGCTGCTGCTCCACCAGCTCCACCAGCACCTTCCCCCGCAGCACCCGCAGGCTTGTGTTCCCCAGGTCCTCGCTCACAAAGTTCTCCAGGTGCAGGCCTGGAACACAGCTGGCCCTGTACCCCCACCCCAAAGCCCTGGGACCCCCTGTGCCCTGTACCACATCCCTCCAAGCCCTGAGGTGTCCCCCATGTCCTCTACTCCACCCCTCCCACTGACTGCAGGTCAGGACCCCAAAAGCCCCCATCAAACTCAGGATTCCCCCGTGCCCTCTGCAGAACCCCTGGGACCCTTTATTCCCTGGTAACTCTCCATGCCCTGAAACCCCTGTACCCCACCCCCAGGACCTCCCTGGTCCGCACCAGGGAAGTCTGCAATGAACACAGTGTCGGTGTGTCCATCCAGCTGTGCCTCCAACTCCTGCAACCGCTGGCGCCACGGAGAGAGATCCACTAGCAGTGGGAGCAGCCATGGTGTGGGGGTCCATGGGGACCATGGGGCACGTACCAGGTCCACCCGGGGGTCCACAAGTCTGAGGAGACAAGGTGTCAAGACCCTGCAGCAAGCCCAAATCCTGTGCATGCCCTCAGACCGCTGCTGGAAGTGACAGTGCTCATAGCATGGGGGACCATAAGAGCACACAGCCTGTGGGGACAGGTTACCAGCACCCCACATCCCTGTGTCCTCCCTAACCTCAGCTGAAAGCACCAGCTCCAGCAGCAGCACCCACAGCTCCCAGTCCAGACCCACCCGCTGGTCCCTGTCCCCCCACTGCCCCTGTTCCCCGTGCCACCTCTGCTGGAAGCGCTCGTTGATGGACACCCAGACATCAAAGTAGATCTGGGGCTGGGAGACGTTGTAGCGTGGCAGCAGCTGGCTCAGGCAGGCCGAGTACTGCTTAAGCATGTCTGCATGGTCCCGCCAGCGCCGGCTCTGCGTGAACGCCTGCAGGGAGTCGGGATCAGCAGGGGACAGGTGTGAGGAAACTGAGGCACGGGGGAATGAGGGATGGGGGAAACCGACGGATGGGGGCCACGATGCGGTATAGGGGAAAAGGCAGAATAGGGAAAAATCACACACAGGGGTTGTTCCATGAGGGGGAGGTGATGGGGAAACATGGGGGAGAAATGGAGGTATAGAGGGAAAATGAGGGATGAAGGAAACTAGCCCCTATTTGGGAGTGATGGAGGGGTTACCAGGGGGAAACTGAGGCCTGGGGGAGCGTTGGCTCAAACCAGTGAGTTTATCTAAACTGATCAGAGCCCCCCATCCCTCTGTACCCCTGGGCCCAGTGCACCCCAGTCTCAGGCGCCTGCAGAGCTCACTCACCCCTGGTTTCAGGTAGCCCACCTCCCCCGTGAGCCCGTCTCTGTAGGTGATTTTGACATGCTGGTGGAAGCGGGAGTGGACCATCATATCCCAGGAGTAGCCGTAGAGCCCATTGGTCCAGTTGTTGTAGCCCTGGCGAGACATGGGAGGGGGGCGGGGCTCACAGAGTCCCCATGGGACAAGGAGGGGACAGGGACCCCCATACCTACCACCAGCCCCCATTTACAACCCTAAATGTCCACTCCCCAAATTGCCCCCTACATGCCCCCAAATGCCCTCCACATCCCTTAGTCCCCTCCCTGTGTCTCCCAAACTCCTCACTTTCTCAGACCACCCCCTTGTCTCCCCAGTCCCTCCCCACCACACCCACCTGGGTGATGAAGTGGGAGTAGGGCAGGAAGAGCTGCTCCAGCACGTAGAGGATGGTGAAGGCTGCGGCCAAGTGCTGGCGAAGCTGAAGGCCCCCCTGTGCCCCCGAGCCCCTGTAGTGGCAGTCGGGGCTGGGCTGGGGGGGCTTTGTGCTGGGGAGCCACCCCTGCAGCCAGAGGGGACAGCGGGACAGGAGCCTCCGTGGCCACTCAGGGTGGCAGAAGAGCCCATTGGTGGCCAGCATGGTGTAGGAGAACATGCCTGGGAGGAGGACACTTAGGGACCCCCACTGCACCCGGGGGTGGGGGGTGCCCCTGTCTGGGACTGGGGGGGGCCCTGCACAGTGCCAGGATGTCTTAAGAGTGTTTGGCCCCCCTGTTCAGGACTAGAGGGGTTTTAGGGGCCATGGTGGTGGGAGCTTGCCCTGGTTGGGGGTGTTTTGGGATACCCAGGGGTCCCATGTCCAGGCTGGGGATGCTCTGGGGGTGCCCTGGGCACACTGGGGGTGTCTGGGGGTGCCATGTCCCCCCTCACCGATGCTGAAGAGCTGGGAGTTCATGCAGTGGAAGTAGGTGACGAAGACAAGGGCAAGGGGCCGCGTAGCATCAAAGAAGAGCAGGAAGCCAGCGGAGAGGTCGAGCACCAGCCCCCCTCCATGCACCACCAGCCGGCTGGTCAGCTCCTCAGACAGCACCAGCCTGGCCATGGAGCCCTCCTTGTCATCAGTCTCACCCGAGCACTGGCCTCAGCCTCCCCCTGCCCTCTCCACATTCCTCATCCTCATCCCAAACCCATCCCCCTGTACTCTTTGTCATCGCATCCCCACCCTAAACCCAGCCCATCAGTTGCCCTCCCTTCCCCATCACCCCCTTCCCCATCTCCATCAAACCTCTTCAACTTCATCATCCAACCCCATTAATCCATCCCATCCCTTCATCCTTCCTGTCATCCCCCCTCACCATGCTCTATTCCTGTCACCCCATCCCATTACCCCCTCCTCATTTCCACCTTGGACCCTTCAATTCCACGGCACCCTCATCAATCCCCTTCACCCTCCTTACTCTCACCCCACCCCACCCCATCCCCCTCCTCACCCCTTCCCCTCCCCTGACCTGAAGGGTGCAAAGAGCCAGTGCCGAGCAAGTGTCCCCATGGAGAACCCCTCGACCCAGTCGGCGTCCAACTTTTTCAGCCCCGCGATGAAGTACACGATGAACACCTGGGGGGATCAGGGTCAGAGGGTCCTGGGGTCCCCAGGAGGTCCCAGGGGAGGGACACCCACCTGGGCACGCAGCAGGGTGTAGTTCCAAAGTGGCACGTGGGCGTTCCGCTTCCGGGGACGGAAGAGCCCGTCCACGGACCTGCAGGGACAGGGAGGACCCCCGGGTATGGGGGGGACAAGGCCACTGTCACCTATTGCCAGAGCCATGAGGACACGTGTCTCCCACAGGGCCACACTGGGGGCAGAGTGCCAGGGGTGATACCAGGACCTGTCCCACCAGGCGGGTACACAGTGCATGGGGCTGTCCCTTGGGGACACAGTGCCACAGGGACCCCAGCACCTGTGCCACCTGCTGGGGACACCATGGGCTATGCCACCTCAGGGCGGCCCCAAGCTACAAGGGACCCCAAAACCTCTGCCACCCCATGGGAACCCAGCCCCATGTCCCCACCCTGCTGCCTTGCAGAGCCCAGAGCCTGGGATCCCCAGTGCCCCCCATCATGTCCCCCTGTGTCACCACAGCTCCCTGTGTTTTGGGGTCCCTGCAGCCCTCCAGGTGCCCACCCGTAACGATCAGCACCCAGCAGTGCCAGCTGGAAGCCCAGCAGCCCGTAGAGGTAGGAGTGGTTGTTCCAGGAGGTTTTGTCCAGCAGTAGCAGGTACCAGTACGGGCAGAGGAACGCCACGCAGCTCAGCCGGTAGCAGCACCCCAGCATGATGCCCAGCGCTCCTGTGGGCACAGGATCCGTGCTGTATCCCCTATCCCCTCCTGGTGCCTCTCCTCAGGCCCCCACGCCCATTCCCACCCCAGTGCCAGACCCAACCGTGATTCCTGCCTGCATCCCACCCCTGTTCTTGCCCCATTCCTCCCTGGCCCCATCCCAGCTGTACCCAGGAACATGATGGTGTAGAGCAGGTACATCCAGTCCAGGGGCAGGGGCTGCAGGAAGGGCAGCAGTGGGAAGCGACACACGTCCAGACCGTCCAGGTACCGCTGGTCCAGGTGGCCCAGGCCCCGCTCCTGTGGCACATCCAGGGCCATCAGCAGCCCTGAGGGATGTGAAGCGGGGGGATCAGTGACCCCACCGGGCCGGGGGAGAGCCAAGCATCCATCGGTCAGTGGCCGTGTCCCCCCCATCCATCCCCAGGAGGCCCTGGGTGTCCGGGCAGGCACTGACCTTTCCACCCACAAAGGCCATTGCCCAACTTTTGCTCTGGTGCTGACGTGTCACGGCTGGACATTGCCGGCCCCTCTCGGATGGGAGGGACCCCCGGTTCTCACCCTCTTCCCAAGCCCCTGTGCCCCCCACAAAGTCCCGGTGCCCCCCAAACCCCTGGATTCCCTGACACCCCGCAAGCCCAGCCTCCCTGTCCCCATGGAGCCCTCCCAGAGCCCTTCCAGCCCCGCCGGAGTTCCCCAGTCCCTGCAGCCACTCTGGACCACGGCCTCCCTGCACACGGTGCCCCGTTTGCCCTCCTGAGGCCCCTGTGGCCCCGGGGCCCACGATTTCCCTGTTCCTCGACCCCCTCGGCCTCTCCCACGCCGCGGTTCCCCGTGCCCTCGAGCCCTCCACAAAGCCCTCCCAGCTCTCCGCTGCCCCCAGCCCCTTCTCGCTCTATCCCCGCGATGTCCCCAGGGTGTTCTCCCGTGCAGGTCTCCCTGTCCCGGTGCCTCCGAGCCCTGCGGTCCCCTTCGAGCCCCTGGGTCCACCCAGCCCCCGTTCTCCCTGTCCTCTCGAAGTACCCCCGGCTCTCCCGGTCCCTCCCAGCCCCGGTCCCCCCGGAACCGTCCCGTCCCGTCCCCGCTGACCGAAGGCTGCGCGGAAAGCTCCGAGCGCAGCAGGGTCCTGCGGCCGGTGCAGCAGCCGGACAAAGCGGTGCCATCGCGTCAGGTCCCGTAGCTCGAACCCCAGCAGCCGCCGTGCCAGCCCGAAGTCGGTACCAGACGATTTGGGGGACCCGGTGGGGCTCGGGGGAGGCCCCGCCGCTTCCCCCCGCTCCGGCCGCCTCCTCCGCGCCGGGCCTGCCGGGGGTCACAGGTCTGGCGTCACGGGGTTCCCGAGGTTCCCGGGTTCCCCCCTCTCACCCCCCCGCCCCGCCGCGCTCCGCACCCGCCGCCGCCGCCATCGCCCCGGCCCCGCGTGACGGCAGCGGCGCCAATAAACAAAGAGGGGGGCGGGGTTATGTGGCCACACCCCACCAAGCCCCGCCCCTTTCCCGCGCCGCGAGCCCCGGCCCCTGACCCCCGACCCCGACTCTGGACCGTGACCCCCGGCCCCCGGACCGTGACCCCGCACTCATGACCCCTTCCAGGCCGCCCCGGCTCCCGGAAACCCGCCCCGGTCCCCCCGAACCCGGCACCCCCGGCTCTGTAGGACCCCCGACCCCGCCCTGACCCAGGTTCCGCCGCGCCCCCGGCCCGCCCCCGGCCCTCCCCCGCCCGGCGGTGCCGCCGCTCCCGGAAGCCCCGGGCAGGCGGGGCGGGTCCGGGGCCGCCGCGGGACAGGAGCCGAGCGGGGCCGGACGGACCATGATGGGACCAGGACACGGGGGGGCACCGGGGGTGGGTGCGGGGGTCCCTGTGGGGGTCCCTGTGGGGGTACCGGGATGTGTCGGGGCTCGGGGTTGTGCGTGGGGAAGCAGCCGGGGTGTTCTGGGCATCTGTGGGGTTCCGATGAGGTGTCCGTAAGGGGGTGAGCGGTGTCCTTAGGGTGCTTAAGGGGTCCCTGCGGGTGGGTCTAGGGTGAGAGAGGGTCTAGGGTGCCCACAGTGTGCGCAGGGTGCCATGGGGTGCCCATAGCCTGCTTACAGAGTTCCTCTGGGCTATCGGGAGTGTGTACGGGGGGCTGGGTGCCAAGGGGGTGCCTGGGGATGCGGGGCAGTGTCCGAGGGAGCCAAAAGGTGCCTGGGGAAGCGCCTGTGGGGTGGCCGTGGTGTCTCGGTGGGGTGCTTTGACATGAGGTTCACATGGGGTGCTCAGGGTGCATACAAGGTGCCGGGTGGGTTCACAGAGGGTGCCTGGGGTGCCCGTGAAGTGTTTAGGAGGTGTCTTTGGGGTTTCTGGGGTTCATATGGGCGTCTAGGGTACGTGTGGGGGGGTACCAAGCACATAGGGTGCTTGGGGTGGACATGGGGTGCCTTGTGGGTACCGTGGGGTCACCTTTGGTGTAGAGTGTATATGGGTTATAAGGGAGTGCACAGGGGCTCCCATGGGTTTCTGGGGTGCCCATGGGGGGCTTGGTGGGCACCTTTGGGGAGCCTGGGGTATTTTAGGGTGCCCAGGGTACACTGAGGGTGCAGGTGGTGTCCCAGGACATACCTGGGGTATCTGTAGGGTGCTGTGGGGTGTTATGGGGGTGTCCAGCATACATGTGGGGTGCTGGAGGTGCCCCCTTACTCCTGCCCTGTGCTGCAGGTGGGGGTCCCGGGGGGAGTCCCAGTGGATGTCAAGACAGAGGCCATGACAGCCGAGGGGCGTGTGCAGGCGCTGCAGCGGGAGGTGCAGGGGGTCACCAGCATCATGACCCAGAACGTGGAGCGGATCCTAGCACGGGGTGAGAACCTGGAGCAGCTGCACAGCAAGAGCCAGGACCTGGAGGCCACGGTGAGTGGGGGCACAGGGTCACCAGGGTGAGCATGGGGTCACCAGGGTGGGCAGTGGGTCACCAGGGTGGGCATGGGGTACCCACATTGGGCATGGGGTCACCAAGGTGGCTACGAGGTCACCTTGGATGGGCACAGGGTCCCAAGGGTGGGCACAAAGCTCCCTGCTGTCTCTGAGGTGGCATGGTGTCTCTAAGGTGGTCCCAAAGCCCCCAGGGTGGTACAGGGCTCCTGAGGTGGCACTGGGTCCCCAAGGTGGGGGCTGGAACCTCAGGTCAAGGAACACAAAATCCCCAAGGGAGACCAGGGTCCCTAAGGGGACTGCAGGGTCCACAGTGGGATGACATGGGACTCTTGGGTGGCAGGGGGTGTCCCTAGGATGTCTGAGGGGCTCCCCAGGGTTGCAGTTGGTGTCCAAAGAATGGCAGTAGAGGGTCCCCAGGGTGGGCAGGATTGTCTCCAGGATGGCCTTTGGGGTCCCCAGGGTGGCAGGACTGCCTTCAGGATCTTGGCCAATGTCCCTGCAGTAGCAGTTGGGGTCCCCAAGTGACAGAGGTGTTCCCAGCAGGTAAGGGCTGTCCCTTGCATGGGATTTGGGTTCTCCAGGGTGGCATGGGTGTCCCTGGGGTGGCAGTGTAGTCCCTGGTGTGCAGCAGCTGAGTGTTCTGAGTGGTAGTGGGCAGTCCCCAGGGTGTCGGGGATGTCTCTGAGTGTCACTCGGGATCCCCAGTATGTCAGGAATGTTCCTGGGGTCACAGCAGGTTGGCCTGGGATGGCTGTGGGGTGCCCCTGGGGTGCCAGTGTGTTGTCCCCAGGGTGTGAGGGCTGTCTCTGGGGAAGCACTTGGGGTTCCCAGGGTGTCAGGGATGTCCCCATGTCTGTAAGCGCTGTCCCTGCAGTCAGAGCATTTCCGCACGACGTCGCAGAAGATGGCCCGGCGCTACTGGTGGAAGAATGTGAAGCTGCTCATCATCCTTGGCCTCGTGGGCGTCATTGTCCTTGTCCTCATCATACTCCTGGCTACTGGCACCATCCCCACCTAGAGCCACTGTCCCCACAGAGACACAGCCACCCCCAGGCCCAAATACAGATGGGGAGAAGAACCAGCGGGACTTGTGTGTGTGTGTGTCTCTGTGTGTGTGTGTGTGTGTCTGTGTGTGTGTGTGTATGTGTGGTGGGGGGACACACGGGGACATGGTGGGGGACACAGATGGACATGGTGACATGGGCATGGGTACATGATGTGGGGAGGACACAGGCATGGGGGGATGTGTTAGCAGGGTGGGTGCCGTGCCAGGGCGCTGGGGGCCGTGCCAGGGCGCTGGGGGCCGTACCAGGCACCGAGGGACAAAGGACACTGTGGTGGCACTGCCACACTTGGAGGTGGAGGGGGGAAGGGGGAGGGGCAGGGACAGGGACATGGGGGGTCCCCAGAGACCTGGACATGGGGGTCCTGATATGGCCCCATATCTGCAGGGACCTGGGGACTCTGTGTTTGTGAATGTGGCTGTGGGGCCACTTTTCTCGGGGACAGGGCAGTCCCAAGGCACACATGTCTAGGGGTCTTGGGGACATGGGGAACCTGAGGGGCTGTAGGGACAGGGGGCTCTCTGGGCACATGGGGGGCTGTAGGAACAGGGGCTCTCTGGGCACATGGGGGGGCTGTAGGAACAGGGGATCTCTGGGCACATGGGGGGGCTGTAGGAACAGGGGCTCTCTGGGCACATGGGGGGCTGTAGGAACAGGGGCTCTCTGGGCACATGGGGGGCTGTAGGAACAGGGAGATCTCTGGGGATATGGGGGGGCTGTAGGAACAGGGCCTCTCTGGGCACATGGGGGACTGTAGGAACAGGGGATCTCTGGGCACATGGGGGGCTGTAGGAACAGGGGATCTCTGAGCACATGGGGGGGCTGTAGGAACAGGGGATCTCTGGGCACATGGGGGACTGTAGGGACGGGGGATCTCTGAGCACATGGGGGGCTGTAGGAACAGGGGATCTCTGGGCACATGGGGGGCTGTAGGAACAGGGGATCTCTGGGCACATGGGGGGCTGTAGGAACAGAGGATCTCTGGGGATATGGGGGGGCTGTAGGAACAGGGGATCTCTGGGCACATGGGGGGCCGTAGGGACAGGGAGATCTCTGGGGATATGGGGGGGCTGTAGGAACAGGGGACTCTGGGCACATGGGGGGCCCGAGGAACCCGGCAGCTGGGGAGAGTTGAGTGGGGGGGGGCCTGAGGAGCCCCGTCCCGGGGGTGTGCGGGGCGGGGTGTCCCGGGACTGGACACTCGAGGGTAGGAGGGGGGGCGGTCCCGGTCCCTCCCGTCGGGGGCGGCCTCTGGGGCCCGAGGCGGGACGGGTACAGGAACGGGCGCACCGGTACCGGCACCGACACCGACTCGCGGTACCGGGACTATGGTGAGTCCCGGGCCGCACTGCCCCGCTTTCGCTTTCGCTTTCCCCGGGGGCAGACCGGGATCAGAGACATGGGACCCGCCGTGCTCGGGATCCCCCGGTGCTGGTGTCATTCCCGGTCCGCTCCTCGGGCTCTCCCTGCCGAAGGGAGGGACGCGGCCCCCGGGGGTGGTGGGAGGTAGGGCGCGCGCGACTTCCCGTGTCCTGACCTCGCGTGTCGCGGTGTCCCCATGTCCGCTCTGGCCCCGCAGTGCTCGTGCTCCCCCGGTCCCCGTCCTCAGGTGGCCCTGTTCCCACGTCCCCACGGTTTACTGTCCCCGTGGTCCTTGTGTGCCCCCCTCGCTGTGCCAATATCCCCGGGGTGCTCCTGTCCTCATATTCAGGTTTTGTCCTGAGGGTGGCAGTTTCCTCATGGTCCCCGTGTCATCATCGTCCCCATGATCCTCATGTCCCTTGGTCCCCACAGGGCCCATCCCCGTGGTTCTTATGTCCCCAAGCTCCCCCAGTCCCCCCCTTCCTCATGGTGCCCATTGTCCTCGGTGTCCCTGCCTGTCCCCGTGGCATCTCCGTGTCCCCATAGTCCCGATATCCCCATGTCCCTTTGTCCCCACAGTCCCCCTTCGCCACGGCGTCCATTTCCCCAGTGTTCCCACAGCATTCCCCCATGTACCCACGGTGTCGCCACATTGTCCCCCCGTGTCCCCAGGCGGGGCTGGCGCGGTGCCAGCGCGAGGCCGAGGAGGTGACGGAGCTGATGAGACAGAACGTAGAGCGGGCGCTGGAGCGGGAGGGGCACCTGGAGCAGCTGCAGAGCCGTGCCCAGAACCTGCGACAAGCGGTGGGACCGCGGGGACAGGCTGGCGGTGGGGGAGTGACATTAGAGGGGACACCTGGGACAGCTGCAGAGCCGGGTCAGGGCCTGGGGACACACACAGCCCGGGCTGTGGCGCTATAAGGACACCTGGAGATGGCCCGGGACCTGCGGCACTGGGTGGAACAGCAGGAACACACGAACCGAGGGGACGGGGAGTGAGCCTTTATGGGGACATGTAAATCTGGGGACACAGGGCCCAGGGGACACTGCAGAGGCATAAAGCCCCAGGGAGGACCTGTTTTAGGGACATATAGCCTGGGGGGACAGTACAGGGACATGTAGCCCTATAAGATACAAAGAGAGCCCTGGGGGACCCTATGGGGACATCAGTCTCAGGGCTGGACTTGCTCTAGGGACATCGAGCCCTGTGGGGGGAACATACAGAGCCCCAGGAGGGACCAAGTATTGGGACATGGAGCCCTGGGGTGACCTGTTGTCCTGGGGGACACTGTGGGGACAGAGTCTGGGGAGGAGAGACTCCAGGGCCACAGAAGGGCTGGGGGGTGTCTGTCTGGGGGGTGTCTGTCTGTTCCCTCAACCCCTCTGTAGCCCTTGGGGGGAACTGTCCCCTATCCTCCTCCATGTCCCCACAGAGTGAAGCCTTCACCCGCACCACACAGACAGTGACACGGCGCCAGCGCAAGCGACATCGGCGGTGTCACCTGGTGGCCCTCGGCCTCGGCCTCCTCCTCCTCTTCATCCTGGGTCTGGCACTGGCACTGGCCCTGGCACGGTCATCCCCTGGGACTCTCACCAGCACTGTCCCCACCCCGCAGGGGGGTACCAAGCACCCCTCCAGCACTGCAGGGACTCCGTGACAGAGCAATGGGGGACAGAGACTTCACGGCAAATAAACACCAGGACTTGCTTGGGGAGACCCTACAATAACAATAATGAACCAGTGGGATGAGCTTCAAGGAGAATAATAAATAAATAAACAAATAAATAAACCCCAAGATCTACTTTGAAGAGACCCTACAATAAAAACCCAGCAAGACCCACTCAAGGGGAACACTACAAGGACCAAGAGCTCTTTGGGGAGACCCTACATGCAGAAACCAGGAGGATGAACTGCAAGGAGACCCTATAATAAATAAATATCAGGATCTGTTTTGGGTTGACCGTACAGGAACTAAGGCTCCAGAACCTGATTTGGAGATAATCTGCAATAATAAACCCACAAAATGAACTCTTGAGAAGACTCTACAATAAATGAACATCAGAATATATTTAGGACCCCACAACAACCAAGACTGCCGGATCTACTTCAGGGAAACCCTATGACAAACATCAGGATCTGTTTTGGGGAGACCCTACAATAAATAAATACCAAGAGCTCTTTGGGAAGACCCTACAAAAACAGAGCAGTGGTATCAGCTTGAGGGAGATCCTACAATCCCAAACCAATGGGATGATTTCCCAGTGAAGAAATTCCCTTCTGTCCTGGGAAGATCTTACAATAATAAACATGCCAGAACTTCCATGGAGACTCTACAATTACTCAACATCAGAATCTACTTCGGGGAGACCCTGTTGTTGTTTGCAACAACAAATGACAAGGATGATCTCTGGGAAGGCCCTACAATAACAAACATGCTGGATCTCCTCTGGGAAAACCCTATGAGAAATAAACACCCCAACTTTTGTTTGAAGAGACCCTACAAGAACAAACTAGCAGGATTTGCTCCAGGGAGAACATCCTGGACCCTCTCTGGGGAGACCCTACAATAAATGAACACCAGAATCTGCTTGGGGTAGATCCTACAATTAACAACCCCTCTGCACCTTGCTGCTGGGAGACCCTACAAAAACAGAGCAGTGGGGTGATCTTCAGGGGCTCCTACAATAACAAAAGGCCCTGATTCAGGGACTCCCACAATAAACAACCAACCATGGAGAGACCCTACAACACTACACTCACGACACTTGCCCTGGGGACACCCTGGGCACACCTGGCCTTGGCCAGAGGTGCCACCAACCTGGGCTGGGGGCAGGAGGGGGCTGTGATCCCAACTACCAAGATAGGGGATGCAGAAGGGATCCTGGGGAAACAGTGGCACCTGAAGAGGGGATGGGGGCTCCAGGGAGGGGACTGGAGGTCCCCAGGGACATGGTGACAACTGGGAGTGACTGAGGGGACCTGGCACCCAGTGTCACTGCATGGGGCCACCCTAGCACGGGCTGCTGAAGGGGACAAGTGGGAATGTGACACTCAGGGACCCAGGAGCCACGTCGCTTCCCCCCCTCGTGTCTCGGTTTCCTCGAGCAGTGAAAGACGCCAGAGCCTCGCAGCACCTTTATTGACACCGGGGGGATGGCAGCAGACCCCGGGGTGGCACCGGTCCCATGGGAGTGGCAGTGTCCGGGGGGTGTGGCAGCATCACCCGGTGCCCCGGCGCTTGCTGAGCTCGTCCTGTACACGCTGGCACAGGGCCCTGCGCAGGGGAGGCTCCAGCGGGCTTCGGGCGCACACCCGGCGTGTCACCTCCTCAGCGCTGTCCCCCTGCGCCACTTGTGTCACCCGCGGGGCCTGCCAGCGCCCCACAGCACCCCCCATGGCACCCCCACCTCCCCACAGAGCCCCTATCCACAGCCCCCCACGGAGTCCCAGCCCTATGGTACCCGCTGGGCCCCACAGCAATGCCCCTGTCCCTTGGGATCCCCACCAACAGCGCCCCATGGCAGCTGAGATCTGTGGCACCCCTATGCCATGGTGCAGCCCCTGCCGCATGCGCCTCCCCCTTTGATGGGCACCCACCATGCCCCCACACCCAGGGCAATGCTATCTGCCCCTCAGAACCTCCACACCCCGACCCCACACCCACAGCCCCTCAGAACCCCCACACCCCACAGCCCCCACCCCAGCCCCTCAGAACCCCCACATCCCCACAGAACCCCCACACCCCCAGCCCCACAGAACCCTCACACCTCACACCCCCAGCCCCACAGAACCCCCACAGCCCCACAGAACCCCCACACCCCACAGCCCCCACCCCAGCCCCTCAGAACCCCCACATCCCCACAGAACCCCCACACCCCACAGCCCCAGCCCCATAGAATCCCCACAGCCCCACAGAACCCCCACACCCCACACCCCCAGCCCCATAGAATCCCCACAGCCCCACAGAACCCCCACACCTCCTGCCCCTCAGAACCCCCACAGCCCCTCAGAACCCCCACAGCCCATAGCCCCCACCCCCAGCCCCACAGAACCCCCATCCCCCCGCACCCCCGTTCTCCCACCCCCGTTCCCAGCGCCGGGGTCCCGGGGCCGCACCTGGTGCACGATGACGGCCGTGACCTGCCCGTCGTCCCCCTCATACTCGAGGCAGAAGAGCCGCGGTCCGCGGGCGGAGTCCGGGGGAGCCCCGCGGCTGTCGGGGGGGGGGCCCGCGCTGGCGTCGCCCCCGGGCCCCCCTGCGGCACCTGCACCCTCAGCGGGGGCTGCCAGGCCAGAGCCGCCGCGTGCCCCCATCCCCGCTCCCCATGGCCCCCCAGCCCGGGTACCCCCCATCCCCGCTCCCCATGTCCCTCCCAACCTCGGGTGCCCCCCATCCCCGCTCCCCATGTCCCTCCCAGCCCCGGGTGCCCCCCATCCCCGCCCTCCATCCACGCTCCCCGTGTCCCCCCCACCCTCGAGTGCTCCTCATCCCCACTCGCAGTTTCCCCTGTGCCTCCCGCCACCCCTGGATGCCCCGGCAGTCCCAGCCCACCCTGGAGTGTTGCCCCTTCCCCTCCCCGCCCATCTCCTCGGTGCCCTCCGTGTCCCCCCATCCCCGGGTGACGCCGGGTCCCAGCCCCCCTGTGGCGCAGTCCCTTCCCCCCCATCTCCTGCGCTCCCCCCAGCCCCGGATGCGCCCCGCTCCCTCAGGAGCCCCCGCATCCCCCGGTCCCGGTACTCCCCTCCCCGTCCCACCTCTCGGGGTCGCCCCTCCCCGCCCCCCGGTGCCGCTCACCGCCGCCCCGGTGCGGCCGGTACACCTGCTGGTCGGGCCGCCGGGGCCGCGCCGGGGCCGGGGTCAGCCGTGTCCGCGCTCGGCCCCGCGCCTGCCGCACCGCGCGGTCGTACGCGTCCCTGGGCACCAGCGGGGCATCGGGGTTACGGGGTGGGGGTGACCAGAGAGCACCGGGGCCAAACCAGCCCGGGAACAAGGGTCCCTGGGGGTGGCCGGGGGGCCCGCGCCGCAGCCGGTACCTGGCGAGCTGGTTGCGTCGGATGTGCCTCACGAAGCCGTGGCTCATGTCCAGCCGTCCCCCCGGGCGGCAACGCCAGCCCGGGGCCGCCGTTGTGGCCGCCGTCTCCATCCCGGTACCGGGGGCAGGGGTCGGTACCGGGACGCGGCGCCTTTAAGAGCCCCGCGGGCCCGGCGCGCGCGCGCCGGCAGAGCGCGCCTGCGCGGAGTGACGGGCTCTTTGACCGGTCCCGGCGCACGCGCACTCCGCCCGCGCTGCCGCCATGTCGAGCCGCGGGCGGCGGGACCGCGACTCCCGGGACTCTCGCGGCGTCTCCGCCTCCTCCACCGCCTCCTCCGCCCGCGGCTCCTCCCGCAGCCGCCGCGACGCCGACGCCGAGCGGCCTCGGGGCCGGCGGGAGGCGGATCGGGAGCGCGCGCGGCGGGAGGTGGCGGAGGCGCTGCCAGTGGATTTGGCGCGCGTCAAGCGGGAACCGGGCACCGGCACCGGCGTCTGGGGGGGCTCCGGCACCGCTGCGCCCGCCGCTCCCGTGCGTGTGAAGCGGGAGCGGGAGCCGGACGGAGACTCCGACCCCGAGCCCGAGCCCGCAGGTGCGGCCCGGGAGGAATGGATGGGACCGAAGGGCTGAGGGGACACCGAGATAGGGAGCGGGGAACTGGACGGGGCAGTAACGGGCTGGGTGTGGGGAGACCCAGGTGTGCGTGTGGGGACACAGCAGGGTGGGGGGGGGCAGCACTGCTGGGGGTGTGAGGGGACACTGGGGTGTGAGGGGACACTGGGGGCACTGGGGCGGTCACAGGGATGTCCCGGAGGACACCAGTGGGAGGAGGGACGGGAGTGTGGGTGTCCAGGGTAACCTAGAGGGGAGGGATGGGGAATGGGGTGTCCTGGGGGTCCTGAGCTCAGCTCTGGACAGGATTTGGAGTCAACGGGGGGGATTGGGGCTTAGCCCCAGGCAGGTGTACCGGAGGGGGGGCTGGAGGGGGCATCATCCTCCTGCTTTTGGGGTCCTTGTGCCCCCCTTGTTAACACCCTCCTGTCCCCCAGTGCGCTATGGGCGCTTCGATCCCGAGGACCAGCGCAGTCGGCACTGTCCCTACCTGGACACCATCAACAAGTGGGTGATGGGGATGTTCTGTGGTCCCCCTGTCCCTGGGGGTCCCCCCAGCTCCCCCACAGCCCTGTAACACTACCCTCCTCCAGGAGCGTCCTGGACTTCGACTTCGAGAAGCTGTGTTCCATCTCCCTGTCCCACATCAACGTCTATGCCTGCCTTGTCTGTGGAAAGTATTTCCAGGGTGAGACCCGCCCCTCTGGAGCTGCTAGGGGGCACACAGGGGACATCAGGGACACCCAGATGCTGCTGGGTGGCACACAGAGGACATCCAGGATTGATGTGCTGCCCTGGGGGACATACATAAGCAATGGGATGCTGCTGGGGGACATGGAGGACATCCCAGTGCTGCTGTGAGGGGACATTTGGGGATTGGAGTGGTGATGAGAGGGACACCCAGGGCTGGGGCACAAGGAGCATAAGGGATTTGGGATGTTGTTGGCATACCCCAGGGCTGCAGGGACACCCAGGGACAGGGATTGTGCCTGGGAATGTGACAGGGAACAGCCAGGTGCTGGCAAGGGGTACAAAGAGGATGCCTGGGGACAGACACCATGGGGACACCCAAGGACAGGGTGGTTGCTGGGGGAGCTTAGGGCCCTCCAGTGGGATCATTTCTGTGCGCCCTCCCTCTTCCCATGGTTGCTCTGTGCCTGTCCCTGGTGACCTGTGTCCCCCTAACCCTAACCTTGTCCCTTCAGGCCGTGGGCTGAAGTCACACGCCTACATCCACAGTGTGCAGCTGAGCCACCATGTGTTCCTCAACCTGCACACACTCAAGTTCTACTGCCTGCCTGACAACTACGAGATCATCGACTCCTCGCTCGAGGACATCACGGTGAGAGCTACAGGGGCATGTGTGGGGGCTCTGGAGGATTGGCTTTGCATCTCCCCCAGCTCTGAGGGGGGTCAGGTTTGGGGTACCCCATCTCTGAGGAGTCAGATTGGGGTCCCCCAGCTCTGAGTACCCCTGGTTCAGGTGTGGGATCCTCCATCTCTGAGGGGTTCAGGTCAGGGTCTTCCTGTTTCTGAGGGGTTCATGTTGGGGTTCCCCGATCCCTGAGGGGTTTGGGGTGGGGTCCCCCAGCTCTGAGGTCTCTCTCTCCCCACAGTATGTGCTCAAGCCCACCTTCACAGCCCAGCACATCGCTCACCTGGACAAACAGGCCAAGCTGTCCCGGGCCTACGATGGCACCACGTACCTGCCTGGCATCGTGGGGCTCAACAACATCAAGGCCAATGACTATGCCAATGCTGTGCTCCAGGTGACACCAGGGCTAAGGGCTTCTTTTTGGGGTGAAACCCTCCCGAAACATCACTGTGGGTCTGACAAGGAGGAGTCACACCTTTTCTCCCATGGGCTTTGAGACTGTTAAGACTTCATTCTGGGGTGAAACCCTCCCAAAATCCTGCTCTGGGGGTCTCAGGGATGAGTCCCACCTCTTTTCCCACAGCATACACGCCTGGGGGACACTGCCTTCATTTTGGGCTGAATCGCCTCTGAAATCCTCCTAAAATCCCACTCTAGGGGTCCTGAGGGTGTATCCTGCTTTCTCTTCTACATTACACCTGGGGTTGCAGGTGACCTTTTAGGGTGAAAGCCCCCCATAACTCTCCCCAAACCTCCTCTGTTGGGCTGCCAGGGATTGGCCCCGTCTCTGGATCCTTTCCAACTCAGACTGTTCTGAGATTTCTTGCAGGCTTCACACCCACGGCAGTGCAGGGTTTACATAACTGCACCCAAAACCTCCTGGATCACCCCTTGGGGGTCTTGGGTCTGAATCTGCTCTGCCCTGTCCCCAGGCCTTGTCTAACGTGCCTCCCCTGCGGAATTACTTCCTGGAGGAGGAGAACTACCGGCGCATCCAGCGTCCGCCCGGGGACATCATGTTCCTGCTGGTGCAGCGCTTTGGGGAGCTCATGAGGAAGCTCTGGAACCCCCGGAATTTCAAGGCACACGTGTCGCCCCATGAGATGCTCCAGGCTGTGGTGCTCTGCAGCAAGAAGAACTTCCAGATCACCAAGCAGGGTGGGATTTGGGGAGCAGTGCTGGGTTTGAGGGGAAGAGCTGGATCTTGGGGCTTTTGGATTTGGGGGTGCAGTGCTGGAGTCAGGGCTCTGGATCTGGAGGGCGGAGCTGGATCTGGGGGATAGGGTTGGGTTTGGGAGGCAGCACTGGGTCTGGGGGCTCTGGGTTTGGGGGGCAGAGCAGGATCCGGGCTCAGCTCCAGCTCTGCCCTTGCAGGCGATGGGGTGGAGTTCCTGTCCTGGTTCCTGAACGCGCTGCACGCAGCCCTGGGTGGCACCAAGAGGAAGAAGAAGAGTGAGTGGGGAGATGCTCTGGGGGGACCCTCAGGGGAGCTGTTGTTCCCCAACTGAGCCCCTGCTGTTCCCCCAGCCATCGTCACCGACGTGTTCCAGGGCTCCATGCGCATCTTCACCAAGAAGCTACCACACCCTGACCTGGTGGGACTGGGGGGGAATGGGGAGTGTTGGGATCCAATGAGGGGTGTCAGGGTATGGAGGGAGGTGATGGGTGTTGGGTGCCAGTTTTCAACGGGATCTGGGGGGGGAATTGGGGAACTGGGGGAGTTGGGGAACAATGGGAATGGTAGGGTCAAGAAAAGGCGTGTCATGGTCCAGTAGGGGAGTGTTGGGGTCGGGTGGGGGCAGTTTAGGAATGCTGGGGGGTGTTGAGTGTAATGGAGGTGGTGGAGGAGGTGGTGGGGTGTCATGGAGCACCTGGGCCAGGGGATTAGAAGTGTCCAGGGTCTGATGTGGGGGTTTGGGTCAAATGAGGCATGAGATGGGCTCAAATGAGGACTGGGGAGTGTTGGGGTATGGTGGAGGGTCTTTGGGTTCAACAAAGGGACATTAGGATCCAGTGGGGGTGACAAGGTCAAATGAGTGATGGCAGGGTCTGATGGGTGATGGGGCTGATGGGTCTGGCTGTGGGGATGTCCCATGGGGATGTCCCCTGGGTGCCCCATGGCAGCCAGCAGAGGAGAAGGCGCAGCTGCTGCAGAACAGCGAGTACCAGGAGCGCATGGTGGAGTCCACGTTCCTGTACCTGACCCTGGACCTGCCCACGGCACCGCTCTACAAGGACGAGAAGGAGCAGCTCATCATCCCCCAGGTGCCCCTGTTCAGCATCCTGGCCAAGTTCAATGGCAGCACCGAGAAGGAGTACAAGACCTACAAGGAGAACTTCCTGAAGCGTTTCCAGCTGACACGCCTGCCCCCCTACCTCATCTTCTGCATCAAGCGCTTCACCAAGAACAACTTCTTTGTGGAGAAGAACCCCACCATTGTCAACTTTCCCATCACGTGAGCCCTGAGGAGGGGGCTTCGGCGGTTGGGAGCTTGTGGAGAGGGTTAAAAGCATCTAAGAGGAGATTGGGGGCATCTGGAGGGGGTTGTAAACATCTGGGAAGCCCTGGAAACATCTAGAGGGGCTTTGCAAGCATCTGGGATAGGGGATAGGTATCTAGGGTGGTACATGGGCATCTGGGGGGGTTTAGTAGGCATCCAGGAGGGCTTTGAGAGGTTTTTAGGCATCCAAAAGGGGTTTAAAAGCACTTGGGGGGTGTTTCTTGGCACCTGGGGGTGTCAGGGAGTTTGTAACACCTGGGAGAGGGATATAGATATCCAAGGGGATGTTATGGGCATC
Source organism: Catharus ustulatus (assembly GCF_009819885.2). NCBI lineage: Eukaryota > Metazoa > Chordata > Aves > Passeriformes > Turdidae > Catharus > Catharus ustulatus. The sequence goes on along the minus strand of NC_046247.1, from coordinate 4,873,255 downwards.
TGGGGGGGATTGTGATATCCTAGGAGGGACTTGGAAGCACCTTGGAGGTGTCTGTGGGTGCAGTGGGGGTCCCCCGCTGCAGTGCCTCCCCTGAGAGTGTGGGGGTCCCCAGGAATGTGGACCTGCGGGAATACCTGTCGGAGGAGGTGCAGGCCGCGCACGCCCACACCACCTACGACCTCATCGCCAACATCGTGCACGACGGGAAGCCCTCAGAGGGCTCCTACCGCATCCACGTCCTGCACCACGTGAGTGTCCCCTCCTCGGGGGGCTTGGTGGGGCTGCTGGGACCCCCCTGAGTCACCCTGTCCCCTCCTGGGTCCTGGCAGGGCACAGGGAAGTGGTACGAGCTGCAGGACCTGCAGGTGACTGACATCCTGCCCCAGATGATCACCCTGTCCGAGGCCTACATCCAGGTGAGGGGGGGTCGGGGGGTGGAGGTACTCCCAGAATATCCCCTGACACCCCTTGAATGTCCCCTGCTACCCCCAGAATGTCTTCAGTGCCCTCCAACCCTCTCCTGCTCTCCTGCAGATCTGGAAGCGACGTGAGGAGGATGAGACCAACCAGCAAGGGGCCTGAGACCCTTGGGAGCATCCAGAAAACCCCTTGGTGACACCCCAGCTCCCCTCAGTGGTATCCCCAGCCCCTTAGGGGTACCCTGAGACCCCTTTGGGAGCACCCCAAGCTCCCTCGTGGACATCCAGAGACTTGCAGGGACATCCATGGCCCATCTGGGGACACCTCCATCCTCCCTAAGGTCACCCAGAGGTCCCCAGGGAACACCCAGACCCTGCCTGGGGACACCCCCAGTCCCCTCTGGAGGTGTGTCCCCCAGTAAATGCCACCCACTATTTTTGTAACTTATTATCAACTTTTCTCTTCTTTGAGTTTAGAGGGGTTTATGGTTTCTGCTGCTTCCTGTGATGCCTCCCAGCACCCTGTGACCCCCCTAGCCCCCATTGTGCCCCGAAACACACCAAAACACGGAGGCAGAGCTGCATCCAAGCTTTATTGGGCAGTGCTGAGGGATCCTGGTGCCCCCCTACAGCCAGACATGCTCCTGGCAGTGCTGCAGGGCCTGCAAGAGGTGGAGGTGTCAGCTGGGGGTGCAGGGGAGGGCAGCCCCCCGTGTCTTCGTGTCCCCACTCACCTGGCAGCGCCGCGCAGCCTCGAAGCCCGAGCACCAGAAAGTGGGGCCCAGGGCACAAGGGCCCAGGGGGAGGGACAGTGCAGGGACACTGACACCTTTGGGGGCCTGTGGGGGGGACACAGGGATGAGGGGTCCCCCAAGGGTGGGGGACGGACCTCCAGGACCCCCAAACACTCCTTCCCCAGGGTTGTGCTTTGTGGACTCTGGCACTGTCCTCTGGATGGACGGTGGCTCTTACTGGGAGCTTCACTGTGTCCCCAGGGCCGATGGGACTGTGACACTCCAGGATGTGTCCCAAATGACTGTGACACCCAGGATATGTCCCCTTGGGGCTGTGCTGGCATTTGTGTCCTTGACATGGTTCCTGGGGACTGCGGCATTCAGGGGTGTGTCCTTGGGGCTGTGACACTCCCAGTCCTGTGTAACCCTGGGACGCCCTGTCACTTCCTGGGGACCGTACCCCCAGCCATCCTCTCCGTGTCCCCCTCGTGTTCCTCCCATTCCCCCTCACCTCCTCACTGACACACTCCGCCAGCCGCACCACGATGGCCTCCCGCACCCAGGGCGGTGGCAGCGTCCCCACGTCCTCGATGTCCCCGTTGTCCCCACTGCGACAGGCGAAGAATAGGCGGCAGAGCAGGCGGGGGCCCAGGCGGCCCAGCAGCCCCTCGATCGCCAGGGCCGCGTAGCGCTCGGCCAGGCACTGGCACGCCCCGGCCACCGGCAGCGGCAGCGCCCGGCACAGCCCGGCCACCGCCGCGGCCACCGCGCCCACGGGGACAGCGGCCTCAGCCCGCGCCACCAGCGAGCGGCACAGCCAGCACAGCGGCAGCGGCAGCGGCAGCGCCTCCGGAGACAGCCCGGCCCCGCCGGAGCCCTGCGGGAGGGGGACACTGCAGCCGCTGCTGGGGACACTGCGTGGCTGTCCCCGTGTCCCCGTGTCCCCCCGTACCTGCAGGTGGGTGCCGGGCGCCTCAAGGATGGGCGCGGCCGGGGCGGCCCCGGACTCTCCGCGACACAGCTTCAGCGTGGCACACACCTGCCAGGGCTTCTGCAGGGCAGCACGGGGTGACCCGGGTGTCCCCAAGCCCCCAGCGCCCCGGGCTCTCCGTGGATGCCGTGGTGCAGCCCACACGGCCCTGGGGGCCACAGTGTCCCCAGCCCCCCTTGCCATGTGGCTCCCCATGCCACTCAGGAGCGGCTGGATCTGCCAGAGGAGGTGATGGACAAGCAGCTGAACAGCGCTGCTGGCACGGGGGCACCGGGGCAGGGAGATGTGAACACAGAAACCCTACTGGGCAGGGAGATGTGGACACAGAAACCCTGCTACCTGATCTAGCACCACCTGCGCCCGGGCACCGACAGTGACAGCCACGGTGACAGCCACCACTGCCGTACTCGCCGCCACCACACCCCAGCCACTCCTGTCCCCATTGCACCGCTGGTGCCCATGGGTGGTGCCTGTGACATGGCACACATGATGGCCTCCGTTCTGTCACCTCACCACCATGGCACCTTCTGGCAGCTGCCACCACTTCACCCGCCATCCTAGCCCCCACAGTGGCACACACCACCATGGTGGCATCTGTGCCCATGGCCCCTACAGTGACACCCACAGTGGCATCTGTCCCCCGTCCCCACAGGCACCTCCATGGCTGAGTGGTTGAAGGCCCGGTGGAGGGAGCCGAAGAACTGCTGGCATGTGTCACAGACGTCCTGCAGGAGAGGACAGTGGGGACATGGGGACACAGGGGCACAGGGATGTGGGATATTGGGGAATGGCAACAGAGGAGGACAGGGACACAGGGAGAATGAAGACATGGGGCTGTTTGTGGCACAGGGATGTTAGGAGGTGGGACACAGGGACGTGGGGATGTGGGGCATGGGGACATGAGGACCAAGGGGGATACATGTGGACATGGTGGTGTGGCACCATGGTGGGAGTACTGGGACACCTGTGGAGTTTTGGGGACATACAGGGGGCACAGGGACAGAGGGAAGGGTGGAGGGACATTAGAGGGGAGATGGGGAAGCGGTGGGGGGGTCTCTCACCATGTCGGGATGTCCCTGGGTGAGGTGGGGGCAGCGGCCCAGGGCCCCACAGCGCAGCGCGGTCACCCAGTCCTGGCACCAGGCAGAGGGGGGCACCCCGCAGCTCCCCCCTGGTGCCCCCAAACCTGTGGCCACTGTCAGCACCCAGCCAGAGGGACCTGGCAATCCAGGACCTCCCCATACACCTCCCCCAAGTCACCCCATCCCAACAGCAGCCCTCATGGGAGGACCTGGGCATGGGGGACCCCCTCAATGAACCCTCCCACTCCAATACCCATCCCGGGGGTCTCTGGCACCACGACCTCACCTCTAAACATGCACCACCCCCAAAACTCCACTCCTGCCACTATGAGAAGACCCGGGTGGAAGGGACCCCCCCACTGCACCCCCTGATAGCAGAGCCTGCCCCCACCCAGTCCTCATGAGGGACATGAGTCACACCCCCTGCACACCCCATCCTGACTGAGACCCCAAGAGGGATCCCAGGGGTCTGGACCCTCACCCAAGGGTCCCCTTCCCTCCTTGCCCAGGGGCAACCAGGGGTCTGTGCCCCCGTCACTTCACCGCAGGGTCCTGAGGGGGGCAGCCAGCTCTGGAGGTGCCAGCCTTGCAGGCATATTCTGCTCTGGGGCTGGCCCCAGGGGCGGGGGTGCAGGAGCCTTACCTGGAGTGGCCCTGAGCAGGGTGAGGAGCAGCGGCAGTGCCAGGGCCATGGTGGGGGACAGGGCCGAGGACAGGGACAGTGGCCGGGCCATGGCGGTGCTGGCAGGGCCGAGCCCGCAGCCTCTTAAAGCCCTGCAGGTGGGATGTGGCCACTGGGACTGTGCCAGCGCACGGGGACAGGTGTGTCACAGCCACGGGGACACTGCGGGGCCTGCCAGTCCTGCCCTGCCACTCTGCTGCTGGCCCCATGCCCCTGTGTCCCCACAGCCACGTCCTGATTGGGGTCCCCATTCCAGGGCCCCATGTCCCCAGCAGGGATCCCATTTAATGTCTCTGTGTCCCCACTGAGTCCCCATTGCTGTCCCTGTGTTCTCTGTTGGGGTCCCATGTTCCCGTTGGGGTTTACATTGGGGTCCCCATACCCCCATGTCCCCCTACACTTCTTCCTGTCCCCAATCTCCTCACATTCCCTCAGTCCCCTCCATGTCTCCCCCAACACTATCACCATCTCTCTCTCCTCTGCTGTGTTCCCACACCCCCATGTTCCCATGTCCCCTTTGTGTCACCACAGTCTCATACCCCAATACTCCCCCCATGTCAGCCTCCAATCCCCCCCAGGATCCTAAGTTCCCTTGTTCCTTCGTGTCCCCCTGTGTTCCCCCACCCTGCCCTGTCCCTCTGAAATCTCCACTGTCCCCATATCTCCAAACCCTCATGTCTGCCCCTTGTTCCTGTGTCCCCCGTGTGCCCCGTGTCACCCGGTGTTCTCATGTCCCCTCTCCCATACCAGTATGTCCCCCTCCGTGCCCTCCTGCTCATGTCCCACAGCCCCATGTCTCCCAGAGTCCCCAAAGTCCCCGTATCCCCCACGTCCAGCCTTGTGCCTCGCCACCCCCTGAGCGTGGCCCCTTGTCCCCCTCCCCCCCGCTCCTCTTCCCGGCATGTCCCTCCCTGGTCACCACCGTGACCCCACTTGCCACTCGAGAGCCCTCGGTGCGGGCGCGGCCGGCGGGCGGGGCCCCACGGGGGGGGCATCTGCCCCAGGTGAGGCGTTGGGATGGGTGCCAGGGTGGCACAGCCCCACCCCGTGCCCCTCTGTCACCCTTTGTGCCACCCCCCGTGCCACCCCCACACCCTGGGCTGCCCTGCCCTTGTGCAGGTCGCAGTGCCACCCTGCACTTCCCAGACCTCCTGTGCCCCCCCGGACAGCTCTGGGGACACGCAGCTCAGGGGCTGTTCCAGGGGTGACACAGCCCAGGGACAGGACAAGGGACAAAGCCCCAGCCCAGCCCGGGGAATCCCAGGAGCAGGAGCAGCACTGGGATAAAGCACCTGGGAGCGCTCAGAGATGAGGATGTGGCTGAGGAGCTCGGGGGGCTCAGCCTGGAGCAAAGGAGGCTCAGGGGGGACCTTCTCACCCGCCACAACTCCCCCCAGCAGTGTGGATCTCCATCCTCATCATCCCCATCCCCTTCCTGCTCCCTTCCCACAGCAATTCCAGCTCACGCCTCTCTTTCGTAACGAAATAATTTATTTCCTAACAATCAAACAAGACAGAAATATCCATGGACACAGCAAAGATCTCCTAAAACACGGAATTCCTAAAAAAAAAAAAAAAAAAAAGCACCATTCTATTGGCTTGACATGGGGTTCAGCCCAACAATGGGATATTTACAGCAGGAACGGCTGGAAATGGGATCCGTGTCCGCTCCCAACTGCCCAGTGGAGCTGAGGCTGGGGTGAATCCACTTCTTGGGAAGCAGAAAGAACAGAAAATATGATGGAAAAACACAAATGGGAGGTGTCCCAGAGACTAATTAATAAAGGATAAGTTGAGTGGAGATGGGATGGTTCCACTGGAAAAATTAAAGATGAAGCAAACATTTTGGTGCTTCCTGGGAGCTGGTGGTTCGGGATCTGCCTTCCATAACAAAAAAGAAAGGAAAAACAGCCCCAAAATGGGTGGTTTTGATTCCCACTCATCCATGCCCCGATCCGACTCCCCCCACTCCCTGGATTTTTTGTCACAACCTATAAAAAAGTCCTTCCTGCAGCTTATTTCATAGGAATGCTGGTGGATCAGTGAATTCCAGGAAAAGGCTGGCACCACCACTGGGGGACCCGGAGGTTCCGGGTTAATGCAGCGTCTTGGGGTTCCCGGAGCACAGCCCAACAGCGCAAAGGGCTGGGAAGGGTCAGTCTGGGATAGGAAGGGAAAAAAAAAGGGGGAAAAAAAGGCATTGGGAACTCAAAAAGGCACAAACCTGCCAAAACCCCTCATTTCTGCTGAGGCCAAACCTTCAGAATGTCCAAAACCAACCAAAAATCAATGTTTTGTACCTCTAGAAGGGCCTTCCCAACGCCAGGAATCACCTGCCCACAGGGTTCTGCTGGGATTCCCCAGCTGAAGGCAAAAGCCACGTGAGCCACCAGTCCCCAAGGGCCGATATTCATCTTTTTCTCAGCGCTTTCCATCTTTTTGCCTTTTTTTTCCCTCTTTTTGACAGTGCAGGGGGTTGAGCTCAGGTGCCTGTGGTCTGTGGCAATGCCAGAGGGTGGAAAATTCCAGCTTTAAAGGAAAATTCCTTGTGGGGTTTTTTTTTGTTTGTTTCTTTCCTTTTCTTTTCTTTCTTTTTTTTTTTGTTTGTTAGTTTGTTTTTTTTTTTTCCCTCTTAGGAGCTAGCACATGGAAAAAGAGCCAGAACCTAGGGGATTTGGGCAACTTGTGGGTGCCCAGGTGAGCCAGGAATGGGATTGGGGTGTTGAAAAGGAAAGGAAAAAGGGAAAATGAGAAAGGGGGAAAGGGGAACAGAAAAAGGGAAAAGAAGGAAAGGAAAAAGCACAAAAGGAGGAGAAGGGGAAAAGGAGAAAAGAGCAACAAGGATAGGAAAAGAGGAAAGGGGTAAGAAGAAAAGGAAAAGGGGAAAAAGGGGAAAGAAAAAAACGAAGGAAGAGGAGAAAGACAAAGGAAAAAGCACTGGAGTCTCCTGCTGTTCATCCCCTTGCATTCCATGGAGCATCTCGATGCCTTTCAGCACCTGTGTTTCCTGAAAGGGACCAGCAGAGGGTCAAGGTTTGTATCCCAGCGGCAGGAACAGCCCTGCAGAGCTCCTTGCCGATTCCTCACCAGGGCCTGGCCAGCTCCATGGGGCTGGGAACGCCCTTGGAGCAGCTCGAGGGGAAAAGGAAGGTGTTGGAAGTGTGTCAACATTCCCAGAGCAGCTCTAAAAGCAGGAAGTGATGGGAATGCTCCCTCCAGTGCACTGGGAAAAGAATCCACACAGCTGATGTGTGCTCTGGCTCAGAACCCCCCTGCCCTCTGGGGCTGCCCTCCCTGTGGTGGCTTCTGGAATCCTTCACGAGCCTGGAAACATCCCGGATGGATGGACACGATCCAGGGAGTCCCGTGGGGTTATTGCTGAGCAGAGGCATCATCTTTGTGCTGAAGGGGTGGAGAGAGTCTGTGGGCTCCCTCCGAGGTAGAAAAAATTGTCCCCGAGACTAGAAGTGTGGAAAGGGAATTCCAGGAGTCTGGAATGCCGTGCCACGGCAGGTGGGACATCCCATTTGGCTTTAACGAGCCCAGAGGCGGCCAATCCAAGGGGTGAGGATGGCTCTGAGCCCCTGGTGAGCTATTCCCCATGCCAGGAATGCTCTGGAAGGGCTGGGATGGGGTGTCCCTGAATATTTAGAGTCGGGAGAAGGAACTCCCGACTGAGGCTGATCTCTGTGCCCGAAATGCTCCGTGTTCCCAGCTTGGCTCTGCTCTGTCATGGATAGAAAGTCCACAAAGGACTGGTTCTCTCTTCAGATCTCCTCCCAAAAACTCAGCTTTTTCGGTCCTGAGGATCAGGAACGTGATGTCGCCACCCAAAAGTAGAGAAGATTGGGAATACCGGGCAGTGACAGCCTGGGAAAGAACCCAGGGAAGGCTCTTGAGGTTGCTGTTATTGCCAGGATATTCCCGGGCGCTTCAGGCGTGGCTGGAATGTAGGGCCTGGCAGAGGAGGTTTGACCAGGGTGAGAGGCCGGCGATGCAAATGGAGCCCCGGGAGCAGCTGGAGCAGCGGGATGTCAGGGTGTTTCCGTGCAGGGAACGCTGGCAGGGTCGGTGTGCTGGCTAATGGAAGCCCGAGGGGACGGCGGCGGTGCCACGGCGATGGGAAGCACTTCCTAAATCCCGACAGGAAGCTTCCGGCTGCTCGCCAGCTTCGCCCTGGTCCCGCTGGAGCTGGAATATCCCTCGTCGCTCCCCAGGCTCTGGAGGCTCCCGCGCTCATCCGAGTCGCTGGGGCTGCTGCTGCTCCAGTCCAGGTCGGCCGGGAGGTCGTCCGTGCTCTCCACATCCACATCCATCTCTTCTGCCGGAGGAATGGGAATGGTTGGAGTTCCAGCATGGCCAGGCCTCTCACCAGCCATCCCCCAGCGTGGGCTCTCACCTTGATCCGAGTCGGAGCGCTCGGAGGAAAGGCTGGAGCCAATGCTGTCTATCCTGACCCGTTCCATCCCCAGCTTTTCCAGCTGCCGCTGGAGGTGCCGCTGCTCCCGCTGCAGCTGCTCGATCTGGTGCAGGGCCCGGCGCTCCTGGTCCTCCAGCTTCTGCGGGGGCGACACGGCACCTTGAGCTCTGGGATTCCCTCAGAATAACCTGGCATTCCTGGCACCCTGAGCTCTGGGATTCCCTTGGAACCATTCAGCATTCCCAGCCCGTGAGTCCCAGGATTCCCTTGGAACCACACAGGGGACATGTCACCCTGAGCTCCGGGATTCCCTCAGAACCACTCGACATTCCTGGCACCCTGAGCCCTGAGATTCCCTTGGAACCATTCAGCATTCCCGGCACCCTGAGCCCTGAGATTCCCTCAGAACCACTTGGCAGTCCTGGCACCCTGAGCCCTGAGATTCCCTTGGAACCACTCGGCATTCCTGGCCCAAACCACCCCAGCGCAGCCACCACCAGCTCCCAAGGGGCTCCTGTGTTCTATACATACTCCAACTCTCCCAGTCATCCCAGCCCAAAACCAGCTCTCTCCCAGTCATCCCTGCATGATATCAGTGCTCTCCCAGTTGCTCCAGCCCCAGCCCAGTTCTCCCCCCATTATCCCATCATGATGTCAGTGCTCTCCCAGTTATCTCAGGCCAACCCAGCACTCTCCCAGCCCACGCCCCCTACTAGGATGCTGCTCCCAGCTCTGATCCCAGTGCCACATCCAGCTTTTGGGCTCACCTGGATATGGAGCCTGGCCCTGGTGAGGAGGCTGAGTGTGGTGTGCCGCCCGGCTGACGCCCCCAGTGGCACCAGCCCCTTCAGCCTCTCCAGGCACAGCCGGAGCTGGGCGCGCCTGGAATGGGAGCACACAGCTGAATCAGCTTCCTGAATGGCATTCTCACCCCACTGGTGTGGAAAAATGGGGTGGTGAGAGCTAAACCTGACCAGGAGCCTTCCCAGCTGCCACGGGCTTCCAGAAGCTGGGAGAAAACTGCAGTCAGGTAAAAGGATGCCTTGGAAAAACCTCATGGATAAACCCTGCCCTTCTGGCATCCTGGGCTGTTGGGATGATCCCAGGCAACGAGATTCAAATGACCTCGGAATTCTGGGTGAGAATATCCACTTTTGGTCATTCTCTTCCCAAAAAGGTTTCATCTCAGGAGTGCTGTTTGGCTCCTGCTGACAGCTGAAGCTGCCCAGGCTAACACCCAGCTGCAAATCCTTCAGGAGTGCTTCCTTTCCCTATTTTCAGTAGGAACAGGGTGGTTTTGGATACAAAAAACCCCAGATCCCTGCAGGAGCGCTGACTGTGCTCCAGGAATACTCCCTCTTCCTGTAACGTCTGGGCTTTCTCCGCTTTAACAGGTAGGATGTTAATGCTGGAGGGAAACTCCAGCTCCTCGAGCAAAATCCTTTTTCTGCTGAAAGCAGGGATGCCTCCAGCACATCCCAGTTTCCCTGTGTCCATTACTCCAATCTCAGCATGTAGGTCAGATCCTTGGGAATGGGTTGTAACACCCATCCCTGAACCACCTGATCCCAGCAGCTCCAAACCGATTTTGCAATGACCTGCTGGTCTTGTTTGGGATATGCTGGGAGTGAACAGGGATTTCCTCACCCTAAGGACCATGGGATGACAACACGGGCAAAAAAAGAGTGGGATTTACTTGGGATAAATCCCAAACTCCAGCTGGCTCAAAGATGAGCCTGTGACAAGGTAATGTTCCTGAGTAAGTGGAGCAGGAGCTGGCTGTGGAGATGGGTATCATTCCCAACAACCAAGGACTTGAAATGCTTTAATCCTTTATGTCTTTTATCCCAATCCTTCCCTCTCTCTGCCCCTCTCAACCCATCCCAGGTGGAATACCCGTGGAAAAGCAGTAATTCCCCGCAGTCCAGCTCCTGTCAACCCTCTGGCACTCACCTGTTCTTTTCCATTTCATTGTGTGTCGACCTGGAAAAGAAGGAAGAAGTTATTAATTCCTCTGGCTGATTAGGGATTAACAGTTGGGATTAACATGTGGGAATTAGCAAAGGCTCCCTGGAAAAGATGCAGACCCAGGGGGCTTCCAGAGCTCCATACCCAGGGACAGTGAATGGAGGGATGCAGATGCAGAATACATGGATAAGTGGCAATAAAAGGGTCAGGAAAGTCATAAAATGGGATTTTAAACCAGAGACTCATGTTTTAGAACTGGGATTGGGATCAACAGCTCATCCTTCCCTCTCGACCTGCCAGGAACATAACACAGAAAAAGCCTTCCCTGTGTCCAACAGCACAGAGCAGCACTGGAGAAGACCTCAACTACTACCACGACATTAAATCCACAAATCCCCCCAAAACTCCCAATTTCCACAGAGCTGGGAAAAGGTGAAAAACACAAGCAACGACTGACTTTCCCTCCACTGAAATCCAGGAAGAAGCCACAGGGGGTCACACAGCTCCCAGGAATGGTGCTTAGGGAACAGCTGCTTCCCTGCCTACTGACTTCCTAAAACCTCCAGAGGCCTCAAGAAGCCCCACTCTAATTTGGGAAAAATGTTGTTATGTGCCTGAAAACATAAATGTGGGAATAACCCCAGAGGCTGTTTGGATGAGGATGTCTACTGGGATGACCTCATGGGATCTGGGAGTGCTGGAAAAACAAGGGATGTCACTGAAGGGGAAATCAGGGATGTCACCAAAGGGAAAGGAGGGATGTCACCACCACAGCAGTGGAAGATGCTCTCCGAGGTCTCCTTCACTTTCCAGCAGCACTGCCTGATGGATTACCCTGCTCCAGTGGCTCTGTTGGCATTCTGGCAAGGTCAGAGCCACGTCTCCCACATCCCCAGAAATGTTCTATCCCAGCAGAGACACTTCCCACTCTAATGGGATTATCCTGACACAATGGAAGGGCTCAGCTTTTCAGCTCCTGTGCACTCTCCCCATTACATTTTTCCCTGGATAAGTCTGAATGTTTCACATCCAGCCCTTTACCAATGGGATGCCATGGGCTGCAGCCTTAGGAGTTTCTTCCTTGATTCTAAATTATCCAAACACTTCCTGAGTACTGGTACAGAGAGGGGTGAAGCTGCCATCACCACAATCATTAATTACAAATCCATCCTCTTTTCTGCCTGGATCCTTCCTGGAATAGTTGTTTTCTCTTTTGGAGAAAGAGAAATTGAATTCACCATCACCAACATGTAGAAAAAAATGAATTAATTGATGTATTTTAGTTTTGAATAAAATAAGCAGGGACAGAGGTGATGGCAGCTTCACCCCAGGGCATGTGGAGCTCCCACATCCTCTCCAGAGCGATCTCATGCCTACAGAGTCACTGATTTGGATTCCCACCAGTTTGAACCTTAGCTGATCACTAGCTTTCCCTTCAGAACGTGTTTTCTATTCTTGAAAACTGTAACAGATTGGCCCGAAGCAAACAAAATATTCTGAGAAGGAAACCCGTAGCATGTCCAGGCAGGACAAATCCCCGGAATCACCTGGAGCCTGCTTGATTCAAGGCCAGCTGCCCTCTGAGGGGCTCCTGACACCCCAAAATGCCTGTGTGGGAGCTGCCCCAGCCCCAGGGGACCTGGGGAATCATGGCACGGGCAAATCCAGGCGGATTTGTTCCGGCAGCTGCCAAAGGTCGGCCGCCGTGGCGGCGCCCAGACGGGATCGCTCCCAACCAGGAAAAGAGTGACAGATGTGGTGCCATCAGGGCCTGGCTCCTCCCTGGCACCACCAGTGATGTGTCAGGATGGACCTGCTGCCCCTCACAGTGCTCCCTCGGCTGGGGGCACATTCCGGAGCCAGCCCTTCCCAAAATCAGCTGAGGGCTCCCCTCAGGAACGAGGAGCTGAGTGATTTTAAGGTTATTTTAAGTGATGGAATAAAGCCTCCAGGATGTGGGATTTGCTCCTGGAATTCAGTGTGGATGCTTGGAGCCGACTTCAGCTTAGAGAAAAGGTTGTTTAGGATTTAAAATCAGCAAGGAGTAAGAGGGAGGAACAATCAAGGAGAGATAATGGGAGGCTCTGGTTGGGTTTCAGAGTGGGTAATTCAGAAGGTTACAGGAGGGTCCCCTCCAGCCCTGCCAGGGCGCTGTGCCAGCAGGACCTCTCTGGGCCAGTCACCCCGCGACAGAAAGGTCCCACCCACGGTGTCACACCCGTGACAGGAGGACTTTGGTGACAGCAGCGCCCCACCCAGTCCTGTCACACACCCAGTGACAACAGGACCTCACTGAGCCGGGTCACCTGATGGCAGGAGGGTCCCCCAGCGCTGTCACACATCCAGTGACAGGAAGACCTCCCTGTCCCCCCAACACGTAGAGACAGGAGGGTGCCCCCGGCCTTGTGACACTCCCAGAGATGGCGGGGGGGCCCTCCCAGAGCCCGGGGAGTGAGGAGCCAGCCCGGCCCGGCCACAGGCCCTGTAACAGCAGGGCCTCCCCGAGCCGGGACACCTGGGGACAGGAGCCCCCGGGCCAGTCAAACACCTGGAGACAGAGGGACCTCAGCAGAGCCTGAGCAGCGCCTCGCCAGGAGCGTCCCCACGGCCCTGTCGCACACCCGGTGACAGCGGGGGCCCGTCAGAGCCCGGGGACCGGGGTGGTGACCCCGGCTCGGCCAGAGGCCCGGGAACAGCGGCCTCAGCGGGCCCGGACACAAGGACAAGGGAGCCCCCTCGGGCCTGTCACCCACGCCCGGTGACAGCGGGGGCTCACAGGGCCCGGCCACACGGTGCCGGGAGCTCCCTCGGCCGGGCCCCTCCGGTCCGGTTCGGTTCCCCCCGCCCCGCCCGGTGCTGCCGTCACCTGCCGCTGCCGCCGCTCCTCCGGGCCTTGGCGCGGCGCCGCGGGGCCTCCCCGTCCTTCCCGCCGGGCCATAGCGAGGCGTAACCGTGCTCGGCTTCTGCAGAGACACAACGGCGGGCGCGGGTCACCGCGGGGCCCGGCCGGGCGCACCGGGGGTACCAGGGGGGGCGCGGGGAGTACCTCGCTCCCGCCGCTCCAGGAACTCGGCGGCCTCCAGCAGCATCTGGATGCCGAGGCGGGGGGGGGCGGCCATGACGGGGCCGGGACGGGCCGCGACCGGCGGCGGGGGGAGCGGCGGCCTCTGCCCGCCCCGAGCGCCGCTCCGCCAGACCCCACGCGAGCCACGCCCCCGTCGCCGCTCATTGGTGGAGACTGAGCGAGGCCCCGCCCATCACAGTATCTGATTGGAGGACAGAGGGGAGGCCCCGCCCAGCGCCTCCATGAGCGGCGGAGGGAGCGTGGCCGCGCCTGAGGACACACCCCCCACTGGCTGCCATTGGACAAGCGCGCCACGCCCTCCTGCCATTGGCCCGACCCTCTCGCGACGCCCCGCCCACTCCGCAGGCTCGGCCCCGCACGGGCTGCCCTGACTCACTTCCTGCTGCTTAGCCAATGGCGAGGCCGGACGGGGAAGGGGGCGGGGCCTCGGCTACGTGGGGCAACGTGAGCCCTGCGAGGACCCCCGGGGATGGGGACAGAGCCCCGGGAACGGGAACTGCCCCGGACAGGGACCCCCGGGACAGGGACAGACACCCCCACAGAGACGGGACCCAGACACCCCCGCTTCCCATCAAGCAGCCACCCTCCTTGGTGGTCCCCCTCTGTCCCACTGCAGGGAGCACCTTGGGCCCCCCAAATCAGGAGCCACCCCCAGAGAGAGCACCCCCCACCCCAGGCAAGGCTCAGAACACCCAAAGCCCCTTCCAGAACTGGGAGCACCCCAGATCGCATTGCCTCCCCGGGGGGCAGGTGACTGAGGGCAGGGGAGGCCTCCCAGCCCTAAATTGATAATAAGGTGGGGTCCAGGGAGAAAGAAAGAACCCCCCTGCCAAGCACCTTCAGTTTCACCGCAGCCTCAAATGTGGCCCCACGGGATTGAGATGATTTGTATCAATTCCAAGGATTTGTGGGAGGGGGAATAGAGGCCCTGCTTTATCTCTGAATGATAAAAATTAGAAGGAAAAAAAATATCTGGAGTTTTATTAACAGGAAAACAAAACAAAACCAGGGAAAACACAGCAAAATTCCAGCCAGAAACTGACCTTCATTGTGAAAAAAATAATGACAAAAATCTGAGAAATTGAAACTCATGGTGACTCTGGCTGTGGGATTTGTTGGGAATAACCCAAATTCCACTGGAATCCAGCACTGGAGCCACCCAGGAGAGTGCAGGGAAGTGAAATCCTTCCATGGTGAGAGTCGTGTCCAGCATCAGGCGATGAAATCCAGGGGCCTGTTGAATCCTCCTTTTCTGTTCATGTATTGCCTGGGCAAGGATGGAGCCAGAGTCAGTCCAGGATCCAAGGAAATGGGGACAAAAATACCCGGGGGATGCTGGGAACAGGGCTCAGTGGCCACAGGGAACCCAATTCCCCATGGATTTGACCAAAAAAAGAGCAGGAAGGCTCCCAGTGAGGAGCTGCTCCAGAGCCTGGCTGTGTGAGGATCTCAGGTTTCCATCAGAAAGGGAACAATATTGACCAACTGGGTGGTTTTTATGAAGAAGCCAGGTGAATAGTGTGGCTTCCTGCTGCTCTGACCCTGTCCAGGCCTCACTAGGCACATGCCACCTGCTCCTAACATGCTCCTCACTCCTCATCCTCCCGATTTCCCTATTCCCAGGGCGATCTGGAGAACTTGCACCTTTGCTTTTGAGTCTAAACCTCACAAAATTTCTGTTTCCCCCAGGCCTGGAAGCCAGATCACTGTGAGACAGTGGCCACAGTTACCTCACAAAACAAAATCTTTTATCTATCCCAAAGGAGGGGGGACACACCTGTACTTCCTCTTCTGGGACACGTTGATGGCGTAGGCATTGGCAGCTCCGTCCACCTTCTTCCCCTGATAAGGAACATCCCAAAATCCCATGGATTAGGGAGGATTGGACGGGGCAGGTAACACCGCAGAGCCCCTGGAGTGACCTCAGGCCTGCACTCACCTTGGTGGTATCGAAAGAGGCAAAACCCATCATCTTCATCATCTCGATCTCCTCCTCTGTCTTGCCCTGCAAATCCTCCTCTGAGAGAAGAAAATCAGGGATTGAGAAACACAGATGATGGGATTCTCAAAAATCCCTGGGGTGTCCTGGGATAGTCCAGTCCCACAGGGCACCGGGGGGTGTTCCAAGAGGAAAATTCCCCCTTACCTGTGATCTGTCGCTCTTTCTTGGAGTCCTTGAGCTCCTTCTTCTCCTCATCCCTGCGCTCCTTGGGCCTCGCCGGTGACGAGGAGCTGGAGCGGTGCCGGCGTGGGGACCTGCTGGGGCACACGATGTTGGGCTTCAATTCCCACCTGGAGCTCCCACTGTCACCCAGGGTGCCCTCACCCAGCTGTCCCCACCCCACACTGGTGTCCCTGTCCCCACCTGGACCATCCCTGCCCTCACCTGGAAGTCTCACCCCTCACCTGTATCACCCCTATTCTCACCTGATCGTCCCTGCCTTCGCGTATATGTCTCTTCCCTCACCTGGGCAGTTCCCACCCTCACCTCGATGGTCCCTGACCTCACCTGGATCGTCTCCGGTGTGGGGAGCGGGACCGGCTCCTCCTCCTGTCCCTGTCCCGGGACCGCGATCGCTCCCGCCGCCGCCTGTCCCTGTCCCGGGACGTGGAGCGCGAGCGCCGGCGCTCTGCCCGGGGAAGGGTCAGCTGCTGCTGTCACTGCCCGCTTCCCAAGGGAAATCCCACAGAAAATCCCAACTCCCGAATGGAGACCCCGGGACAGCCCCTCCCACCCCTTCAGGATAGTTCTGGGCTCAGGGACCCCTCTGGGCACCCCCAGAAGTGAGAGCAGCAGGAAAAAACCTCCACGTGGAGCAGGGGGAATCATCTAGGGGGAAATCACCCGGGGGGGAAGATCAGGCAGGAGAGGTGATGGTGCCCAAAATCCTGAGGAAGGTAGAGAGAGGTGGGGGAAGGAGCAGAAGAGAAGGAGAGGAGAAGATAAGGATGGGGAGAAGGAGGAAAAGGAGAAGAGGAGAAAAAAGAAAAGAAGGAGAAAGAGGAGGAGGAGAAGGAAGCAGAGGGAAGAAGAGAAGGAAAAGAAAAAGGATGAGGAGGAAGAAGAGGAGAATGAGGGAAGGAGTCTCTGCTCTCCCCCAGAGCGAGGAACCGGGGCCTCCCCGATGCCCCCGCCCTGGAGGGTTTCTGTCCCCCCCTACCCCTGGGCCCTTCCACTCGGATTTCCCCGGGTCCCGTCCCCCGGGTGCCCCCTGACCTCCCCCGGCGTTCTCTCCCTCCCTGGGTCCCCCCGGTGCCCCGGTGTCCCCTCACCCCGCCGCGGCGGTGAGCGAGAGCGGCTGCGGCCCATGGCCGCCCCTCAGCCCCGCGCTGTTCCTCCCACGGCGCCGCCGGCCCGGAGCGCAGACCGAGCCTGAGGGGACCGATCAGCACCGCATCGGGACGCACGACCCGGGCCCGCCGCTCGCCCTGAGAGCCCGCCCAGCCCGGAGGTGCGAGGGGAGGGCGCCAGGAAGAGGAGGGGACGAAGGCGGAGCCGTCGCCCTCCGCCGGCCGCTGCTCGTTCTGTGCGGGCCCGCAGCGCTCCGGCCTTCCCGGCCCGTCCCTCCCCGTCCCCGTTCCTTCCCCAGCCGCTGGAGCCGCATCCTCGGTTCGGGCCCCCGGGTTCAGGCAGGGGGACGCGGGTCGGTGCGGGCCCGGCCCGTTTTCAGCCTGGAGTCCGAACGTCCTGCGGCTGTGCCTGGGTTCTTTAGCTCTGAGAAGCTGCTGGAACCTTCCCAGTGTCCGGCACAGCCAGTGCCAGCGGCTCCAGGATGTCTCAGTGAGGGCACTGAATCAGGGAGTCCCATTCCTGAACCAAGATACCATGCCATCCTCCCCGCACCCCATCCCTGTCCCATTCCCACCCCCATCCCATCCCACCCGCATCCCATCCCATCCCACCCGCATCCCATCCCATCCCATCCCATCCCATCCCACCCGCATCCCATCCCATCCCACCCCCATCCCACCCGCATCCCATCCCATCCCACCCCCATCCCACCCGCATCCCATCCCATCCCATCCCATCCCATCCCACCCGCATCCCATCCCATCCCATCCCATCCCATCCCATCCCATCCCATCCCATCCCATCCCATCCCATCCCATCCCATCCCATCCCATCCCATCCCATCCCATCCCATCCCATCCCATCCCATCCCCACACCTTGCCCCTCACTCTCGGAGTGCTGCCGGGTGCCAAACACGGGGTTTATTTACACCGGCGTTCCACGCGCTCCCGGCCGCGATTGTCACACGCGGGGCTGTGCCACACCCCGGCCTTCTCCCGGTGGCAGTTCGGGGGCTCAACACCTGCCCCGCCACCGGAGCCTCCCTGGGGAGCCCCAGGTAGGTGGAGGGGTGCTGAGTCCAGCTGGACTGGCCCCTTCCCCGTTGCCTACATGGGATCAGCCTCCGTGTTGCAGCGGAGCTGTGGATGTGGAGGCCCTGGATCAGGGATTTGCTCCCTCCTTGCCTTTCCCTAAAGAGACCCCCACCCTGAGCCTTGCTGCAGTCAGGTGAGGTGGGGGAATTACCCCAAGGGTGGTCCTTGATGTGATCTTGGCTCTGTTTCCTTCCAGTGCAGAGCCAGGACCCGCATCATGGTGATGATGGTGGCACTGGAGTCTTTGTCCCTTTCTATCTGAAACTCCCCGGAATTTTTTGGAGGGGGAAGTCAATCTCAGGGTCTCTGCAAAGCCAGTGGCCCTTGGGAAAAAA
The DNA here is from genome assembly GCF_009819885.2 of Catharus ustulatus. Lineage (NCBI taxonomy): Eukaryota > Metazoa > Chordata > Aves > Passeriformes > Turdidae > Catharus > Catharus ustulatus. The sequence continues at coordinate 4,855,152 of NC_046247.1, read as the reverse complement.
AGGTGACCGAGCTCCCAGGGACAAACCCTTGGGTAGAAAAGGGGATGACAAAGCCCCCGGGGATGGACCTTCAGGGACAATGGGGGGACAAAACCCCTGGGGAGCTCCCGTGTTGGGCTGGGGGTGTGGCAGTGCTGTCATTCAGGAATTCCCCCCAGGTCTGACAGTGCTACCCCAGGAAGGTGACACATCTGCAGGCCCTGCTGCCCTGGCTCATCCAGGGGAACAGGCCCAGGGACAAAAATGGCCTCAAAGGGCCTTAAAATCAGTGGCAGTGAGGAACAGCCCCCCCAGTGACAGGGGAGCAGAGGGGGTGATGGGCCCAGAGTGTCTCTTGGTGCCCCCCATCCTGCAGGAATGGAATGGAGACCTGTGGGGGGACACTGGGCAAGGCAAAAGCTCTTCCTAAAATCCACGCTCAGATTGGCCATGGGGCTCTGGCAAGACCCCTGTCTGGGGTCTCTGCTGTTTCCTACACCGCAATCCCTGCCTGCACCCCACATTCTATGGGCTTCCTGCTCTTTGAGAGGGGATCCAACCTCCACAGCTGTGGAAAGGTTTGAAACCACAGTGATGGCACGTGGGAAAATCCTGCTGGGGCGAGGGAACCCCAAACAGGGCTTCTGAGGCATTCCAGATCTCCTGGACAGGCCTCCGTGGATACAGGAAGGCTCAGGGTGAGCACCCCAGGAAACTGGGAGGAGGGGAGGCTGATCCCATTGATTTATCCCCAAATCCCAGCACTGGAATGGCTGTGGGGAACACTGGCATGGCTGGGGCTCTTCCCGGGAAGGAGTTGGCTAGGAGGGCGTAACGCTGGGAGGGAAGGGAACGCCAGGGAAGGATTGAGCTTGTGCTGGGAATCCAGAGCTGGGAAAAGCAGGGATCCGATGTGGACAGGGTCGCTGTGAGCGGAGGCAGGAATTGGCAGCGTGTGTTCATCTCGAAGTAGCACTTAGTGAGTGAGTTTTGCTCAGTTTTAAGTAACACAGACAATTCCCGGAGGTTTTTTTTCCCTGTTTTCCCAGGTGCGGGTCGTGCAGTGAGGTGGGACTTTTCCAGTGGTGGGAAATCCTGCTGCTCTTCCTTGGGTGGGGAAAACATAGGGTGGGAGTACCAGGAGAAGGGGATGAAGTGGTTCTTCTGGCCAAGGAGAGGAAGATTACAATCTAGGAAGGAAAAACCTCAGCTTCAGGAAAAGCAATCCCCCACCTTCAGCTCGATCCTGTTCTCCTGGCGAAGTGATGGACAGTTTTCCCTGGGGATGAAGCCAGCGCCATTCCAGCAGAGCTTGAAATAGAAGGTGAAGAAAATAACCACAAAACACCCTTTTCTTCCTCAAATCAAGCAGATCTGGGCTATGGTGGAGAAAATTCAACCCTTGGCCCATGGTGGGAAGGGGTTGGAGCCCAGGAGGGAAAGGCAGGAGGGAGATGCAGTGGGAATTTCCCCAAATGGGGACCACAGTCTCTCTAAGCTCAGTGACTGCCTCCAGAGGTGGGTGACAAGGGGGATGAGGTGCCTTGTGCCAGGAGGACCCGGGAAACAGCTGGGTTCCAGGGGTTTTGGGCTGCGCCTCGGCCAGACGCACGAGGCAGGAGGTGCTCCTGCCCTGGCAGTCCTGGTCTCAGAGATCCTGGAGATCTCCGGGATGGCCACGCGCAAGGCCCTGGGAGACTCAGGATTCAATCTTTTCCTTCTTTTTGCCTTTTTTCAGGAAAGACGGGGTCCGGAATTTCTTCTTCTTTTTGGAGGGTGATTTGGAGGGTGAACCGTCAGGGGACACAGGGTTGCTGGTCACTGTCTCCTTCTCCTTGGGGGCATCCTGGTCAGTGTTGGTAGTTGTCCGGTCTGTCCCCCCTTTTCCAAGGTTTTCCTCAGTGCTTGGCTCTTCATCCTTCCCATTCACCACTGCTGGTGGCTCCTTCTTGGCAGTGGGATCAGGGGGGGCTTGGCTGTCATCGTCCTTCTTATCACCTTGGGAAGGGGAGAGGGAACAGGGAATTGGGGCAGCAGCACTGGTGTTGTGGGGGGGTTTATCCCCCTAAATGTCCAGTGGGGCCTGGGCAGGAGCAGGATTTGGCCTCCATGAGTGGAGAACGTTGGGAGTTGATCCTGTCCTGCTGCAGGCACCAGTTCCCTGAGCCACACCCTCCCTGCAGGACAAGCGATGTGGGATGGAGAGGCGGGAGAAGGCAGCAGGAAAAAAAGCAACAAGGAGGGATTTCCCAAGGGGTTTCCTAAGGGATTTCCCCAGAGTGGGGCTGGAGTGGGCCATGGAGACTGAAGATCCCCCCGAGCCCATGTCCCTCGTCCATGGTGGCCTCTCCGTACTTACTACGGCGCCAGGGATTCAGGGGTAACTCCTTGGGTGACAGGCACACGGGGAGGAAAGAGAAAGGAGACGTTGTGGAGACAGACAGACAGACAGACACCACAAGACACCATGGCAGAGCCAGCAGCCCCGAGCCGCACCCCAACACCCGCTGTGGATCGGAACATGGGAACGTCACACCCGCCGGAGTGTGAGGGTTGGCACGGGGGACAGGGGTGTCCCCTGCACCCACACAGCCCCCAGCAGACACTCATTCTCCTGCTGTGAATCCCCATCGGTGCTTGACCCCTCTGGAGCGAGGCCCCCTGGGACAGGCAGGGGGACACAAGGTGACAGCAAGCTGTGTCTCAGCGTGGTTTGGCCACAGCCACCCTTGTTCCCCCACTCCTGCTGTTCACTGGGACCCCACCCCTTGTTTTGGGGTGCTCATCACCCCACTCACCCTCCGTGGGCTCTGCAGGCGCCGGGGGCTCTGGAGGGGGTGGCTCTGGTGTGGGAGCCCCACTCTCCTCTGCTGCTGCATCCTTCTCACCTGCCACAGAGAGACATACTGGCCCCAGGTCCCCTCAGTGCCACCTGGGGGTGTTTGGGGGCTTTGGGGTGTTTCTCCTAACCCTCTAGGCGCTTCTTCCTCTCCACCTCCTGCTTGTACTCCTCCAGCTCCTGGTCTGTGAGCTGGCTGAAGGGGTTGGGGGGCTCTGGCTCGGGGGGAGCCTCTTCTTGGCCCTCCTTGGCCTCTGCATCCCCCAGGTGGCTCTCGGTGGACTGAAACAGACCCCCAGAGTGATGTCACTCCCCTGGAGCAATGTCAACCCCCCCCAGAGAGATGTCACCCTCCAGAGTGGTGTCACACCCTCTGGAACTGTGTCAACAACGCCACCCCAAGCAGTGCCAACCCCACTGGAGCAGTGTCCCCTCTGCCCTTGGAGTGGTGTCACTGCCCCTGGACTTGTGGAATGCTGGGGAACCACGGAAGGGCTGGGTGCTCTAGGAAGGGGGACTTGAGGCTGGGTATGTGGGGCTTGGGACAAGAGGTGACATGGGGTGATATTGGCCTGGGGATACAGTGGGGGACATGAGGTGACACCGGGGGACAGGACTGTGCCTGCAACGACACAGTCAGCAGCTGTGACTTGGGACATGGGGACATGGGGTGTCATGGGCTGGGGACGGGACTGGAGACATGAGAGTGACACGGGATGACATGGTCTGTGGACGGGGCTGAGGTCACAGGGTGACGTGGGCTGGGGACGGGACTGGGGATGCAGGGCTGCAGACATGGGGTGTCTGTCACAGGGCTGGGGATGCAGGGCTGCAGACACAGGGTGTCTGTCACAGGGCTGGGGATGCAGGGCTGCAGACACGGGGTGTCTGTCACAGGGCTGGGGATGCAGGGCTGCAGACATGGGGTGTCTGTCACAGGGCTGGGGATGCAGGGCTGCAGACACAGGGTGTCTGTCACAGGGCTGGGGATGCAGGGCTGCAGACACAGGGTGTCTGTCACAGGGCTGGGGATGCAGGGTGACACAGGTGCCATACGGGGCTGCGGCTGGTCTCAGCGATGACACTGGCCAGCAGCTGCGACTGGGGCCCAGCCGACTTCACGTCCTGGCGGTTTTGCTCCCGGATCTGTGGGTGAGGACAGGGATAAATCCCTCTCCAAGGATAAGCCACCCCAGCACCCCAAGACACCCCTGTCCCCCAGCCCACCCCACCTTGTTGCGCATCTCCAGCACCTCCTGTGGGTCTGTGTAGAGCGGCACGAACTGGTTGGGGTTCTCGATGCGGATAGGGGTCCCACTGCTGCCCTTCTCCACCTCATCTGCTCGCAGCCACTGGAAATGCAGGAAAGGTGTTTTGGGAAGCAGGAGATCCCGATAGAAGGGAAGACACCAGTGGTAGAGGGGAAACACCATAAATGCAGGAAGACCCCAATAAACGCTCCTTGCATAGAAGGAAGACCCAACTAAATGCATCATATATAGAAGGAAGACCCCAACAACAGAGGAACACCCCAAAAAAAGCATCTTATGTAGAGGGGAGACCTTGATAAACAGGTCTTACATGGAGGAGAGACCCCAATAAAAGAGGAGAGGTCTTGTGTAGAAGGGCAACCCCCACAAAGGGGAAACCTCAATAAAAGCATTTTATGTAGAGGGGAGGCCCCAAACAACACATCTTGCATGGAGGGGAGACTGCAATAAATACATCTTATTTATAGGGGACACCATGATAATAAAGCGGGTCCCCAATAAATGTATCTTGCATAGAGAAAGACCCCAATTAATGCATCTTGAACAGAGGGAAGACTCCAGTAAAGCCAATGGTACTCGGCTCCACTAGAATGAGGTGGTGGGATTTAAAAATACTCCTTATTACAGGATGAGTACACCCCAGATTTTAGTGGGATCCATAACCAGGACACCCTCCACTTCCCTGGTTGTGGATCCCTAAGCCCCTGTCTGCCTCATCTGTCCCTCACCGTGGTCTTTGTCCTCTGGCCGCTGGCGCTGCCCTGTTGCTCCTCAGCCAGGTTGACCCTGGTGTAGGTGTTGGGGGTATTGAGCCACCTTGTCTTCTCCTTCTGCTGCTTCTGGGCGTGCTGGCGCAGGGTGGGTGTCCCAGCAGGCTCCTCCTCGAACACGAAGGCTGTCACGGTGGCGGGGATCAGCACGTCGCTCTTGGGCTTGCTCTTCTCCTGCACGAAGGGGTAGCGGTACGTGTACCCTGTGCGGTATCCCTGGAAGAGCACAGAACGGCGAGTCAGGCACACAGGAATAAGCCTAGAGGTTAGAGTGTGTTCTGGGGCGGGTTGGGTGGGTTTTGGTGCTCACCAGGTTGTCCAGCATCCTCATGAGGGCCTCGAACTCGTGCTCGCCCAGGCGGCTCTTGTGCAGGGGCCCGAAGGTGGTGCCGGCGCGGCGCACGGCGCCCAGGCCGTGAGGCACACGCTGCTCTGCCCGCTCCAGCACAATCAGGTTCTCCGCGCCGCCTGCGCTCGCCAGCGCCGACACCTGCGGGACACCGGGCACCACTGAGCGGGGGACACCAGGGAACAGCCCTACGGCCAGCCTCAGAGCCAGGGATGGGGCACTGGGGGGCACAGCTCAGTGCATGCTCCTGGGGCGCTGTCTGAGCTGAGACCTGGCACAGCTCAGTGCATGGGGATGGGGCACTGAGGGGCTGAGACTGGCACAGCTCAGTGCATGGGGATGGGACACTGGGGGGCTGAGACTGGCACAGCTCAGTGCATGAGCTCAGTGCATGCTCCTGGGGCGCTGTCTGAGCTGAGACCTGGCACAGCTCAGTGCATGCTCCTACAGTTGCCGGGCCCATCCACAGCTCACCACTCGCCCCGCACTCACCTGGACCTCGCAGGCTGCCTGCAGGTGGAAGATGCTGTAAAAAGCCTCCTCAGCTGTGTCCCCCAGCGCCAGCACCCCGTGGTTCCGCAGCACCAGGATCTGCAGTGCCCACACGGGATGTCAGCTGAGTGGGCATGGGCTGGAAGGGTGACCCCCACGTCCCCCCAGGTGTCCCCTCACCTTGCAGGTGGGCCCAAGGCACTTCTGGAGCTCCACACGATCGGCCTCGTCCTCCACCTCTCCACGGAAGTCGAAGTAGGCGACGTCCCCCAGGAGAAGAGCGGCACGGGAGATGGGCAGGAGCCCACAGCGCATGGCTGACACCTGGGCATGGAAGGGGAACCGGGCAGGGGGCCAAGGCACACCCCCAAAAAACACCAACAGCCCAAAAGAAAACACCAACACCCTAAAAAACCACCAACAGCCCTAAAAAAGTCCCCCTACAAAAAATCCCCAACTCTTCAACAATTTCCCAACCCTTCCCAAACCCCTCTCCAAAAATCCCATAATCCCCCAAAAAAATCTCCCCAAAAATTTCCAAGGCCCCCAAATCCCTCCAACCAACTTCCTAAATTCCCCCAAACTGTCCACCTCTCAAACTCCAAAATCCCCCCAAAATGTACAGCCCCCAAAGAACCCCAACCCCCAAAACCTCCCATCATCCTAATCACTCCATGTTGCTCCCAAAACCTCCCAGTGCCTCCAAATCCCCCAAACCCCTCCAAGCTCCCAATGAACCCAAGTCCTTCTCAGCTCCCCCAAACCTCCAAGACCCCCTTGTCCTCCCAAACCCCAAATCCCCCAACCCCTCTTAAACATCCTTCCAAATCCCTCCAAACCCAACCTCCCCCAAAGGCCCCCAAGTTCCCCTACCTCCCAATCCCTCCAAAACCAACTTCCCCCAAAAGCCCCCATGTCCCCCAGCCCCATGGTCTCCCCAGCCCCCGTGCCCCTGCTCTCAGCCCGTACAGCAGCAGCAGCAGGGGTGTGCAGCCGCACGATGCAGCGGATGTCGGGGCGCGCGGCGTAGATCGCGGCGTGCAGGCTGAAGCTGCGGGCATCGGGCGCAAAGCCAGTGCTGCCCTGCTCCACCACAGCTCCCAGCACGTTCACCTTCACCTGGGGACACAGGGGGTTCAGGGGGGGCTGCTCCCACCAGGCAGCCCCAGGGAAGGAGGTGGTGAACTCACCAGGCTGGCCGCTGTCACCTCGCTGCACGCCAGTCCCTGCGGGGCCACCAAGAAGTGTTCCTGCTCCTTGCTGACCCGCAGCTGCCACGGGGGACAGAGTGGGATGAGAAACATGCCCAAAAAAATCCCAAAATAAACATTCCCTCAAAAGCCCCACACCTCTCCGATCACCCCTAAGGCATTACAAAACCTCTGGAACACACCCCCAAACCAACGCCCCAAAGGAACCCCAAAACCTCCAACCCCCACATATCCCCCTCCAAATTAACAACCCACAAACCCTTAAAATCCCAACCCACCTCAAATGTACAAAATCACCAACATCCCTCTAAGAACCCAACAGCTCCCAAACTTCTGAAATCCACCAAACCCCCCAAAAAATCCTAATTCCTAAAACCCCCCACTCCCCCCAGAAAATCCCAAAATGGTCACCCCCAATCCAAAATCCACCCAAAACTCCACCCCTCAAAACACAACACAATCTCCTCAACAAACTCCCTCAAACCCAAACCACCCCCAACCCTCCTGTCCTCCTGCACAGGTTTTGGGGTGCTGATGGTGTGCCCTAGCTGTGGCCAGTTGAACAGGTCCAGCGAGTCCAAACCGCGCCAAACAACATCAAATCCCACCAAAATAAACAAAATTCCCCCTACATCCCCCTCAAACAACCCCAAACCTCCTCCAACTCCCCCAAAACCCAGAATTCCCGTGGGGTTTTGAGGTGCTCACAGTGACATAATGTGCCCCAGCTGTGCTCATCTGTACAGGTCCAGCAGGTCCCAACCCCCTCCCCCCAAAAAACACACTAGACCTCTTTAAATCCCCTCAAAACAATCCTGAATACCCTCTAAATCCTTTCCAGGCCCCCCATTCCCACTGTGCTGGTTTTGGGATGCTCATGGTGATGGTGGCACGTCCCAGTTGTGTCCTGTACAGGTCCAGCAGATACCAAAAGTCCCCTAAATCCTCCAAATACCCCCAGAACACCCCAAATCCCCCCAAGGCAACCCCCGACCCCCATCCTGGTTTTGGGGTGCTCACAGTGACAGCAGCGTGTCCCAGCTGTGCCCAGCCGTACAGGTCCAGCAGCCGGTGGATGCTGCCCACCTTGCAGCGCATCAGCCGCTCACCCTTGGCCAGTGCTGGCCCCTCTGTCCCATGCAGGTCATTGATGGGGGTGACCGACGCCAGCCCTGGGCATCAGGGACCCCCATCAGTGGTGGGATCCTCCCCAAACCACATGGGGTTCACCAGAGACAGGGGGGCAGAGGGTTGTGGGAATGGGTTTGGCAGCTGTCACGGTTTGGTAGATCCAAAGGTTTGCTGGACATCAAGGTTTGGTGGCCCCGAAAGCTTTGAGGGTCCCCAAGGCCTCAAGGGTTTGGTGGTCCCCCAGTTTTGATGGCCCCAAAGATTTGGTGGTCCCCAAGAGTTCAGAGGATTCCAGGGGTTTGGTGGTGCCCCAAGATCCCAAAGAATTGATGATTCCAAAGGTTTGGGAGTCCCCAAGGTCTCAAGGGTTTGATGACCCAAAGGTGTTTGGAGTCCTCAAGGTCCCAAAGGTTTCTGTGGTCGCAGAGGTTTGGAGATTCCAAGTTTGCAAAGATTTGGTGTCCCCCAAGGTTTTGGGGCTTTTCCCACCCCACCTCCCTCAATAAAACTCCTTGTGAGCATCCCCAAGCCGCCATGTTCCCTGCCCCACATACCCATGGGGGAGGTGGGCAGGGCGGCAGGGGACGTGGTGGCCATGAAGTCGGCGATCTGCCGCAGCGCCCACACGTGCGATGAGTTGTTCCCCTTCTTCATCTGCTCCTGGATCAGGCTCTCCAGCTCCTCCCGGAAGGACTGCAGCACCAGGGACAAAGTGACAACGGGGTGGGTGGCACCGTTGGGGACATTGGGGCAAGGGGTAGCACTGCTGGCTTGGTGGCACGGTGATGGTGGCACTGGTAGTTTGGCGTCAGGGACACTACTGCCTTGGTGGCATGGCAGTGGTGGCACCGCCAGCTTGGTCACATGGTGATAGTGACAGCACTAGCTTGGTGTCATGGTGATGGTGGCACTGCTGTCTTGGTGTCAGCAGTACCAACAGTTTGGTGGCTCACTGGTAGTGCCAGCATCACCAGCTTGGTGGCAGTAACATTGCCAGTTTGATGCCACAGTGGTGACGGTGGCACCACCAGACTGGTGGCACGGTGATGGTGGCGTTACCATCTTGGTGTCAGTGACACCACTGGCTTGCTGGCACAGTGGCAGCAGTGGCACTGGCAGCTCAGAGACAGCAGCACGGTGGTGGCAGTGACATTGCCAGGTAGAGGCATACACCACCATGTGGTGACATGTATTAGCTTGGGGACAGGAGGGATGGGGCCAGGGACAAGAAGGTTGGGGCTGGTGACAGGAGGGACCAGATTTGGGCCAGGAGGGGTGGGCTGGGGGATGTAAAGGAAGAGGCTGGGGACACGAAGGACAGGGTTTGGAGACAGCTAGGAGGGGGTTGGGGACACAGGGCCTGCGCGAGGCCGGGTCTCACCGGGCTCTGCAAGATCATTGTCACCCGCTTCTTCTGCTCCATGAGGCTGAAGTCCTGGCGCAGGTCCCCAGCCCCACTCCGCGCCCGCAGGAACTCGGGCTCCTCTTGGGGGGAGCAGCGGAGCCCGGGAGCGGGCAGCTCGGGCAGGGGCTCGGGGCTCACGGCCGTGCTCATCCTGGGGACGCGGGGACACGGCGGCGTCACCCCCGGAGTACAGATTGGGGAAAAAGCTCCGAAAACACCGCGCAGCTGGGCTCGGCAGATAAGGCCGGCGGGGCCCCCGCCCTGCAGGGGCGAAGGGACAGCTTGGGGACACTCGGGGCGGGACCGCAGGGGGAGTCCCCCGCTGGTGACACTGCCCAGGCTGGGTTACACCGCTCTGGGGCCGGCACAGGGCTGGGCGCTCCCCCAAGACCCCAGTCCCGAATTGGGGTCACCCGCTCCTGGGGGCTCAGCCCCGCGTTCCCGGCCCCCGCACCCCGAAAGGGCCCCAGAGGGACCCTCCCCTCTCCTCCAGTCACCGTCACCGAGCTCTGTGTGAGGATGCTGCTGTCAAGGGACCCCCAAAACGCCGGGCGGGGCTGCTCCCCCAAATCCCGGGGGTACCCTCCAGTCCCCCCCCTCGCTCAGGGCAGACGGGACCCCCAGATTTTGGTGCTCGGAGCGCACCTGGCTCACCGGGGGCCTTGGCCGGGATAAATCCAGGATAAATACGGGATAAATGCAGCCCGGTGACCCCCGGCCGCAGGGCCCGAGTCGCCCTAGAGGAAGGCGGGGGGAGCTCCGGGGGGCTGGGCCGGGACCCCCCAACGCTTCCCCCTCCCAGCATCCCCCCCCCCCGCCTCCGCCCTCGCCGCGCCCAGCGCCGCTGCGGCAGCCGCAGGGAGCGGGGGGGGAGAGCGAAAACCGGCATGGAAACCGGGATGGATCGGGGGGGCCGCAGCATCGCCCCCACCCCCCCGAGGGTGGGCATGGGGAGGGATGGGCTCGGGTACCACCGAGGGATGAAGGCCTGGGAAAGGGGGGCAGGGCGGGATGCAGACCCCCACACCTGCATGCCGGCAGCTGGAGGTGGGGGGAAGAAAAGGGGGGGGTCACCCAGCTCCCCAAATCCACCCTCCCCAAATCCCCCCTCCCCCGAGGGATGCTGCGGCCGGGGGCTGCTGCCATCACCCACCTTCCTCCTCCTCCTCAGAGCATCCTGACAAAGGGCCGCCCCCCCTCGACACACCACGCGTGTCCCCGCACCTCCCCCCCGCCCCGCCCTCCCCCCGCACCCCCCCGGGAACTCAATCCCTGCAAATAAACAAGGAGGAGACCCCCAAACCCAGAGCTGATGCTCCGACAATCTCTTTTTATTGTCCGATTAATTGGTTTTGTATTAACAATCGTTAATAAGCCCTTACCTGGGAGGGCGTGGGAGGAGCAGCTAATTACTAATTACAATTTCATAAAGCAATTAATTACAGCTCTGCACGCCCCTCCCCCCCGAACCTCCACGCTTTAGGGGTGACGGACCCTCTTCCCTAATTTTGGGGTGAGGGTTTCATGAGGTGTAGGGCTCCAGGGACAGTGGCGTGATCCGGAAAATGGGGGCTGTAGCCTTGAACTTGAGCGTCGGTGGAGGCCCCCCGGAATTTTTAGGGATGTCAGAAAAAGCCTTTAAAAAAAAAAAGGAGAAAAATAAGTTTTTCCAAAGGTTTTTCTCACCTTTGGAATATTTTTTGGGAAAAGGCGATTTGGAGCCTCCCTTGTTTATGTTGCTCCCCTAAACCCAGACTCCCCGGGTGACCCCCCCAGGTTTTCTGTCCCCCCTCTAGGTGCCTCCCCCGAGCTGATCCACCCCCATCCAGGTGCTCCCTTTATATTCCCAGGGTGCCCCCCACTCACCGTCCCCCCCCTCTCCAGCAGGGCCCCAGGCTGGGGGGGCAGGAGGCGAGGTCCCCACGGGCACGGGGGCACTGCCAGGCCAGCTGTCAGGTGGCCCCCCAGGGTCACCCCTGCAGTGTCCCCCCAGCTCTTGCTCAGTGCTGGGTTCCTGGGAAAAGGGGAATTAAAAATATATATAAGAATTGGGAGGTGGCCCCCCAATAATACCGCCCCCCCCCAAATAAACCAATTTAATTTTAAATTATTATTATTAAATTTAATTATTAATTCTGACCTCAAAAACATCAAGCAGGAAAATGCCCACCAGACCCTCACATTATAGGTGGTTGTGGGTCAGTTTTGGGGCTTACCCTCCATAACAACTCAATTTATTTTTTAAGTTTTACATTAATTCCAACCTTAAAAATAAGCATAAAAATCCCCCAAAGCCCACTTCATAGAGAGTCCATAGAGGTGGGGGTCAGCTTAAAGGTCCCTCCTCAAATAATAATTCAATTTAATTTTGATTACTAAATTAATTCCAAGCTGAAAAACAAAGAAAAATCCCATGAGCCTCCCCAAAGCCCAACATTATGGGGGAGCTTGGAAATCGAGGGTCAGTTTTGGGATGTCCTCCCCCAATAATTATATTTATTGTAAAGCGTAAACTGAATTCCAAACTAAAAAAAATCAGAAGAAATCTGTCCTCCCTCCATGTACCCATCTGCAACCAGGCATTCCCCCCACCAGCCTCCCCCAAATTCCAATTATAAGGAGGTTTGGAGCCCAGGGGTTAGTTTTGGGGTGCCCCACAGAAACTTAATGACTAAAAAGAAATTATCAATTCCAAGATGAAAACCAGCAACAAAATCTCTATCAGCCCCCCAAAACCCCACATTATGGGGGTGTTTTGGGGTCAGTTTTGGGGTACCTACCTGGCAGTCCCATACCAGTGGGTGTTTTGGGGTACCCACCTGGCAGTCCCATACCAGTGGGTGTTTTGGGGTAATTTTGGGGTACCCACCTGGCAGTCCCACAGCAGTGGCTGTGTCAGGGGTCAGTTTTGGGGTCAGTTTGGGGTCCCCACCTGGCAGTCCCGCAGCAGTGGCTGTGTCAGGGGTCAGTTTTGGGGTCAGTTTGGGGTCCCCACCTGGCAGTCCCGCAGCAGTGGCTGTGTCAGGGTGTTTTGGGGTCAGTTTTAGGGTCCCACCTGGCAGTCCCGCAGCAGTGGCTGTGTCAGGGGTCAGTTTGGGGTCCCACCTGGCAGTCCCGCAGCACCCCCCGCAGCAGTCGGATGTACTGTGCTGCTGCCCGCAGCGTGTCCGCCTTGCTGGGCCGACGGTCCCGCGGCACCAGCGGCACCAGGGTCCGCAGCTGGGAGAAGCCACTGTTGAGATTCCGGATCTGTGGGACACAGGGACCTCCGTCAGAGTTGGGGAGACCCCAAACAGACCCAGTTAGAGACTGAGAGGAGACCCCTAGGTTACACCAAGAGCCCTGACTTAGACCAGGATTCCCCCAGGAACAAACTGGGATGTCTCAGGATTAAACTGGGACCACCACCAGGATTAAACCGGACCCGCCCACAGTCAAAACTGGGGACCCCCCAGAATTAAAGTGACCTCCCTGGGATCCAACTGCTCCGCAAGAATTAAAGTAGATCCCTCACAAAATCAAACTGGGGCTTTTAAAATCAGGATTAAACTGGGCTCACCAGGACTAAACATGACTGTCCCAGAATTAAACGGAGACCTCAGAATTTAAGTCTGCCCCATGTAGAATGAAAGTGGCACCTCCTACATTTAACTGGGTTTACCAGGATTAAAGAGGCCCCTTCCAGGATTAAATTGGATCAACCTGGAATTAAATTTGATATTTGGGATTAAACCAATTTCTCCAGGACTAAATTTGGACCTCAGGGTTAACCTGGGGTTCCCAAGATTGAACTGAGGTTTCTCCAGGATTAAACCAGACTTCACTCCATTAAACCAGATGGTTCCACTCCTCTTCCCCAGGATCAAACTGGGCTCCTCAGAATTAAATTCAGCCTGCTTAAAATTTAACCGGGATTAAACTGACCAACACAGGATTAAACCAGGCCCTCCTAAAATTCAACTAGGTCCCCACACCAGGATTAAATTACCCCCTCAAACGCAGAGTTCCCCTGGACCACCCTTGTGGTGGCACTGCTGGTGTCCCCCCCCAGAGCAGCCCCCCAGGCGTGATTTGGGGGGTTCAGCAGGTTTTGGGGTCTCTCACCCTCTCCCTCTCCTTGGCATTGGCTGCCTGCCGCCGCTCCAGCACCTCCGTGGGGTCTCCGGTGGGTTCGTAGCCCCCGTCGGGGCCGCGCCGCAGGCGGGCGATGGTGACCGGCCGGGGCAGGGGCCCGAAGCGCTGGCTCAGAAGCCCCTCCAGCAGCTCAGGGGGCGGCGTGGGCTGCAGGACCCCCGGGGGATCTGAGACCCCCGAGGGCTCCGAGGGCTCTGAGGTACCCAGGGGCTGCAGGACCCTCGAGGGATCTGAGACCCCCAAGGGATCCAGAACCCCCGGGGGATCTGAGACCCCCAAGACCCCTGAGGGCTCTGAGGTACCCAGGGGCTGCAGGACCCCCGGGGGATCTGAGACCCCCAAGACCCCTGAGGGCTCTGAGGTGCCCAGGGGCTGCAGGACCCCCGGGGGATCTGAGACCCCCAAGACCCCTGAGGGCTCTGAGGTGCCCAGGGGCTGCAGGACCCCTGAGGGCTCTGAGACCCCCAAGGGCTCTGAGGTCTGCAGGACCCCCAGGGGATCTGAGATCCCTGAAATCTCCAGAACCCCTGGCCACCCCCCAGCTCTGCTAGGCTCCCCCATCCCACAAAAGAACCCGCTGAGTTGACTCTCAAAAGGGAAAGCAATCACCGAAAAAGGGCCTTAAATACGCGGGACCAAACGAGGCACAGGTGGGACCCATTTGGGCCTGACGAGCTCTAGTTGTGCCTCAGTTTTCTCACCACTATCCCAGCCTGGTACCCCCAGAATTCCGGTCCCGTTTTGTCCCTCAGTTGTGCCCATTCGCTATCCTAGCCCAGGATCCACAAAGCCCAGAGCCCAGAAAAGGCCCCCCCAAACCACCCCGAGGGATATTTGGGGGCCTGGCACCGATGGCACCTGGATTCACTCCAGGGAGGAGGGTGGATTTAAGAAGCCTCGCGGGTTCCTAAAAACGTGGGAAGCGCTTTTGGGTGGAGAAAGCGGAGATGTGAGGTTTAGTGACGAGGCCTCGCTCGGTAGGTGGCAGTGCTAGTACCTGACATGCTGCAAAACTCGGGGAGGCTGGAAAAAAAAATGGTCAAACCTCCCTTTTTCCTCCAAAAAAAGTCAGGTCACTTCAAGTTACCCGCTATAGGGGGAACCTCATCTCAGTCCCACCACCGGGATGGATTTCCCCTCCTCTCTGGTGTTTTCATGGGGAAAAGCGCTTCAAGGGGCTCATCCTTGTTTTCCAGGGATTTGGGGCTCCGGTGGGTTTTCTGAACTGTGTGTGGGGCATGGACGTGTTCTCTGTGCAGGATTGGAGCTCAGTTTCCCCAAAACCTGGAAACACCTTGGGGGCTGGATACTATTCCAGCTGCCCCGGGATCCTGAAAGTTCCTCCTGTGTCCATAAGGAGAGTGAGGGTGCAGAGCAAACTCTAAAGAAACCATAAAATGAGAGGCACCTCAAAGTTAACTGAGATTTTTTTTTAAAGAACTTAGAAAAACCCAATTTTCTGCTCTTTAATGCTCCGTAATGAGCTTCCCTATCCTGCAGCAGGCTCTGGATAATCTCATTATTCCTGCCCTGATCTGGGCATAATTCTGGTATCTGACAAATTAATCTGAGGGCAGGGAGGTGTAAATCACCCCAAAAATGGGTCTGTGCCCAGCTGCTCACCTGAGTTCACCAGTGGGAGTATCGGGGGGGGCTGGGGGGTTTGTTCCTTCTCTGTATTGGGAAAAGCTGGGAAATGCTCCAAGTTCAACAGAGGGAGATTAAATATTGAGGAGAAAATGAGTGGAGAAGGGGCTGGTGGAAATGGGGTTTGGAGGGGCTGTGCTCTGAGGGGAAATGAGCAGAGCCAGTGGGGAAGGAATTGGGGATTGGGGTTATTGGAAGCACAGTTATGGGAAGGGTGTCATGGTTATTTGGGGTCACAGTCATTGGGGGTCAGGGTGTTTGGGGGTCACAGTTACAAGTGACCTCATTTTAGGGGTCATGGTTATTAGGGTTTGGGGTTACTAGGGGTCACAGTTAATAGGTTTTAGGGTTATTAGGGGACACACTTATTAGGGGTCACAGTTAATGGGGTCTGGGGTTATTAAGGACACACTTTCAGGGGTTACAATAATTAGCATTTGGGGTTATTAGAGATCCTGGTTTTAAGAGGTCACAGTTGTTGGGGCCCATATTTTTAGAGGTCACTCTTTTTTTGGAGTCATTATTATTAGGGACCTCATTTTTCAGTTTTTTTAGGGTGTGCTTTTTAGAGTGACAGTCATGAGTGGGCAGGGTGATGAGGGGTCCCAGTTAGGGATGGGAGCTTGGAAAAGGCTGAACGCCTGTGAAACCCCATCCCAGCAACCCAGGGGTGCTGTTTTAGGAACACCCATTTGGAATGCTTTTCCCCAGCCCTCCAGGCTCAGGTTTCCCTTTCATTTTCCCTCTCTGAGCACGGACAGAGCTGGAGGCAGATCCTGACCCTCCATCACCATTTAGGATGCTCCCTAAATCCAGGTGTCTCCACCCCCCATCCCACCCACTCCAACGCCAATGATCCATCGAGGATCTGACATTTGATATCGAGACTGGAAACACGAGCCGTGGGTCTCCAGTTACAGAGCTGGGGTGGCCTGGGAAGGTCGGGGAAGGTCGGGGACGGGGGATGGTGTCAGGGCTAATCTGGGCCCGGGGCAGCTGTTGGCATGGGATTAGACCCAATCTTTCCTGGCACAGTCCCAAATGTCTCGAGAGTGTCTGGTCCCTGCCGGAGCTGCCAGCCTCGTGCCAGCCTCGTGGTCCCCGTAGGTGGGGAGAGTGGAAACAGAATATTCCAAGGGGGTTTATGGAGAAGTCACCACTTCCACCTCTCCATCCTCCTCCTCCTCCTCATGCTGCCAAACACATCCCAAGACACCTGCTCTGCTGGCGTGCATCCTGCAATCTCAGGCATCATTTATGACCTGTTCCCTGAGCTTTCCAAGGGTCGAGCCTGGTTTGGCACCAGGATGCCCATCCCGTTTCCAGTGAGTTCTGAGTGCCCAGGGATGGGCTCGCAGCTGCCAGGGCAGGGAAAGGCAGGAGAACAGGCATCCATGTGGACAGGGAGGCTCCTGGAAAACTTTTACCCTGTCATTAAAGTCATGAAATCCTCTCTCCTGCTGCTGTCGGTGCTGCTGGTGACATCAGGACCAAATCTCTCAAGTGCCTTGTCTTTGCCTGATATCCCGGGGCTCTGATGTGACACAGAGCCATCTCTCCTGCCTCAGTTTTCTCACACAGAAGCCTGACAGGATATTTGGGAGGGAATTCCAGAGGCCGCGTTTGCCCCTAAATCCAGTTCTGCGGTTGATGCTGAAGGACTTGAGGCTGGGCAGGTTCCATCCGGGGGTCTGAGGGACATCCCAGGGGGCATCGCCATCCTGCTGCATCCCAGGCATTCACTCCTCCACCCCTCCTTATCAACGGGTTATTTGTCCTCCTTTTGTGAGGAAGAGGAGGGGGTGGGGCGCTGAGGGTGGGAATTGTCTCGGCCACGCACGGAGGGTCCCGTGCTGGGAAGGGGAAGGTCTGACCCCCTCCGTGCCTGGATTATCCATGAAGCAGGAGACACAATAAAGGGATTTATTGGCACGGCTAGGGTTCGGGCAGGGCCAGCCGGGCTGTGGGGCTCGGCATCGCTTGGATCCCCTCAACCCCACCCATCATTCCAGGGGGAGATGAAACAATCCTGACTCGCTTAAATCCAAATAATGACTAAAATCCTACTGGGAATGGTGGGAGGAAGTAAATCCGGGACAAGCAGCGATACCCCCAGTGCTCATCTCCCACCGCCCGGCGCTTGCAGTTCACTGATTTTCTCATTCCTGGAGATTCCCGGGAAGTGGATCCAGAGCCGGAGGGCTGCTGGCGTTCCGGCCCTGCGGTCGGAGCGGGATGAACAAAGGTGGCTCTGTCCGTCCCGGGTGAAGGAGCCTTTGTGCCGGCTGTGGGCGGCAGAGCGAGGATCCCAGCCTGGAGCAGCCGGAGTTTGCCCCGTCCGAGAGCAGAGGAATTTTTGGAGATAAAAGAAGGCGCTGCCAAAACCCCGTGATGAGGCAGGTGGATGCGGGGACAGCTCGGGATGGGGGTCCGGATGAGTCCTGGGCTGTCACCGATGGCCGTGTGCCCTGGGAATGGGAGGGGAGGGGGTGGGGACAGGGATCAGGATGGGGTTGAAGTGGGAACAGGAACCAAGACAGAGATGATGGCAGGGATGAGAATGGGAGCATGTGTGAAACGGGGATGGGGATGGAGATGGGGACAGGGCAGGGATGAGGGTGGGCATGGGGTTGGAACAGGGACTGGGGGAGGGATGGGATGACAGGGATGAGGACAGGGATGGGACCAAGGCTGGAGCTCAGCTCTGCCTTGCCGTGCCAGCTCACACAGCATCTGACCAAGGGCTGGGCCTGAGCTCAGCACCTGGATGAAGATTTAGATTTGGTCTTAACCTTCAGCCCATTCAGGGTGGTGCCTAAATCCAGCCTGGAGCCTGCTGCTCCCAAATCAGAGCTTTACCTCTTCTGTCAAGCCCATCCCTCTGTGACATGGGAAAACCTGGAGCTGCAGCTCCATCCTCCTCCTCCTCCCTGACAGCAATTCCTGCCCTTCCCATCCCAGACAACCCTCCAGCACTGGCTACTGGTGCTGCTCGACCCTCGGAGCTGAGTAATCTCCGTTAGAATGAATAAATGAATCAACCTTAACCCTCTTTGCCTGGCGGCTCCTCTCCAGCAGCAGGGAGAGGGGCCCTGCGTGCCCACTGTCACGTAGTGATGGACCCACGGAGCCACGGGCTGGGGGAGGAGCCAGGCAGCTCTTTCCCCTCTCTTTTATCCCCCATCTGGGGTTTTGGAATTCTCCAGGACTCTCAAAGCTCCTTCTAAGCACAGGAACTGCTACTGCTGCTATGGCAGATGCTGCAGATCCCAATTAAGCCCCTTGCAGGGTCAGATCCATGTGGGAGGCCACGTGTCCCTGTCCCACGTGTGCTCTCACACGCAACACACATTTGCACACGCATGATGTGTCTCCAGCAGGCTTGGAGCCGGCCTCATTCCGCCTCAGGGCTCCCAGCCCCTCCAAACACATCCATCCCACCTCAGCAGGGGCTTTTCCACTTTATTTTCTCTCTCTGGGAGAAAGGAGAGAGGATTCCTCACTAAAACTCTCTGGACTGGAATTTGGGCTGGGGGCAAGTGAGGTCACCCCTACAGGGACAGAGCAATGCGAGGCTGATCCATGGTCTGGCTGCTCTTTATCGCCGTGCCAAGGGGTCCAGAAAGGAGGGGTCCGGAGCAGAGGGGTGCTCTGTGGGGCTGTCAGTGTGGGACAGGAGGAGCCCAAACCTTCCAGAGAGCATCTCTTCCCAGACAGCTCTGTCACTCTCATCCCAAGGCTCCGGGATTACACCACTGCTGCTCAAATCCCGTCTTCATCCGCGCAGTGCCCAGCCAATGACCTCGGCGCTGGCACGCAGGGCCTT
The DNA here is from genome assembly GCF_009819885.2 of Catharus ustulatus. Lineage (NCBI taxonomy): Eukaryota > Metazoa > Chordata > Aves > Passeriformes > Turdidae > Catharus > Catharus ustulatus. Next base: position 4,836,098 of record NC_046247.1, on the reverse strand, counting down.
CCTCCGCAGAGATCAGAGATGATAAAGCCCTCCCAGACCCAGCTCGGCGCGCTGAGGTCTCAGTCTCTGCCTCAGCAAACCATCGTGGATGCTCCAAGGATGGCGTCCACGGAGAACGGGATGGACAATGAAAGCTTCATCCAGGTAAGGGGATTTTCGCCCTGGGTTCAGGATACTGAGGGAGTTTGTGCTGCTTGTACCTGGATGAGGATCTGCGATGGATGCAGCACAAAGGGGTGAAAGGGGAGCAGCTGTGGGTGCCAAGGGATCACGGGATGGGTGTGGGGGAATAATTCATGGCAGGGTGGACGGGAGCTGTTTCTCAAATCTCTGGCCTCGACCAGGTGCGGTGATATTGGAGCAAGGTGGGATGTCATACTTGGGGTGGTTTTCTGCCTGTCAGAGTGAATTGGTGGAAATACATGTGACTGGGGTCTTTGAGCTGTGATCATTCCGTCAGGGAGAGAGGGAAATGCTGCCTGTGATGAGCAAGGATCGCAGCTCTACTCCTGTATCCCAGAGAGAGCTCTGAGCTGGGCATAGGAATTGTTCTGGACTTGGGGAACCTGGAGGGTTTCAATCCTTCTCTGGCCCCAGCAGTGCCGTGGCTTTTGGCTGGGATTTTGGAGGGGAAGGAGGTGGCTCCCAGCCCCTCGCCAGCTCTTCCCTGTGCCTCACCCAGATCCCGAGGACAGGCTGGCAGGCACATCCATCCACACGTGGCTTTGCCACGCTGGTGTGGATGCTGGTCCCTACCAGGACATCACAGGATTGCAGGGTGGGATTCTGTCACAGCTGTGCACCCGTGCTTTCCTCACATCTGAGTTTCGGGCAATTTCCTCTGATCAGGTGGGAAGGATTTCATGGGGTTAGGGCAAGCTGGACGTGGCTGTGGCACGGGACCGTCGGGGTGGTTATCCCACTGCCACAAGACCCCGGGATCCAGCTTGCTCACACCTGCAGTGCTGGGAGAAAGGATGAGGATCCTCTGGGCAGAGGTGAGGGAAAAGCCCCTGGCACTGAGCATTCCCTGCCCTGTCCTGCGCTCCAGTTTGGTGGCATCAGGGACGTGGCATGTACCACGCCATGGGACGTGGCAGTGCCCACGGAAAGTGCCCCAGGGACGCAGGAGAAACCTCCCCTTTCCGCTGGGATTGGGAAAGTGCCGTACGAGGGAGTTGCTCATGCCAGGGCAGAGTGACTCAGGGTCCTGTGTCCTGACCGGGACTTTTGACCTCGGAGCTGTGCCAGGTCTTGTGGCATCTGGAACACACGGTGGTCCTTGGCTCTCCCTGCATTTGGCCATGCTGGCTTTTGGGAACACCTTCCTTCCTGGCACAGCTCCTGCCAGCTCCAGCATCCAGGCTTTGGGTGCTGGACTGGGACTTTTGGGACCTTCCTGGGATGTTGGGGACAGTGTGACTCCTGGGAATGGAAGCGGTCAGACATCTCCTCTCCCTGTGGTGTCACGGGGCCGATCCTGTGAAGCATCCAATGTATCAGGAGATGTTTGATGGAGCTGGCGGGCTCCTGTACAGCTGGATGAGCTGGCACTGCCCTGAGGGAGGTCTGGTCAGGCTAATGTCATCTTCACGGTGTGATGATTCGGGAGGCGGCAACAGGACATGGAGGGCAGGAGCTGGGAGTGGAGGGGGAAAACGGGATGTGCCAGTGCAGAGTGTCCCACTACAAAATCTCCCTGGGCAGAGGGGGCTCCTTGGGGGTGGAGGTGATCCAAGGTTGAGGGTTACCATCACCAGTGGAAAGTGGCCACCACAAGGGGACGGTGGCCCACAAATGAGGAATGGTGACCATCACTGGAGGTGGATGGCTGCCACGGATAGAGAGTGACCACCACTAATGGAGGGCAGGCAGCACCACTCCAGGATGGCCATCATCAGTCAAGGATGGCCATAGCCCGTGGAAGGTGGCCATCACCTCCAGTCCCCTCCTGGCACAGGTTTAGTGACCCCCATACCCACACATCTCTGGCTGCCACTACCCAGCCAAACCCCCTCTGGGTCCTCCTGTCCTGACTGGTGGCCTTGGTGGCTTTGAGAGTCCTGTGGGGGTGGGGGAGCGAGTGAAGAGCTGGAGCAGTGTGTCAGTGACATGTGAGGATGCTAAAATTAGGCGGCTCTGGCTAATCTAATTTAATCTCCCCTTTTCCGTCCGTTCTGTGGGGATTAGCCTGGTGAGTGGGGTGGGAAGCCAGGCTGTGGGGCAGCCCAGCCCAGGGACACCCATCCGAACCCCAGGGAACCCCTCTGGCTGTTTTGGGGAGGGATGTCTGTGCGGAGTGACCTTGGGGTGCAGCAGGGATTTGGGATGGGTTGGAAATTGCCCCAGCAATGAGACGTGCAGAGGAGCAGCAATAGAATGGGTGGAAGGAAGGATGGATCCCACCACCCCCAAGGTGGGCAGGGCACAATCCTCCCCTCCCTCATCCATCATGGAGCAGTTGGGGGTGGGTGAGCCCTGTCCCTCTCAGCAGAGCTGGGGAAAGGCTGTTTCACCCAGCTCAGCCCAAGGTCACGCGCTCATCCTGTGGCTGCTGAAGAAAGAAAAGTTCTCCAACCGGTTTTCTATTCCCGGCCCCGTGCGAGGGCTGGGTCCAGCCAGGTTCCAGGTTTCCGGTGCTTTGGGTGACAGGGTGAAGTCAATAACTGGTCACTGGTGTCACAATGATGCCGATGGGTTCGTGGGGATGTGTATGCCCATGTCCAATGAAACCTCCTTGGAAGCTATGTGGAGCAGTGCTGGAGCCATGAATCACGGGGCAAGTGATCCCAGATGAGTTCACGCCTCTCCTGGAGCAGCTCCAGGGTCATCCCAGCTGCTCCATGCTTGGATGGTCTGGTTCTCAATTCCTCTATACCCACCCGTGCCTCGGTTTCCCCGGTAGAAAAGTGCGTTATGTGCTTCACAGGGTTCCCAGTGGTCTGCTGGGGGTCCCCAGGAGCGGCAGTGCTCCATGGGGGGCTTTGCTCTGTGCTGTGGGTCAGGCTGGTCCCAGGGTTCCAGGATGCTTAGTCCCTGCTCTGGCCGCTGGGCACGGCTCTTCCTCCCACTCCGACGTTGTCATTACTGCATCACTCGTCCCCAAGGAATCACATTAGAGAAATTAGAGCTGGTTGTAGCTCCAATCCCTGCAATCAGCTGCTTCCTTTTCCTAAGGAACGCAACATTAAATACCGATAGATTATTACAAGCTCATGTGGAGCTGGGATGCCTTGAAAATGTTTCCATTGGGAGCTTTATTCCAGGAAAGGAATTCTGAAACTAACTGAAAACCCCCAAATTAAAAAAAAATTTACTTTATTTAGATGAACTGGTTGAGCAGAGCTCAGCTCCTCCTGTCTGTTCTTGGCTAGGGCATTATCTGGCAAATCAACGGAGTATTGGGGAACATTTTCCCTGAATAAACGGATTTTACGGGACAGAAGCATGAGACAGGTCCCTCATTTTGCGCAGACAGTTGCTTCCTTTATCCAGCCAGGCTAGTGGCAGATGGGGAAGGCGGACAGATGTGTCCAGCTATTTTTAGGCTCAAATGCTGCTTTAATTTCAACTTGACCACGGAGAATTTGGCTTTTTAGGATAAAAAAAACCCCCCACAAACCTGGATCAGATGGTGAATTGAAATGTAGGGACAGTGATTAATGGAATATCCTGAGTTGGAAGAGATCCACAAGGATCATTGAGTCCAAATCCTAAAATGCATCAGGTCACGATCTGGGGATTTAACTGGAATGCCTGACAGACTCACGGTGGGTCTGGCAGGACTGGATCGTCCTGGAATAGGTGTCTGGTAGCAGGATTGTCTTGCCTCTGGCTTCGGTTGTTTCTCCCCCTCTTTCCTTTGAAACGGAAAGAGGGGATCTTTGATCAAAAACACCAAAATGATGTAAATGGCCGTGTAGAAAGGACTCTTGAGAGGGTAAAGGCAAGAAGAGCCAGAGCTGCTCCGGACTGGTTGGGAAAGCGGCGGGAGCGGGCAGACGGGTTGGGTAACTCCTGCCCCAGGGCTGCTGAGACCGGCTCTGCTGGGAGCGGGGACGGGAGCGCTCCGGAGGGCCAGGACGTGCCGCGGCCCTCGTAGGGCTCCGGGCCACCAACGCCCGGCCGGGCCCGCGGACTCGCACATGGAGCCAGGATGGAGGCGAGGTGGTGGACACAGATGCCAGCCCCAGCGATGCTCCCAAACGATGCTTCCCAAGGTTTTTTTGGGCGCAGCGGGCACCCCCCGCCGTCCGTGGCTGCGCACGGGGAGCGGGACACGCGGGCGAAGAAGCGAGCGCCACGGGCCGCGGGGTGATGGATGCGACCTGACGGGTGCACAGGGCTGCGCACGTTCACACGCATGTGACAGCACCGGGCACACCGGGGCGGAGCGGCGGCTGCGTGCGGGGACACGCACACGGAGCTGCGGGCACGGACACGGAGCTGCGGGCACGGACACACGCACGGGCTGCAGCACGCCAAATACAGCCCCGCACTACTGGACACCCTCACTGCACCCCTAATGCCCGCCCCCAGTGCTCCCCCAACCCTCCCGATGCGCCCCTGATGCATCCCCCAGTGCACCCCCAACCTCCAGTATCCTGCAATGCACCTCCAGTGTAATCCCCAGGGCACCCACAGCTCCCCTGATGCACCCCCTGTGCACCTCCCCAGTACAAACCAATGCATGACCCCCAGTACACCCCAATTCACCCACCAGTGCAACCCCAACCTCCCTAAAGCACCCCTGATGCAGCCCCAGTATACCCCAATGCACCCCAGGCGTGCAGGCCCAATGCACCCCCCGTACATCCATGCATCCCCAGCTGCTTTGGTGCACCCCCAATTCACCCCTCCAGTGCACCCCCAGCCCACCCGTGCCCTCCTTGGTACATTCACAGACCCCCAGTGCCCCTCCAATATACCCAGTAACCTTTGCTGCATGCCCAGGACTCCTCGTATAACTCAGCACCCTCCTCTCGTGTCCCCTCACTGTCCCCCCCAATGCACCCCCAGTGCCCTCTCAGTGCCCTCCCAGTGCAGCCCCCATGTCCCCCCCAGTGTTCCCCCCCAACGTCCCCCCTCTGCCCATCCGTAGTGTCTCTTCAGTGCCCACCCAATGCACCCCTGTGTCACCCCTGCTCACACCAATGCACCCCCCATGTCCACCCTGTGTCACCCCCAATGCCACCCCGTGTCCACCGGTGCCCACCCAATGCACTCCCAGTGTCCCCCCGTCAATGCATCCTCCATGTCCCCCCCAGTGTTCCCCCCAATGTCCTCCCAGTGCCCATCTCCGATGTCTCCCCGGTGCCCACCCAATGCACCCCTCGTGACCCCTGGTGCCCACCCAATGCACTCTCTCATGTCCCGCCCAGTGTTCCCCCAATGTCCCCCACCTGCCCCCAACAGTGTCACCCCGGTGCCTACCCAATGCCCCCCCAGTGTCCCCCCAGTATCACCCCATTGCACACACCCCGCCCCGTGTCTCCCCAGCGCCCACCCAATGCACTCCCAGTGCCCCCCCAGTGTTCCCCCCAATGTCCCCCACCTGCCCCCCCCAGTGTCGCCCCGGTGCCCACCCAATGCACTCCCAGTGTCCCCTCAGTATCACCCCAATGCACCCCCAGTGTCCCCCCCATGTTCCCCCAATATCCCCCCGTGTTTCCCCAGTGCCCACCCAATGCACCCCTCGTGAACCCCTGGTGCCCACCCAATGCACTCTCTCATGTGCCCCCCAGTGTTCCCCCCAATGTCCCCCACCTTCCCCCACCCGTGAAGCCCCGGTGCCCAACCAATGAACTTCTAATGTCCTCCCAGTATCACCCTAATGCACCCCCCATGTCCCCCCCAATATTCCCCCAATGTCCCCCCGTGTCTCCCTGGTGCCCACCCAATGCATCCCCAGTGTCCCCCCAGGATCACCCCAATGTACCCCCCATGTTCCCCCAATGTCCCCCCCAATGCACTCTCCAATGTCCCCCTTGTGTCCCCCCGTGCCCCCCAGTGTCCCCCCGTGTACCCCCGGTGCCCACCCAATGCCCCCCCAGTGTCCCCCAGTATCATCCCAATGTCCCCCCCATGTCCCCCCAAATGTTCCCCCAGTGTCCCCATGTGTACCCCCGGTGCCCACCCAATGCACTCTCAGTGTCCCCCCAGGATCACCCCAATGCACCCCCCCATGTCTCCCCAGTGTTCCCCCAATGTCCCCCCGTGTACCCCCGTGTGCCCACCCAATGCACCCCCCATGTCCCCCCCCTGTGTCCCCCCCCGTGCCCCCGTGTACCCCCGTGTGCCCACCCAATGCCCCCCCAGTGTCCCCCCAGCATCACCCCAATGCACCCCCCATGTCCCCCCAAATGTTCCCCCAGTGTCCCCATGTGTACCCCCAGTGCCCACCCAATGTCCCCCCCGTGCCCCCCCCGTGCCCCCCCGGTGTCCCCGCTCCCCCCCTTTGGGCGCGGCCCCGCCCCCCCCGCGCGCGCCGGGCACACACCCTCGCGGCTCGGCCAATGGGGAGCGGCGGCGCGGCCACGTCACGGGCGCGGGGGAAGCTCCTCAATGAGCGCGGTTGGCGCGGGGAGCGCGCGGCGCTGCCGGGGCCGCTCCGCTCCCACCGAGCCCAACCGAACCGACACGAGCCGAGCCGCTCCGGGCCGACCCGCTCCGCTCCCGCCATGATCGCTTCGCACCTCCTCGCTTACTTCTTCACCGAGCTCAACCATGACCAGACACAGAAGGTGAGGGGGGCCGCGCGGGTGAAAGTGGGGAGCGGGAGGGAAAAAATGGAGAGGGAAGGGGAAAGGTGAGAAGGGAAAGGGGAAAGAAGAGAAAATGAGAGAAGAGAAAAGGGGAAGAAAAATAAAAGGATGGGTAAAAGTAAAAACAAAAAGGAGGGAAAAGGAGAAGGGGAGAGTGAAGAGGGAGAAAGAAGAGAAAAAGAAAAAGGAACTAAGAGGGAAAGGAGGAAAAATGAGGAAAAAAAGTTGAAAAATGAAGGAGGTAAAAGGAACGAGGAAAAAAGAAAAAAGAAAAGGGGAAAAAGGGAAAAAGGAGAGGAACGGAGTAAAAAGAGCAAAAAGGAGAAGGTAAAGTGAGAAAAAAACAAAAAAAAAGTAAATGGGAAAAAACGAAAACGGAGGGGAAAAAGCAAAAACTTTTAAAGAGGGAGCAGGAGGCAAAACAAGCGGGGAGCGAGGGGGAAGCGGGGCGCAGCGGGCCGGGCGGCGGGCGGAGGCCCCGGCGGGGCCGCGTGCGGTACGTGCCGCCGCCGCGGGACCCCGCGTGGCCGGGCGGGCGGAGGGGGAGGAGAGGAGGAGGAGGAGGAAGAGGGGAATCTCCGCGGCTCTCCCCGCCGGGGCCGGGACCCCCGCGGCCGCCCCGCGCAGCACGTGTCGCCGCTTCCCGCCGGCGCGGAGCATCCCCGAGAGCCGGTTCCTCCGCTCCCCCTCCCAGGGCAGCGAGCCGAAGCCCCCGCGGGGAGCGGGGTCAGCCCGGGGCACGGGTCCGGAGGTGGCACTTGTCCCTCAGGGTCCCTTCTCCACGCGGTGACCAGCACCCCGAGCCGCGCGTGTCCCCCATCCCGGCGCTGACAGTGATGGGAAGCACCTTCCTGTCTCCTGCTCCCTTCATTTTGGGGTTCTGAATCCTTAATTTCGGGGTCCCAAACTCCCCGAGCCTGCTAGCAGAGCGCAGTCCCAAGCGGCAGCGTCCCGTTGGGATGCCCGGAGTCGGTCGCCCCTCGTTCCTGTGCTCGGGCGCTGGAAAAGCTCGAGAGCTCCTGCTCTCCCATGGCTGAGGGAGAAGCCGGCCTTTGTCTGGCCAGGACAGCTTAGGCTGGGCTTAATAAATTATTCCTGGAGGAAAAAACGCTGGATGGGAGAGAGTGCGGAGGCTCAAGCTCCTCCTGCAGTGCTCCGCTGGCATCTGGGAACAGGGCAGAGAGGATTTAATCTGTGATTCCTGGCTTTGGAAAGTGGTCAGGATTTGCTGATGTGAGTGTGAGGTGACCGGGATTTGAGAATATCACCATTAAAAGAAAAAAAAAAAAAAAAAAGAGGACAATGCTTGGAGATGCCACCGAGGAAGTGAAACTTGCCACGTTGGCCCTTCACCGGTGTTAAATAGGAAGGAAATCGAGGCAGAACATTGAAAAAAAAAAAGACAAAAAAAAAAAAAAAAAGCATACCCCAACCTAAACAAAGTGCAGGGAAAACTTCCCAAGGCAGAGCGATCCGTAAGGAAATACGGGCTCGGCTTCTCCCTCCGCTCGCTGGTGGCCCCGGGGTTGTGCAACAGCCCAATCCACGGAAGGGGTTGTGTAACCCGGGCAGAAATAGGCCATGGGCACAGCCCGGCCCGGGCTCCGGGCTGCTCACGCCTTGCTTATCGGCAGCTGCGAATAATGCAGAGGGAAAGCCTGGATGGAGGAATTCGCCTCCCTTACCCACTGGGAGATGGGTGTGTGAAGCCTCAGGAACCGGCTGTGTTTCCCTCCCGGCTTCAAAACCCAAATAAAAAAGTTTGTTCAGAAGTGAGGGAGGGAAAAAAAAAAAAAATAAATCCAGGCGCCGCCGGCCGGAGCTCGGGATACTATGGGAGATGGCACTGCCCTCCTGGCCGCCTCCACAACTGGATTTCTCTGGGATATTTTTAAACAAATTCCTGTGAATCCTTCCAGTAAGGCAAAGCTGGGAGAGAGCACGGACCTCAGCTGGGCTCAGGGAGAGGGGGGAGAAGCCAGCTGTCTGACCTGGCTGCTTCCACCAAGGGTGTAAAAATTATTCCTGGTTTATAAATCTCCCCAGGCAAAGGGAAAATCTCCTCCAGCACAGGGAGGTGTAGTGGGTGAAACTCTTTGAAAGCTGTGATTTGTTTGGTTGGGTCTTCTTATCAAACCCTGTATTTGAAAGTGTATTTGGGAAAAAAAATTGCAAGTGGTAGCCTGGGGTGTGTTTTTCCTTTGGATCAGGGAAAAAAGGAGCTCAGCTGGAGTAAAAAAGTACCTTTTCCAATAGCTGGGGTTTGTGTCCACCTCAAGGCCTTGAAAATAGCCTCAAAAGTGGGATTTTTGTTCCATTCGTGCTATGGAGCAGCTTTACCTGTTCTGTCACTCATCTGGGGGCATATTACCTTCTTCACCAAGTCCTGCCCTTTTCCTGCCTGGAAAGTGGGTTGTCCAGACTTATCTAACCCCCAAGGGATTGTGCAAACTTTAATTAACCTCGGCAGCGTCCTTTGAGATCCCAACTTGAAAGTTTGCCGCTGCTGCCCTGCGTTCCCTTGGGATGTGCCTGCTCACCCCGGCCTTCCTGGTCCCTCAGCCTCGTCATGCCATGGGAGTGGGGGCTGAGCGTCTCTTCTTCCCCATCCCTCCTTCAAAAGGGAAAAACTGGGCATGGAATTGATTTTCCTGCATTTGTGGCCGTCCCCAAGCAGGGGCAGGTGTTTCCCCGTTTTGTTTTGGGTTTGTATTTTTTTTTTTTTTTTAGGGATTAATTTTACCCAGCTGATTCCTCTCTGGCTGCCTCTGTGGATATGGGAGGGGCACCTATGGCAAATTCCTGGAAAACCAACTGAACAGCTTCCCTTGAGGTTGCCGAGGTCAATGGCAGGAGCCAAGGTTAATGTCAGGACAGCTTTTCCCACCTTTGGGAAGCCATCCTGTGCCCCTTGCTCCTCTCCACCTCATCAGAGCTACTCAGCCTTAGTGTCCCCTCCACAGGGGGATGCTCCCACCATCCCAGGGGGGATTCTTGGGACTGGTGAGGCTTTGCCATCCAGCATCTGAGTGAGATCTCTGCCCTGAAGACCTCCTGGGTTTAACATGGGGAGAAGGATGCTGAGTGGTAGGGATGGGGCAGCTGGATATCTTCAGTTCCAGAACTGGGAGGCAGAGCGATTTTCCTGGCTGAACTGGGTTTTAGTGGGGTCACCTGAGGATGGGTCGGTGGATGCTCCGTGGTGTCACTTCCTCACCATCAATGCCCACCCAGCTCCACCTCCGGCGTGGATCCAGCTCCTGTCCCGGGGCTGAGGATGGGGAGGAACCGGCCAAGCAGGAAACATCTGACTCAGCCGGGTTTGGGATGACTCCGGGCGTGTGTCATCCGAGGCAGGAGGGCACGTGGGCTTGGAGTCGGCGTGGAGGAGCTGAAGGACGTGGGTGCCACCAGGGCCAGGGCTGGGGAGGGTGGGTGCAGCCCAGCATCACCCCTGTGTCACCCACGGGAGGCTGGGGAAGGGGATGAGCCGGTTCCCTGCTCTGAGTCACCTGGGGTGGGAAACAGGGACCGAGGATGTGGAACAGGCTCTGCCTTGAGATGGGGAGTAAAACCTTCCCAGCGCTGGAGGCCTTCACCCTGCAGCCTCTGCTGCCACTTCTGCCTTGCTTTCCCCAAATTCCTCATGTCTCACTACAGATTTGGGTGGGGGGGCATGGCTGGTGCTTGCACAGCATCCCTCTCCCAGATAAGCAGGGAGAGAGCCAGCATTCCCTAAAACTTCAGGGATTCTTACAAAACAGCATGCTTGAAATTTAAAACTGGGATAGGGAGGGAATTAACTTAAAGAAAATATAATTCTCAGCAAAAATTTTCCTGGAGAGAGGGGTGACAGCGCATGCTGTGGGTTTTGGGGTGTTCCAACCTTGCCCAAATGTGAACACTGCTCCATCATCTTACAGTCAACAAATGTTTGACTTTGCTGCCAAAAGGTGAGGAATCTATCCCAGAAAGGAGCCTCCCTCTCCCAGTGTTCTGCTTTTGCTCAAAACGCTGCTGGAATTAGTCACATCCAGTTGAAAAATGCAGCAGGGAGACGCTGAGAGATGGGGAACACGTGCTCCCGCTCCAGTTCCTGGCAGCCACGTGGCTCTGGAAAAGTATTCAGAGCAAAATGAAAACAAAAGGCAAACAGCTTCCCCTTCTTGGAAGTGGGGATCATTAACGAGAAAGATGTATCTCAGGCCTTATTGCACAGAACAAAGCTCACTGGGCCCTTCCCCTCCGCGCTGCGCAGGAAGCGGTGGCGCGGTGCCGGAAGCGTCGTCACCCTCAGCAGTCCTGCTCCGTGTCCCCAAGAGATGGCTAGAGAGTCCCCAGCATCCCTGCCAGGGCAGCCTGTGGGCCAAGGAATTTACAGGATCCTGGAATGGTTTGGGTTGGAAGGGACCTTAAAGCCCACCCAGTGCCACCCCTGCCATGGCAGGGACACCTTGCACTGTCCCAGGCTGCTCCCAGCCCTGTCCAGCCTGGCCTTGGGCACTGCCAGGGATCCAGGGGTGGCCACAGCAGCTCTGGACACCTGTGCCAGGGCCTCACCACCCTCCCAGGGAATAATTCCTTCCCAACATCCCATCCAGCCCTGCCCTCTGGCAGTGGGGAGCCATTCCCTGTGTCCTGTCCCTCCAGGCCCTTGTCCAGATTCCCCTTCCAGCTCTCCTGGAGCCCCTTAAGGCTGCTCTTCTCCAGGCTGAACAGCCCCAGCTCTTTTCTGTGGTGAATGGCATTGACTTGGAATTGAGTTTCTTGAAGATTAGTTAATTAATATTTCCACAGCACTGATCCCTTGGGGTCCAGGCACCTTAAGAGGAGTCTTGAGGAGTGGAACAGTGTCCAGCTGCAGCGCTGCACAGGAGCCATGAGTTTGGAACTCCAAAGCTGGTTTTTTGGGTTGCTTTAAACTCAGCTCAGGTCACAAAGGGGCAGAAATTGGGCAAGCTGAGGTTTCCCAGCGGTGGCCGTGCAGCCGGGACAGGCGACCCTGGGCACCTCTCCAGCATCCGGCATGGAAATGAGCTGAGCCTTGGAGACAGCCTTGAGCCAAGAGATGGGGATTTGCTGGGGTTTGGTTCAAAAGCGTGGCATTGAGCTCATTACACCCACAGCTACTCTGAGATCCGGAGCTTTAACATGATGTCCTGGGCTGGGGCATGCCCAGCTTCCATCTCTTCCTTCTCCCTTCGGTTTGTTTAGATTTCCTCGAGGAAACACTATTATTTAGGCTGGAAGCTTTCCAGAAATTCAATTGCCCCTTTCAGGATCCTAACCTAGTGGCTTTATTTGTTTGGAATTGGCAATCTGACCTAAACTATTCCTTGCTCTTCAAAAATGTTAAAGCAACTGAGAAGGTGTTTTGTCTTGAAAGATGCTCGGACTCTGGCACTGCAGGCTGAATTCCCTGTTTTATCTCATCTTTGTAACAATTTGAGGTGTGCTCGGAGTAACCAACCAGGCCACAGGGCTGGCAAGTTTTGGGAAGGACAGTGGCCATGGCTCTTCCTTGGTGGGGGCCAGGCACAGCCAGGGTGGTTTCAGTGGGGAAGGAGCTGTCCTGCTGTATGCCCTGACCTGCTTTAGCTGCCAAGTGGGGGATATCCACGTTGGGAGAAGATGATCCAGGTTTTAAGGGCTTTGGAGATTAGAGGGAGGTCACCCTGTTCCTCAGGCTAAGGTTATTCTTGGTGTGCTGCAGCCTGGAGGACATGGGGAACGTGCTGAGTGGGGCTTGTCCTGGGGGAAGGGGGTGAAGCCTCAGGGAGTTTCCCTGGGATTTTTGGGTGGGGGGGTCTTCACTGCTGGGGAGCTCCCAATGCTCCCAGCTTCTCTGGGATGAGGACAATCTGCTTTGGGTTGATGGACTGATAACCCTCAGGACAACCCTTGGGATAACCCTTGCCAGTAACCAGAGCCTCAGCACATGGGAGGGAATTTTCAGCAGATGAAGGCAAACAGGAGGGGAGGGAGGAGAGTGTTTGACTTCCTGCTGCTGGGCTGGATAAGGAGAGGCTGGTAAACAACGGGTGCCAGGAAATCTCCAGGTTTCCTTCTCCTGGGCTTTTCCCTCGTCTACCTGGTCTTCCAGCTCCTAATTTTGGGAAGGAGCTGAAAGCACCAGGAGAAAGGGGGAGAAGTTTTAACTCATAGGATGCTGCTCTGCAAGGGGATGCAGCATCACTCCTGGAATGTGCTGGGCCGGGCTTTCCTCCATCCTCTGACCTCGACAAAGGGATCTCAGCTCCCAAATTTCCAACAGAACTCAGGGTGGGGAAAAAAGGATGTGCTGGAGCACCCTTAGCCTGAAACACAGGCAGCCAAAACCGCAGCAGGGCTGTTGTGTCCAGCCCAGGGTTGGTTGGCACATCTGTGAGCGAGGTCACACTGGGCCTGGTGCAATTACTTGCCCACAAAATGCCCATTTCCTCCAGTACAGCCCATAAAGCACAGCCTGAGCCCGGGTTCCAGTGACCTGGTGTTACGTGCCTGCAGACAGGTGAGTGCATGGGGTGGAGTTTTCCTCTTGACTTCTCAGGGCTTGCAGCTGCCCTTTAATTAATCCTAAGTGAAGCTAATTGAAACAGGGCATCGTTTGGGAGTGGGCAGTGCCCGCCTCTCCCGCTCCCTGCTCTGGCCAGGCTGCACAAGCAGGCACAGTGCTGTTGGATGGCTGAGGAGGAGCTTTTCCATGCCTTTCCCAGGTATGGAAACATCCCAAGATGTTTTGATTTATAGAAAGGCTTCTCCATATTGTCAGCTCAAGGGTATAACAATTTCCAGGAATAAGGGTGTGGGGTGGATTTCTTCCCTCTCTGGCCATGGCATGTGCTTGTGTCACTCCAGCACTCACCTGTGTCACTCCAGCTCCCACTTCTGTCACTTCAGCGTGGTTTGCTCGAGGGTGTTGAGTAGGCTCTTGGGGTGATCTCAGCAGTGGAGAAATGACAGGGCAGTGGATTCCTGCCGAGCATCCTCGGTGTAGGAAGAGGCCCTGGGGGTCAAGGTCAAGGTGCGTTGATGCCATGGAATGGGAAGAGCTTTGCACCTGGAAAACCTCCACTGCCAACCTCCTGACTCACTCCTGAGTTTGAATTCCTGCTTCTGTAGCAACCTGTTTGGGTGTCTGTAGGTGACTGAGCGGGAAGATGCTTTGGAGCATCAGGAGCAACTTGTGGTTCAGCATTCCCAGGCCGGCAGAGTCTGGGGAGGGGATGCAGGCTTTGCTGAGCACCTTGGAGAGAGGTGCAGGAGCAGTGGTGGGTGATGCCTGGGATGAGCAATTCCAGCAATGCTGCCATGTCCTGTGCTTTGGGATGGGTCAGAACCTGCTCCTGCTCCTTGTGTCAACCTCAGCAGCCTTGGGAGGGGCTGGATGCTGTCCTGAGCATGTCATGGGGCCTGTGCCCATGTCCCCAGCCCTCCACCTGACCTTTGGGCTTTATCTCCATCCTTCAGATCGACAAATACCTGTACCATATGCGGCTCTCCGATGAGACCCTCCTGGAGGTGTCCCAACGGTTTGAGAAGGAGATGGAGAAGGGGCTGGGAGCAGATACCAACCCCACTGCCTCTGTGAAGATGCTGCCCACCTTCGTCAGGTCCACCCCAGATGGGACAGGTACTGTGGGACCACAGGTGCTCCTGGGAGGGCAGAGGGAGGGCTGGGGGTTCCTGTCCTCCTGGCACTGCCAAAACAGGGATGGCACCGTGGCTACCTTCACTGCTGGCCCCTGTGGCTTGATTCTGCTCAGTCTGAGTGTGGGGACAGGCCTCACTCCCTGCTCTGTGCTGGGGCTGGAGGTGCTCCCAGTTCCTACTGGCAGGAGGGAGGGAGGGGAGGGAAGCCGCCCTCGCGTGCCCTTGCTGGCAGGACAGAGATAGTCACGGGTCCGGCTCATCAGATTGCATTAGCAGTGAGGCAGCAGTGGTGCCAGCGCTGTCTGAGTGCCACCAGGGCCCCGGCAGGAGCAGGGGCTCTGCAGCTCTCACAATGTGGCTTTTCTGCCTCTCCCTGGGCTGCCCAGGGCACGCTCCAGCCAGGCACATCTTCCTCTCAGCCCAAAGAACTGCTCCCTCGGGCATCCAGATGGGAAAGTTCCTTCCCAGCTTGGTGTTTTGGGAAGGAGCTTTTCTCATCCCTGCAGCATTGCTCCTTGCTCTCAGGTGTGCCCAGTGTTCAGAGCAGTCCTGGCTGCTGAAGGGAAGGAGGGTTGGAGTTCTGAGTAGCTGAAGCTGCTCCAGTTCCACACTTGGGCTGGCAACAACCTTGGAAAGGGCTCATTTCATCTTGTTCTGCCCCTGTTCCCTGGGAGCAGAGCCTGATCCCCACCTGGCTGCACCCTCCTGTCAGGGATCTGTAGGTGGTGACAGAAGGTCTCTGCACCACTGGACACTGTGGGGTGTTTGCTGGTAATGTCTCAGTGAGTCTGGGCATGGTGATGGCATCTTCTGCATCCCTGGGGAGAAACAGACATCATGGAATGGTTTGGGTGGAAAGGAACCTTAAAGCCCATCCAGTGCCACCTCCTGCCACGGGACACCTCCCACTATCCCAGGGTGCTAATAACATCCAAGTTAAATCTCTGCTTTTTCAGTTTAAAACCATTCCCCTGTCCTCTCACTACACCCCTTGCTAAAAGTCTGTCTCCACTTTCCCTAGGAGCCCCTTTAATCCTTGAAACATCCCCTGATCTTGGCCCCCCCCAGCTGCACCTACACCCAAAAGCTGGACCTGGCTACCTGCCCTGGGATCAAGATTCCAATCCATTTAAATGTTAGAGAATATTTTTAATTACAGGGATAGCCAGGAGCCGCCCCTGGGCACGGGAACTGGTGCAGCCGAAGGTGCTGGGTGCAGGTGGAGTGTGTGTCAGCACTTCCAGCAGCCTGGCCCGCCATCGGGAGAAGGTGCAATCCCTGCCCATGCCCTTACAAGAGAGATCCTTGGCGCCCTTCCCTGTATCCAGCTTCTCCAGTGCCCCAGCTGGCATTTCTCACCCGGGGGAGGGAGGAAAGAGAAACAGCAGCATGGAAAATATCACATGAGAGGGATGCAGGGGGAGTCACGGCGCTGCAGCTGCCCGGTGGGGGGCTGGAAAATATGGGAATTTTGAGCAAATCCCAGGGAACTAAGAGCTGGGGGATTTCCTGTCCAGCTTGAACTGGATCCAGCTTCTGAGTAGCATCAGTGTCCCTTGGGTTTTGGGGAGGGGGCTGGAAGGTGGCGTATCAGGGCTGGGGGCTTGGTGTCAGATCCCTGGCACAGATGGTGTGGAGCTCACTGTCCAGGGCTACATCCTCCCCTCTTCCCTCTTTTTAAAGCTTCTGGGCAAAGTCTGACCTGGGCTGGGCATCTGGGCCAGGTGCCAGCAGTTGCTCCCAGCCCAAGGACAGCCTTGCTCTGACCTGATGCTGGTGCCATAGGGCTCCCAACCATCCACCTGTAGAATGTCTCTGTCCTCCCTCCCCTCCTCCTGCAGCTCCTGGGATGACCCTGCTCTGGGATTAGACCCCGTTTAATGCCCAGCTCCCAGGATCCAGGGGGATGAGAGGTGCTTATGGAAATACAAGGTCACACCTGCAGGTTAAGCCAAAACACAGCCCTGGCTCCTGGCTCTTGATGGCTTTGCCATTCCAATGTGGTGTGATAAGAGGGGGGGATTCTGCTTTGAAAGCAGAAACTCTTCTAAAATGAACTTTGGTATCCACTGGAACACCACCATGCCGTGCTGGCAGCTAGATGATGGGGAAATAGATCCCAAATAAGCTTCTCATTGGAGCTCAGTGACTCTCCCAGTGGCTTTCCCTGCTCAGTGCAAACAACACCCTCCTCTCTGCTCCATTCCTGGCTTTTCCAGGGTTCCCAGGTTTCCTCCTCCACAATGGTATTGACACAAGGATCTTGTGGTCATCCTCTGTTAAGCCCCAGCAGCTGATAACCCCAGCCTGGAGCTTTCAGGAGGATGCTGCAGGACTTGGGGGTCAAATCCCTGGGAATCCAAAGGATGGCCCTTGGCAACACCTTTCCCTTGGCTGGTGAGCTCAGCTCCTGCCAATAACTGGCTGTTTCTGCAGGAAAACCAGTTCATGTGGTGCAGAGGCTTGAAAGGCTTGGAAAAAAAGTCTGTTTCCATGCTCAGAGCCCTGGGGTTGGGGATCTACCACATTCCCAGCAAGGTTTCCCAAGGAAGTTGTGTCCCCCCCATCCCTGGAAGTGTTCAAGGTCAGGCTGGATGGGCCATAGGGCCTGGTTCAGTGAAAGGGCAGGGGAGCAGAGCTGAATGGTCCTCACAGTCCCTTCCAGCCCCAACCATTCCATGGCATCATGAGCTGGCTGGAAGGAGGGAGAGGAGGCCAGGGGTTAGCAGGAAAATGCCAGGATCTGCAACTCCACCTTTTCCTGCATCTCCCTAGAGTCTGGGCGTCCCAGCTTTTCCTCTTCCTCTTCTTTTTTATTAATCTAATTTGCAGAGGATTCCTAGGCAATGGAATTGCAGTTGGTTGGAAGTCTTAAGGTGGATCTCTGGGGTGACCAACGTGATCCCACACATGCTGCTGTTCCCAGGAGCGCAGCAGGTTTTCCAGGCACTCAAGTCTCACCCTTTGCCAAGAGCAAACAGCCCCTGGAACCAGGGCTTTGTGTTTGCCCTCGCTATTTGGCTTGTGGGCTCAGCACCAGCACTGATATCTTATCACAGGGAGCCCAAATCGGGGGGCAGTGCCCAGACCTGGAGCCCATCACGTGTTCCCAACATGGCTGGGAATTTTCCAAGAGAGTTTGTTGCCTTTTTCCTCCTGCAAAGCTGATGCAGCCAGGAATTGCCCCCAAGCTGCTTGTGTTCCATGGTGCTGAGGGGGTGAGGGGGTTCTGGGCTGTGTTTGGGTCCTGCTGGGGCTCTGGGGCCATGAACCCCCACCAGGTGTGTGAGGGCTGGGCAGGACAAGGATGGCTCCCGCTGGGCTCCTCAGCTCTTGTTTTGGGATCCTCCTCGCTTCCCTGCATTGCCTCCAAGGAGCTGAGCAACCTGTGACCCTCTTGGCTGCAGTGCCCTTATCTCTGACATATTTATCAGCTCCCCTGAGGTGTTCTCCATGCTCTGCTAGCCAGCCCATGGCCAGGGAAGCCGAGCACAGTGTGACCCTTGTGAGGGGCAGGACACGGTGCCAGCACTGCCCAGGGCATCCCATCCAGCTCTGCCCTGCTGTGGCTCACCAGGGACGGTCGGGAGCTCCTCCGAGGTTTTTTTGGTGTGTTTTCCACGTGAAGAACTGCCGTGGCTGTGGCCATGCCTCGTGGCTGTGGCATGCCCTGTGGCTGGCAGACGGGCTGTGGAACAAGCTGCCAAACTGGTTTAAAGCTCATTGCTGCAAAGGGTCAAGGGGAGGAGGAGGAGGAGGGAATATCCAGGGACTGGCAGCCCCGTGCCCTGATGGCTCTGTGCTCCTCAGGGATGCTCTGTAATGCTCTCACCCCTCTTTCCGTGGTGTTCTGGCCCCGCAAGGCGCTGCCCTGACCCCCGGCTGCGCTCCCTGCTCTCCATGCCCAGCTCTGAGCCCGCTCTCATTCATTCCTCATCCCCTTGGAGCACAGCAGCCGCTCTCCAGGGCGCTTTTCCACCACCGCAGAGCTGCTGCAGCTCCCGGCCGGGGCCGTGCCCGTTCCCTCGCCCCGAGCCCTCGAGGGTCAGCGCAGGAAAGCGGCCGGGCCCGGTGGAGCCGCGGGGGCCGGCCCGGAGCTGCCTTTTCAGCTGGAGTCACTGGAGATGTGCATACTAATGACCCGCGGGTTTTGTTCCCTTTGTGCCGCACAAAGCGCGGCCGGGGGAGCCAGCACAGCACATTTGTGCATTCAGGACTCCGAGAGTGCTGATAGAGGGCTTTCCCCGGCCCTCTCCCCACCGAAACAGCCAGCTGGGCGCTTTCCCCGTGCCCGGCCCCCAGCGCGGCGAGCTGCCTTGAAAACAAACGGGAGCGACACTCGGGGCTCAGGGCTGCCCTCGGAGAAGTGTCCCAGCTCTCCCTGGGCAAGGCAGCAAAGAGGCCCCGAAGCTCTTTGGGAGCTCTCCCTCGCTGGTTTCCTGCTGCCACCTCCCCGTGGAGCCGGCAGCCGCATGCCAGGAGTGTGTGGGATTCCCGAGAGCTTGGCCGGGCTGCGGAGGCTGAGCCTGAACAGGAGGGGGTTTTGAGTATAGCGAAAGTTTAGCCAAGCTCCGGTGTTCCCACAGTTGCCACCAGGGTTTAACCCCTTGGGATGGAGGTTTAGGAGCTTCCACAAGCATCAGTAGGGTCGGGAATGGCTCTGCTGCCTTCTTCCAGATGGAGCCTGAGGCTAGGGCTCATCTTCCCTGGCATCCGTGTTGGTTTAGGCATGGGTTTTTCTGGGTGGGGCTGGTGGGATTTATCCTCCTGCCACACCCTCCCCAAGACATCTGGATCTGGCTCAGTGAGGTCAAAATATTGGTCCTGCATTGGCTGTGGGGGAAGAGAGGGGCAGGGAATACAGCGACTGCTCCAATACAATACCAATAGTGAATAGAATAATGAAATGCAATAAAAAATCCTGATCTTATCCTTGTACCTGGGAGGGGGCTGGTTACCTCAGGGCTCTGGCTGGTGTGGACAGAGGACCCTCCAAATTAACGGGGTGTCCTTGTCCTGGTGCCACAGAGGATGGGGACTTCCTGGCGCTGGACCTTGGGGGCACCAACTTCCGAGTGCTGCGGGTGAAGGTGTCGGACAACGGGCTGCGGAAGGTGGAGATGGAGAACCAGATCTATGCCATCCCCGAGGAGCTCATGCGTGGCAGCGGGGTGCAGGTAGGTCCCAGAGAGTCCCTGCTGTGTCCTGGGGCTGCAGCAGCTCTGGGCCAGGGGATCCTGCTGGAGCTTGTGCTGGGAACTGTGAATTCCTGGCAGCCAGCATGGTGAGGAGCGGGGAGGGCAGGGATGCAGACACGGCATCCCTCGGAGTGGGCAGCCAGGTGGGGTCTCACTCTACCTTTTTTCCAGCTTTTCGACCACATTGCTGAGTGTTTGGCCAACTTCCTGGATAAGCTGCAAATCAAAGACAAGAAACTCCCCCTTGGCTTCACCTTCTCCTTCCCGTGTCACCAGACCAAGCTGGACGAGGTGGGTGAGGGGCTGTGCTGGGACAGGCTGAACTCTCCCTGTGGGTTCCATACCAATCTAAGCTTAGGCTTTTAATTAGGCTCATTGATTTTTTACTTTTCCTCATCAAGGACCACGTCTCTCATACCTGTAAAGCCATTTCCTGAGCTCTGAGAGGAGCTTAGGAACAGCACTGTCCTTTTATTTTTATGAATATTTTTTGTTGATGCAATGACTCAGTGGCTGCAGGGTCAGGGACAGAGAGGATGGAACATTCCTTCAGGGAATGTAGAGCTTGGCATCACTTCCCAATAACCCTGTTACTTGTCATCTTCTCCAAACACACTATCAACCCCCTGTTTAAACGAGAATTAATGTTTGCTAAGGATATTTGCCAGACTGCCTTTTTAAAATCTGTTTGATGATAGTAAGTGGTGTTGGATCTCCTGCTTTACACACATATGGCCAGGTTTTCCTAGGAGCCTGGAGTAGTTTGGGTTGAAAAGGACCTTAAGGACCACTCAGAGTTCCACTCCCCTGCCATGGGCAAGGTCACCTTCCACTATCCCAGGTTGCTCCAACCCTGTTCCATCTGGCCTTGGACACTTGCAGGGATCCAGGGTCAGCCACAGCTGCCACACCTATGCCAGGACCCCTTCCCACCCTGGGTTCCTGGATTTCCCCTAATTTATCTTGATGGTTTTTCAGATAACACCCATGTGTGAACTTTGACAAGGTTCTCGTGGCCCAGGTTCACCACGTGTGCCAGCAGGCCGTGGTGCTGCCAGAGCCAGGGATATATCCCAGGAACTGCAGGGGTTTGGGAGGCAATGTTTCCCTGGGATGCCTCCATGGAAAGCAGATTTTCCGTGGCTGCACCAGCGCTGCAGCCGCCTGCAGCCCCAGACGTGCTGAACATCACATCCCCCCGTGCAGGCGGCGCGGGGAGGGCTGTCTGCGTCCCCCTCCGCCAGCCCCGGGCGCTGATGGCTGTCACTGTCACTGTCAGCCGTGACCTCGCCGGGAGACCAAACATCCCTGAGCCCAGCGAGGCACGTGGCCCCTCTGCTGCCCTTCCGGCTCGCTCGGGCTGAGGGCGATGCTCGCGCTCGCTCTCCTTGCCCTGCTCTCCCGCAGCACCGACAGCAGCGACTCCATGGAGCGCGGCGGCACCCGCACGTCCTCCCGCGTGGGGAGCGGCTCTGCCAGGGATTAACGCTTTCCTCCTGCAGGCACAGGGCTGTAAAGGACGGGAAAATACAGAGACTGCCCGAGGAGGCATCCATGCCCCATGACCTCGCTCAGTGCCTCAGTTTCCCCAGCTCTAAGGCAGGGCAGGTGTCTGCCTCCCTAAGGGGGCTGTGGCCACAGGGTTGAAGATTTCAAATGTAATTGAGTCCTTTTCCTCCCCCCAGGACTCAGCTCAGCCCCCAGCCATGTGCCTCTGGCCACAGGGGACTGTGAGACCCCACCCCACCCCACAGGGATGGCTCAGGGATCAGTCCATAGGTACAGTGAGCCTCCACCCCACAGGGATGGGTCAAGGAGCATTCCATAGGCACAATCAGCCTCTCAGCCCCCAGGGATGGGTCAAGGAGCATGTCTTGGGGTTGTGAACAGGTTTTGCTGCAGGGCTCAATCGAACCCAGTCATGGGAACCAAGTTCCTCCTGCCAGGGGAGCAACGAGCAGCTCACATGTTATTTCGTGGCCATAAACTTTATCTGACACGGAAGCTGTGGCTGATAGCACAGCTGGGGAGCTGATAAGGGGGGCTCCCCCTGTAGGACCACACGTCCCCTGTGCCAGCAGCCGGGTGCCACCTCCAAGTTTCTCTTTTGCTGTTCCCCTGCAGAGCATCCTGGTGATGTGGACGAAGGGGTTCAAGTGCAGCAGCGTGGAGGGGAGGGACGTGGTGTCACTGCTGCGCAAATCCATCAAGAAAAGAGGGGTAAGAGACTGGGATGGGGGTACACAGTTCCCTGGCCCAGGAGACCTTGGCTCCTGTTGATGGTTTGGCCTGTTTTGTCTCCATTGGGTCACCTTCTCTCGTTTCCACCATCTCAGGACTTTGACATCGACATCGTGGCCGTGGTGAATGACACCGTGGGAACCATGATGACCTGTGGCTACGATGACCACAACTGTGAAGTTGGCCTCATTGTTGGTGAGCTGCAGCAAGGGGGAACAGCTGGGCTCCATCCCTCTAGGAAAGCCACAGGGAGATCCTGTATCTTGCAGGCCCTGGGGTCTTTGGGGAAAAAAGAGAGGGGGATATCAGTGTTGGAAAACCAGCATTGTCCAATGCTTGTTTGCTTAGTTCTTCACTTTTTTTGGTGTGCTGGGCTTGTGGCCGAAGGGAAATTGGGAATAATGGGAATGTAAAATGATGGGAATGAGGGAAAAGGCAGCGTGCTTGCTCACCCTGTCCCCATGCTTGGCCCAGGTACTGGTACCAACGCCTGCTACATGGAGGAGATGAGGCACATTGACCTGGTGGAAGGGGACGAAGGTCGGATGTGCATCAACATGGAGTGGGGGGCCTTTGGCGATGATGGGGTGCTCGACGACATCCGCACTGAGTTTGACCGTGAGATCGACATGGGCTCACTCAACCCTGGCAAACAATTGTGAGCAGATTCTTGGCTCGGGCTCAGGCTTGTGCTTTGCTCAGCATTGTCTGTCCTCCCATAGCACTGGCATTACTGGGACTGGGGAGGTCAGCCCAGCTAACTGGGTCACCACGTCCTCTGCCACTGGTGCAGAGAGGGGCTGTGTCCCAACTCAGGGCTGTGTCCCAACTCAGGGCTGTGTCCCAAACCAGAGCTGTGTCCCAAACCAGGGCTGTGTTCCAAATGGGGGCTGTGTCCCGAACCAGGGCTGTCCACCCCATCTGCTGTCCTTGTGAGCCACTCATGTGAATGTGCTTTTTCCCTTCCTGGTTAGCAAAGTTACCCACCAGCCTGGGCAGACACCCTCACCTAATGTCCACATCCCAATCCTACAGATCTCCCATTCCCTACAGGGCTGCTGTGGTGTGGGGGGTGATCTGGGGGTCTCTGCAAACTGACTGAGCCCCTTCAGGTGGCCACGAGCTCTCTTTGCAGAATAATGGTCATCTACACGTGGCTTCATATTCCCAGTGATGGGATAAACTGCTCTGGGAAGAGATTACATAGATTGTATTTGGGATGGGAAGCTGCCAAGGGGTTTTCAGGTCAGCCTGTGGCCACCTCGTGGCACACACAGCCAAATACACACAACGTTTAGCCTGGAGAAAAGGAAGCTCAGTGGGAGCTTATGGTGAGATAGGAGAGGTTTATGTTGGATAATAGGGAAGATTTCTGCTCTGAAAGGGTGGTCAGGTGTGGCATAGGCTGCCCAGGGCAGTGGTGGTGTCACCATCTCTGGAAGGATTTAACAGCTCTGTGGATGTGGCACTTGGGGACCTGGGTTAGTGGTGGCCTTGGCAGTGCTGAGGAATGGCTGGACATGATAACCTTAGAGGGCTTTTCCAGCCCAAACCGTTCCCTCATTCTGTCTCATGCCTCCCCATGGACAGGTTTGAGAAGATGATCAGCGGGATGTACATGGGGGAACTGGTGAGGCTCATCCTGGTGAAGATGGCCAAGGAAGGGCTCTTGTTTGGGGGAAGGCTCACGCCGGATCTGCTCACCACTGGCCACTTTGAGACCAGATTTGTCTCTGCCATTGAGAAGTAAGTAGGATCCAGGGGGTTTCCTGGCTACCACCCTATCTCCCAACATCCAGGGATGGACCGTCACTGAGCAAACCTGGACCACCACAAAAACTGGGTTCCCTGGCATGAACCCCTTTTTGTCCTTCCAGGGAGAAGGAAGGGTTGCAGAAAGCCCATGAGATCCTGAGCAAGCTGGGCCTGGAGCCATCGCACGAGGACTGCCTGGCCACGCTGCGCATCTGCCAGATCGTGTCCACGCGCTCGGCCAGCCTGTGCGGGGCCACGCTGGCCGCGGTGCTGCGCCGCATCAAGGACAACAAGGGCGTGGAGCGGCTGCGCTCCACCGTGGGCGTGGATGGCTCTGTCTACAAGAAACACCCCCAGTGAGTCCAGGGTGGGACAGGGACAGGGATCTGGGGGTGCTGGGGACAGGGACGCAGACAGGGCTCTGCTGCTGCCAGCAGAGTGTGTACAGCTTGTCACAGGAGAAGCACCTCCAGATATACCCTCAGGCACCTCATTTGGATGCCAGGGGATCCCCAGAGGGTCACACTCAGGTCTGTTTCCTCCTCCTGCACAGCTTTGCCCGTCGCCTCCACAAGACCGTGCGGAAGCTGCTGCCAGACTGTGAGATCCGGTTCATCCGCTCCGAGGATGGGAGTGGCAAAGGGGCGGCCATGGTGACAGCAGTGGCCTACAGGCTGGCTGCACAGCACAAGGCCCGGCAGAATATCCTAGAGCCCTTCAAGTTGAGCCATGAGCAGCTGCTGGAGGTGAAGGAAAGGATGAGGATAGAGATGGAGAAAGGGCTGGGCAAGGAGACGCACGCAGAGGCGACGGTGAAAATGCTGCCCACCTACGTGTGTTCCACTCCTGATGGAACAGGTGATGTGTTCTGTGTAAAACCTCTGTGTGTGAGACCATGGATGTCCTGCATCCTTGGGAGAGGCTGAATCCTTTGCTGTGGCTGGTTCATCTTTGTGGTGGGAGTGGCACAAACCTCCAGTTTTATCCTGGACAGAGCTCTGAGCCTCCAAGACGTTCTGCACCTGACTTAACACAAAGCCTGGCTCTGCGTGGCCACAAATCCTGCCACAGGATTCTCCACACCCTCATCCTGGGCTGTGCCCCTGTTTCTTCCTGTGGCTTGGGCGAGTGCCTGACCTTGGCTTGAAGCTTGTGCAGGTCCTGTGCAGGGCCAGGAGCTGGACTTCTGTGATTCTTGTTGGTCCTATCCAGCTCAGGTTTATGATTCAAAGCCTCCTCATCATCCCAAATCTGGAGAAAACCTCTGCATCCTCTTCCACCTGCAGCCCCTGTTCTTACCTGCATCCCCAGTCTCCATCCCCAGCCATGTCTCTGTTTCCATCCCTCTCCCTGGAAGAGGGCAGATTCATGTTTGCTCTGTGCCACATCCTGGATGCCCTGTGCTGAGATCTCTCCTGATGATCCTCTCTTGGGTTGCAGAAAAGGGAGATTTCCTTGCCCTGGACCTGGGAGGAACTAACTTTCGTGTGCTGCTGGTACGCGTCAGGAACGGGATGCGGCGCGGGGTGGAGATGCACAACAAGATCTACTCCATCCCCGTGGAGATCATGCAGGGCACAGGAGAGGAGGTCAGGATGCACATATGGAGAGGGAAAAGGGACATCTTCCCTGGGGTGGCTGGAACAGGGCTGACCACAGAGCTGGTTTTGCCTTTCCAGGGAGCAAAACCAGGGGTGGGGAGGGCTGGTGCTCTCCTGCCCTTGGAGCAGCAAGGGCTGCACAGGGCTCTTGAGTTTGGGAAGCTGGAGACTGGATTTTAGGTTAGAAATGGTGTTCTCCCCAGGCATGACTGTACCTCCCTGAATCCCACACACTCCACAAGGGCAGATAAGCATCATCCCCATTTCCCAGATAGGGAAACCACAACACAAGCAGTGAGAGATGTCTCCAGAGACACATTTCGAAGAAGTTTTGCAAACCACTCAGGCAGTGCTTGGGGATTGGGAGTATCTCCAGCAGACTGGGCTGGAGGGCTGTGGGGATCCCTTGCAGAGGAATCAGATTCCTATTCCACCTCCCTGCTGGCCCCCACCCTTCCTGCAAGGTGGAGACAATGCAGAGTTTGTCCACACTGTGGGTGGGGAAGAGGGTGAAATTGAGCTTTTTGGGGTTGCTCACTTCCACAGTGCAGCTGAGCCTTGTCCTGCTCTGTTCAGAGTTCTGGGGATGATTTGAACATTCCAACAGGCCTGGGAATGGGTCAGAATCCCCAGCAGTTTTGGGCAGGCTGGCTTCCCGCTGGGCTCTGGCTGTGGTGCTAACTTTTCCCTTTGGCTTTGCTTGTCCAGCTCTTTGACCACATTGTCCACTGCATCTCCGACTTCCTGGAGTACATGGGAATGAAGGGTGTATCGCTCCCGCTCGGATTCACCTTCTCTTTCCCTTGCCAGCAGAACAACCTGGATGAGGTAACCCCACCCCTCCTGGCAGCATCCCTGGCTGGTACCTGGCTGTGCCTCTCAGCTGCTATTGAGGGGGACTCACTGGGGGATTTTTCCCACAACAGGGAATTCTCCTGAAGTGGACAAAAGGTTTCAAGGCGACGGGCTGCGAGGGAGAGGACGTGGTGGGCCTGCTGAAGGAGGCCATTCACAGGAGAGAGGTGAGCAGCCACAGGGCTGGGAGAAGCTGGTGGCTGCTCCCACATCCTGGCTCTCTTTAGCATCATTAATTGGCCTGTAAAACAAATTACTGGGCTGAACTCAGGGTAATGAGTGTCGGAATTTTCACAGCCGCCCTTACTCATCACTTGAAGTTGTATTTTCAGAGCCTGGAGCTACGGGCTGGCTCCTGGCCAGGGCTGGAGCAGACTTGTTTGGCCCTGAGCTCAGGAGACAGGCTCATTTCCTCGGCACAGACCACCCTGAGCTCCTGCCCAGGGGCTGCTCCTGGCAGGGCAGACCCAGTCCCTTGGCAGCTAGAGGTGTCTGAGGTCTGAGCTCTACCTGCAGACAGGTGGGGCTGTGGGAAGTCCGTGGGTACCTCCATGACTGATGGTCATGGATGATAAGGGAGAACAGTTTTAGACTAAAAGAGGAGAGATTTAGGTTGGATGGTAGGAAGAAATTCCTCCCTGTGAGGGTGGTGAGGCCATGGCAGAGGACGCCCAGAGCAGCTGTGGCTGCCCCTGAATCCCTGGAAGTGCCCAAGGCCAGGCTGGATGGGACTTGGAGCAGCCTGGGACAATGGAAGGTGTCCCTGCCCATGGCAGGGGGTAGAAGGGCTTTAAGGACCTTTCCAACCCAGACCTATCCATGATTGTGTGACTCTGTGACTGCCACACTCACCTGACAGACAGGTCCTTTCCCAGCCGTGGAAGCAGACTTAGCCGGAATTCCAAGTCCTCCAGGAATAACTTGTGCAATCCATCCCTCTGCAGGAATTCGACTTGGATGTGGTGGCAGTGGTCAATGACACAGTTGGCACCATGATGACCTGTGGGTACGAGGATCCCTACTGTGAAGTTGGGCTG
Source organism: Catharus ustulatus (assembly GCF_009819885.2). Taxonomy (NCBI): domain Eukaryota; kingdom Metazoa; phylum Chordata; class Aves; order Passeriformes; family Turdidae; genus Catharus; species Catharus ustulatus. The sequence goes on along the minus strand of NC_046247.1, from coordinate 4,808,994 downwards.
ATTGTTGGTAAGGAAAGAAAATTCCCTTCGGAGCTCCTGGGCTGTGCTCCCACACCTGCCCCGTGGGGCGTGGGAGGTGTCCCAGGGCTCTGACCCCGCTCCTCTCCACAGGCACGGGCAGCAATGCCTGCTACATGGAGGAGATGCGGAATGTGGAGCTGGTGGAAGGGGACGAGGGCAGGATGTGTGTCAACATGGAGTGGGGGGCCTTCGGGGACAGCGGGTGCCTGGATGACATTCGGACGGAGTTCGACGTGGCGGTGGATGAGCTGTCCCTCAACCCTGGGAAGCAGAGGTGGGTGGTGGCTTTGAGGGGCTGGAAGGGACACCAGGGTTCAGGAGCAGTTGTGCCCCACCAGCCCCTTGGTGGGTTCAGGGGATGGTGAGCAGGACACAGATGTGTCCCTTGTCCCCTGCCTGTGGGTGGGGGCTGTGCTGCTGGGTTTGCTGAAGGGATTGTACTGGCAGAGCTGGAATCCCCATCCAGTCCCAATGTCCCTTCCTGTCCTGATGTCCAGTCTTGTCCTCTCCTTTCCAGGTATGAGAAGATGATCAGTGGCATGTACCTGGGGGAAATCGTCCGCAACATCCTGATGGACTTCACCAAGAGAGGGCTGCTCTTCCGGGGACGGATCTCAGAGAGGCTGAAGACCAGAGGGATCTTTGAGACCAAGTTCCTGTCCCAGATAGAGAGGTGAGGTCAAACAGGGAGTGAGCAGCAGCTGCCAATCAGAGCAAAGATGGAATTTGGGTGAAGTGCCCCCAGGGCTGGTGGGAGAAGTTCCACGTGCTTGGTCTGGAGCCAGGGTGATGCAGGATGGTGCCACACAGATAAATCAGCAGAGCCCACATGGTTCTGGCAGTATTGGTGTGGGGAGACAAGGGGGCTGGCTGGGGCTGGCAGCACACATGGCTCTTTATCCTGCACCCTGGGCAGAGAGGGGCCGTGGTTACAGGGGTGTCACACTCCGCTGGCTTTGTCCTGAAATAGCCTCCTGATGAGGATGTGACACCAGGCCACATCCAACTCTGAAAGCTGAGCTTGAAGTGGGGCTGTAAGGTCACCCCAGGCACTGTCACCCAAGCCACGAGTCCCTGGGCTCTGCAGGATGGAGCTCAGGAAGGGGAAACCACACATCCCAGCTGCTCCATCTCCTGACGCTGTCCATGCTCGTGTCCTCCCCAGCGACTGCCTGGCCCTGCTCCAGGTGCGCTCCATCCTGCAGCACCTGGGCCTGGAGTCCACGTGCGATGACAGCATCATCGTGAAGGAGGTGTGCACGGTGGTGGCGCGGCGCGCGGCACAGCTCTGTGGCGCTGGCATGGCCGCTGTGGTGGACAAGATCCGTGAGAACCGCGGCCTGGACTTCCTCAAAATCACCGTGGGCGTGGATGGGACGCTCTACAAGCTGCACCCTCAGTGAGTTGCTCTGATTGTGCTCCAAGGGAGCCCCCTTGGGCAGCTGGGGGGCTCTGGGGGAAGGTTCAGGGGATAATGGGGGAGAGTTTGAGGTGTTCTAGGGGCTCAAGGGCTGCCAGGAGCTCACTGACACAAACTTAAGGCCCAGCAGGAGTCAGCTGTCCCTTAAGGATCGGGGCACCATGACAGGTCACGCAGCAGGGGCTCCTCCAATCCCACTGGACCTGACCCAGATGTGGTGACCAGGTTGAGCCAGGGATCCAAGTCATGGGCATGAGGCAGCTCTAACCAGCCATGAGCTGGTCATGATGGTTTACGGCCACACAGAAACTTGCCCATGCACAGCTGGTCAGCTGGTGCTGCTGGACAGTGGAGCTCAGAGACTAAGGCTCAGCTTAAAAAGGGCTCAGGAGCCCATGGGCAAAGGGAGTCACTGAAGACTCCCCAGATGGGGCTGGTCAGGGCTGTTGAGGCTCCTTAGTGCTTCCAGGGCTTGGTGGGACTTGAAAAGGGGCTGGGTTTCTTTCTGAGTCCTGAACACAGTTGTGTCGTAACCATGGGCTTGGGCTGAGTGTGGAGACTTGGGCTTTCTAAGCTTCATCCCTGGCAGCTCTGTCTCCATCCATCCATCCATCCATCCATCCATCCATCCATCCATCCATCCATCATCCATCCATCCATCATCCATCCATCATCCATCCATCATCCATCCATCCATCCATCCATCCATCATCCATCCTTCCCCTCGGGATCTGTGTTTCCCTTTGAAACTCTGTACAAGGCAGATCAGGGGTTGGGACTGACACCTTCACCCCATGGCTGGCTAATTCAGAACCTTTCCCTACCCTTGCTCTGCAGCTTCTCCAGCATCTTGCATGAGACAGTGAAGCAGCTGTCCCCCAAGTGTGAAGTGACCTTCCTGCAGTCGGAGGACGGCAGCGGCAAAGGCGCCGCGCTCATCACGGCCGTGGCCTGCCGCATCCGTGAGGCCGGGCAGCGGTAGAGGGAAGCAGGTTTGCCCAAGAGCTCGGTTTCAGCAAAACAGGACGTTTCCTCACCCAATCCCTCCCCCTCTGCACACACTCACACACCCATGCACCCCCTCCTCTCCAAGCAGACTCGTAGCTTTACTTGTTCTCTGAGGCACCACAGTGGGACTGGAGATGCCGTGGGCTCTGTACAAAGTCTTGTCATAGGAGTTTCCTTGCATGCCATAAAACCACCTGTCGAGTAAATCTCACAGTGTCTTTTGGCTTCTCCCTGCATTTCCAGGTGGAGCTGGAGCTGTCCCATGCATAGCCTCTGTCACACCCCAGCTGTTCTCCCACCACTCCGAACCACTGGCCCTCCCCTAAGAGCAATAGGGATAACACTTGGATAATTAAGACACTGCATTGTCACTTTAACAGTACCTATTTATGTATGTTGGAGTCGTAGCTGTCCGTGCTGTAGAAGCAAACCTTTAAGATTGGGCTAAAGACCTCCACTAGTCTTTTACCCTGATCAAGGCTGTATTATTTCCATGAAAGTCATGGTAATTCTTAAAGCACAGGGTGCAGAATTCCACCGGCGTGGCTGCGGCTGCACTGGAGATACCACGTATCTCCCTTGGTGAGCAATACTAGAGAACCTGCTGGAGCCAGGCCAGGGGCACCCCTGGGCCGGTTCTGGCAGAGCACGTGCCTGGAAATAATTGGGGACTCAGGGTCTAATCCCATTTCCTGACCTCTCACCCGCACCCTGAGTAGCCTGTAGGAATGTGGCGTGTATGTAGGGTCGTGTTTCACCCCTGGACACCACTGCCTGGTGTACCACCCCTTCCCTGGTGCATGTGTGGGCACGAGGAGCCGCTGCCACGGGTCGGTGTCTCCCCTGCCAAGCCCTGAACTCGTGGCCGTGTGTCTGCCCTTGGCGTGGAGAGTCTGGTTTGCTTCGTGTCTGTGAAATAGTTCTGAGGCTGCAGCCTTTAGGTGGCACCTGGATTTATACACTGTATATTTATGTTCTAAGAGATCTGATGTCTTTTTATGTACATAGTCTGTGGGGGGGGTTGTATCACTTAGTTTTAACATCACCTTTTCATGTTGTTGAAGAACAGTACAGAGTAATTATTTTCTTCTCTTTTTCTTCTGTCATGTAATTTTTTTTTTTTTTAATTTAAATTTTTCTTGGGGTAGGCTGGAGAAAGAGACCCAAATACCTGATGACTGTTGTACAAGAGGTTTGGGCATTCTGACTTTATCACCAGGACAAAAGGGAAAGCAGAAAGCCAGGGACACAGTGTGCAGGAGCAGCGGGGCCCTGTGGTGATGCTGTTGGGCTCAGGCTGGGTTTAACTCTAGGAGAGGTTTTATTTTGTCCCCTGCCCTTCCCAGCCATGCTCTGGGAGGTCACATCCATGGGTGGGTGACATAACTCACGGCTCTGCAGGGCTCTGGACCTCACGTCACCGTCCTGGCTGAGCGCTGGCACCGGCCAAGCCGAGCTCATCTCTTGGTGAGGTGACAGCAGCTGGTGTCACTCCATCCCCATGTGGCATCCTCAGGGCTGCCTGGGAGCATCCCCAGGGACACCCCGTGCCCAAAGCAGCACTTGTGTGCCATGGCCAATCACAGGGATCCATTTTTGCCAACAGGAAACTCTGGATGAACTAAAAGCTGCAGGTCTCTGCCTTAGTGAGCAAAGGCAGACAGGGGGAGGAGGGTTCTGTAAATATTTAGCAGAAGTTAATGCAATTCCAGTGATGTACAAAAGAAAATAATAACTAATAATCCCCACAAACAGCCCTTCAGATTGGAGGATAGAGTTTTTGTCTATTTTTATGTATATTTTTATACTGCTTGGGGTAACCTCATTACCAAAAGTCTCTCTTCTCTGTGTTGGGGGTCAAGTTCAGTAGCACAATTTTAAAGCAAAAATTACTCTTTTGGGCATTTTAAATGCTTATTTTTTTATAAGCCTCAAGACAACTATAACAAATAAATTCTATGTATAGAAATGATGTAAGAAACCAAGTTTAGTGGAAGTTTTAGAAGCTGTCAAATAAATCTTTGAAGGATGATACAGAAAACCTCTAATCTGGTACCAAGCAGTTTTGTGTGATTTTTTTCCTCAGAAAACCAGCATTTTGCCTACTGAAAAATCAAAACAGAAATCTTTTTAGCTGCTGCACTGTGCAGAGTTGCATTAGTGGCTCTTTTTACTCTTAGCCAGCTGTACCCCTTCTGAAATCCATAGTGTTTTCATCAGTTAGTGTGTGAAATTGTATACAACAATAGTTTTGGGGGCAGAATGGAAAGGACTAGGGACCTGAGGAGCCCTGCTTCTGATTCAGGCTCTGCTGGAACAGGGGACTGACATGGTGAGAGGGAAATTGGGGAGCTGAGGTACCTGGCCTGGAGCAGGGTCACCACAGTCCCCTCACCTGGATGGGATGACAGAGGGGCTGTAACTCCACAGGAGTGAGGAAGGATCACCCTGAGCTTGCAGGGTGGTGGTGGATTTTTGGCTGGGCTTGGTCAGAGCGGGATACCCACCTGGCTATCCAAGGCTCCTGGAATGCTGGAAATCTTTTGCTTAGGCTCAGAATCAAGCAGGGTCTGGAATGCTCCCAGTTAAAAGCAGTACTTGAAGTGTTGCAAGACACCTGTGTTACCTGTGGGTGCAAATCCACCCTCCCTGGGGCTGCAGGGAGGGTTTGGGGAACACCTGGGGCAGGTTGTGCTCCCTGGGGTCCCCGGGGGAGGAGCACTGGAGGTGTTGGATGTACAGTCTGACTGATGGCTGGGACTGGAACCTCACGCCAAAACGTCACCATAGGATGTTCTGTGAATGTGTTTAAAATGAAGAAGGGAAGATTAAATCCTAATTATTGATATGAAGGGAAGATCAAATGATTATTTGTAGGGACAGAGAGACAGACTGCTCAGCCTGATTTGCCCAGTCTGAGTCTTCCCTGCAGCAGGAAGCGCTGCTCTGTGGATTTAGGATGGTTTTGTTTTGCTTGGTTGTTCCCATCTGGATGCATTTTCTTTGCACTCTCAGGGTGCTGGAATGTTCTCTGGCCACGCAGGCAGCAGGGACCAGAGTCTCTGCCCTTCCCTCCCTGGCAAATCTCTCCTCGTTGGTACTTTGGACAGGATTTTATTGAGTTTTTAATATATATATATATATAGGTATATATAAACACAATCAGCAAATTACTGAGCCTTGAAAGCAGAATTTGCCTCTTCCCTTCCTGGAGTCCAAGGCTGGGAGGGAGAAGCTCCTGCTCCATGGCCCGAGGAGTATCAGCAGGGCACAGATCTCTGGCCTGGCAGCAGCTCGAGTACAGTTTGACCCCGAGAGATAACTCGAGATAACGCGGTGCCTGCTCTCCCTTATCAGGCAATCCAAACCCATCTGGCTGTCAGAGAGATAAGAGGGTGAAAGGTCCAAGTGCATGGGAGGGGAGAGGTGTAAAAAGGTGGCAAAATGCCCCCTGCACGGGTTGTGAGGTCCAAGGTAACAACAAAATAACCTGGAATGTGGGAGCCCTCACCCCAGTCCCCTCCCCTCCAGATAAGGAAAATGCCTGCTATGGGCAGATCATTCACTTGCTCTGGTAAAAAAATGGGCACTGAAGGCAAAAAAAAGGGGCAATTCCTGTTCTAAAGGTAATTTGGAGGGAGGAAAATTCTTCCCCTTGTGACATCCCTGACCAATCTGAAATCTTTCTGGCCTGAAGCAAAGAAAATGCATCTTGATGTGGGCGTTGGCTCTGTGTGGGCAGGGGAGTCATAAAGCCAAAGACTGTGAGGCTGCTGGCAGAAATGAGTGCTGTAGATTCACCTGATGTTGTTCTTTCGTGTTTACAATATTTATTTTTAGCAATTGACTGCAATGATATTATATATAGGCTTCCTTATTTTTGTACTTTTCATACCGTTTTCCTGAGTGTGGTGTTGTACTGCTCAGCTCCCCTCGGCCACCACTGCTGCTCCTAGTCAGTGACAATAAACAAAGAAAAACAACCACCACCCATTTCTGGGGTCAGTGTCGTGTGTTCCAGCCTCTGTGCTCCCCTCTATGCCTCAGCAATCCCTGAGGAAGGCACCTGTGCCCACCCCATCCCAAATCCCTGATCCTGGCCCCTGGGAAGAAGGACCCAGCCGGGAAGGGGTTGTTCCCTGGCACTGACAGTGCCCCCAGAGCCAGGAGGGCACAGGGACACCCAGGACACCCAGGGATCAAGGGAAGGGGCTATTGCCTGGAAAAAAAATACCAGGATGAAGGTGCAAAGCCCTGCACAGCTCAATCCACCCCCAGCTCAGACTCTGATGTGCTGCAAAAAACCACCTGGATTTGAGGTACCTGTTCCTTCTGCCATTAGCCAGCAGCCCCTGTTGCTTTCCTCAGAATCAACTTTAAGGAATGGGCACTTCTAATTAAAATCAGAGTAAAATATCTAAATACAATTAACTCAATAAATAAACTCATTGCTGCAGCAGCTGAACTCCTGATAATGCTTCTGCTTTCTGCTGCCAAAGTTATGACACAACACAAGATCACACTGAGGTGCTGAATCCACAGGGTGAATCCAACACAAAAAGCTATTCCCAGCAGGAAAGGAGAGACATGGGCAAGTATTCCACTTGAAATCATTTATTGACACATTGCCCAACACATTTTTATCCTTGTTATAAAGTACAAATGGTTTTATATTTTTCTGACATTAAAAAAAATAGGCTGACGAGGCAAAGATTCCCAGTTTGAATCAAAAAATCCTGCTGTTAAGAATTCAAAATTGTAAGAGACAAACATAAAACCCAACGAAGACTGAACAGAGTGTACCATGACATTACTTATCCATCAAACCAAGAGAGGAATCTCTTGTTCCCAGCTCTGCCTTTGGATCCTTGACCTTGCTGAACTGATGTGAAGTTGGTATTACATATACAACTCGAAAGGCACTCAAAAGTCACAAGTTCCTGAGCTAACATGGGATGTATTCCCAAGGTAACAGCTGAAAGAAGCCACAGAAAATGTTTAAAAACTGGTATTTGGTTTGTGTGAGTCAGCACTCAGAACTCCAGCTGAGAGCTGCTGCCGACACAACTCAAGTGATGGTGAGGACATTGGAGTATTTGCTGTACATGGAAAAAAAATCATTTATGAACATGTTTATTAGTAAATTAACCTGCTAAAAGACAGAGAATTATTGGCTGCAGTGTTAGAACAAGACCAAGAATGAAATGTGTGTGTGTGAGCTGCAAAAAAGGCTTAGACCCAGCAGGTGGGAAAGACTGTGCAGTTAAATAACCAAAGTTGACAGGCCACATTTACTTGGCCCTAATGGAAAAAGACCAGGAAAAAAAAGCAAAATAAGGATCTGATATTTACAGATCAGTTATTTAAAAATCCAACAAATAATACAACCAAACCCCCAAAACCTACACTAACAAAACCCACACAACCTACAACGTGTGCTCAGAGTCCAACAGGTAATTTCCTAAGCTGTGATCCACACAAATGCCCTATTTCCAATTTGGCTCAGTTTTCACCCAGAAAAGCCCAAGTGTAACACTTCTCAAACACGGAATGCCTACTGCTACTGCTTGATGACGCAGAACAGAAAATAAAAAATTTAAAAAGGCCTAACTGATTTTGGCCTGCCTAATGTCTGATCTTTTCAGAGCTGCATAGGAGAGCACTAAGGCCAGGGTTAGGAGTGCTGCTGCAGGGTAAGGCCTGCCTGTCTGAGCTTTGGAGCAGCATCCAGGGTGTGAGAGGGGCTGCCACAGGCCCCAGGGAGGTCTCAGGATTCCAAATGATCCAGCTGGGCCTCGCTGTCTGCCCTCTTCTCTGGCGATGTGTACAGGAAGTTGCAGCAGATGTAGAGGGGGAACGTCAGGAGTCTGCTGTCCAAATTCATCACAATCTGCTCCTGGAGCAAACACAGGACATTTGCACGGTGAGGGGGGACCAGAAAGCACAGCACTGACACAACACTCCTTCTGCACATTAAAATCAGAATATAAAAATAAAGCAAAGACAGTTCACCTTCACCTAAAGTTTGTAACACTGACACATTCTCAGCCTGCCCACTGCTCCCACCAGAGTTCCCAGCCCTCTGCAGCACAGGGAACAGCCACAGGAAATGCTGGAGCAAATTTCCCCTCCAACATGCTGGGAAGAAAGGGATGGTTTTTAGGTTTGGGAGATTTCACCAACCAGGCATTTCACAACAGTTTATACTTGAAAGCAAATTTCAAGTTTGTGGGTAGGAATTTTTTGGTTCCACTCAAGGAACTGGTTTTGGGATAGCAAAATTGAAATTTCAAACTCGTGAGGCTACAAAACAATTGAAGCTTCAAAACTGAAATGTCACCCTCCAGAGAAGATGGCACTGACAAGGAAAGGTTTTCTGTGTTCCCACCCCCTTTGTATTACTACTGGCTGGGATTTGAGAAACTTGATGAACAAGTCCCACACAAGCCTCACTAAGTCCTGCTGTCAAGCAATGGGTGGAAAAGGGCACTTGCTCTAAGAAAACTCCACTCCTCTCTGGGGCTTTCATCAATTTATTTAAAAGAGTAATAAATCCAACCCTCAAACAACAACTAGACATTCTTTTAACTCCTCAGCCTATGAGAGTCTTCAAATTCCAAATCTGCCTCTAAATGGGGAGTCTGAAGGACAGATTATGCAGAGCAGTGATGCCAGCAGTGCTGGGAGGCTGGGAGAGCAGCTGAACATGACACTGGCAGCAGACAGCAGCACCACAGGCACTAATTTCACTAATATGGAAACTACAGTAGTTTCACGAATACAAGCCGCACGGATTATAAGCCGCACCCCCGGTGCCTCGACAATGTTGCTGTCTTTGTCAATAGATAAGCCGCACCCCGAATATTAGCCGCACTTTCGTTCGTCGCGAGAATCCGTGCGCAGCTTTCACAAATTGGCCAATTAGTAACAGGATCGCGGCATAGCGGGCTTTACTGGCTCGGGGCGGGGCCAGGAAGGCTCGGCCCGCTCATGGTTGCCGACGGGGCCGGGTGGCCCAGCTCAGCGCCACGGCTCGGTGGGGCTGGCCGGGTGGTACTGCCGCCGCCACCGGGCTCGCTGGCCCCCCTCTCCCGTCAGCACCGCCCCGCTGCCGCGTTCGCTCGCCCGGCTGGCAGGGCTGCCGCCGCCGGGCTCGCCGCCCGCCCCGCTGCCGCTTTCGCTCGCCCTGCGCCGCGCCTCGCGAGCGCCGCGCCTCGCGAGCGCCGCGCCCGCCCCGCGGCGCCGGCGCTTCGCTCGCGGCGGCGGCGCTTCCGCGAGCGGCGGCGCTTCGCTCGCGGCGGCGGCGCTTCCGCGAGCGGCGGCGGCGCTTCGCTCGCGGCGGCGGCGCTTCGCGAGCGCCGCTTTCGCTCGCCCCGCCGGCAGGGCTGCCGCCGCCGCCACCAGGCTCGCCGGCCGCCCCCTCCCGTCTGCACCGCCGCCGCGTTTCCTCGCCCTGGCCGGCACTGCAGGCCCCCGCACCGCCGGGCTCCCCCACGCTGCTGGCCCCGATTCTGCTGGGCTTCCCCCGCTGCCAGGCAGCCCCACCCGCCGGCCTTCCTGCTTCTGCCATGCTCCCCTGCACTGCTAGCCCCAGTTCTCCCGGGCTCCCCCGCCATGCTGGCTCAGGCTCTGCCGCCCTCCCTGCCCCGCCCTGCTGGCTCAGGCTCTGCCGCCCGCCCCCACACTGCTGGCCCCGCCTCTGCCAGGCTTTCCCACCTCTGCCGGGGCCGGCCGGGCTCCAGCTTGGCTTGGGGCTGCCGCGGGCTCTCACTTCCGTGTTGGCAGCTTTTAGAATTTTGTTAATGTATTAGCCGCCCCGGAATATTGGCCGCACTTCCGGGTTTCCACCAAAATTTTGGTCAAATTGGTGCGGCTTGTATTCGTGAAATTACTGTAATTTCATATTATCATCAGTAATGAAACCCACACTACCCTACTCTAGATCTACTTCACAAATTAGCTTAATTACCCACTACCTCGAAGAGAAATGCCTGAGATTCCATGTAAGCAATGACAACAAGAACAGCAACCTCCCTCCAAAAGCACTTGTGACTTCTCAGCATTTTTTTCATGCCTTGAACTCCACCATTCAAGTTCAACAGCTCAGAAGCCCAGAGACACACCTGGTCCTTCTCCAGGGTCAGGATCTGATAGCCTGTTGTCCTGCTGCAAATCATCTTCCCACTGCAATCGAACGAGGCTAGGCGTAACCTGGGAGCACAACAACGAAATCACTTCAGTCTCCTGTATTCTTTCAGCATAAGGAGTTTCTCCCGAGGAGACAGGGTAACATTTTTTAATGTCACTGACTCAGTGGCAGCAAAACCCAATGCCAGCAGGGCTGGCAGCACTGGAGGAGCCCCCGGGCTGGCACCTGAAGGCGATGCTGCGGCGTGGCTGCAGGCTGACGGAGCCGCTGCACGGCTGGTTCAGTGTGTTGCGCTTGAAGATGATGTAGCGGTTTGTGTAGGTCACCAGCAGGTCCAGGCCAAAGTTGAAGCCAGTCCAGCGCCAGCAGTACTGCAGGACACAGGGGACACAGAGGGGACACAGCCTGAGGATGGGCTGTGCCATGCCAGCTCCAAAGGGTCAGTCCTGGCAGTGGGGTTCTGCACCACTTTGAGGGGTTCGGGGATCCCTGCACCTTTCAGGAACAAAGAACCCAGTGGGGACAACCTGAACACTGCAGGGGACTGCATGAGAGCATCTGAGTGCCAGCTACCTCCCAGACAGACAGAACACACACCACACCAGTGGGTGTCAAACAGGCAGCATCAGGTAATGGGGCTGATCTGTGAGCCTCAGCCATGCCCTAAGCACTCCTCGGGGTTAACAGCCTTGGGTTATGTGACTTCATTAATGTTCTCTGTTTATTCCACAAGACCTGTCACCTAAAGACACAGAGGGGCCCTGACTCTGAATGTTACACATTTTATCTAGACAACTTCCTTTTCCAGCTAAAAAGGACACCAGTGATCAGAGCTCTGTTTAACTGCCTGGACTAACCATTATCCCAGTCTCACAGCACAAGAGCACAATGGAACACCAGTTCCATGCTCCTTGCAGAGACAACTGCTTCCAAACCTCTGGGGAGAAAAAAATGGTAATTTTCTCCATGCCATCTTTTGGATGCAGTTTGACAATGAGCACCTACATGGTTTGGAAAGCCCTGACCTGTCTCAGCCATGCCAGCTCTGCAGTTAGCCACATGCCACACTTACATCACCATCCTTGGCCAGTTTGCGACCACACCTCATGCTGTTTCCTTCCAGTTCCTCTTTATTGATTTCTTGAGGCCTGGAAAAAAAAACAAAAACAAACCTGCATCTCTAAGGACACTTCAACAGCTTTGTATGATACCTTAATGTGGGGAAGATGAAGGGACCGGAGAACACACAATCATGGCATACTCTGAGCTGGAAGGAACCCACAACTGACCCTTCTTTGAGCAGAGGTGTGACTGGATGAGCTCCCAGAGCCTCTTCCATCCCAAACTGTCCCATAAACATCCACCTGCACTACAAAACTGCAATACAAACCAGGTTGTGACACCTCAGTTAGGCAGGACTTCTACAAAAGAACTTTTCCAGGTAACAAAATAATAGCTGTTGCAATGAAATACATTCTCACAAGCTTGTAAAAACCCAAGTGTTTTTTAAACTCAGCAGGCTGACTTCTTAGGCACAACCAGAGACAAGTGCTGGGGCACAGCTGCAGGGCTCTGCACTACAGCAGTGCTATGAAGCAGCAGCCACGAGACACTGGGAGAAGTTTCTCAAGGGGCTGGTTATGCAACTCAGCTAAAAAAAAAACCACTTCCCCTCAGTGCTCATGAAGTGCCAGAGCCTCTCAGAGCTCCTGAGATGCAAGAGCCCTCGGCTGTGTCATGCCACACCAACATCAGCTCCTTTCCCCCAGCAGTTCCCCTGCGTCCAACACGTAAAACAGCCTTGCAGAGCCAGCACGAGTGAGATCAGCCTTGATTTTCCAGAAGTGTGTTCCTCACTTTGCTTCACACCATGACATCATTAACCCAACACCCACTGCCAGAAAGTGTTCAAGTTACACCAGGTTGAGGGCTGGCAGTGAACTTTATTAATCCCAGTGACATCAACAGGTTATGCATACAAGCTCATCACACTTGAACAAATTCACCCAGGAACCTCCCGTGTGCTTTTCCACATCTTCCAGCTGAACTGGTTTTGTGGCTGACCTAAATGCAGTAATGGTGATAAAGGATTTATTTCTGTTTAATTAGTGACAAATTTCACAAACATTAGTCCATAATGCTCAGACTGACATTAACATCCCCCTCTCCATCCCTTGAGCGGCCTCAGACAATGCAGAACTTGAGCTTTAACCACTTCCACTAGCTGCTACACAGTGAACAGTGGAGTTATTCTGCTTCCTTCTTACACACTGCCAGAGAGACTGCTAGGAGCAGAAGTGACTCCAGTCCCAGACTTCAAAGACCTGTCTGACTTCTGCCACAGAACATGTTTAATTTTAAAAAAAGTGATCCACTTTGACACACCATGTAAACCCTGAGCAGCTACAGTTCAAAGCCACAAACTCCACTGCTAACACTAAAAATTTCTCCAATTCTGAATAAGATGTTTAATCCTTTTAAATGCAAACTCGAAGTAGAAGGGAAACACTTTCTTCTCCTCCCCTCTCTAAAGTTACCATGACACACCACATCACATGTTTCCAAGCAGTGCCATTTCCATGCTGGCAGTGTTACAATAATCAGGTGCAATTATGCCCTGCACCAGGTGGGATATGGAAATAGAGCTTTACTTCAGCTCAGAGGAGTCAGATTCATGTCTTGCTCTGATTCCTAAGTCTGCTTCCTTACCCCTGAGGGAAAACATGTGTTTGATAGTGATATGGGCAGTAGGTGTGAGAGGAAGAGCAGCAGAGCTGGATAAACCACGGGCTTATAAAACCTGAATTCTTCTCCTGCAGCTACACGTTGGTAAAATGGTCAAAACATTGGCACTGACACAAAGGAACAGCTGCATGTGTGCCCTTCGAAGGCTGAGACTTTTGGTTTTCACTGTCTTAAAAGAAATAATCTACCCATACTGCAAAAGGGAAAACTAGACAAGCAAGAAAAATGGGGAAAAATACTCTGCCCATTCCAAGATCCACTGAAATCCTCAGCTATAGCTGAGTATGAAAGCTGCTCTTTTCCAAGCTGGATGATCCTCATCATCCTCACTGTACCTCTGTGGGAACTCATTTTTACAGAAGCATGTGTATCCAGTGGATGACACATCAAAATTAGCAAATACAGCGTCTTATCTCATATCAGAATTCTGATGACACGCTTCCCCATGAACCCTGCTTGCCCATGAGCCAGGGGGTGACATCTGTCTGCTCAGATACAGCCACAGCAGCATTGCAAAAGCCTTCCCAAGAGAGCAGTCAACAGAAATATCAGAAACAAGCCACGGCCACCCAAAATTCTCTGCAGGAATTGAATGTGAGAGTCACAGTCCTGCACTCTCCCTCCACTACTTCCTAAAGGACTGCTATCCAAGAGAACACCTTAAAGATCTTGGTTATTCTTCAGACCAGAGTTTGGGGCTTTTTTGAAGCTCCTGTTACAACCCAACATGTCCCTGTCACCCCGCTGGGTGACATGGTTACAGGACAAAGGAGCAAGTCAGTCTGCTGAGGGTGGGGAGTAACAGGCATTTTGCAGCTGCCTGACTTGGCATTTTTTCTCCACAAAGCACTCTAGGAGCCAGGAGAGAAGACAAAGGCAGGATCAACTCTCCCAGCTACATTTTGCCATAGTTTTGGTGTTAAATTGGGGAGCTGGCTCACTGCAGCATGACCAAGAGCAAGCAGAAGGAAGAGAAACAGTTTGGTGGCCAAAGTATCCCTAAGATAGAAGGCTCAGAAATACCTTTCACAGCCTCAGCACATTTCCAGGTGAAGTACTAGTGAGAAGCATTAACTGACATAAAGGAAAATACAGAATTTGTGTCCCCCATCCAACTCTCCTCTGATCCCATCAGACCAGTTTTCCAGAGTTCTGCTGGTTGAGAGACCAGTCAGTCCAAGGGAACAGAGAGCTTCACAGAAATCAGCAGCACTTCAAAATACTGACTTACTTCCAAACACATACTTCAAAAGCACTGAAGTATGCTTCCCCCTCTCCTTTTAATGCAAACTCCAGAATTATCTGTGTCAGAATTTCTATGACAGGAAGGTTTCTAATTCAAGAAAGAAATAAAGCCTGTAATATACCTACCCAGTATCATTGTCTTGTTCTGCTCTGAGCATGGCAAACCACTGCTGTTTGTAAACAGAGGACAGCCATTCTAAAATTAAAAAAAAATAAATGAGCTTGGTGTTGTCTTTGGAGCTGAGAAGGGTCATATACATTTGAAAAGAGAAATAAAATTACACTGAAATAATAAAGTTACACTTATGAACTGGAGAGTCTGTACAACCCAGCCCCTGGTAACTCCCTGTGGCCTCCAGCTCCCAACCTCAACCACAGGGGAAGAGATAAACATCCACAACTAACTGGCAGTCACTCCAGACTATGTTCATCTCCTCAAACACCCACTGCTACCACAAGTGATGCAACTCCACACATTTTCTCAGCACACAAAGCTCTGTTCAGCCAAGGAGCTTGTTAACAAGCTCTTGGGAGAAGGTGCTGTTGTCTGAACCCCCAGAGGAATTCTACGTAAGTTAAAGAAGAAAACACAATCAAGGGATAAAAGAAAAACAGTGACTTAACACAAATATGGTAAAACAGACAAATTGTACCCTGCTAAGAATAAACATAAATCATGTCTTCCTTGGAGAACACACAAAGATTTTATTTGCTATGTTAATTTAATGTTGCAACCAAGAGATAAAACAGAACAAAACTCAGTAGTTTGTCAGGCAGTTACACAAAAGAGATCCCAAGAGCATGGGGTGTAAGAAGTTCTTAGTCAAGATAACAAATGGGGCAAGGGGGCAAGGTCACACAGAGCTCTGGGAAATGGGCTGGGTGAGAGAACAGGGAGAGCCAACATGACCAAAAACAAGCCAGGAAGCTGATGAATGTGACAGAAGGGAGGAGAGGTGAGATCATAGATGGAAAACTTGAAATCAGCCTTTGTCCCACTGACTCTAGAGTCAAAGTACAGACTGTGATAGGACCAAATGGGAATCAACCAAAGTACAATAGAAAATAAAAAATGAATTAAGGAAACCTACACAGGTAAGGAAAAGAGAATGGATGTTCTAGAAGGGAAGGAAAAAATATCAGGGGGGAGAGCATCTTCTCTCTTTGTGTATTGCATGTATCTACCTCCTACCTCACAGTTGCACTTCATCTGCTGATTTATGAAGAGGGAAAGCACATCTGAGGAAATGCTCATAAGCCACCAAGTAAAATATAACAACAAACACTGTGGTCACACAGACACATTATGTATTCCTGTCTCTTGCACCTTTTCTGCACAAACATCAGACTGCTGTGAACTTCTAACACAGAATTTCAGTTTTCCCCTTCAGGATCTACACACAGAGAGTATAAAAATAAATAAATCAACAATCACAGCACTACTTTTAACTACTCAGTGTGATTTGCTTCTCTACCTGCTTGAGAACAACTTCATCTGGAATAATCTAAAAGGCTTCCAGCAGAACAAAACTACCCAGCAATGGCCCTATCTGCAGCCTCTCAGGTACGAAGCATCCCCTCAAATACTCGAATGTTGGCAGTCAATAACCTGTTCCAAAGTGCAGCCCAGGATTTATCTCAACCTCCTTGTGAATGTAGAGTAGAAGTTCTGATCTTAACACAGCTTGTGGCTACACCCTGGCATGAACAGATTACAAGGGCACGTGAGTACCAAACTCTTCCCAACATGTGAGTCCTCCTCCTGCACGCACCACGTGGCCCTGTGTCCCTGTCCCTGCACCACAGTGCCCTGTGTCCCCCCATGCCTGCACCAGTGCCCTGTGTCCCTGTCCTGCACCACAGTGCCCTGTGTCCCCTTTTCCTGTGTCCCCTGTGCCTACACCACAATGCTACCCAGCTGTCCTGTGTCCCCTTTTCTGTGTCCCTTTCTGTGCACCACAGTGCCACCCAGATGTCCTGTGTCCCTTTCTGTGCACCACAGTGCCACCCAGATGTCCTGTGTCCCTTTCTCTGCACCACAGTGCCACCCAGATGTCCTGTGTCCCTTTCTCTGCACCACAGTGCCACCCAGCTGTCCTGTGTCCCTTTCTCTGCACCACAGTGCCACCCAGCTGCCCTGTGTCCCTTTCTCTGCACCACAGTGCCACCCAGCTGTCCTGTGTCCCCTGTTCTGCACCACAGTGCCACCCAGCTGTCCTGTGTCCCTTTCTCCACACCACAGTGCCACCCAGCTGTCCTATGTTCCTTTCTCCACACCAAAGTGCCACCCAGCTGTCCTGTGTCCCTTTCTCCACACCACAGTGCCACCCAGCTGTCCTGTGTCCCTTTCCCTGCACCACAGTGCCACCCAGCTGTCCTGTGTCCCTTTCTCTGCACCACAGTGCCACCCAGCTGTCCTGTGTCCCTTTCTCTGCACCACAGTGCCACCCAGCTGCCCTGTGTCCCTTTCTCTGCACCACAGTGCCACCCAGCTGTCCTGTGTCCCTTTCTCTGCACCACAGTGCCACCCAGCTGTCCTGTGTCCCTTTCTCTGCACCACAGTGCCACCCAGCTGCCCTGTGTCCCTTTCTCTGCACCACAGTGCCACCCAGCTGCCCTGTGTCCCTTTCTCTGTACCACAGTGCCACCCAGCTGTCCTGTGTCCCTTTCTCTGCACCACAGTGCCATCCAGTCACCACAGTGCTCACAGTGGCTCAGAGACTGCCTCCCTGCAGAGCCAGCACTCCTGAGCTATGCACAAATTTCACACTCTTTTTCAATGAGCACAAGGAAATCAGCCTCAAAGATGCAACAATCTCAGAACAATTCTTCCTTTGACACCACAGGTAAAGGTTTCAGGGTTTGAGAACAGACAATTTACCCACCAAAGGGGACTATGAGAAGGTTGCCCATCACACTGTAAGTAGTAACAGCACACATTAGGAGGAGAAAAATCAAGTGTAGCTTCAGAACATTTCTGGTTTGCAACATCTTATTGACATACTGACAAAGCCACTTCACAGGGATACAAATCCACTGTTCTCCTGGGTCACCCATTAAAGATCTAAATAGTCATTCACCCAAAGTTATTTTTCTAATAACCTTTGCACTTTGCCTAGTCTGTACCAGTATCACTCTGAAGTGAGATGGATTATATTTACTTTATACATGATATATCAAAGCTGAGACCTGCTCTTTTGGGATTTTTATGCATAATAAAATGCTATTAGACAACAGCAGCAGGATGAGAAGGGGTTTTTCATTTCTTTTTCCAGTGATACTGAGATGTTAGCATCAGTAATCTCGAACAATATGAAATGGCACTTCCCTCCCTGGGCTTCAAAAAGCACCAGGCCCTAAGAGGAGGATGTGTTTTATACAAGTCAAAATGTAGAAAAATTAACAAGACAGGAATACTTGAATATCCTCTCTGCTCCAAATCATGCTAAATCTCTATTAGTAACTAACATTTGTTTTGGAACAGAGAAGAAGAGTTCTCGGCATCCTGTGCTTTTCATTTTAATTTTAGGATTTTATTTCAAATCCTATCAACACCTATTCAGCTGTTTTTAGAAATGAATGGTAGAAAAAACTCAGTTGAGTTTCAGCAAGTTTTACCCTCCCAAAAGATAAAGGATTTTCTGTTTATCTGGGCCCCTAGCACCATTTAAACATTGATAAAGTACTATGTACCTATTGTAGAGCATTTTGACAACTTGACTGATGAGCAGAATGCTTACCACATGGTGGTGACACCTGTATGAGTGTCTTTGCAGACTTTTATGCCTGTAATTTTCATACTCAGCTTCTGCTGAATTTTTAACCACAAACCCAATGCTGGAGATAAACATGTGAGCAGCAAGAGAAGTAAACACACTCAGACCTTCCCAATTAATCTAGGGCAGGACAGGCTGGGGAAGGCACACAGAACGGGATCAGTCAAGAAGAACCAAGGAATAATTTGGGCTGGGAAAGTCCTTTTAGGTCACTGAACCCAACTGCTTCCCCTGCACTGCCAAGGCCACCACTAACCCATGTCCCCAAGTGCCACATCCATAGGGCTGCTAAATCCCCCCAGGGATGGGGACTCCACCCCTGCCTTGGGTAGGTGTGCTAGAGCTGGACAACCTTTTCCATGACAGAATGAATGCTCCCAATATCCAACCTGAACCTCCCCTGACACTGGTTCTCCTGTCCTGTCCCTGCTCCCTGAGGGCAGAGCCTGACCCCTCTGGCTGCCCCCTCCTGTCAGGAGCTGTAGAGAGTGAGAAGGCTCCCCCTGAGCCTCCTGCTCTGCAACTCCTTCAGCTGCTCCTCATCAGACTTGTGCTCCAGACCCTTCCCCAGCTCTGTCCTCTCGGGACACGCTCCAGCACCTCCCAGTCTCTCCTGGGGTGAAGAAACTGAAGGCAGGAATCGAGATGAGGTCCCAGCTGTGCCCAGCACTCACTCACTCACCTGAGGGCAGCAGGGCATCTCTCTCCACGATTCTGGCTGAGGCCAGGTCACTGATGATGTACTGCAGCCTCAGGTGTGCAAACACAGGCAGGAACGCGCTCCCCTGTGCCGACTCCAGGAAGGAAATGTCACCCCCAAACTCTGCAACACACAGCACCCACATTATGATCTGCCTCCCTAAGTACCTTCCAGACCTTATTTATACTGGAGTTTTTACTTACTGATTAGACAAAGTTATTATGGGCATTTAGTGGCTTTTATTTCATTATGTTATTTAATGGCTTTTGCCATTAAAATTAAGAAATTACTCATGTTCAAACCCCAAACCAAGGCCTGGCCACCTCTTCCTACCTCTCCTGCGCTCAGCAAACCAGGCATCAGCTTCAGTTAACACCTGCTTGAAAGACCCATTCCAAGAAGGCACGAGCTGAAGGAACATCCACTGGGCAAAACAAAGAAATTCTAGTGAGTCAGTTGAAGAAGGTTTCAGGAGTTCTGCTATTCCATGAAACACTTCCAGTCAATCCCACAAAGGTTCCACTGCATTGAGCCCCAGGCAAGTACCTTTTTGAGAGCAGTGTACACATCCATTTCCACCTGCAGCACAAACAGGTTGGAGGAGCTGATCAGCTGCTTCATGAGGTTTATGCTGGAAAAAAATCAATCATAACAGGTCAGTGAGACAGAAAAGAGAAAAAGAAGAAGGGCAGATAGGGAACAAGGAACAAAGCAACAAGCAAGAGGCCAGGAAGTGATCTACAATGAGCTCCAGAGTTGGGAAAGGACTGTCCTTCATCCCTGTGAGGCAAGTGCTGCCCCTGTACCTGAGTTCCTTGAAGAGTCCAACACTCTGGTGAGTCATCAGATTGTTCAAGAGCCACTCAAGGCACCTGCATGGAAAGCAAGGAGTTAGGACCTCTGCTTGTTTCTTCTCAACATTAACATTCCTACAACAGTAGGATTTACAGATAATATTCAGCTGGGTGGGACTGTGGATCTGCTGGAGGGCAGAAGGGTTCTGCAGAGGGATCTGGACAGACTCAATCAATTCAGATTAGATACTTGATTTTTTTCCCCTGTTTGAATGGTCAGGCATTGGAACAGACTGCCCTGGAATGTGGGGGAATTGCTACCCCTGGAGGTGTCTGGACCTGGCTCTGGATTATGTGGTTTAGTGGTGGGTGGATGGCTGGACTGGATGATCTTACAGGTCTCTTCCAACTTTGATGTTCTATGATTCTATTCTAAAAAAATATTAAAACAATTAAACTGGTCATTGTGGTACTGTGTGTAAATTCACTGTTAACTGGCAAGGTTTAAAGCAGCTCAGAGACAGTAATTCTTACTTTTTCTTCACAGAGTCCAGCCCATACGTCCCTGCAGAATTGTAATAAGCACACACAGTTTGGGCAGTGATGGTTTCCTTCATTGTTTCACCACATTGCTGGATTAAACCATCCTGCAGGGAGGAAAAAACACACAAACATTCTGAGTGTTCATTTCCCAACAGGAAGTGTCAGACACTGTGAACTGTGCTGTTCATCCAGATTTGCATGCCTGAGCCATCCCCAAAGGCCCACAGGCTGCAGAGACCAGTGCTATGCTCTTCAAAACATTTACACCATCACTCCTCAGAAACACAGATGGTCCTTAAGAATATTTGCCATTAAAGAAAAGGGTACTGAGTGCCTTCAGGGTATAGCAAGTGAGCTCCAAAACCTATTTAATCTACTTTTAGATATCACTCTCAAATCACTTAATCTCACACCTCAATCTTAGTCACAGCATTTTCCAATAAACCCACTGCATTGTGTTCAGCTTTTCCCCCAGTTAGCCTGAAAAGCTGATTCATTTCTCTGGATGCAAAAGGCCACATGGGTGAGGATACTCTGAAGTGCTGTGTTTCCTTTCAGGTAAAGACAGGAACAGTGGGATTTCTGACTTACAAGCTGCAGCATGCAGGCTGCTGCCAGCAGGGCAACCACACGGCTGGGGTTGATCAGCACATCATCTCTGTAGAGAGAGCCAAAAGCCACCTGCAGGGCTGCAAAGGGAACAGAATCAAACACAGACACAACCTGAGCACGGGGCAGCAAAGAGTCCTAAAACACAACCAAACCCCTTCACTGCACACCCTCTCTATGGTCTCAGTGCTGCCTCTTTATCTAGAGCAATGGACCAGACAGAAAACATGATGCACTAACCGATCCATTACTGAGCTCCCACAACTCAAACCAGCTCTTCAGCATCCCTGACAGCTGAAAAACTGCACAAAAAGAAGCTGAACCTCATGAGCCTTCTCTGAATATCATGAGGTCTAACTTAACCTCTCCCTTCAGGGTTTTGTTAAAAAAAAGGCTCCAACTTACCTTCTACATCAATATTTTGATCAGGAATCTCCAGCTCTATGACATTCATGCTGGATTCTTTCCAAGAGCCACTGAACATACTGGAAAAGTAGCCTGACTGTATGAAGGAAGAGAGAAAAATAATTCAGCTAAGAGATTTCATCCCACTTAAAACTGCCAAAAGCAACACATGGAACCAAACATGGTTAATATTCACCTTTATGCAAAACAAAAGATATTAAGGGAACTTTCACAAGATAAAGCATTCTGACAGACTAGAGGGGCTGACTGTAGCTGCTGTTTCTGACACTCAAAATGCCCACAGGAAAATTTGGGCTACATGTGTGTAACCAGAGTAAGGGAAGAGTTTAAAAAGGCCAGAAAAGCTACACAAGCTCTTTTCCCACAACCACATCACCAGTGGGGACAGAATTAGTCCAAGAATGAAGTCCTTAAGGTTAATGGCAAACAGTAAATCCTGCGGGCTGCAGGCATTACAGAATGCCAGTTTGGGGACTGGGAGTGAAAAAAAAAAAAAATGAAAGGCATGCAAGACATACAAATTATTGCACAAGGCTGTAGCCTCATACCAAGGACAGACACACGCACCATTTATGGCAATATACCTTTTCTTATTAAGTGAAAAGCAATAAAACTAGAATTTGAGGTTTCCATCCAAAGGAAGGGAAAGATAATGCTCTACTAGGGTTCCTGATTTTCCTTCCCAGCAGCAGATGTGCTCATTATGAGATGCTATCAATGAAGTTTACCTGAGAGATCAAAAAAATAAAGTCTATTTGTACAGCACCACATTCCCTGACCTCTTCCCTCAGCATTACAGCTCAGAACAGCAAATAACACAAGACCAATTTTGATTTCATTTGATCAAGTCAGTATTTCTGTACTCTTGGCATAACCCTAACTCTGAAACATACAACACATTCCTATCAAACCCAGGACTCATCTTTGAGTCCTCACAAGGCTGCCTCACCTTTGCCACAGAGACCAACTCCCCAGTTTCCTAAGGATTTATCACTTTCGTAGCAGCATCACGAAAAAGATATCCCCCATTTCTCAGAGCTGCTGTGAGCAGGCAGAGCAGCACCTGAGTGTCCTTCATGGAACTTGACACAGTGTGTGGAGAGAGCAGGGGAGCAGAAACAGCCAGGCTGAGCCTGTTCGGGGGCACAGAGGGCACAATGGCATCTAGAGTCATTTACATGGAGTTATTCCTAACCTCCAAAACTCCTTTACCTACAGCACCATAATTGCAATGCAGGAGTGTACCCTGATACAGAACCTGCCTGAGGAGAATGGTGAAAGTTCCTGTTCCCTCAAAGCTCCTGTCCCAAGAACACCACTCCTACAAGGCCTCTACAGACAAGATCACAGCTGCACCCACAGAAGGGATTCCACACCCAATTTCAGTCACAAGCCCACACTAAGCTCTCAGGAGCAGCTTCACTTCCTTGAGATACAGGAACCACAGAGCCACAGTGACAGGAAACAGCAGCAGCCTGAGGCCACAGCAGTGCTGTGCCCGCCCTGCACAACCCAGCCCTGCCTGTGCCCCCTCCCTGGGGTGCTGAGTGGCAGTGGGAGCTGTCCCTGCCAACTCTGCTCCTGCCACACACCCACAGCCCCTCAGTGCACTGCTCCTGCTATGCCTCACACAAAGGCCTCTCCTGCCTTCAGTTAAGGCTTGTTAAAAGGTTCTCACACTCGAAAAAAAAAGGCTTTTCCCTACAAGAAAGCAATAAAACACTTCCCTCACTGGGACCGTTGCTGAAGCTGCTCTAGAATTCAGGCACTGACACAGAAACAGCCACAAAAAATCCAAAATTCGCTCTTCCTGTCACTTGATGCACCCGAGCAACCGCAGCCATTTGCAGAGCACTTCCCACTGCCACCGTGTCACACCCCTGCTCTGGCTCCCACTGCAGCTGATACACAAATGCCTTTCTGTCCAGGTACAGCACCTGAGGGCTTCACACCAATCCCTACCATGGCCAGAACCCCTGAAAGACAAGGGCACAAACGAATTTGGTGTTTCAGGGCACAGTCACAGCTCCTCCCTGCTTCTGCCACAGCAGCAGTGACACAGAACAGACAGTGAAGCCAACAGCACCTCTGCACCCCCAAAACACAGACACGAAGGACTCCACCTGAACACAAGCCCAACAGAAAATGTTTGTGGAAACAGTATCGTTTTTGGACGTATGCACTAAGGTGTACTCCTTTTTAGAGTTCCTGAGAAAACATTCCTCCTGCAGCAGCAGGGAAGCTGCAAGGAATCCTTTTGTGAATCAGTAGCACCTACAGAGAACCACCAACAGCAACTTCCCTGCAGGTTCCTACACCCAAAGCCAGTGGGCAGTAAAACTGAACTGGGGCACCACAGGCTTTGCAAATCCCTTCTGGAAGTGCCCTTCCTTTGCCCTGCAAGAATATTCACATCACAGGAGTCTCTCAGCCACTAGTTCAGCAAACAAGAACATCTTCTCAGGACATCAAAGACAACTGTCAGGAATGTTTTCACAGAGGATGCACCACGATTTAATAATAAAATAA
Organism: Catharus ustulatus; assembly: GCF_009819885.2. Taxonomy (NCBI): domain Eukaryota; kingdom Metazoa; phylum Chordata; class Aves; order Passeriformes; family Turdidae; genus Catharus; species Catharus ustulatus. Next base: position 4,785,029 of record NC_046247.1, on the reverse strand, counting down.
ACAAACATTTTAAAAAAAATCAGCAGTAAGAGAGAGAAGCAAAGAAATTTTTCAAACATCAATATATAGCTCTGCTTCCCAACACTGATAACAGGAGTTGGTAAACTGTTTGCATCTACAAAAAGAGTGAAAGTCCTAAATAGGAAGTGGAGGAAAAAAAATGAAAGATCTCCAGCCATACTTCACAGTTCTCAGACATCCTTTTATTAGAAAGCAGCCACTTACCTGACACAAATAAATCTTGTGCAAGTTCCACTCCTCTCCCAGAGCACAAATTTTGATGTCACTGTTCTCCCCATTCAAGAACAGCGTCTGATAAATATATTTCGACGTGCTTTTCAATTTTTTCCTAGTAAAAACAAAACATTAAACCACAAACAGTGATAAATACTCCTTGAAATTCTCCCGTTAGAGCGACAACAGTTGGTCTCAAGACCTCGGGGGGTTCGTCCAGCCCAGCCCACCGCGTCTCCCCGTGCCAGCACCGCTGCCGGGGCCTTTCCCGAGCCACCTCTGACCCGGCCCCTCCGCCCGCCCCAGCTCGGCCCTGCATCCCCCCGGCCCCGGCCCCAGCCCTTCCCCAGCACCCCCGGCCCCCTCAGAGCCGGCGGTCCCGGCCCCCGCCCCTCAGCCGCCCTCAAACCTGCGGCCCCGGAGGTGCAGCAGCCGCTCCTCCCGCTCGGCCTCGCCGTCGCTGTCGCTATCGCCGGTTCCCTCGGCCCCGCCGCGCTTCCTCTTGCCGCCCTTGCCCGCGGCCGCCGCCTCGCCCCGCGGGAGCCCGGCCTTCCGCCGCAGCACGCGGCTGCCCAGCGAGCCCATGGCCGCTCGGCCGCCTCATGGGGCCGGAGCGGAGCGGGGCCGGAGCGGAGCGGGGCCGGAGCGGCAGCGGCGCCTCAGCCCGGCCGGGGCGGCCGCGGCCCCGCAGCTCCGCGCCTGCGCGGGCGGGCCCGGCAAGGCCCGGGAGACGTGGGCGGGCGAGCGCTGCGAGACACCCTCCTAACGATTTTGCTAAATGGTTTGAATTGACTTCTGGATTGTTTTTCTAGTAATAACTAATATATAGATGTAAATAATAAATAGTGCTTTGTTCTTAAATTACTCTTAGCCAGCGTTTAGCAAAGTTGTCATAGACTGCTGTTGTAGAAAGAGAGCTTGGGAGAATGACTGAAGCTGTAAGTTTTGACAAACAAACTCCAGTGTGCTGCAGTGAACAAAGTCTGGGAGAGAAACGTATTGTTGAGGCTGGACATCTGGACTGTAGAATTTATGGACGACAAGGACAATTTCCAGAAACCAGAAGATAAAGAAGAGCCAAAGATTGCATTTATAAGTTGGAAAGTTTGGAAAGTCCTTACTGGAGGAAAAGGATTCTAAAAGGACTAAGCACTAAACCCGAGCGCTAATTAGCACAAGAAGCAGCTCTGCAGCTCTGCAGCCGCTCCCCACCCCGCCACGGCCCTGCAGAGCACCGGAGCTCGGGACAGAACAAGTTCTTCCCTTGTGTCCCCTCCCAGAACACACCATCGGGACAGCAAGTACAGAAACAAATTCTTTATTCATTTTTCAATGCTCAGCAACCTGACCCAAAGCACTGAAACCCAACGTGCACTGAAACCCGTGCCCAAGCCCGAGCACCTCCACAGCTGCTGTGCTGTGCTGGGCACTTCCCTGTCCTGGGCAGAACCCTCAAAATAATGGATAAAGCTCTGTCTCTTCTGCCAGCAAAAGTCAGGAATAGGTCTCCAATGGCAGTCCAGAAAATGAGAAAGAAAATTATTTGAATGGAGCCATAGAGGCATCTCCTATTCCAGCCAGCAGCTGCCTGTTTTAGAGGAAAATGAGTAATGGAATTGGGGTGTAGCCACCTCAGTGTTTGAGCTTTGACAATGCAGCCTCAGTCTGGTCCTTCAGAACAGGATTATACACCAGCAGTAAAAAATAAATTGCTAAGACAAATCAGAATCCCATTTTCGGAGTGAGAACGGTGAACAGGCAGATGTGTAGGGTCTGGGGGAGAAATCTCTCCCAGAGGTTGATGCAGACATCCATGTGAGGGCCAGGCACAAACACGGGATCCCATACTGGTCCTGTGGCATGGGGAAGCTGTCAGCCAGTGTGGGGAGATGTGGGCAGGTGTCCCAGGCAGCTCTGGGGAATTAGCTCAGGTTGATTTAGGGAGGTGCCCCAGCACCAGGCTGGTGAGATGGGGTTTTGGGGACAGGTCATTCCTTAAAAGACAACATTCCAATGACATCACTTTATCCAGAGCAGGGTTTATAATGTAACTCTAATTATTTATACTTCCATGATCCAGCAGAAAGACCAAAACCACTGGGCTGCTCTGACCAGGGCAGAAAAAGGTTTTTCTCATGTCACCAAGTGACAACTTCCCCACTTACAGAGCTACAGGCAACATATACACACAGTATTGCCAGGCTGTTAATGCTCCACACTAACAGAGGCAAGTTAATATGTAAACGTGCTTGTATTTTAGGTATTTGGTTTCTTTTGTTTTAATTCTTCTGAAAAACCAAAGCAAAGCCATGGTCTGCAGTCTCCATGTACCAATGAGGTTGGCTTTTCTGTGTGCAGCCTCTCACACTGTGCATCCAGGTTTGCTTTAGCTGATGTGTTTTACTGGTGGACACAACAGCAAAGGGGCAGCTGGTCAGGAAACAACTTTTATACCTTTGGTTACAGCATTCTGTGCAAGATGGGCTTCACCAGCCCAGTTAGTAGGCAAATGGGTGTTCAAGGGTCAACCAGAATGGCCACTATCTAACCAGAGTATGAACTAACCTAAGCCAATAATCAGAGTAATTAATAAGGCATTTGGGAAAAAAAGAAGAAAAGAAATCTTTATCGTGATTGGGCTCGATGATCTTAAAGATCTTTTCCAACCTAAACAATTCTATGATCAGCTGTTTCCCATCACTCAGCAGGTTCTCCAGGCCTCCTTTAATCCTCTCCACCACACAGCCTAAGCAGAACTTTTCTGTAGTCCCCTGAGCAGTCTCCCTAGAGAGAGAAGAAAAAAAGGAACGCCATTAATTTTGCAGCTCCATGGAAAGCAGGATTCCTTTCAGCGTAAATGACTTGCTGTAGTGTTTGTATCCTCTTTGACAATTTAATAACCAAGAACATTCGGAAGGTTTTCAGTACATAAATGTAAAGTCTCCTTAATTCCACCTCCTCTAAAATACCCAAAAAGTTGTCGAGAGGGTCTCCTTGCAGCTGCTTAGCAAATGTAGGTGTTACCTTAATGAAGGAGTGGAGCGATTTGCCGTAGGTGGCCAGGAACTCCCTCCTGATGTAGAGCATGTCTATCTCCGAGCGGGACACCATCACCCGGATCAGCGTGCTGTCATCGGTGCCCAGGCCCTGAGGGAACACAACAACAGCTCCAGCTGCACAGCACAGAGCTGACAGGCACAGGGGTTTGGCCTTCTGGGGAATCCATTCCCAGTTAGACCATTCTTGCATTAGTGCAGAGATCCATTACCAGCTCTGAGCTTCCTGAAGGAAAAGAGGTCCACAGAAAACCTCAGAATTCTTTTTTCCTCCAATTAACAGTTTCTTTTTCTCTAATTGCTGTCATGTTATTGATTTAAGCATGGAGATACAGAGGGGGAAATAGCAAAATCTCTTTACCTTCATGGATTTGTACAATCTTTCAGCAAAATAAGCAGGTTTATTCCTCATGCACTTTACTGTAAGAGAGATAAGAACAAGAGAATTTAAACCAATAAACACTGAAGGTCTTCCAAACCCTTCCAGCACTTTCTCAGTGCAGATGTTTAGTCTGTAAAAATGCAACTCAATAAGAACAGTGCAGACATCCAGTCAGTGACCTGCTGTCAATTGATGTCTCCATGTCCAGTGCACAGCAATAAAATATTTTTAGGGCTTTAAAACTTCCAGCAAATGTCATCTGCCAAAGCATCCCTTGGCAGAGAAATATAAAGCACAGAGTCTTCTTACAAGGTCTTTGCATCTGCAAAGATTAAAAACTGTTGCTTGTAAAACAGTGAAAAAGAATCTGCCCTGTGCAGTCAGGGCAAGAGACAGTATCTGTAATTATTTAATTAGTTTGTAGATAAAGTTTAAAAGCAGGGAACTCACCCACAGCTAACAAAGCATCCTCAAGGTCTCCTGACATCTCGGATTTAATGCTCTCTGTGATGTCCTTATTAGCAATCACTCTGTACACATCAAAAACTAGGAGGAAGAGTCAGATAAAAGAGCCAAGTGAGCTGCTTCAGTGTGTGGATCACTTTGCAAGATCAAGCTCCTCATACCCTGTACAAACACTGCACCATTACCATGACATTGTAAGCTAAATCAGGGCTGCCCCTCAGAAATAATTCATTTCAATTATCAGCTGTCTTGCTAATTAGCCCACCACTGCTCCTAGGATTTTCCAGAACTGCTATTTAATGCAGACAGTTTCCAAGCTTAGATCTGTCCCATGGGAGTCATAATCATTATCTCCAATTCACAAGCTAGAGAAAGTTGTATGGGTGTTTTTCTCAACTCCCATTTTGTCTCAGGAGGGAATAAAATGGTCTAAAAGAATTGAATCAACTGGCCCTGAGAATATCTGTAGTCTCAGGAAGGGATCACAGTCAGTTGATGAACAAGTACAAAGCTCCTACAAAAGTGCTGTCCTCAAACAAGAGAAAAAGCCCAGGACAGCAGAGAGGTCCTACCTCTGAGCAGGTGGCACCTGTTCCGTGTGCAGAGGATGGACATGAACTGCACCTCGTCTGTTCCCCATTTCTTCTCCCCAGCTTCGTACAGGCACTTGAAGACATGAACAAAGTGAGGATAATTGAGAACACCAGGTGTATATAATGAGATTTTTACTTCATAGAACCATTTGGGTTGGAAAAGCCCTCTAAGGTCATTGAGTTCAACCCTTCCCCTGCACTGCCAAGGCCACCACTAGCTCATGTCCCCAAGTGCCACATTCACGTGGCTATTGAACCTCTCAGGGATGGGGACTCTACTCCTGCCCTGGACAGCCTGTGCCAGAGCTGAACAACTCTTTAAGGAGAAATGTATTTCCTACTGTCCAATTTAGTCTCTACCTGGGGCACTGCTGACTACTACAGCTTCAGGCTTATTCATCTACCTCGAGCAAAAGAGGTCTAGAAACAGCAGGGATTCACCACTCATCACACATACAAACCCAGACAGTTCTTCAAGGAAGCAAATTGCTACACACCTGAGCATCTTGTTGAGCAAGGGCCTCATCCACAAATGTTCCCTCATCTCTGTTACCCTGCAGAAATACAAGGATGAAAAATGCATTTCAACAGAGCAACTAATGGAAGTCCTACATATTCCCCATTCAAAACCAGTTACTGGAGATGTATAATGGGATTCTTAATATTGAGTAATGGGTTACAAATACAGCAAAACATGATTCAGATGTGATTTGTTCTTTCTTTTGAAACAAGTAGCCATCCACTTTAATTTAAAAACAGCATATGGCATTAAGGCATGGGAGAGTGAGGCTGCTCTCCCTGCACAAACTGGTGTGAAATGCTGGCAAGGTGAAATGCATGAGAAGTGCACAGAGCAGCCAGCCTGAAGCATCTTGTCACTGTGTGAGAGATGTCCAGAAGCACATTCAGCCCCCTGATTTCCCCAGTTCTGGACTCACCGTGGCAAGGGAGACGAGGACTCTGCGGAACATGGAGGATGTGTCAGAGACAATGTCGTCCTCGAGAGTGGAGCCGTACTCTGCCACAGCACACACACAGCACATCTGTTACTAACAGCTCACAGAATCACAGCGTTTGCTGAGTGGGAAGGGACCCACAAGCATCACCAAGTGCAGCTCCTGGGCCTGCATAGAACCATCCCCAAGAGTTCCACCACGTGCCCAAGAATGTTGTCGAAACACTCGAGCTCCATCAGGATTGGTGCTGTGACCACTTTAGGCAGCTTGTTCCAGTGCCCAGCCAGCAACTCACTGGGTAAAGAACCTTTTTCTAACATGCATCCTAAACTGTCCCCAGGATTTGAGTTGTCTCAGCAGTGCAGCATAGGGGGACAGGCATATCCTGCTCGCCACACTGTGACTGGGACAAACCAGGATCTCCTCACCCCTCTTGGCTTTCATCACAGCAATCCAGCCATCATATTGCATGGTACAGGGCAAAATTAAAAAGCACAGCCAGTACTGGCAAGACATCCACCATGGATAGACCTCCGGCTGACAAACATAACCACCCCACCCCATTACATTTACACTCCATTTCTGGGTGTAATTCTAGTCCTTGATGCTGGCAGACCCTTCTCTGTCCTCTCCACACACCCCTGCACACACACACAAAGGGCTTCTAAGCCAGTATGAAATTGCATGAAGTGCTACACACGGAGTTTGTAGTTCTCATTGATGCGCCGAATCTCTTCGTTGGTGCGAGAAGCCAGGATTTCAATCAGGCAGCCTTCATCTGTCCCTGCTCCCTAGGGAACCACAGAGACAAGAGTCAAGATTGTGACAACCATTTTGATTTTTGTTTATTAGATATAGCTTAATAAGGAATTAATAATTAATATACAATTATGCCATTGCATACTGAACTGACCATAAGTCATGCAACATAAAAAAGGATTTCCAAACCTTCAGAGCCCTCCTCAGTTCATGTACGTCATACATGGCGGTAGGAGTCATCAAAGCAATGATCACCCTTTCAAAATTCCCACTCAGCTCAGACTTCAAGTCATCAATCAAATCCTAGAAGACAGAAAGAGAAGAAAGGAGAAAATGACATGGCCTTTGAGAAGAGGAAGAACTTATTCACCACTTTTCTTCATGCTCCAGCATTCCTTGGATGAACAGTTACTCTGAAGTGAACAAGACCAAAAAAACTCAGCCAAGGAAAGCTTGTGTTCAGTGCCAATCATACTCTTGTGGAGACTTGGATGTTCTTCACATTTCACCTGAGTGGTACAACCCAGATAAGTCCACGTCTCCCAGTCAGAGCCACAGGCACTGATTTCTGAAGAGCACCTACCCTGCCAATAGTGCTTTTATAGGTGATCAGAACTTGCTGACGCTGGGAAACATTCAGTTTGGTCAAGGACTCAATGATGGCATCTTCATCCGTGCCTGGAAGGAGCCAAGGAAAACCAGTCAAGCTACTTGTACTAGAACCAGAGGCCTGCCCTGGCCTTGCTCAGGGTGTGCTTTTGGCCACACAGCCTTACACACATCCGTGCACAACCTGGGTTTCATCTGTGCACGAGTGCCTCAGCCCAGCACCACCACAGCACAGGACAGAGAAAACAAGAGCCTGACTAATGATGCTTTTATGGCCAAGACTTGGATTTCCAGTGGGGTTCAAATCGCCCAATTCCCTCCAGTGCCCTGGAGTGAGGTGATGCAAATGGCTGAACTTCTCCTCCACAAAACCACCAGTAAACCCTTCCCAACTGCCAGAGCTAAAAAAAAAGAAGTTTAACAGTGGAGGGAGATAACTTACCAAATCCCTTCATGGCCTTCCTTAGTGCCTGTGCTTCTTGCTCAGCACTGAAAGTTGAGACACCTTTAACTGTTGCCTAAATCGATAGGACAGGAGTTATGAAAAGTAGTCACAAAGTGAGACATTCACAGAGTAGAGTTGAATTTAACAAAAAAAAATACAGTTCAAAAGATGCTAACATCTTTTTTGGAAAGTGACAGCAAATAAAGTCCATCCTCCAAACATGAGTGATTTGATACCAGTTTCCATCCTGTCCTAAAAGGAAATTGTTTGTTCCAGAGGCACTTCCCAGCCACATAAGAAATGAGCCACAGGGACTCAACTGAAAGCAGAAAATATCTTAATGAGCCATCCATGGAGTATCTGCTTTCCAGTTAAAGGGCACACCGCCTGATATCTCTGTTCAGTCCAGCTTCTTCCCAGCAGTTTTCCATCTAAATCATAGAAGCAGCTGTTCCCATCAAAGCCCCATTCCTGACCTCTCTAAGAGCAGTCAAGGACCATCATTCTTTTGAACAACACACCAGGAAGTACAGTGTTTTATCCAAAATGGTGATTCACAAACAGGTTTCTCCTGCCTCTGATCTAGTGCAATTTCTGGAGAAATATACTTTTCTTGAAAAGCTCTTCATGTTCCCGAAAAAATCATCAGCAAAATACCACTTAACATTCAATGGACAGGAAAATGTTCCCCTGTCCCTGGAAGTGTTCCAGGCCTGGCTGGACGGGGCTTGGAGCAGCCTGGTCTAGTGAAATGCATCCCTGCCCTTGGCTGGAGGTGTAACTGGATGATGTTTAAGGTTCCTTTCAACCCAAACTGTGGATGGTACAATTCCTCCAAAGCCATCTTCCCCTGGCCCCTGGAACTTGCTATAATAGATAAGGTATCCTAGATACCAAGGTTGAGCCAAATTCCTTAAGAATTTGGTCACTCTCTAACACTTTGGAAGATAATTGGTTAGAAATTAGTCTGTGTAATTGGTCAGGTCACCTTTAGAACTTCTCACTTAGATTGGATGCTGTTCTTTGTATAAACTTTTATTGGTTGTAGTTTGAATCCTCCCTGAACCTATAAATATAAGTGTCTGCCCTTTGTTCTGAGAGAATCCCTGCTTGACCACCCTTGGCATGAAATAAAGACTCTTGTGGAACTCGTCAAGTAAAGTCTCCGGTCTTTCTCTGCTGGCTAAATGTAAGCTTTTCTGAGAGATAGCTACATGTTAGCACTCTCTGGTCCTGGCAAATACCATCAAGGACCAAAAGAGAAAAGCCACACCAAACCATTCCAAGATTCTGTAATAACAACCATAGAAATGGCTGCCTTTCAGGCTCAACCTCAAAAGAATAATATGTCTAGGAAGTTTATCTGGAGAAATTAATGTTCATTGAATTAATATCTGATCTGGTTTTCCATTAACTCCCCAAATGCAAAAGCCTGTATGTGTGGGTCATTCTCCCCTACAATAAGGAAGCAGAAAGAGGCGATAAATTCACTCTCTTGAAGGGACAGACAGTGACAGTGTTCTTCCTGCTGTGCTCTTATCTGAGCTCCACTCCCCACTTTTATCAGGTCATAGCAAAGCTTGGCACAGCCTGGCACAGCAAACACACTCACTCACCATCGTGCTCGGATCTGGTCAATCTGTTATTGTCTGCGTCCAGGGCACTCAGACAGCTGTAATGAAAAAAAAAAACAGGGAGTGTTAGTTTTCTAGCAAATAATTAATAGAATGCACCTTCCATTGAAGGTTAATGAGGCTGATTAAGTAACCATCTAATTCTTTGAGGACTTAGAGCAAGATTGAGCAGCCCAAGTGAACGCCCAGAGCAGCTTCCTGGAATGTTCAGCCCCGCTTTGCATTAAGCAAAGGCTGGATCATAGCAGCACAGGGCAAGGGCCAGGCTGGAAGGGATGTGGTGAACAGCAGATAATTAGTAGTGGTAATTTAATGATTCTTCTCTATTGCCTGTATGACAGCCTGGCTGAGGCTACAAGGAGAAGCAAACAGTGTTGCCCTGGGAGCAAAGAAAATAGACTTGATTCCCATGTCCTCCAAAATCTTGCAAGCTTTGAGCTTGGCAGGTAAGAGCCTGAGGGTGAGCAGGGTGAGGATGAAGCAGGGTGAGGACGAAGCAGGGTGAGGATAAACCAGGGTGAGGATGAAGTAGGGTGAGATAGCCCACACAGCCCTAACCCTTTATGGATCCTGCCTGGGAGGCAGAGACATCATGGTGAAGGTGAGCGCACAAAGGATAACCTCACTTGAGCACTGGGCAGGAGAATTGCTTTCCCTCTTAATATTTTAATAGAACATTTTATATTCAACATCTCCTCAGTTTGGTGCACTCTGTCCTTCCTTGTAAGGCTGTAGTTTTAACTGACAAAACCCTTGAAAAACCCCAAAGCTTACTTGCCATCGTCCCAGGGTTATTACTTCTGTTCATAATTTTGTTTGCAATCATACAGCCTTTGCATGAACACACCCAAATTTTCCTGTGTCCCTGATCACTTGACAGGATGCCATGTACCAGGACAAAGTTCACTTCCCCACAACCTACGTTCATCCCAGCATCACAGGAGAGAAGTTAGGAAAGTCAGACTCAAAGAGTTACCTATATACAGTAGGGTTGAATTAAATAAAAAATAAATTCAAAAGATGCAAACACAGTGACATCAAGTCAAGTCCATCCACCAAATGTGTGGTTTTATTTCAGGGCTGAGTGAGTTCTCTTATTAAAGCCCTGAAGCAGAAGCAGAGGTGCCAGCAGTGAATGACATCTCTCCTAATTCTCCTCGTGGTGCTTAACAGCTGCTATCCATGAGCCCAGACAGTTGTGCAAGAACAGGAGTGTGCTTGCTCCTGCTCCACATGACTCCTACAGACCTGGAATGCGCAGAGCAAACTGTTCAGGCCAGTTAACTCTGTGGGGCACTTGCCATGGATGTGTTATGTGCAGGCACTCCTGGGTCACCTCTACCTTGCTACACCCTGTGCAATCAGGTAACACACAGCAATTATGAGTGTGGAGTTTGCTTTCTTTCATCTGATCAGGAATTCCAGCAATCACAGTATGACCTAGACCTCAGAAAAGTCATCTTTGCTCTTCTCCAGTTTTTAACAGAAGCAAAAAGCCGATTTTATTTGCTTTAGTCAGACACTAAATGAAGGCTCCAAATTTCACTGCTGTTTTTATGATGCAGCTGGTTTGCACACAGAAGCAGGAATATCAAACAGGCTGGTTTAGCAAGTCAATTAGAGGGCAGAATAAAGGTCAGTAGTAAGGGAAAGGGAGGCAGAGAAATTCTGAGTTCAAATGAGCTGGCAGAAGGAAATCACACAATAAGGAGAAGCTGCACGTACTGCACTCAGGGCAAACGCTCTCGCAATATCCATTAACAGCAGAAATACCACACTGAATATTGACTGCACGACTCTGATTTCTTCATCTTGGGAACACCACTAGGAATTGGAAGAACAGAGCATTGAAAAGGCACCAGTGCAAACCCTCTGCTCAATCTGCAAGTGCTGGTTTGTTCCTGGTGATTTCTGTGTGAGAAGGAGCCACTGAGGTTACAGATGGGAGAGCTCAGCAGTCCAGCCAGGCTGTCCAGCAGTGGCCCCTGTAACCCTTTCACAGCTGCAGGGGTCTGCAGGAACTGCTCATGCTGGGGCTTTAGATGAATGAAACTCTCCTAAGCCACCCCTTGGCAAGCAGAGAGAGAAGGGAATTGCTCAGCAGATTTGCCAGTGCTCAACAGCTTAAAACAATTCCTGGCCTGCAGCATAATCAGGGAAAAACAGCTTCAGGACAGGAACAACACTTCACTCTGTGTTTTGAAGAATTAAATTGTGTATGCAAGAGCCAGCCAGTGCTATGGCCCTGATGTTACTTGCTTTACCCCAGAAAAAAGGCTTTGTACAATAAGCCTGACAGAACAAGCTCAGAACACTATGCCCAGGTGACGGAATGCAAGTGTAGGAGGCATCCCTCCCTTTACTCCATTTTTTTTCCATGGATGATCTTTTTCTGCAGGATAATCAATCTCTTTTAAGTCCATATCAACATCCTCTAAAAGCTGAATCCAGAATAAACCTAATTTACCAGGAAGGTGCTGAGACTATCACGTGTGCTGGCCAGTTCAAGTTTAGGCTTGTGCACAATCAGGTTTTCGTGACTGCTCAGACACACACACACGGGAACCACCAAGGAAAGTTTCCAACAGCTTAAGGGGATATAAACACAGGGCATTTCCCGCCACCCCCACTTTGAGCTCTCAGCGTTGCCCGTCCTACACCTCGGATCTGGATGGAAACACAGCGCTCTGTGACCCTTTTCCTCACGAGGCAAACTGGACTTGTCCGACGAGTTCCTTCGTTCGGTGCACGTTTACCCAATCACAACCCACACCCAGCGCTGGATCAGCTTTTCCATGGCTCCGGCACCGCCAGCTGCTCCCAGTGTGCGGGATGCAGCCCTGGCTGTGCTCCCGGGGTGCCCGGGCTGGGGCTGGGACTCGCCGCAGGGTCACTCACTCCGAGCTCAAGAATGGATCTGCCACGAGCCCCGAGCCAGCTGAAGTATCCCAGCGCCTCCCACACAATGACCTTTATGTGGCCACTGCCCTCAGAAGGAATGAAAATATGATTCTTATAGCCTTCTACGCCTCGTTTAGCCTGCGCGCCCACCCCGAGCAGTGTCACCCCCCTGCCACGCCCTCGGTGCTCCAGTGGCCAGTGAGGAAGACGTGCCAGCCTGGGCACGGCACAAATAGGAACCAAACCCCGGGAAAGGTCAGCCCTTCCTCCACCCCACAACTGTTCCCCGTCCTTGTTCAGCCCAGGCCGGAGCCCCTGGCTGCCCCAGTGCCGTGGCATCGCTGGCACCGTCCAGCCCGGGGCTGCCACTCCCGCAGTGCTGTCGGTGTGCGCTGGAAAGCGGGGATGGCGCTTGGCACCTTCCCAGGCACCTGCAGCCATGCAGCCCCGTCCCCAAGCCGAGGGGATGCCCCGATCGCTTGGCACTCACCTGCTGTCCCGCGCAGATACAGGGTCCCTGGCACAGATAGCGAGCGGCTGTCCTGGGTGGCCAAGTCCCCTCCCTGGAGACACGCGGCAGTGACGTGACGGAGCTCCAGCCCTGCCCTGCCCATCCCTGAACAGTTGGTTGTGATCCAGAGCAGGGAGGGAGAAGTTTCCCAGCAAGCCTCCTTCACATGGCGTGTTTGGGATTACACGGAGGGCTGGCAGGTTGGGACCGGCTTCCACGCTCCCCGGCATTCCCTGTAAAAGTCCCTGCGAACAGAGGGGCTCTGTCTGCAGGCTCTGGTCTCTCACTCCTGTCTGCAGCAGGGCGCACCCGAGGGGGGGAGCTCGGGGGACGACGGCGTGGAGCACGCAGGCAGCAACAACCCCGAGCCAGAAGTCCTGATTTCTTATCTGTGTCGTGCCCCCTCTGCTCCCACAGCACCTCTCTGGGTCTCCAGCATCCTCACCCCCTGTCTAAGAACTCTGCACTGCAAGCAGCCATGATTTCAGTAAGGATGATTCTTTGCATAACGATTATTCCTTTTGCCCCAATAAATGGCAGTGTCCTCAACCCAAAACCCTTCAGGCAACGGGACTTCAGTTTTACGCCCATGTGACCCTGCCAGGATCAGCCATGGGCATGATCACAAGGCTGTGACAGAGGGAAGTCAGCCTTGCAATAGATGTATCTTGCATTCAATTGTTTATCCTCAGGACCTTTGGTCTCCTCTGGTGCCAAAAGTGCTGTTATTATGACGGGTAAACCAACCCTCTCAGTTTTTTCCAGCTCATGCAATAGCTCTGTCTCATCCCTGTGTTCTTTGCACATGCTCATTTGCTGGAAGGGGACCTAAATTTAGCAGCCTGGATGCAGGCAGGCTGTGCCTCAGTGAGCATGTCTGTGTGGGTTATTTATTACAGCTCCTGCTGCAGCTCAGCCTCCCAAAACAGCTCCACAGAGCCCAGCACCTCCTGCTGATGCAAGGGGACACAGACCAGGAGAACAGAAAACCCAGGTGCAAACCTCAAACCTTCTCCTTTTGCACTGCCTCTTTCTTTGCAACATCTGGCACTTGACCCTGACCAGGATTCAGTGTGAACCAGCACATATTATAAACTGTTGCTAAGGAGAAACTCTTCTATTTCCTACATCTGTGAAAGTTTCCATTCTCATTCCTTCCTCTCACATCAGCAGTCCCTGCTCTGGGCCCATTTTAATCCACCAGCAGAGCTGTGTATTTTCATCCTTCTGTTTGCTTTCCAGTCTCTTCAGCCCCCAGGACTGGAAGGTTCTGTCACTGCAGTCACTGTCATATGCAGTAGTAATTATTTAATACCACGAGTTATTAATTTTCTTTACAAATTAGTTAAATATTGCACCAATCCTGTCATTCATTATTTTCATAATTTAACCTCTTCTTTCCCCCTAGGAGAGGCACCAAGTAGGAGGAATATTTGAAGATATAAAGTATTTGTGTGGATGTTTTTGACCATCTGAGTTAGTCATGTAAGTGTAGTCCATTCAGCAGCCAGATCCTGATGCATCACACAGCCAAGTTCCCTGTAATTTTTGCTGGTTATGGGTGGTGGCTCCAGAGCCATCTGATTCAGTCATGATTATTTGGACCAGAAAGCAAAAAAACCAGCACAAAAGCTTCTGAGCATGCTGAGAGTTGGCTGGGCTTCTCTGGAAGGTGGATAGGATGATGGGGGTTTAGGGAACCTGTTGTACCTTGCTACAGGAGCTGCTCTGTTCAGGAAGGCAAAGGGTTGTTGCTGTATTTTCCAAGACAAGGTTCAGATGACAAGGCTTTGTCTCTCCAGGATCCCTTTGTGCAGGGTCTGCTCAGCTTTCAGCCTTCATCTCTGAAAGGATGGAAAGGCTATGGTTATCCTTCAGTACCTCCAGCTGAAGGATATCACTGGCTGGCATAGCTTTGCTGTCCCTGCATCAAAAGAGGGACAGTAAGGGGCAAGCCCACAGTCCCTCTCAGTGCAGTGACAGGGCACGTTGCTCTTCTGTTTGCAGATACTTCATTTGTCCTGTCAATTATTTCAACCACCCTTGTTATAAAGTTCTCAAGCCCCCCATACATTACTCAGTTTCACACCTGCTTTCTATCCCCATTCCATCCTGCTGTTGTCTCGTCTGCAGAAGCCTTAATAAAAATTAAAGGTCACAGAAAAACAGGGAGGGCAGTGTGCATTAAGTAAATAACTTGGGCTCATGCAGCAGCCCATTAGGAAGCAGGTATTTTTTCAAAGTCCCACAATGAGAATAGAGCTGAATTGCTAGAAAATGGCAGCATTTGTTTTTGCTTGAAGGACCTGACCTTTTAAATTTGCACCTCAGAGCAAAGGAGCCTTGTGCTAGGAGGAGAGACTTTCAGTGTGTTCTTTCATTAGCAGGTACCTGCCTTTAGCTCTAGAGGGACAGCCACACCTCATTCACTGAGCTCCAAATTGTGACACTAATGAAGTCATTCACCAAGTGAGGGTCAGAATTTGGGCCTTTGGGGATTAAGCTGGTGTTTTTGGGAGGTTCACAAGGGAAGTGCTCATTTTCATACCTGGGCACTGGCAGTTTGCAAGCAGCAGCCCCTGAAAATGGGGTTATTTAAGGGTTGCACAAGTGCTGTGGGAGTGTGTTGGATGCTGTAGCTCAGTCAGCGTTGTCTCCATAGCAGCAGTACCCCGAAGGTAAGTTGGAGGCTGAAAATCAGCCCTTGCTTTTCTAAAGCATTGAGTTCTGTGTGCTTGTAAGAGGGTAAGGAATTCTCTCATTCTGTGTATTAGTATCACAACAGTCCCAAAGTGAACTGCAGTTGTTAGGGCTCGCTGCTGACATCCAGGGCCACTTTTGACCCTTAGAGCAAAGGTGTGTCCTTACCTGCTGTTCATCACCGGGTAAGATGAAACAGCCACTCCCACAGGTCAGAGGTGTTTTGGGAAAGATCTTGGGAAGAGGCAGCCTGGAGCCGTTGATCTTTGACTGGAGTAGAGCCCTTTTAACACAGAGAGGAAGGAAGATGAAACACTCCCAGACCTAGGTAAGCAGTGTTTATTTGAGGTGGGAAAATGGAACTATTCCAATTCACATAAGAAATTGGAGTGTTCTTAACTCTCCACAACCATTAGAAGCATTGCTTGTGCACTCAGTATTATCAGGGGAATGCGCAGCACTCTCCCTTTTAGCAATCAAGGCACGATTTAGAACCCTGAGCACAGCATACCAGCACTGCTATGCAAGTCAAAGGCTCTCTGGGTAGATTACATAAACATTAATGTTACACAAGGCCAAGAAGGAACTGGGGAGCAGAACTGATTTGAAAAAATTCCTGTGACCCAAGATGCCTTTAAAACAAGAGACCACTTGGACACAGGAGGCTGAATGCCTCAGACAATAAGCTGTAAGGGGAGATAGCAATGAGCTCTGCAAGGACTAGACAGCCAGGAATCAAATTCACTGTTTCAAGTGTGCTTCAATCACCAGGTTCTCAAGGTGGGGATGCTCGTGTGTTTTGCAGGCAGGCACACAGGGGGGGATCCCGGATGCTCTCAGTTCCTCACGCTGACAGCTCTAACAGCATCTTGGCTGTGGAGGGCTCTCCACACTGCTGTCCCCCAGCATATGCTGTGCTGACACTGCCTCAGAGATTCCCACCCACTCTGCCTTTCTCCCACAGAGAAACTGAAGGCTGCACTTGGCCACGGGCCCAGTCTGCTGTTTTCTTTTATTCACTAAAGGTATAAACAGCAGGGAATGCAAACATTCCAGGGCCATCAGTGGTCTGAATCCATCCAAAGGGAAACAGGAGTCAGCAAATACCTCCAGAGTGGGAGGGGGCTTAATGACTGTTTAATTAGAATACATATTGTTCTGAAATAAGTATCTTTCACTTTTTTTTTCTTAATTAATATCTGCCTCCATATAGTTTAATTTTACTTAGCTGCTGTGTAATTTGGCCTTAACCCAGCTCTAGGGGATGGAAACAGAGCTATGACTGCCCAGCTCAGGATGACTTTTCCTGATCCTGCATTTAAACAGAAGTGAGCAAAGGGGGTGGGCAGACCCGGGTGAGGTGGCTTGGGGCACGAGGAGCCTCAACAGGATCCTGACACTTGAAACACAGCTGATAAATCCCTTCTCAGGGAGAACCCAACCCACAAATTTCCCTTAGTGTAACAGCAGCTGTTGTAAAGGATGGTGTGGAGCTGTGGTGCAAAGTCATGCTCCTGGAGAAACATGGCTCTTCCCCAGCCAGTGCTCCATCCTCTGGCTGTACACAGGATCAATCCAGGCCACTGCATCCTACGTGCATGGGCCTGAAAGCTCAAACAGCTCTATTATTTCTGGGTGTGCCTACCAGAGTGCCACTGCTGTGGATGGAAGGTTGGCTTCCAGCCACAGGAAGCAGAACCATTGCTGGAGCCAGTGAAGATGTCCTGCAAGGGCAAACAGGACCCCCAAGGAGGTGGAAACTTCCAGTTTTAAAACTCATAAAATACAGATCTGAGTTCTGGAGTCTTTTTGTTCCTCTGCACAACTCTGAACCCAGTAAAGCCCAGCTCCATGATAACGTGCTTGAGAATTGACCTTTTCTTGGGGGTGATGAAGATCAGTGATGGTTTTTCTGGTCATACTAATAGTTTGGGGGTCACTATTATGTACTTGGAAAGAAATCCTTGAAATCCAGAAAATCACAGGCAGAGAGATAGATAGAACAGCAGCTCTATTCTTTAGCTGGTAAGAAGTTTAAGAGAATTTTTTTTGCAGTAAATGTATGTTTAAAGAGACACAGAATTGTGGAATGCATTGGGTTGGGAGGGACCTTAAAGCTCATCTTGTTCCCCCCTCCATGGTCAGAGACACCTTCCACTGTCCCAGGCTGCTCCAGCCTGGCCTTGGATGCTTCCAGGGACCCAGGGACAGCCACAGCTTCCCTGGGCACCCTATGCCAGGGCCTCATCCCCCTAACAGGGGAGAATTCCTTTATTATATCTAATCTGAATATTTCCTCCCTTACTTTGAAACAGCCCTACCACTGTCTGCCTGTGTAAACAGTGGCTCTCCCAACATCCTTATCAAGATAAACGTAACTGTGTGATTAAGACTTAATTGTCATGCGGTGAATCCAGGAAAATGTGACCATGGCTTTGTTTCCCCTGACCACTTAAGTGACAGCAAGCACAGCAAGTTGTGCCAGCTCTGTTCTCTGTCGTTGCTGCTCCTCGAGCTCTCCAGAAGGGGCCAGTGTGCCCTTGCCTTTCGGGGCCCGCAGGAAATCTGTCGAGGCCTGTGTTTTTATTTAGAAAATGCTGAGCTGTCTGGAAAGTTTGATGGAGAAGGATGCAGCTGTATTAATGTGCTTCTTCTTAGGGATTTGAATATATTTTCTGAGCAGTGCAGGAAGACTAGGGATCAGGGAGACAATGTGCAGGGGAGCAGCTCTGCTGACTGCACTCGGATACTTTAAACCTTGCGTCATGGGATTTTAACAGCTTAAAATTGGGTGTTTAGGATCAGTCAGACTGAGATTCCTCTCTGCAGCAGACGAGCTTGGGAGCACTCTGGAGTCACTCTGACATGGGAGAAGCATCAGGCCACGTCTGTGCTGCAGCCACTGATCAGCTTTTTCCCTTGGAGCTTTCAAGCTCAGCTCACACTGATCCCTGTGAAGGTCACTGGGATTGCAGCAGCACAGCCAAGCCTTGCACCTTCTGAAATAAAGAATATCCTCAGCATCTGCAGCTGGGGATGGCTCCTGCTGAGCTTTTGCTCCCCAAAATGGTCATGGGTGGGATTTGTGTGCCTGTGGGCTGAACATCAGAGCCCCCAGCCCTGCGTGGGTCTGACACTCCCTGCATTGCACTGCCCTCTCAGAGGCAGGGAGGAGGCTCAGCAGTGCATCTGCAGCTCTCTGCATGCAGTGGCTTTTATCTTCTTCAGTTGAAAATGAGTCATTTCCCTGTACTGTACAGAGATGCCCAATTTCCTTGGAAATTGTTCAGTTCTACAGAGTCCCCAGATATCCCCAGTGATAGGACCAAATTTTTGCACTGGTGTTTTATCCATCTTGAGAGATGCCTGGGGATTTTCACCAGTTAGAGAAATTTAAAAAATAATTTGAAATAATATATAGAAGCAACTGAGACTTTACTCACTTTATATTTATTCCAAAGGGCATGTGAACTTTCTGTATTGACCTCTGGCAGTTAATTCATCACACAGCCCTAAAGCACAGCCAAGCATGTTTCATGCAGATTAAAGCCTGCAAATGAAAAAGGACTGTTTTCACACGTGTTGGCTGAAATGATTGCAGCTCCAGCTGTGCAGACTTGGGGTGTACTTGGAAATGAGGTGCAGTCAGGAGCCACCCTACAAATTATGGGTGACTGAAAGTGGTCAGAGGAGGACTTTGGGGTCTGCAGGGTGGGACTGTTGGCCTATAGCTTTCAGACCTGCTGAGGACAAGGATGGTCGAAGAGCTGTAGCATTATCCACTGTGAGGAGGCACAGTGGCTCAGCAGAAAAACGACTGTAGTGACATATTGTCAGATCTGTGTATCTGTGCTAAATGTTACCACCAGCAATTTCACCTGCCTGTTCTGAGAGCTGCATGCATCTTAAAAGTCTTCAAACACTGTGAGGAAAAACCCAATTAGACCCATTTACAACATGCTGATCCAATCTCACTGGCATTGCTGGAAGCCTGTGATCAAAGTGAGGCTGGATGAAGAAAAAGGCTGTGTGAAGGGTAAACATTTCTGTCATCCCAAAGAAACCAGGCCTGGCCTATCCACTGGGGACAGGGGTTGGCAGCAGGATGGCTGTAGTTATTACCATAATACAGGAAATAATAGTCACCGGGAAAATGGGACCATGCTTTGGTTTCCTCTTCCATCCCAGTCAGAGGGGAGGAAGGATAATGGTGTTGTCATGGAGGTATTCATTTGGCAGCCACGTGCTGCTTGGGTTCTGTATTCTGGGGCTTCATTCTGGAAAATAAATTTTTTGTCATTTTTACATTTCCCTCTGCTGTTTGAAATCCCAGCTCTGGCCTTCAATAGCTCATGAGGAGAGGAGTTGGCTGCTCTGGATGCCATAGGCTGGGAAAAATCTCCTGATTTCTGAGGAGAAAATTCTGAAAAGAACCCAAAGTGCATTTAAAGTAAGATTCCCAAGATCAGAGCTAAACTAAACCTTTCCAATGCCTGACCCAATGGCTTTGGGCTCTGGAGGAGCTGCAGTGCCCCTCATGACCGTCTTGCCAGTACTAGGGCAGTAAGGACGAGGAAGTTGTAATTTAGCAGCAAATCCAAGGCACAGGATTTACAAAACCAGCTAGCAGTTGTATAACACTCAAGACATTTTGGGGGCTTGGAATATCTCTGCTTTTTGGAATTTTTCTTGGGCTCGCAAAGCAGCCGCTAGCAGAGCCTGTGTGAAGATAAACCTTGTGTTTCAGGTTAATCCCAAGATGTCACAGCAGCGGTTTTTTATTATTATATCACAAAACCATCGAGTCTAGCGCATTATTTCAAAGATAAACGTAAACACCCGTCATCATGCAAAGCCCTAATGCGGGCCGTGGTTCCTGTCGGACAGGGTTTCTGCACTCATCCCTCGCGGTGAGGAGGACGCAGAACCTCCGGGCCCCGTCCGCTGTCCGCGGGGCGGCCTCTGCTCCCAGCCGGTCTGAGGGGCGACCCCGACCCCGGCACTCCGCCACAACCCCCTCACGTCCCCTCGCCACAGCGCCCCCTGCCGGACAGAGCCGCACGGCATGCCGGGACTTGTAGTCCCCACCGCCCCAGCGCACCCCCTTCCGCTGGCGAAGGGAAACTACCACCCCCAGCGTGCCGCGCGCGGCGCCGCCATCCCGCCGAGCCCCCGCTCCCCTCCTGCCGCACCGTGGGGCAGGGGGCCGAAGGCTGCGGGACGGGACATTCTGGGACACAACATCCCGGGACGAGGCGGGACGGGGTGGAGCGGGAAGGGACAGCCCGAGACGCGACACCCCGGGGCGGCGGGGCCGGGCCCTGCAGCTGGCGGAGGCGCGGGGGCGGTGCTCCCGACGGCAGCCGTGACTTCCTGTGACGGCCCATTTCCTGGTCGGATGGGGCCGGCGGCGGGCGGCGGCGGGGTCGGTCCCTGTCCCTGACGGGCTCGGTGGCCGCCGGTGACGCCGTCAGGCAGCGATGCAGGCCCCGGGCCCTGCCGGCAGCCGGCCCCCGCCGTGACCCGGTGGGGCTGCGCACGCCGGCCCCGCGGGGCGCATGGAGGCATCGGCCGCCCTTTGCGAGGTACCGAGCGGGGTCCCTGCGGGTCGGTGCTCACGGAGGGGCCCGCGGGGGTAGCGCCACGATCCTGTTATCCCCTGTGGTTTTGCAGGTGTGAGTCCCCGGGGGACAGCGCGGCTCGGCCCCGCCAGGCGAGCGGCCCTGGGCCCCGCTCAGCGGCCGCGGCAGGAGCCAGCAGGGGCTCGGGACCTGACACCGGCATCGCGCCCACCGCCGCCTCCTGAGACATGAAGAAGTTTTTCGACTCGCGCCGGGAGCAGGGCGGCTCCGGGCCCGGCTCGGGCACCAGCGGCGGCGGCGGCGGCAGCAGCGGCCCGGGCAGCGGCTACATCGGCCGAGTCTTCAGCATCGGCCGGCACCAGGTCACTGTGGACGAGGTGCTGGCGGAAGGTGAGATCTCGGTGCCTTTCTGAGCGCTTGATGTATGCTGCTTTTTCCTTTCCCGTTCCCTCCCCACGCTGAAAGGGAGGCCTTGAGTTGTACCGGGCACCTAGCCTTCTCCTTGACCCCCAGATTCCTGAATATTTCGTTGTCCTTGACAGAATCGCAGTCCAGTGGTGTATGTAAGCTGACGTGTCTGGTCTTCCCATCTAAATCCGGTGTGGGTTTGCTGGATTTGGGTTTTTTTTTTTTTTTTGGTGATGCTTTAGAAATTGGGGGATTTTCAGAAATCAATTATTTCCCGCTTCTCCTGCATTGGGAGTTAAAAAAATCAAAATAAACACCCAAACCAAAATTGTCAAATATTTTGGTGCAGAAATCTGTAAATAAAGAAAGCAGTGTCCTTTACTTTTAAACTTTCTTCAGCTGTTACCTCCTTTCCTGCCTCAAGCAGAGAGGATTAAAACACTGGAGTAAATTCCTGTAGCTGTGTTATGCACATAGGTAGGCTGAGCAGGACTGGCTGTGACCTGGGATGAAGGATTTCTCTGTGTGCAGGGTTTCTGCAAGGGCAAGTGGTGATCCCAATTGCTTTTTTTTTTTCCCTTTTTCCTAAATAAGACAGTTAGAGATCAAAAAATGAATCCTGGGGGTTATAGAATCCATGATGTGTGCAGGCCTTTTGGTGCAGCAAGCTGCTGGTGGCATTTGTTTATTTGTAACCAGCTCTGCTGCTTGAACTACCATTTTACATTTCATTTGTTGGGGCTGTAAGGAACCTCCTGAACGTCTTTGGCTGGTAACCTTAGCCTCGACCTTCAGAGAGATCTTGGCCTCCTTAGACCTGCTCCTGGTCCCTCCTGCGCAGCATCCTGGGCACATTTAGTCGAAACAGTGTTTTGTTTTGATGGTGAAGGGGAGGGGAGCTGCTGGGAGAGAGCTGAGTGGGAGGACCTGTGTTGGCTTTTACAGAAAGAGCCCTAAAATGGAAAAGGGACTCTGTGTATGCTGCCTGTGTTCAGATTTGTAAGAATTCATCACGGTGTACAAGAAAATAGGGCTGTGACTGTTTTTTAGATTTGATTTCTGTTGTGTTCTCTTGAGAGGAGCACCAAAACCTGGCTTCTAGCTAGCAACTATAGTGTTTGGGTTTTTTTCTGGAAACTTGCAGTATAGGTTTGCTTGGACTGATATTTCCAAGGCCCTTTTGGCCCTGGAAGTTTAGGACCTACATGAGCTAAACTTGAGAAGCTGTCAGAGTCTCTTTTTAATACAGGATGGCCTCATCCTGGTAACATGGGAAGGCAGAGGCTTTTTTTGCTGATGAGTAATCTGCTGGCAGGTTCTGCCCTGTGCTGACAGCCCTGGGAAGCGACGCTGTGTGTCACCAAGCTGTGTGTCACCGGGCTCTCCTGCTCAGGGCTGAGCTGTAGCAGAGGTGGAGGTGGGAGCACAGATTGCCTGGCAGGGAAGAGCCTCCCTTCCCTGCCTCTCTGTCCTGGGGGAGCTGCTTCTTCTGAGAGCTTTTCCCTGCAGCTCCTGGTTTCTTGGCTGGCCTGTGGGATGGAGCATGGCCTGCAGCTCTGGGCTCCTTGCAGGCAGGCTGAGCACTTCTGTGAAACAGGTGCCATGTTCTGTTCCTGTGAGGCAGAGGGAGTTCTGGTGAAAGGTGCTGCCCAGGTTATCTCCCTCACAGCCAGACTCTGCTGTGGGCAGTCTGGAATCTCTCTGCCTGCAGAGTGAATCCTCCCAGGGGACAAGAGCAAGTTGGTGTGTTGGTTTGCAGCTTGTCACCTTTTGTTGGGAGCAGTGAAAGTGCTGTTTCCTCTGTGGGAAAGTTGGGCCAGCTGGGGAGCAGTGTGGTTCAAAAGTGCTGCAGCTCTGCATGCCCCTTGCCGAGTGTGCTGGTAAACAGCCTCTTCTCCCTGACTCAGCTGGAGACCTGGAGAGCTCGTGGGCAGTGAGGTCCCTGTGCTCCTGACGTCTGAAACCTCTGGGAAACCTCTCTGTATCTGCAGTGGTGTTTCAGCAGTGCTGAAAAGGCAGCTCGTGGCTATTTCTGCTAAAAAGAAAAGTCCCCTGGGAAGCACTTTGTAGGAGGAGTATCCTGTCTGGGAAGGAAGGACCTCTAATCCCCATTTCTTTACGAGGAAGTGGGGAGGCCTGTGTTTAGGTGCAGCATGTGAAACATGAAAAAAAAAAAGAGGTGTAAAAGTGACTTAAAAGAGAGAATTGATGAAGTGATGAATGATGTGAAAGAGACTTGAATTGAACCAGAACTTTTGGAATTGAAGTGTTGGGGTTTGCCTCTGTCTGCCAGAGCTGTGCCTGGTCACCCTGAATTCTGCTGAGCAACCCTGCTGACAAGGAGTGTGCCCTGGTTGCAGTACTGTCTGTGCCAGATGGCAAACGGCTCCATGTGCCTCTGGGCTCTTGTGTAGATCCCCAAAAATACCTGCTGTGGTTAGGTGCACCCCCCACCCCTGAAAAATAGTTCTGTCTGAATACTTGCCTTCCTGGGCAGGGAGGAACATCCCTTCCTTTTGGAAGGCAGTCGATGGAAATAGTATAGAAGGTATTTCAGGGGTTGGTTGTGGTGCTACGATACTGGTGAATTTTATTAACAAGGTGTTAAAATAGGTGATTCCTACTTGAGTCTTTGTAGCTGTCCTGCTCTAATCCATGTAATGGCACAAATAATCTCTTGAAAAATTCCCCTCAAAGTTTGCACAAGGATTATCTGTGGTGGGAAGGCAGTGCTGCTGGCCCTGGGGGTCTGCAGGGCCAGGTTTAAAGTCCCACAGTGCCCCAGTATGGGTTGAGGGGTGTTGTGGCTGGTTTTGAGGTGAGTGGTGTTTCACAGAGCTGAAGTGAATGCCCAGGAGCTCTTGCAGTGTGAGCCTGAGTGAAGCTGCTGTCTTGCTGTTTTCTTTATGAAATAAAACAAATCAGTGTTGGACCAAATCAGGTACTGCTCTTTGTTTCTGCCTGTGTGTAGGAGAAAAACCAAAACAACAAAAATCCACCCCAGAACTCTAGGGAGGTTGGTGTCTCTCTGATGGGGATTAAAGCAACAGAAACATTGAGAAGGATGGGGCCATAAATGAGGAATTTGCTAGGGAGTTTGAGAGGGATTGCCCTGGTGTCCCATTTTTGAGGGCCTCTGTGTTTTGTGTGGCTCTGTACTCACAATGTGAGAGAGTGCTGAGCTGACCCGAGGTGTGTAAACATTGATGGGGCATGTGTTTGAGCACGGTTTTGTTTGTCTTGTTCTGCTTCTAGTAAAAGCTACAGGCTGTGTTTCTGCAGGTTGATGAAGGGTTACTTTTAAAATTAGTTGTACTTTTTTGAAGGTCTTTTTCTCCTTAAAGTGTGTAAGTAAGGGATTCAGGTTTAATGATTATTGGATATCTCACTGAAGTTTTTCAGGTATGTGTTGTTTCAAAAGCATTTAATAGTTGGTATTACAAAGTCACAAAATCATCTTATGTTTGCTAGCTGTATTTTTTCCTCTGTTTTGAAAAGGGGGACATTATGGGATTCATCATGACTTCCCTTAGCAGACCTGCAGTGCATGTAGGAAGCAGCTGGGAGAGGCTGTGAATGCCCAGCCCATGCCTGGTGGGGTGGGGGTTCCCTGAGCTGCCCAGTGCTGTGGCTGGCCTGAGTGTGGAGGGTTTGTGCTGACCCCTGCCCTGCTCACCCTTGGCACCTCCTTTCCCTGCAGCACCATGACTTGAAGTCATTGAAAATACACATGAGCTTCTTCTGAAATAATTTCACTTGAAAGCAAACCCCATCTGAGGTACATTTTGCAGATTTATATGATCTTCAATCCAATTCCAGTGTGGTTGGGTTCAAGGCATTGCTTTGAAGTGTGTTTTGTGAGATACTGCTTTCTACTTCAACCAGGGGCCAGCTGCTAATCAGCTGACCAGTGACATTTGGATTAGGAATTAAACTGATTCTCCTCTTGGAATGGGACATGTGATTTTTATTTTTTCTTTTTTTCCCTGTTGCTTTTTCTGTGTTTCTTGTGAGGCAGAACATGTACTCTGCATTCTGCTCTGACAGGTAGGATGTTTGATTCTGTGTTCTAGCAGTCTGTTTTTCTGAGAGTAGAAGCCAGAGGAACTTGTGAAGAATCATCCCAGGAGAGTTACTTGGTAAATGTTGAGGTATCCCAAGTGTTTTGGTGCTTTTAGCACAGCTTTTGCTGGGACAGTGTGTGCTGTGTCCTGAGATGTAATCAGGGAGGAAAAGGAGGTATTAGTGGATTTAAGTGTGTAAGAAGTTGTGTAGGCCAGAGACTGGCCTGGCCTGGCCTGGCTTGTGGGCTTTGTGCAGCTTCTCACAGAAGGGGTCTGGGTTGTGCCCAGAGAGGTTGGTTTCTGATGGAACAGCTGTGGTAAGAGCTGGTTTAAAGGCAGTGTTAGCCCAGCACAAGCCATCATCCCGGGAAGGAACCTTCCATGTTAAACCAAAAGAGTTTCTGTTTCAAGCAGTCCTGCTATGAAGTTGTTAGTTTGTGTAAGAAAACTCAGTTTTGGGATTCTGGCTGGGGTTTTTACATAGTTTAACTCTCCATCTGGGGTCCTGCAGAAGTGTTCTAGTAGTTATAAAGGAACAGGTTGCTAACCTCTGGTTGCATGTGCACTGCCATAATGTTTTTATTGTGGCGTGGCCCTTCTTCCCTTTGTGCAGGAGCTTGTCAGCAGCTTGAGGAGAGCAGGTGGGAAGTTATAAATGTGGTGAAGACAAGCTGGAATCCACTCTGGATTTAGCACTTCTTGGCTTCCAAGAAGGAGCACCTGCATTTATCATGGCTAATAAGGGGTGAGGACTGGCTAGGTGCTGCACACTTGTGTTGGGACTGGGAGCTGCTTCCCTTGAAGGTGACTTTTTTCAGTGTAAATGTTCTGGGCAGGCTGAGGCTGTGCCCATTGGAAAGGCAGCATGCCAGCTGCAGGGCTGGTGCTGCTTCTCTGGAAAGTCACAACCAATTTGCCTTCACTTGTGCTAAGTGTTTACTTGTGTTCTACATGTAGGAGACAGGAAGTCTCTGAGGAGAACATGACATAAGCAAAGTTGGTTTATGGAGGAGTTATCTTCTGATAACAAGAGGTAACTAAGTTTCCCAGGAAGGGGTTCTGGCTTCCTTGGGTGAGGAAAGCACAGGATGTCCTTATGGTGGTATCATGCTGGAAGCAAACCTCCTTTTTTTTTGAGATACTGGCTGCTGTACTTCTTGAGAGTGGGAACAATACTGACAGTGATTTACAAGCACAAGGAAAAGACTTGGAAAGGCTTAAGTGAGGCACTGCAAGGCAATTCTCATTTGTGGCTTTTTGTCATTATGGAAACTTTCTCCTTTTGTAAGAGGTCCAGGAATTGCCACTAAATGAAATGAAGGTTATTGTTAGCTGTCCACAGTGTGATGCAGCAGAGTGAAACAGAGGGGAGCTGCTGCAGCTCCTCTAATGTGAGGAGCTCTCGCTATCCCGAGTATCTGAGCCCTGGCACAGTCTGTGAATGTGTCCTTCCACTCCTTTTAGGGCTGCTGGGAACTCAGATAGGGAGGTGAAGCAATGCAGAGCATGTGTGGCCAAGTCAGGAATTGATCTCTGGCCTTCCAGATTGGGTGCTTTAATTGCAGTCTGTGTTTCCTGTCAAGTGCTGCCTCTCTGTGATTTCAGTGAATGTGCTCTTGGCACACGTGTGATTTGGGTGTAAATTCATGCTTGTTCTGTGGCAGAACCCCTGCTGACACCAGCACCCTGGGCCATGTGGTGCAGGATTGGATTAAGGACATTTTTGGAACAAGATGCTCACAGCATCTGGTTTGCTTCATGATTTTGCAGAAACAAATTACGTATCAGTGATGGGTGATCTCATAGATTAAAAATAAAAGAATCCATCAACAGCTGAGTTTCCTGAGCAGGGATTTGCGTGTGCATCCCCCCACAGCTGAGCTGGAAGCTGGCTGGTGCTGTGGTTAGGGCAGGTAGAGCTGATCTTCATTCACTGTTAGTCACACACCAGTTTCTCTTCCCATTAGGTGATCATAGGCCTGTGTTAGGGGGCCTCAAAATGTGCCTGTGTGAACTTAAAAAGCAATTTGACAAGATGCTCTCAGGAGTGTGAGAGCAAAATGCAAGATCTGAGGCTCTCTAATTGCACAGCTGTTGTTCAGGTATCATTTTAGCTTGCCTCTCCTTCTGTAAGCAAAGTGATGCTTGCAGGGCTGATGTGTGCTTTTGCTGCACAAATGGCAGCAGTAAAATAAACTCAGGCTTGTCTCAAAGATGTGCACTGTGCTCCATGAGGACATGATGTGCTTGGTTCCTGTGGCTGTCACTGAACATCAGTCTCTCTTCAAGGCAGCAGAGCAAGCAGGAGGATCCCTTGATTTGGTGTGTTATACATGTTTTTGTAACTTCACTGCTATTCCCAGGTTGTATAGGGGTGCTAGTCAGATGTTTATGAGAGTGGTGCAAAATTTGGACTTTCAAAGTGGTTTGAAATACTTAAAAGGAGGAGAAGAAATCAGTGCTGATGTGAGAAGCGCAGAAATTGAGACCTTTCACTTCATGTGCCTTCTCTGCATGACCTACCTGCTAATTCACTGTTACTTCAGTTACCTGTTGTGACCCTCTGAAGGATTAATGTTTTCTGACTTGGGAAGTGCTTCGGCCATAAAGACCTCTCTGGCACTGAGCTGCTTCTTGGGAGGAGGGAGCTGGATCGATGGGAAATCCTCACTTATAGCTGCAGTGTGGCCACATGAAGGTTATTTATGGCTGCTGCTGGCCCAGGGCTCTGCTGTAATGACTCTTCATGACCATTGGCAAGAAGTGTTTATTACCAGGGGTATGCAGATGGCTGGTGGCATGAGCAATACCCTGAGACTGTTAAAAAAAACACTCTCTGGAGTTGGAAGGATCTGTGAAAGCACCTGTGTGTGTGCAGGGACTCAAGTGCTGCCACACTTGCCTTTTCATCCGGCTGATGAGATCCTGATGGTTCTTATGTTTGTGGCTTTTATTGACAGTGTTTGTAAGGAAATAAATGCATCACAGAACCCTGATATGTGGCTTGTGGGGTGGCAGAGGATGGTGGAGGCATATGTGGCAGAGAGAAGGGAAGGGGGCAGTACGGGCAGGTCACACTGGCCTGTGATCCTTGGGCACATATTTCTGAGAACAAATCTACTGAATATCAGAGCCTTTCTTTCAGCCTTTACCTGTTGCTTTTGAGTCAGCAGATGTATTTGGATATGTGAATATGAGTTTGCCCTTCTGTTTCTATACTCCATTACCAGTTGTAGTTTGAGCCTGAGTTCTGCTCTCTGGAGAACACAAAGACTCTGTGTGTGAGGTGTCACACAACCTGTGGTTCTGTGCCTGTTCCTCTCTGCAGAGCAGACAAACAGATGGTGGCAGGGAGGCTTATAAAATTATTTTACAAATGAGAAGCTGAAGCCCATGAAGATGAAGCTATTTGATAAGGGCTGTGTAGGAGAGCAGGGACAGTCTTGTATTAAATGCAAATATAACTCCTTGCCTGGTGTTTTAATCACAGGGTCGTTAATATTCATGTCACCATAGTACCCAGGAACTTTTATCATGGACCAGGGCTCTGTGTCACATAATGCAAATGTAGAACAAAGCCTGTCCCTGCTCCTTGGAGATTCCTGGCCCTTCCTTGTGCCTGCTGATTGCTTGGTACCAGAATATACTCGTGTGCTTGCTGTTCAGAGAGAGGGTGTGAGGTATGAGCAGCTGTGATGGTACAGTTGATTGTTGGGTAAGAGTTGACACACTGGATCTTCTGGAGATCTGATAGCATTTAGAGAAACACACAAACTCAGCCTTGCTCACCCAGCTTTCAGCAAAACATGACAGGATTAAATGTATTGGATTTTTTAAAAAATTAAAATGACTCTATTTTTGAAGACAGATGCTTGTATTCTACCTTTTGCTTTTGCTTTAAACTTAGCATAGAAGCCCTTATACTGTACCTTTGAAAGCTTTTCTGCAACTGATGCATTTAGTGATATATTTATTATTTAAGTTGGGATATAAATAAATAAAACAGTCCTTTAAGTTCGTTTGAAGTGATGAATTCAATCCCCAGTGGTTACAGGCTTGGTGAGTAATAGTCACAAGACTGCAGGTTCTGGACCCCTGCAACTGTTCCTGTTCCTAGGCATCTGAGAAATGAACAGACAAATAGTTCATACCTCTCCCTCTTCACCTGTGTGTGTGTGTAAATCTCAAAGCCTTGTTTCATGTAGAGCTGATATTTTTCCCCATTAAATGTTGAATGTTGGATACTTTGTGCTCCTGGCTGTACCTGGGGGTTTGAATTCCCTGAGACCTGCCTGGTGGCGTAGTGGATACCTCTCTTCATGCTTGGCATGTACTCAGGAATTGAAAGGTTCATTGCTGTCTTCAGGGGTGGATTAGCATATGCCCTCCAGAGGAATGGGATGTGTCTTTGAGTTTTCCTGTTACTCAGGGAGGTGGCACTTCAGTGGCCTAAGGGTTCCTGTAACCTGTAGTTACACAGGTACCCATAACCTGTAGTTATCTGGCATTCCTGGAAAGGTTGAACTCTGGACTCGTGGGTTTAAGGAGAGGAAGCTGATTGGAGAGAAGCCTCCATACACTGCTGTGAGCTTGGGCTCTTCCAGGAATGTATGTAGTGAAGTTCTGCTTGTGGCTCTCCTGCTTCTGCTCTCAGGAGGTGTCTGGGTGCTGCTCTAGAAATCAAAATTCCTAAATGCCTGACTTGTCTGTTGCCATGAGCTGTCCTGGATCCTTGCATAATTGCTTCCCAAATGGAGTCTGCTGTTACCATGACACTTCTTCATGGCCTCTCTGCCTGGCCCTTGCAAGCCAGTCCAGTTAAGGACCAGTCCCAGCCCTGGCCTTCATCTTGCTTTCTGCCACATCTACACCTCCAGCTACAGCCTGCTCTCTGCTCGACTAGTTTTGCTTTTTTCTCTCCTCTTCTGCCGATTTGTGGCTTCCTTGCCTTTCCAGTGAAGCTTTTCAGCTGCCTGCAGTTGCTGCAGCTTCTTGCTGGCTTTGCAGTTCCAGTCGTGTTCACTCAGAGCCCGTCATGCTCTGCAGCATGTTGATACCAGTGCTAATTTCACTTGGAGATGAACAAAGGCTCAGATGCTATTAGCAGCTGCTGGGAATAATAGCAGCTGAAATGTGCTTTTTAAAGGGCTGACTGATAACTAAACAAATGATTCTTTTAATTCTTCTTTAAGCTGTGAGTTATTAATGACCCATTAATTTTTATTTTTTTTCAGGCTTACAGTGGAAGTTCAAGGACTAAAATTATTACAATAGAAAGGGACTGAGTCTGCCTTGCCAAGTAATCTATTTGGAGGCAACGTGGCTTGCTGCATAGTAATAAAACACTGTTCTATCAGCTTTGGTTTTCCAAGTCTGCCTGTCAGGGAGTAATGGAGTGGATGCACAGGGCTGTGCAGCAAAGCACATGCCCAGCAAATCTACCCATGTGAACACCTAAATGTGCTTCCTGCTGTGACAGCCAGTGCACTTCCATCGCCTCCAGTGAGCTGCTGTTTGTTATGAAATTGCTGCCACATATACTGCAAATAGTGGGATACTTTAATACCCCTGAATTGGGCTGTCTGGGCTGTGCTCTTGGAGTGCCAAGCTACTGGTGCCCTTGGACTGGAGCTTCTGACAAGAGTGTGGATTTAATGCACGGCCTGGATATTGCCCACTGGTTATTTTAGGCTTCTAAAATGCTGTCGCATAGCAGAGATTAATTTCCTTCCCCTCCTTTCTCTGCTGTGTTGTGATTTACAGCTTCCTCTTTTGTCCTTCTCCATGGACCTGGCCTGGGAGTTGCAGGAGGATTGTGTGGGGAGTGAGGTGTCTCCTAATGTGTCTGTAATGAGATGGAGTCCTGAAAAGTACAAAGTAATGAAGCTGAATGGTTTTAAATCAGCTCCATCAAAATAAACCCCCAGAGAAGTGACAAGAAGCAGTTGTGCTTTTCCCATGTCATCCATGCAGAGAGGATGCCTCTAACTATATAATTATTTTGTGTCTGTTTGCCATTGTGAGCATCATAACTGATAGACTGAATGTTCATTGTCAAAACTGCTACAAGCCCTAGACACCCAGTCTTGCTCCTCTAAAGTCAGGAGAGGTAAAGGCTGTGCTGGTGTTGTGTGAGGTTCCTGGTTATATTATTTTGCACAGTTCAGGCACTCCTGGCTGGGGCTGCCACACCAACATTAACGATGGTGATGTCCTGTCTATTTAAAAGGAGAGGGTGGAGCTTGTAAATCTAAATCTGTCTTGTCATGGCCTAGATATTGCAGCAGTGACACTAAGCAAGGGCCCTATAATTATGTTGGTATTATTGGATAATCACATTAGGATTCTCAGCTATGGTAAATCTGTAGGACTGACTATGGCCCTGCTTTCCTCTGGCTGGGAGACTGACCCATGAACTCTCTGTAAGCTTAAGGCTTTTTTTTTTACCTGGGGAGAAGTCCTTTGCTCAGATGTGCTCGATGTTCTATTAAGGGTTTCCCGGTGGTATTTAAAGCCTGAAGCTCGAGCAGTGTTGCAACTGGAGCTGCTGCTTTCTGGAGTTGGAAGTGAGAAGGGTTTGTGATAAGCAGGGCTTTGCCTGGCTATTCTGCTCTCTTGGAAGCAGACCTTTGCCCTGGTAATGGGTGTTGTCTGGACTCTGGAGGCATCTTTGAAGCAGCTTGTTTGGTTTTTTCCCCCTTTTCTTTCTGCCTCCCACTGAATCCCAGTTGCATTTTGTGTGGGCATCGGGCTGACGCAGATGCCGGGCTTTCCGTGCCTCGAGAATTCGCTCAGTGTGAGGCTGCTCAGGGATTTCTGCTGGCCAGCCACGGAGGCTCCTCGGCCTGCTGCTTCCATGTGGAAACTGTTGTTTGCGTGCAGATTGACTTTGTGCAGATCAGCTTCTTCCCAGCTCAAATGTGAGCTGTGTGGAGAATTTCTAGCTGCTTAAAATGGTTATTAGAGGAAGGACAGTGTCTGACTTCGGGAGCTGTGGAGGTGCAGGGCTGTATCTCTTTGCTATGGACTGTGTGGAACAGTGAGTTGCCCTGCTCAGAGCTGCTGTTGTCGTGAATATGAACTGGGTGAGCACAGAATCCACCTCAGTTTCCCAGTGCTGCTTTCCTCTGGCTGGAGGATGAAGCCTGGAAGCCCCAGCATTTGCTGGAGGAAACTGTGTGCATGCTCTGCAGGGAGGGAAGGGGAGCTGGTGATTTGCCCAGCAAAGCTTGAATATTCTTCAAGAGTTTGTCCTATGCCAGGAAGATTCTGTCCTTGGCTGGCTTGACACACCACCTGTATCTGTGTCTCTTGTGTAGTTTCTTCAACTGAAGTATCACTAGAAATACTCACAAAATAGCTGCATTTCCTGTATGTTCACTTTAGCTCTAAGCTCTCCTGACTTTTTACAGTTGTAACTGTTACAATCTTCTTTAGCGTATGTTCAGCATTAAATTCCTGATCTTGTTGCAAAAATACCTTCTTAGTAAATTTTCCGTCTGGGGAGATGCAGGATTCTGCTGATTCTCCTGATACTGTGCATGTTTCAGGTTTCCTGTCATCAAATACTCTATGTCCTCTATGCTTTACCTAGGTGCTGTCTAGTTTCCCTGCAGTTCTGGAGCTCTGATTGCCTCCTACAGCCACTTAAAATGATCAGAACAGGTTTGAAATTTGAGTTACTGTGACCATGGCTCCTTATACAGACAAAGCTCTTTCAGCTGGAGTTAGTGGTGTGCCCTTTCTTTTTTTGCCCTCAAGATAAAACTTAAATGTTCAGACTGTTTAATTGGCAGTTGATGTTTCAAGATGTGATTTGATAAGTTTCCCAGAGCAGTTCTATCTCCACTCCAGGATAAAACCTTTTAAAATGCTGTTTAGGGGCAGTGGAAACAGCCCAAAGGAACAGACAAAGCCACAGCTGAAAGCTTAGTGCACCACCCAGAATGTGCACTGATTTTTGTTTGGTTTTAGTGTGTTTAACTCCCTATAGAGGTGAGTATGGCGAGGTCAGGCCTTGAGAACTGGATCTCTGCTCTTGGAGATGAGCATGGGGAGCTTCCCAGGGACTGTGATGGAAGGAAGTGTAGTGCAGTGTTTTCTGCAGTCTCATTTGCTTTGTAGCTTTCAGGCCTGCATGCACTGTGAGGAGGACTCATATTGGTGGTTCAGAGCTGAAGGAGAGCAGCACTGGTCAGAGCCCTCCTGTCTGCCCTGCACAGACCAGTGGTTTGTGTTCCTGGTATGCAGAGCTCCTTGAAATAGCTTGCTCCAAATACTGCTCTGGGAGGTGCTGGGACAGACTTTTAGGTTGAAGCAGTCCCTTAAACTTGGCACTGTTATGCATTAGGTAAGTCAAGGGACTTAAAAAAATCCAACAAAAACCAGCTAAGTAAAGCTTGTTATTTCATTTGAGGTAGAAAATCTCGGCTGAGAGAGGCCCTGTTTAATTTAGTGTTATTATCTGCTCTTCTCAGCTGGGGAAGCTGTTGGCTGGGGTTGAGGGTTTGTTTTGTTCTTGTTCAGAGTTGGACTCTTGTTTATAACACACATGTACACGAGCACATGCACTGTTTACAGGCATTTGGGTGTAGTCAGACCAGGAGATCCACATTCAGGCCCTCCTGGAGCTGTTGTTGTGTGTGTGGCGTGTCCTGAGTGTCACCTCTGTCCCCACTGCCACCTTCAGACAGTTGTGCAGGTACCACTTACATCTGTGGGTCTGTATGTGAACCTGGGGCTGAGCATACCATGTCAGTGCTTTGTGCTGACTGTTGACACAGTTTAGCCCAGGTACAGAAAATTCTGTTTTTTTAGCCTGGGTTATGGGGAGCAAACACTGGTTTTGTCCATGTACTCCTGCCAGGTGATGCAGGCCTGTGCCTTGAAACAGACTGTGTGTTTTCTGTACCTGCAGCTTGAGGGTGAATAATCTTCACTTATGTGGATATAAAATGGCATGTAAATACCCTACTGTAACCAGAGGATTATGAAATTGGGGGGAGAGTGAGTCACAGGCGCTAATTAAATCCCAAACCCCAAGTGTCATGTCTCTTCAATATGTAGTACTAAAACAACAAAATACAAACACAAAGGAGAGCATTAGTACAACCACCACTACTTTGCATCCTTCTAGTTGTCTTGTGCTGGATCATCTGGAAAAGAGTCTGGATAGCATCCTTCCAGTCACCCAGGAGGCTGTGGAGAAAAGATGGGTTGGAGCTACACTAGTCTGTAAGGGAAACACTTGAGGTGGAAATCCAGTGTAGATTTTGGTGAGACTTCTGGTGGTGACAGGGTGACAACACCCAGGAATAAATTGCTGCAGAGCATGTGGGGAGTAGAGTGGTGAAAGAACAGGTTAGAAGAGGGATGGTGGGCAGTGTCAGTCCTGCCTGAGAGAGGCTGAGTTGGGTAAGATCCTTTCTGGTACCTGCCAGTGCTGGGAAGCCTGTAAAAATATTTCTTCCAGTTGGTAACATGTTCTGCTATGGCTAAAGTGTCAGGAGAGGGTGAACCTTCAGTCCCATCCTGTTGGGATGACTTGTTGCTGTCGCTTACTAGGAGACCCCTGTGGTTTGAAGGGCCTGCTCTGAGCTGGGACCACCTATCCTTTTTAACACCATGGCTTGAAGGACAGAGAGATTACTTGCAAATTGCTTGTGTTTCTGACTGTCTCTGTCCAAAGGAAGGGTAAGCAGAGATGATGTTCCCAGTTGAACTCAGTAAATCATGGATTGTACCGGTGTTGTCTTTACTTCCTTTGGTATTTTCATGATCTTGGCTATTACAGCCCTGATGCAAAGTTTGCTTTGTTACCATGCTTTCAGAATCCTGCCTCAAATGATGTTTAAAACAAAATGAGGGAGTTGTATTTTTCTGTAAAGATGTTAATGCTGACACACTGTGACTTTAAAGGTGTTGCAGATGCTTCATAAAGCAGAAAAATCAATGTGCAGTGATCCTGTTCATTCCAACCCCTTGTTATGTATCACAGTAGAACACTTCACAATGCTGCCTCTGGTTTGTGGGCACGTTTGGTAATTACAAGGAATAATACTGGAACAGAAGGCTTAATTTGGAGTGAAATATCCTGTCCTGGAAACAGAGAGTCTAAAGTGATGCAAAAGTGGCATAAAAATGGGGAAAATGGGATTTGAAATGGTGTGTTTCCAGCAGGTATGTGCAGCAATACTCTCCTGCTGGGCAGTGAAAGAGTGGAATAAAGGCAGCAGAAAGAATACATTGGTGCAGATTAATAGCCACAAAAATAGCACTGTAATCCTAATGCAAATCATAGGGAGCTATTATTGAAATAAAAAGCCCATATTAAAATATGCCAGCAAATATTTACTTGTGTGGAGGGTCACACCAGGTCATGATACAAGGCAGGATCAGTAGGAGTGTTTTCCTTGGCTCTCCTCCCTGTCACTGCTGGGTTTGTGGGACAGTGTGGTGCTTTTTACAGGAGCTGCTGAGGAGCCTCCTCGAGGCTCCTGCTGTGGTCCCAGTGGCACTTCCTAGAAGTCCCAGGAGGGTGTTTGGGAGGTCTCTGCAACTCAGCAACCCCAGTGTGCTCTGAGGACAGGATCACAGGACACCTTTTTGCCTGTCCTACAGATGAGTAACTTGTCCATCTTCATCCTGGGTGTGCAGGGTGGGGAACCAGGTTTAGGGGTATCCCTTCAGCTTTGCTGAAAGCTGGCCACGAGAGCTGCAGGGGAGCAGCACTGGCACATGGTGAGCTTTTCCCTGGTATGCTTGCAGAACTCTGCTGAGTCTGGCTGTTGTCTGAAATAATTGCAGATTGTTGTATTGTTTAACTTGGGCCAAACTGTTTTCTTTGGCCTTTTTTCTATGTGGTGACCCCACTTTTTAAGTGACTCTAGAGCTGAGGTTTGCTGTAGCCATCTCTGTCTCTGGAAAAAATGCTCAAAAACATTGGTGTTGTAAGATCAAGAAGCACATCATACATAGAATAGTTTGGGTTGAAAGAAGTGGCTGTTGTATATACACAATTGGGGAAAACTTCTCTTTTTTTTTTTTTTTTTTTTTTTTTTTTTTGACTGAATATTGTTCCAGTTAGAGGAGCCAGAGATGCAGGATGGCTTCCTCAGCACAACAGTAGAGAGAAAATGGTTCTGGTGTTGCCAGGTGATGTTGTCCAGTGATGGGTAATGTGCAATGTCAGTGTGATAGCTGCCTGTGGCTGTGACTGGGGGAAAAACATTCCTGTGTTTTAGTAAAGCTTTGGAAATGGTGAGCTGGAAACACCCATGCAAGAGAGTCACTGTGGTTTTCCTGTAGCTAGATCACAGCATCCTCACTGTGGGGAAAAAACCAAAACCTGAGGGAGCCTGTGCTTGTACTTAGGAAGGAAGGTAAATGCCAAGGAAGTTCTTCTGGCTGGTGAGATAAGGCAAAATATGACATAATTCTTGATGGATAAGGATCAGTAAGTATTGGAATTGTGCAAATGGAGTGGCTTTGTGCCTGGTTCAGCAGAGCACTTAATTTTAAGTGCCTGCTGGTACAGCTGGAGCTTAAAATGCCTTGCTGGCTGTCCCTGAAGGCTGAATGTTCCCAGGGCAGTTCTGGGGACATCTGAGCAGCACTTGGCTTCCCCTCAGCTGCAGTGCTGAAGCACAGTGGGCTGTCTGCACACAAAGCATTGGGGGGGATGAGATGAAGCTAAAATACACCTAGATGAGAACAATTCAGTGGAAAACCATGTCTTGTTTGTCTGTCTCAGAAAAGAATTTCACCACTGAGGAATAAGAGTTTTTAGTGGTATCCACAATGTTTATCAGGAGCTATGGTAATTCCAGGTATTGTTACTTTCTTTGTGGAAGGATGATGGAGAAAATCCAAAACAAAACAGTGATTTTAAAAAAAATTTCTTTTTGAGAGTGGAAATTGGTGACTTGGCTGTTTCAAGCCCAATGATTTGAGTGCCTTAACTGAGAAGAGGAGTGATTCTTCCTCAAACCCAGCATAGCCTCAACAAAAAACGAGGGATGTGATTGGAGTAAAATCCTGACAGTGTTTTCAGAGGGGGGAGACACATCCATGGAGTTGTTTTTGCAGCTGCTATTGCAGAGTTCAGGTGTGCAGCTGGTAGGTCGTGGAGCTGTGTGTCTCCTGTGCTCCTGGACAAGCAGCACTCTTGTCTCTGGGAGGAATGCTGTGCAGGATTTTAGGAAGAGGTTCTGTCTAATTGTGTTTGGATGAGACAGTTACTGTTTTGTCAGTGTAGCTGCTGTTTCTGGCAGAGGCTGTTGGATCAGCCTAACTGGGCAGCACAGAAATGCAGTGTTTTGGTCTTGGGAGCACTGGGGGCTCGTGGACATGCCTTTGGTCCTGCAGAGTCCGTGAAATCCAGCCTGTTTTTCTGTGTGTGCACAGGGCAGAGTCCAGCCTTGTTCCTGGACTATAATTAGCACAGATGAACTGGTCTGTTGAGTTGGGGCTTCAAACACTGTCTGGCTACAGCTGAACTTGCTTTATTTTTTCTAGCATAGACAAAACATGGTGGGATTCTTGGGCTGTTCTGTGCAGGGCCAGGGCTTGAACTTGGGTGATCCTTTTGAGTGTCTCCACTTCAGGATATGCTGTGATCTATGAAAACAGGCTTTTCCTGGGTGTTGTCTGGCAGGCACAACACCTGCCTGTGGATGTGCCTTGTTTTCCTCTCTGCTGTTCCAGGTTACCTGTGGGGGGAAGGTCTGGAGCTGGGCTGAGGAGGTGGTGCTGTGTGATGGTACAGGTGTGGTACTGGTATAGGAAGGAGGTTCTCAGGACAAGACATTTGGGGTGGTTTCCCTGGCACCCTCCAGTGGTGCCATCCCAGAAGGATCAGGTGGGTCTGTGGAGGGTGAGGGGTGGTGTCCAGAGCTCACCTGGTTTGTGTCACCCCAGTGAAAGGCAGCTCTGGAAGTGCTGGTCCCCAGGGGGTGAGGGAAGGAGCCCATCTCACTGTGGGTCTTCCCCACCATAACATCTGTGGGTGCAAATTCTGTGCAGCAGCAAGGCTGTGCTTGGTTGCAGGTTGGCATTGCTGCCTGCTGTGGCTTGCTGGCTGCAAGAGGATTCCAGGCTTGCAATCCCTGTGAATCCCTTAAACTCAGCACAGTGCTCTCTCCTTACCTTGCAGGAGCTCAGAGGGATCACGTGCAGCTCTGTGCAGCTGCTCTTACCTAGTTTAGAAGTGCTTGCCTGGCTGTGAGGAGTTCTGCATCCTGCTGAAATTACAGAAGGGCTGAAAACATAAGTGCCTGAGCTGGCAGCTGGCCGGTGCCCTGACACAAACCTGCATGGAAAATTGCTTTGGCATCTGTATTGACTGGAGATAATTGGAACTTCCCAGTATTTTTTCAGCTTGTCCTAAAACCTCTTAGCAAGAACAACAGTCAGGCAGCAGTGTGTAGTATGATAACCATGTTTCCATGCTGTTGAGGCAGGCCTAAAATGCCAAAGAGACACAAAAAAAGAAACTCCTGTAGCTGGTGGTGGCTCTAAGCTGATGGTGATCCCAGTGCTGGCTCTGTGCTGCCTGCTCACCAATATTAATATGTCTTCAGGATGAACACAGAAATAACTTCTCGTGAGTTAGAATGGGAGTAATATTTTAGCTTCTGCTGGCTGGTGTGGGAAGAGAGTTGAATTTCCTTCAGAACCTTAAATCACAGGCACACGTGCAGGGGAAAATTGTCCTCTGAGGTGACTCTCAGGCTTAG
The DNA here is from genome assembly GCF_009819885.2 of Catharus ustulatus. Classification (NCBI taxonomy): domain Eukaryota; kingdom Metazoa; phylum Chordata; class Aves; order Passeriformes; family Turdidae; genus Catharus; species Catharus ustulatus. The sequence goes on along the minus strand of NC_046247.1, from coordinate 4,745,994 downwards.
CTCTTGCTTTTGTCCCTTCTGGTGCTTGCAAGTCGTTGGATTTATTTATTCTGTTGCGCTGGTTTTGTGCCTTTTGCTTTCCACACGTGTACTGGAAAAGAGGCTTTACCAGCAGACACACGGGGATGTTCCTGGTGCCTGGAATACTTTGCCTCTAAGCTGTGCCTGTGTTTGACCCACCCTCCCTGGCCACCTGTAGCACAGGCTCCTGAGCTGACCTTGGCTGCTGGGAGCTGCTCAGGTCATGGGATGATCATCATTATGTTGGAGCTGGCAGTGCCTGGCTGTTGTCTTGCTGTTCTCTGAGTAGTAGTAAATGGTCTTGTAATGTGCATCTGGCAGGGCTTCACCATAATTGCTTATAAATTTGTCTTTGATCTGTTTCCTTTCAACCTTACCCAGATTTAGCTAAGTTGGGGGTTGGACTTGAATAATGAGGGAGAAATTGGTTGTGGTCTGGAGCTCTGGAAGCTGAAAGCCCTTGAGGCTGAGGAAGTGCTGGTGGTGGTGTAGATGTACAGTGGGCAAGGAGGAAGGGTTAACCAGCTGCCAGCAGTTCAAAGATCAGCTAAGTGTATGATTTTCAGCATGGTGCTGACTGTGAAGAACAGAGTTCAGATGGGTGACATGTGGGCAAAGCCTGGCTGTGGAGTGGGCAGTGAGCAGGCAGGGCTGCAGCCCATGGGAGACACATGAGGGCCCCTCCTTTCCTGGAAGTGCTGGTGAAGGGGAGCTCTGAAGTCCATCCCAAGGTGCTGGATAAGCAGTGCTGGCTGCAGCCCAGGTGCTGCATAGCTCAGTCCCTCCTGGGCTGTTGTGGGCTGGCTGATGCTGCCAAGGGACACTTGGCCATCTGCTGGGTCCTGCTGTCCCTCTGCCCTCACAGCTGAGCTGTGTTTGCTCTGCAAACATTGCTGCTTCTCAGGGGCCTGAGTGGCACAGCTCCTTCTGAATTTGATGGCCATAATTGCCAGTAAAAAGGGTTATAAGAGGGGGAAGAAAAATCAGTGCAATGCTGTGTTACTCTTTTTCCACAGCCACCCTTTGGGCTAAAGAGTCACAGCGGGATGTGTGGATTTGTTCTCCAAAAACGAGACAAATGCAGCTGGGGAGAACAATAAGGCTACTGCTGTGGGGTCAGAAGCTTTAAAAAAATACTTGTAATTTGAGATCCTCAACTTGAAGCAGCTTCAGGGAGAGAGTCAGGGTTATTTTTGGGTCTGAACTGAGCACTGTGCATGGAGGCCCCTCCAGAGCTGCGAGGGGGTTTGAGCAGCCATGATTTGCTGCATCTCAGGGCATGTCCCAGTTTTCTGAATTTGAGTGTCCATTTTGCAGCCTGGGTGTAGTTTTCAAGACCTTTAGTTGAAGCCTTAATGCTGATTTTTTTGGTGGGGTTTTCTTGTAGGGGGGAAAGGGAGGAGGAGTGGGTTGTTTTGTTTTGTTTTGTTTCTTCTTTCTGTTGCGTGTTCCTGCTGTGTCTCTGAGGCTGCTTCTAAAAGTCAGTGGGGCTTCCTTGGAAACCCTGCTCTAGTTCCTGTGGCAAACTGTGCTGTGTGAAACTGAGGGGGTTTGCCTGCCAAGAGAGAATCCTGCTGAGCAGTTCCCGTGCTGGCAGGTGTGTTACCTGTGTGTGTAACTCCTGTGTCGAGCTGGAAGAGGAGCTGTAATGTCATAAAAGCCTTTGAAACAAACAGGGAGAGTTGTACATGAAACACTGCAGTGTTGTCTGGTTATTTGCTTTTTCATTCTCTTCTGGTCAGTAAATTTTACCCAAGTGTGGCTTTGTCACATGAGGCATGACTGGGGCAACCCGTGCCGGTACTGAGTAACTGTGAGGCACAAACGTGTCCCTGGAGCTGTGTGTGCTGGGGGTCTGGTGGTTAATGGGATTCACCAAAGGGCTCAGACTTGGAAAAGGGGAGTTCTTTGGGATGTCACTTGAGTTCTGTGGTGTGTAACTGCTGCTCCCCTTGTAGTGGCACTTCTGAAGACACGTAACTCACTTGTGAGCTGGGCTCTTGAGTCCTTGAACATGAAAGAAATGTGTGCAGTGTGAGGAGAGCAGGTGAGGTGCTGTTGGGTAGTGGCATCAGCAGTGTCATTGTGCCTCCCTTTTCACCAGTGTGCAGCACTTCTGGCTGCTTCGATCTGTGCCACTCTGCCCAGATTAATTCTGATCTCTGGATCCAGGTGTGAAACTTTTAATGCCTCTACCTCCATCCTCCATCAATTTCCTATTTCTGCCAGGACTGCAAATGTAAACCTGTGTATTTGGATGGAGAGCTGACAGAGATGAAAGGCTTTCATCTGAAACAAGTCAGTTTATCCTGGGAGTCCTGACTTTACTAATAGCAATGACCACAGAATGAATTGTGGGTTTTTCCCTTGTTCTTCTGTCCTGATTTAAAAGCATTAACATCAAACCACATGTGGTAGATGTTTCTTCTGCTTCTTGTACAATCAGCTTTGTAATGTAACTTAGATGCTTCAAAGTTGCAGAGCCTTTTAAGTTTAGGCCTTTGGTGGTTCAGTGGGTGATCTGTAGCTCTGATTTCTGTCCAAGGCAGTGTTGCTGTTCTTCGCCTTTTTTCTCCATAATGGGAATTAATGGAGCAATGAGGGACTGTCTGGCAGGACCAGGAACTAATGTAATTGCTTGTTTTTATGGAGATGTTAGGTGTTAACTTCATTGCCATTAACTGAAGATTACCCCCTTGGATCCCTTTTAGTTCCTAGAGGTAACTGTCCAGGCAGAGCTGGGAGCTCTGGAGATGGGCATGGGGGAGGAGCATTCCACTAGGGTGGTGGGAGCTGCTCAGTGCCCTCCCTCTTCTGCTGTACTCCCCTGGCAGGGACAGGGTTGGGAGCAAAGGCAAAGAGGTTTCTTGTTAATGAACAGGTGATTTTGTGTCTTTTATAGGTGGCTTTGCAATCGTGTTCCTGGTGAGGACAAGCAATGGGGTGAAGTGTGCCCTGAAGAGGATGTATGTCAATAACGAGTATGACCTGCAGGTCTGCAAGAGGGAGATCCAGATCATGGTGAGTCCCTGCTCTGTCTCTGTGCTGGGCCCCCAGGCTGGAATGCAGGGGGGTGGGAGCCTGGTCACCTTCTGCTTGTGAACTCCATGGCATCAGGTCACAAACTGCATTTTCCTTGTGAAAATGACTTGTGTGGAAAGACCTGAGCTCTGGAGTTGTGTGAAAATCTAGTACAGAACTATTTCAAAAGTTCTGTGCAGTGGACAAGGAAAACCTGGTACCTGAAAAAAGCCCAGGGAATTCCAGGAAAATGAGGGAAAAACTACATGGCTTAATGGGAAAAGGAAGATGGCCTGAAGATGTGAGCATGGCTGGGGGTGTTGGAATTTGGAGTCTCACAATCTTCAACTGAGATCTCGAGTCCTCAGCCTTTTAAACTTGATGAGAAAAGGCTGATGATTGTGATATCCCTGAACTGAAATCAGTGCATGAATGGCAGATCTCCATCCTGAGATAAATCTGTATCACATCATCTTCTAATCCTTTTGGTCAGGATCAAGGTTGTCTCTGCATTGGTGAGGTTGGTAGCTTAAAACAGTATTTGTGGGGTAGCTGCTGCCAGGGCTTCTGAAATATAAAGCATTTGTAATAAGCTCTGGGATGTAGATTATTGGACACAAGGGTTTATATGATGGGATAGCTATTTTTAATTGCTGTTTTTAAACTTAGGTTCTCTAAACAAAGAGAAAATGGAGATGATCCAGATAGATTTTCCTAATCTTGTTTGCAGCATGGTAAACATGGGAAGTGCCGCTTTTGAAGTTGTATTCAAAGATACTGATGAGCATTTAGAGCAGCTGCCAGGTGGGGAAAGAAATATGAAATCCTTATTTTGTGAATTTACCACATGAGGTACAGGTTTGGGGTAAATAATCGTCATATCATAAACTCCTACCTGTTGCAATTCTGTGTGTGATTTCTGAAGTAGCTTGTAATTAGTGAACTGCTGTAGTTTATGATAGTGCAGGGAAGCTTTGGGCTTGGTTTCCTCATGGCTACGAGGGAAAAGGTGAGATTAGATCTCACATCAAAGGTTTAGTTGTGCTCACAAAGTTTGTTTACTTGGGTTTCTCTTGTCTCCATGTCTTTGGTGCCTTTGGAATGGTGGCTCCTGGACAGTAAGAGTGAGGAGTGTCCTTCTCACCTGGCAGGGTTGCTTGCTCCTGGACTGCATCTTGTCCCAGGCATTTGTTTCCTGAAGAACCAGTGCATCCCTAAAAGGAAATGTTTATTTATTTTCCAGCTTTTCTACAATAAGGAATTATTTTACACTTAACTGCAGTTTTTACAGCCCTACAGTGTTACAGCAGAATGTGCCCAGCAGAACCTTGATTTCCTTTACTGGTGAAGCTGAGTATCAAACTGGGCTGGCTGTCCCAAAGAAACCATTTTCTCCTGCAGTTTAGCATGTGTTTCCATAGCAGGGCCTTGGAACTTGATGATCTTTAAGGTCCCTTCCAACCCAAACCTGTCTGATTCTGTGACAAATTGTTGATATGAGAACTTTTGCTTTAATCTGTTCAGTTAATTAAAATAAAGCACTTCTAAAAGCAAGGTTAAAATTTATTTTGTTATTTTTGGGTTTTTTTGAGCATGTGAAGATTTGAGATATGTTTTGTCAGCAGAAGAGTTGGAAGGGGATGAGACAAGTAAAGCCCAAAGTCCTGCATGGCCACTGCCACCCCCTGCCCTCCTGTAGTGGAGAAGCAGCTCCTGGGGCTTCGCCTGAGCCACCTCAGGGAATGTGTCAAAACCTGGACCAGACCTGAAAAAGTTAATTCATCAGGTTGGCTGTTTCTCTGCTGTTTGTCTCAGATTCTTCTATAAGGGAAAACAGGTAGAGACAGATCTCAGGTTTGCTCAAACCCTGAGTGACAATTAATCCGAAGTGACAGGAGCTTGTGCAGTGCGGAGGAACCAGCTGAAAACGCTGCTCACTCTGTATAGGTGTTCCATGGTGAGAATTTGCCTGGTCCATGGTGAGAATTTGCCTGGTCCATGGTGTGAATTTGGCTGGTCCATGGTGTGAATTTGCCTGTCTGTCTTGCAGCGGGATTTGTCTGGCCACAAGAACATTGTGGGCTACATCGACTCCAGCATCAACTCTGTCAGCAGTGGGGACGTGTGGGAAGTGCTGATCCTCATGGACTTCTGCAGGGGTGAGTGGGGCTGTGCTGGTCAGGGGTGGGTTTGTCCTTCTGTGCTTACAGGAAACTTGCACAACATCTTCCTTTTGAAAAAAGAGCTGTCCCTAAGCTGCCAGGAAGCTGAGCTGAGCAAAGCCAGCATTAGGGCTGGAGAAGTGGCTGTCCCATGAGGCTTTGTTGACTCTACTAACGGGATTGGTACCATCTTTGCTGCTTGGTCCCCTTTGTTGTGAAGGAGAACCCCTAAATACATCTTGCTGTTGTTTTTAGAATGGTCCACACAAGAAGTGGCTCCTCTTAAAGCTACCAGGAATATAATTTTTCTTCACCTCAGTCTCATTGCAAACTTTGTTCCACATCAGCCTGGCTTAGGGTTGTTCTGGAAGAAGCATGAAATGGATAATGGGAAGCCAAAAAGGATTACTCTTACCTCTGACCTTTTTGCTTGGCTGTCTGTAGCCAGACAGGCTCTTCCAGCTATCCCAAAGCTTTGGTCTTTGTGGCTGGGATGTGGTGTTTGGAACATGATGCATGTGCTAGGCTCAAATGCTTCTTGCAGGAAGATTGTTCAGCAAAAGTAATGTTTTGGCCAGGTGATTTCAGGAGCCTGTGGCTGGTTTGGATGGTGGCATCTGATGGAAATTGGTGTTTTTGGGCCTGTCTGGCTTTGAATTCAAAAGCATCTTAGCAAGGACGTGTAGATGTGTGTAAACATGCCCAGTGTGGGCTTCTGTTCTGCTACATCCTCTTTGCTGCTTTGTTTTGCTGCTTGAATCTCGACTGCCTTTCACTGGCTATTTGCTGGTGAAAGGAAGAACTTTATGTGCAGTTTTGCTGAAGGAATCTCTCTGTAAGCTCTCTTGAAGCTCCAGCCTGAACATGGCAGGAGTGTTGTAAGCATGAGGCCTGGCAATGCTGGCAAATCCTGCTCAGCCCCATGTGCAGAGCTCCCTGTGGAGGGAGGTACAAACCTGAGCTCCTCACATGCACCCTCCCCAGCTGTAGTACCCAAGTTTTGGGCTGCTGAAGTAAAATCCATCTTTCTAAGGAGTTTCCTCCTGTCTGAAGGGAGGAGAGCTGCAGGATGGCATTTCTCACGTGGCTCTTGCCAGATGTGCTGAGCACATGCTGGCTGCTGGCTGAGCCTTCCCACTGCCACGGTTGTTACACACTGATTTTCCCTTGTTCCTTTCCTTTTGTGGTTGGCAGTTTCCAAACCAAATCAGTGTCTTTATGTGCAGAACTGCAGTCATTTTGAGTGTAAAGTGTTCAAGCTGTAGTATTCATTAAACTGAGCTTTTCTTTCCTACCACGAAAGTTTTCCAGCACTTGTGATGTGGAATGATACAGTTCTGCTTTGCCAGAGCTTCAGAAAGGAGTTTTTCTCTGTCTAGGGTGTTTAGAGGAGAAAAAAAACCTCTGGATTGTTTTGGAAAGGCCTTGACAGCAACAAAACCTCAAAGCTGAGACAATTTCAGGACTTACTCATGAAAACTTGCTTGTTTGTCCAGAGCTTCCCTTGTTACAGATGGATTTTTAATTTCTTTGCCAGTCAACAACTTCAGCCAAACCACTTAATGTGTGGGTTTTCTGAGTGTCTCCCTTCCTCCCTCCTTTTGCTTACATGTGGCAGACTAATTTGTGGACTGTGGGTGCCCCAAATTCAGCCTTTTATTCCTCTAGTCAGACAAAAGAAGTCCTACTTGGAAGAAAAAAAGGGAGTACTATTATTATTGATTGCTGACACAGCCAGGACAAGGTGGGCTGTAGGATCTTGTGTAAAGGTTCACTCAGAGCCCAGGTGAATTGTAACACCTGCCCACAGGTTCCGCAAACCCCTTGGATGGAGGGGAATGAGACAAGCTGAGTAAGCAGATTGCAAAAAGCCTCCAGGGAAGGTTTGTTGTGAATTTAGTTTGAACTTTCATGTGCTGACTGTGAAGCCTCAGTTTGAGGAGCAGCCCAGGACCAGGGATGCTGGCGGGACTGGGTTTGGGGTGGCCAGAGCTCATTGTGTGCCCCATGATGTGTTGTGGGCTGGAGAATTCTCACTGTGTCCCTGCTGTGCTTTGGGGAGCTCAGGGCTCACTGTCCCTGCTGTCATGTGGGGAGCTCAGGGCTCACTGTGTCCCTGCTGTGATTTGGGGAGCTCAGGTCTCACTGTCCCTGCTGTGATTTGGGGAGCTCAGGGCTCACTGTGTCCCTGCTGTGATTTGGGGAGCTCAGGGCTCACTGTGTCCCTGCTGTGATTTGGGGAGCTCAGGGCTCACTGTCCCTGCTGTGATTTGGGGAGCTCAGGTCTCACTGTCCCTGCTGTGCTTTGCGGAGCTCAGGGCTCACTGTCCCTGCTGTCATGTGGGGAGCTCAGGGCTCACTGTCCCTGCTGTGATTTGGGGAGCTCAGGGCTCACTGTGTCCCTGCTGTGATTTGTGGAGCTCAGGTCTCACTGTCCCTGCTGTGCTTTGGGGAGCTCAGGGCTCACTGTCCCTGCTGTGCTTTGCGGAGCTCAGGGCTCACTGTCCCTGCTGTCATGTGGGGAGCTCAGGTCTCACTGTCCCTGCTGTGATTTGGGGAGCTCAGGGCTCATTGTGTGCCTGCTGTGATATGGGGAGCTCAGGGCTCACTGTGTGCCTGCTGTGCTTTGGGGAGCTCAGGGCTCACTGTGTGCCTGCTGTGCTTTGGGGAGCTCAGGGCTCACTGTCCCTGCTGTGATTGGGGGAGCTCAGGGCTCACTGTGTCCCTGCTGTGATTGGGGGAGCTCAGGGCTCACTGTCCCTGCTGTGATTTGGGGAGCTCAGGGCTCACTGTCCCTGCTGTGATTGATTTGTGGAGCTCAGGGCTCACTGTCCCTGCTGTGTTCTGTCCTGCCAGGGGGACAGGTGGTGAACCTGATGAACCAGCGCCTGCAGACCGGCTTCACTGAGAGCGAGGTCCTGCAGATCTTCTGCGACACCTGTGAGGCCGTGGCCAGGCTGCACCAGTGCAAGACTCCCATCATCCACAGGGATCTGAAGGTGAGCTGTGGCTGCTGCTCCAGGGGTGCAGCACAGAGGGAGCATCCTGCTCGTCCCCCGTGTCTGCCAGCTGCCCACACTGTGCTTCTTCTGCTGGTAATGAGGGAAAGTGGGCAAAACCACACCTCTCTGCTGGAAGATAAAAAAAGAAATGAGCCTCTCAGTGCTACTTACCATATGTTTGCCATGTATATATCTACTTAAACACAAATATTTGTGAATAATTCTGGCCAGAATATACCTGATGAATTATTTACAGTGACCTGAAACACTGCGTATTTAAGGTAGCTCACAAAAAGTGTGGTGTTTCCTGGACCCAAATTAAAAGGAGCACTCAAGAAGTGTTGGTCTTGGGGCAGAAATTCTTAGGAGCTTTTGAAAGTGGCCTCTGGAGCTCTGACCATGAAAGTGTGTTGTAAAACTGTGTGCTTAGCTGGGAACAGAGCTGTGCCAGCAGGGCTATCTTAGTAAAAATCCCAGCCTGTAATCCAGCAAACAAAAAGATGTTCCCTTTGTTCTCAATGAGCTTGAGCTTGTAAAGTGCTGGAATGAAATACTCAGCCAAGAAGGAGGCTGCTGTGGCATTTGAAATTCAGATGTGCTTTGTGGGGCAGGTGCTGTTTCCAGAGCCCTCACAGATGTTTGTTTGTGCCACTGGCCATTGTTTTACATGAGCCAGAGCCATGAGTACCAAGGAGAGCCAGGTAGAGCAGGGGAAAAATTCCTCAGGCTTTGTTGTGCTCTGGCATTTTTGAGGTGGCAGTGATGCCACTGCTCAATCAGTTTGGATGTAGAACCAACTCCTGTGTCCAGGGGGAAACAAGTGATCTCTTACCAATCTGAGTCCTGGGTTTGAAGCTGTAAAGTCTGTGAGCAGCTTGCAGGAGTTCCTATAGGTCAGGAAAACAGGGTGAGAGGATAAGGAGCAGGAACCTCTCCAGCTGACATTGACCCCTGCCCTTACCTTTTTGGTGAATCCCTGAGGGGGTTTAATAAAGAACAAAACTCAGTGTGTTGCAGGGGAATAAATCTGGGACATCTGTACTGGATTAGTAGTTGATCTGGAGTGTTAATTTCTGCCCTGAGTTCCAGTTGAAATGGGCTGTTGTGGCTGGTGTCCAGCCCACTGTTGCCTGTCTAGGTCAGGGCAGGTTTTACAAGGCCTGACTCTTGGTAAGCTGTGCCCAGAGTCAGAGTTGGCTCTTCTCTCCTTGGAGACATGTTTTCTGCTTGAGTAGTGTATTGTTTCTGTCATGGTGACCTCTGGAGAGCTAAGTACTAACACAATTAATATTTGCATATATTTTGACTTTATTTATGTTAAAATGTAATACTGTCAAGGGGGAGTTGCAAAGCCAAGAGAGATCAAGGGCCAGAGAAGTTTTGTACAAGTTCTGGGCGTAAGGAGGGCCATCCATTGTGTATATGTTTTCTTGGGGTGAATATAACCTTGCTGAAAAGGGGGCAGATGTTGGCTTTTCAGGCAGCTGCCTGGGGCCTGGAGGCCTTTTTTGCCTTCCAGCTCTTTGATGCTGCTCTGGTGCTGGAGGTTCCTGCCCAGAGAGCTCTGCCAGCAGAAGGGATGCTGTGAATGAGCTTTCAGCCCTTTCAGACAAGTGCAGCTGGAGGAGTTTCAGTGGCCCCTGTCTCTGATTTTGAATTAACCCATAGGCTTTGCCTGGAGCAGAACAGCCTCCTGTTGGCACAGTCCCCAGCTGGTAGGAAGTGACCAACAGCTGGGGACCAGCAGCACCTTTACCCAGTGTGTCCATAGGCAAAAGGGGACATGGCTCTGTGAGTGAGCACCACAAAAAGATCCTGTGTCACCCCTGGCTGTGTTCAGGGGTCCCCTCCTGGCCTGGTGGTTGATTCAGGTGCTGTGGCACTGCCTGCTGTGCAGTACAGGCTGTGATGCTTATTTCATGTGCTTTGGTGTATATTGATGCTGCTTTTTCCTAAAAACGAGGAGGTGCCTTGTGTGCTGCAGAGCAGCCAGGAAGTGTGCCTTGGTCATGCATTCCTCTCAGATCACTACCTGAGCTCAGGAATACTGGCCTTGAAGCTGTTGCTCTCAGGAGAAGGTCCTGGGTGTTGAATCAGTCAGCTAAAGAAAGCCTCATCCCTACTCAGCATATCTGTGCAGTGGTTTTTATGACTCTGGTTCTGTTCTAGCAAAGAAGCATTTATTTTGGAAAGACTGAAGCTGACTACACTCCATAACCTGCACAACTTAAGACACCTCATGGTCTCCTTTAAAGGCTTTTGTTTGGGGTCTAAATCTGACTGTGCTGGGTGTGTCAGAGGCTGCAAGCAGAGTTAGCAGTGCTGGAAGCTGGAGTGCAGCTTTCTGAGTGTTTGACCAGAAGACAACACCTTCATACTCCTTTTAAGGACACTTTTCTCTGGCCTGGGTAGTGGGTAGCAGTAATTTCTTTTGCTGTGTTTATTTTCTCCTGGCATTTGCTGAGCAAACCTGGTTACTGGATAGTCCCATGCTGATTTTTAACAAACCTTACAGGGTGTTGGAGTGAAAAATCACCTCAGACTTCTCAGCCAGATAAAGTGGGAGGACTCTTGGGGCAATGTTGGAGAAGTATTTGCAGGGAGGAGGAATAATGCTGCCAGGGTTGATCTGCTGGGGAGAACATCTGTGTGGAGTGCTTTATTCAAAGCAGATGGATGGCAGAGGGGGAAGGGGCATGTTTAACCCTTGGTTTCAAGCCAACGTTTTCCCCCTCAGCTGCTCTAATTTGGCTGCATTTTCTGATGCTTAAAATGCTGACTCCTCCTTTTTATTTCCTTCTTGTAAAGATCATCCTTGATGGGGAGCTTTGCTTCTAAAGGGTTTTGTCAGCAAACGCTTATGTGGTGATTTTTTTTTTTATTTTGAACTGTATGAGCAGTATGTTTTATCTCATTGTTTTATCTGAGCATTTGACGCTGATTGAAGATAAAGACATGAAAAATTGTGTGTTCCCTTGAGAGAACATGCTGTTAATGCTGCTGCACAGATGAGGAGTTGGAGCACTCTTGCTCTTTCAAAGCAAAGATCTCAGCGCAGGGTTTCACACATTTTAAATCAGTGTTGAAACAGGCAATTTTCTTAGGTGGATACAAGGTAGAGTTTTATTAATGCACAGTTGTGAGTATTGAGGAGAAGGTTTCTGCTGATTTCATTTGTTTCAGCATTTGTTTCTGTTGCCTGATTCAAGGTACCAAATAATATTTGGAGGAAAGGGAACTGAGCTCCACAGGCACCAGGACACTGAAGTCTTACAAGAGGCAAAGAAATGTGCTTGCAGGAGGAGAAGGGAGGGGTGGCAGGATGGAAGGCAGTGTTACAACTGTGCTTCCATGTTTTGACTTTTATTTTAGGAGATGTGACAGAGTTTTGATGCCTGTTTTCTTTGCTGTCACATTAGGCTTTAGTGTTAGGTATGTCTGATATGTCTTCAGGCACTTGAAACCTTGACTCATCTGAAAAAAACAAACCCTGAATATTTTTTTGTCTGAGTGATTCTGTGTCTGTCTGTGATGCTTCCAGGTTGAAAACATCCTGCTGCATGACCGTGGCCACTATGTCCTGTGTGACTTTGGAAGTGCTACTAACAAATTCCAGAACCCTCAAACAGAAGGGGTGAATGCAGTCGAGGAGGAGATCAAGAAGTAAGTGTGCTTTGCCTTTTCACTCAGCTCTAGTTTGTGTTTGAAGGGTAATTTTTTCTTGTGCTGGGATTAATTTTGCTCAGCCTGTTGCAACAGATTTGCTGTGCTGCATGGCAGTGTCTGCTGCAGGTGAGTGAGTGCCCGGGGGAAGGTGAAACAATAAATTGAGCTTGATGTAATTGCTTTGGACCTGGAAGACTGAGATTAATGCAGAGAGGCAGCTGCACCTCAGCAAGGCAGTTCTGTTTTGTCCTGTGCAGGGTCAGGCTGTCTCTGTCCTTCATCTGTTGTGGCTTCTCTGAGCTCCAGACAGGGGTGGCACAATCCCATCCTCACTGAGCTACCCTCTGCATGGACCTGGGCACTGACTGGGGCTGATCCTGGCTCTGCATGGGGCAGTGTCAGGTCCTGGAGAGGTTCAGTCCAACTCCTGTTCCTGCTCCACACACTGCCAGCTATCCTGGTAGCATCTCTGGTGCCCCTTGGTGATTTTTGAAAGGGGGTTCACCTGCAATTCAGTGAGCCCTGGATCAGGGGTGGAGCACACTCCAGGTCCTTGGCCTTGTCAGTTCTGACAGCATCACTGCTGTGGACTTGCCACTCCTGTTAATACAGCTTTCTGGAATGGGTACAGATGCCCTGTTTTGTTGGAATTCAGCTACACCTGCCTGGATTCCCTAGATTTGTTTGACTGGAGTTTTCAGAGTGCTCTTAATCTGGTGTTGCAGTCCCTTTGGAATGCCCTATTTGTATGCTTAAGCCTGCAAAACCTTTGCCTTTGGCAGTGCTTTCCTGTGATCAGGGTAAGCAGCAGGCAGAAATGATAGACCTGCTGGTAGGAAATCTTAGCAGAAGAGCCTCATAATCTGTGGAGCAGTTTCCAGCTTTTCTGTTTGTTGTGATCTGTTAAGATGAGGCAGATTCTCACTGTGGTTTGAGGTACACAGTGGCCCATCCCTTGCTACAGTGGTGGACTGAGCAGGACTCCTGGTGTGGAAATCTACTTTTTAGGAGCCACATATTCAGTTATAATCTCTGTAATACAGTTGGCCACAGACTTGCAGTTAGCGTGTTGCAGAGGACATTTGATTAGTGACCTTGTTAATGCTTTGAATCCTTGAATGTTTCTGTTCTTAAAATGACTGCATGGTTTTGTGGTGAATTTTGTGTTTTAGAGAGGATTGTGGTTGCTATTTTGGTTCCCAGGGCAGTTTGAGGGATATTTTATTGCTTGAGGTGTGTAGCAGGTGATGCTGTTAACAGGTTTTTTTGATAGATATCTTTAGCATCCCTTTCCTTAAAATGAGATGGGAAAGAGTGGGTTCTAAATTATTTGGGAACATGACCTACCTGATAGAGACCTTCTGAGTCCCTGATCCCCCTTCCCCTGCAGGTACACGACGTTATCCTACAGAGCTCCAGAGATGGTGAACCTGTACAGCGGCAAGCTCATCACTACAAAAGCAGACATCTGGGTATGTATGGAAACCACTGGGCATCCTCCAGCCAGGCTGCTTTCATTGCCACAGCAGGGAAACTGGGCTGGCCTGGACACTTTCTGAATGAAGAATTCATCTGATGATGTGTCTGATGAGTTCCTGCTGAGCAGGGAGGCTGTGGAGCGGCTGTCTGTACTGCTCCTGTCCGCTTTGAATTTAGAGATGGATGAAACTCCAGGGTTGAACAGGGCAAATGAGATCATAGCTTAAGAGTTAAACTAGAAAATTCAGGGTATTGTGGCTCATTGTGCTGGGTTGTTAGTATGTGGAGTCAAAGTTCTGGTCAGAATTGAGCAGAAACCTGAGAAAATGGGCCTGCCCCCCACAGCAGCAGTGTGCTTATCCTGTGTGAGATAGGGCTGAGTTGTCAAACTGGCCAAAGGCCAAACTTCTGCACTGTTCCTGATGATGAGGGTTATCCTGCCATGCTCTTTCTTCATGGTGAGAACGAAGTCCAGCTGTGGTGGAGTCCATTCCTGGCTAACCTGGTCAGGGGAAAGGCTCGTTTGGGTGAGACAGAGATGAGAAGGAGTCTGTACTGTTTGGAGTGGCAGTTCAGCACATGTGTTTAAAAGTGTTTAAAATGCTAACTGGGAGCATGTTTTGTGTTATTTGGAGCCCTGAGCTAGGAAGTAACATGATAGAAGCAGAAAAAGAGAGCTCTGATGTATGTTCAATAGCTCTGCATCTACAAGAGGGAGAATTGCTGGTGTGATATCTGCTGAAAGTGCCCTCAGTGAGCTTGGGGAAGCAACAGCTTCTGTGGGAGCAGGTTTAACCAGGGGTCTGTGGCATCAGCCCTGCACTGTGCAGGGTCACTGGCCTGGAGTGAGTGGAGAGGGGTGGTCACAGCTGTAACAGCAGGAAAGGACAGGGCCTCAAAGGCGGCCAGAGGAGAACCAGGATTTGCATTCCTTCCTGTGATAGTGTGGAAAGGGGGAGATCCAAAGGCTCTGCTCTTTCTGGCAGGAGTTCTCTTCCAGTGGCGCTTAGAGCGTGTCCAGGGCAGTGTATGGTGGTGAGCACAGTGGGGCCTCAGCTTCCAGGCCTATTCCACTGCTTGTCCTGTTGGAAACCTCCCTTTCCCTTAAATCTTATCAAGGTTATTTTAAACCAGAGTGCAATTTCATTTTGAAATCCTGTGACAAAAGAGATGAGCTGATGATGAGTTTCTTAGGATTAGGAAATGTTTCCTACTCCCTCCTCTGAGATGGTGGGAGTGTTTCATAATTAGCCCTTTGTGCAAAAACTGTTTTCTTTTGCAATAGGTGGTGGTTGTTGCTGCCAAAAACAGCGTGGCAGTAGAGGGAAGGGTGGCAGCCTGCAGAATGAGCTGTACTTCCCTGGCATTTATTTATAGCAGTTGAAAGGTTGTTTGAACTTAATCTTGGAAACAGTTTGGGTTTCTCTTTGTCAGAATGGAGGTATTGATGATGATGGTTGCCATTTATTTGTGCTGTTACTTTGCTCTTTCCTCCCAGTGTGTGGCAGAAAGGCTTTGCCTGTTCAATGACATGAAGGGTCGTGCTCTGCAGAGCTGTGGGGGGTGTGATGATGAACAATCCCCCAGATCAGTGTCTAACAAGGGAGAGCTCTACATGTGTTCATCTTCCCTGCAGCTGTGCCTGTCTCAGGTCCCTCACAGGGTATCAGTGCAGGCCTGACATCAGCAGGACTCCCCTGCCTGCTGTCAGAGCTGTGCCCTGCTGGGTTCAGTTTGGTGAATCCTTGCCCTGTTCTCTCTCTGCAGGCCCTGGGCTGTTTGCTGTACAAGCTGTGCTACTTCACCTTGCCCTTTGGGGAGAGCCAGGTGGCCATTTGTGATGGCAACTTCACCATTCCAGACAACTCCCGGCACTCCCAGGACATGCACTGCCTCATCCGTGAGTGTGTGACAGGGCCACAGGGCTGAAAAACAGCCCAGGGGCTTTGCTCTTACAGCCCCTGCCCCTACAGCAAAACCATTCCTTTTTCTCTTCTTTTCAGAGGCTTGCTTACACACAGAGGTGGTTAAAGTGATCTTTTACTGGTTTAGGAGCTCACTCTTCGAGAGGCAGTCATGACAAAGAGATTTCTGTGGCAGGAACACAGACAACCATTTGGTTTGAGTCCTACAGAAACTGGCACAATAAGCCTATTTATGCAGAAACGTATTTCTGCAGTAATAAATCTGTTTGGATAAGGAACTGAAAAGACTGCAGTGACTTAGGCTAGTGATAAGAATTCATCTTCTGTGAACTGGGAAACAGAACTGAAATGATTTATAAATATCCCACTGACTAGAGTGAATGTGTAATTAAGTGCACAATGCACTACTCTTGGCAAAGCTGGGGTAGCTCTCTTGTTTCCAGCACAGCTTTTGATTTTTTTTTCTTCTCCTAGCCACAGTCTTGACTCACACAGAGTTGTATGTGTTTGTGGAGCAGGCTGCTATTTTCTTTGCTGATGTGGGGGTATCTGCAGTGGTGCTTGTGACTTCCTTGTCTCCCTGCCCTGCTGGCACAGCAGGGCTGGATCAAGCCCTTTTTCTGTGGGTTCACTTGGAAGTGCCCAGTCCCACCCAGTGCTGTTCCTTGGCCAGGCAGCATTTCCCCTCCTTGCCCTAGAGGCTTCAGTAGCAGCTGCAGGTCCCAGCTCTGTTGGAAGATCTGTCCTGGTCCATCCTGACTGTCCTGCCCTGTTCCCAGCTGAGCCCATGGGCAACTCAGCCCTGCTGAGCCTGATCACATGCATTGAGGGAAGCAGGATACTGTTAGCAATTGGTTGTACCAAATGTGGAGTTGTGGAGTGGTTGGGGTTGGAGGGACCTTAAAGCCCATCCAGTGCCACCCCTGCCATGGGCAGGGACACCTCCCACTGTCCCAGGTTGCTCCAAGCCCCATCCAGTTTGGCCTTGGACACTGCCAGGGATCCAGGGATAGCCACAGTTGGGCTGGGCACCCTGTGCCAGGACCTCCCCACCTTCAGCAAAAAAAGTTCTTTGCTGTGTCAAGTCTGATGTGCTGCCAAAGCTGGCTGCCCTGCATCTGTGTGTCCTGTTGCTCTGATCTCAGCATCTCTGTCTCTTCAAGGGTACATGCTTGAGCCAGACCCTGATAAGAGACCTGACATTTATCAGGTCTCCTACTTTGCATTCAAACTGGCCAAGAAGGACTGCCCGGTGCAGAATGTCCAGGTGAGCAGGGGAGTGGCCTGAGGGGAGCTCTGGGAGTGGCTGGGGAGGCAGTTGCTGAATACTGAGCATTTGACTCTGCTCTGTTCCACAGTTCTTTAATTAGGAGGGTCTTGTTCGTTTGTATCAGCACTGTTTGATTTGGATTTTTTGGGTCAGGAATCAGGGTTTCTCATGTTCCTTATTTGTTTGTCCCTAATTTGCCTCCTCATCCAGTCACCAGTGTGAGGCCAACCAAGAGATCTTGTGCATGTGAACATGGAAAATTAGGCCATGCTTGGGAAAGCAATTTGATTTCCAGGCACACTCATCACAGCATGTGTAATTTGGCCTGCACTTGGTTTTGAACACAGCAGTTCTGAATCTGTTGGCTGGGACTTGCCATTTGAACTGCATCAGACCTTACACAACCATCTGCCCCTTCTTAGTGTGTCTTCAGAGACTTCAGCTGAAACATGGAGTTGACAATTATTTCCTTATGTTGTTATGGACACCTGTGACAGACTATTTATTTTGCTGTTTCTACATAAATAGAAATTTAGAGTTTTTTCTCCATGTTCCCTATGCTTATTTATGGTCTTTATGAATAAAAGATAGTTTGGGTTCTATTATGCCTGTGTCTTTGTAGCATAATTAATAAATTTTGTCACTAATGTCCTGTGGTTGTCCTTTAAAAATGTCCATGTTGTACTGTGGAGCTTTGTGCTCATATTCCATGTTAAATGGTGAAAAAGCTGAGACCTCTTTTCTTTCTTTATAAAGACTCTCCCAAACTCCTGTCTCCCCATGACATGGAGCTTGTGGTGTTTGTTATATGTCCAGCATGAGAAGTAATTGCTTAGGGAATCCCCAGATGTCCCTCTTTTTGCACATTATTATTCTGACTCTGTTTTCTGCCCTCAAAATAACAAACTGGGTGTTTTTGGGATCTGCAGAACTCTTCAATACCTGCTAAACTCCCAGACCCAGTTAAAGCAAGTGAAGCTGCTGCAAAGAAGAGTCAATCAAAGGCCAGGTAATCCCACCTGCTTTTTACTCCCTTTCTTGTTGCTTGTTGTCTCTGCAGTTTATTAGCAAAGGTGTATTTAGCTGCTTCCTTGGGGACTTCAGTTGCCAAATGGTGACTGAGCACAGTTATTCTCCCATCAGTCAGCTCTCAGAAACAATCTGATATCAGACTTATTAGTTATCAAGAACAATTTGGTATCTACAAATGACAGAAGGCTGGGGGGATGGCTCCTCTTCTCTCTTGCTGTGCATTTTTGGAGCTCAGTAAACATTGAGCAGAGATCACAAGAGTTCAATGACCTGATTCTGGGGTGGATGTACCAAAGTTAAAGTACATCTAAAGATGGCAGTTTAGACAACTCTGCCCTAAGGTACCAGCTGCTCATGAGCTGGTTTGTGTCCTTCATGTGCTCATTCAGAAGTCTGAGTGGTTTCAAGCAATATGTTGTAGGAAATAGTTGGATGTAAGTTGAGTGGTTTTGACAAGTCCCAGCTGTCCACCAGGAGAAGATGCCACGACTGGCAGAGAAATCAGAATGATAGTGTTAGATTAATTGTTGTGAGTGCATCCAGGAGGTTTTACTGTGCTGGGCATGTCTGGGTGCCCATGAGTGTTTCTCCTTTGTCAGTCACACCCAACTGAAGTGTAGGTGAGTGTTTAACCCCGCTGTGTGTTCTGTGGACCAGCCACTCAACTCAGGCTGTGCTCACTGCCCTTCCTTCTTGTTCTTCCTTGACAGGCTCACAGACCCCATCCCTACGACAGAGACGTCCATAGCACCCCGGCAGAGACCTAAAGCAGGACAGACCCAGCCCAACCCTGGAATTCTGCCCATCCAGCCAGCCCTGACACCCAGGAAGCGAGCCACAGCCCAGGCAGCCATTCAGCCACAGGGTGAGTGACATGTCATGTCGCCTCTGCACCCCTGTGTGCCCCAGGGCACTGGCCTAACTGGGTTTGGGTTTTTGTCCCAGTTGCAGGCCCAGCTGCCCTGGGCAGTGCCCAGCCCTCGCTCCCTGCCAGCACCTCCCAGCCAAAAGCAGCCTCGCAGCAGCCTCCAGCCCAGCCCCAGGCCAAGCCAGCAGCAGCTCCCCAGGCACAGCCCCAGGTCCCCTCAACACAACCCCAGGCCACCCCTCAGCATCAGCAACAGCAACTTTTCCTGAAGCAGCAGCTCCTGCAGCAGCAGCAACAGCAGCAGCAACAGGCTGCCTACTTCCAGCAGCAGCAGCAGAAGATGCAGGCACAGCAGGTGGGTGTGTGCAATGAGTTCATCACATCTGTGTCTGCAGGGCTGGAGCTTTGTATTTATGGCAAGTTTCCAGTTCTTTTGGGGGGAATGGGTGCAGCTTTTGGGCATTTTCCAGCAAGATTTGGTCTAGGTCCACCACACCTCCAACCTCTCAACCGGCGTTGTTTCCCAGTTCCCAGCGATGCAGCAAGGAGCGCCCGCACAGCAGCAGCTGATGCAGAACTACTACCAGCAGCAGCAGTTGATGGCCCAGCAGGCAGCCATGCAGCAGAAGAGCACAGCAGCAGCAGCAGCAGCAGCTCAGCAGAAGCAGCAGCCCCTGGCGCCGGCGCAGCCCGAGGCCCAGTCCAGTGCGGCACCGCCGGCACAGCCGCAGGAGCAGGGGGTGAGACCTTGGAGAAAGGGATGGGGCACTGGCACTTGGGCTACAAATGCTCTCTGCCAGCTCCTGTGTGCTGGGGACAGCTCAGCTGGCTTTTTAGACCCACAGAGCCCAGATCACAGGTGCCAGGAGAGGTTTGGATTGAGTAGTAGGAAAATTTCTTCATCCAAGGGGTTTTCCAGCCCTGGCACAGCTCTCCAGGGCAGTGGTGGAGTCCCCATTCCTGAGGGATTTAACAGATACCAGTATGTGGCTCTTGGGAACATGGGAATGCTGGGACTTGATGACCTTAGAGGCCTTTTCCAACCCAAACACTTCCATGGTTCTGGGGCCTGATTAGTAATAATTTGGTTATTACTGGGCCACAGATGTCAGTGCTGACCTTGCTGCCTCAGGGATGTGCAGTTGTTTGGGTTTCTCGTTCTAGGAGGATGCTGGACTCGAATTGTGCTCTGGGTCCACAGAAAAGAGATGAGTAATGGATGAGTAGATAGCAGAGGAGATGTAAGTAGCTGCTTAATGCAGCTTCTCTCCATCCCCTGTCACATTGCCATAGAAGACATGTGAGAAACTCTCTGAAACATTATTTGTCCTTAACACACCAAGATGGGCACCAGGCACCGAACTACTTTGTTGCTTCTTGTTTGGAAAATGTTTGCCTGATGCTCAGAGGAAAGTACAAACAGCTTCCTGGTGCTTCCTAACATTGGGTTAACTTTTTAATAAATGTAGTGGGAGGAAGATTTTTCAAAGGAGACTTTTGAAAGCCCCATATCTAAAAATAAATAAATCAATTACCCACTTTACTAATCATATAAGTGTGCACCTAAAATAAATGCTCTTTGCTTGATGGAAAATACGTCCAAGTGCAGAGACACAGGCAGCTGCCCACTGGGAGGGGCAGGGAGCTGTGCCAGGGAGCCAAAGTTCTCTGCAGGGCTGTGGGAGGAAGCTGTGCCTCTTGCTTCCATTGCTGGACAATCCCATCTGCTCTTCCCTGGCTTTTTGGAGCTTGGAGGGGTGTCCCTAACTCTGGTTGTGTGCTAGGAGTAATCCTGGGCCCCAGACAGGATCAGGCTGCCGGTGTTTGTGCTGTACCTTGCTGCAGGTGTGCAAAGTGGGCAGTATCTGATGACAGCCCTGGAGGTGTTCAGGGCTGGGCTGCATGGGGTGAGTGGCATCACTGTCTGTGGCACAGGGTGGAATTAGGTGACCTTAAAGATCCCTTCCACCCCAGCCCAGTCCATGATTCCATTGTTTCAGAGGTACAGTATTCTTTGAGTCCGGGCTAAGGGTCACTTTGTGCTGGCTTGTTAATTCCCCTCTCCTTGTTTCCTTGGAAGTGCCATCAGGAGTTCATTTGACAATAAACTCCATAATCCATGAACTGAGCAGTGCTGGGGCAGCTGTTTGCTCTGCTCTCTGAGGTGTCTCAGGGCTCTGCCATATCCCCTTTCCTGTTGTATATCCAACCCTGGATTGGCTGGGAGCTGTTGTGTTCCTGGTTTTGTTCCTGTTCTGGTGATTGACCTGGGGCAGTTGTTGAAGTTGAAGTTAGTGGGAGATAGGTTTTGAGTGATGCCCATTATTACCCTGTTCCTTTTAGGGCAGAAATGCCTCAAATGGAGCATTGAATCAAGAGCTTTGCTGTGCTTTGCTAGCACAAGAACAGCCTTAATTTTATGAGATCGGCTAACTTGAAAATTAGCCTTACTCCCCTGGTAGGCTGATCAGAATGGACACATCTGGACTCTTTCCTGCTCCTGCAGCAGTCAGGAGGGAAAAACAGTGGTTGGCTCATTTAAAAAATGGTAGCAAAGCCCAGTTTCTGCCAAGCAGAGTCTCTGAGCAGAAGACACCTAGCCAGGGCCTATCAAAACCTTTTCACGTTGGGAGATTCCAGCTTAATAAGCTCTGCCTTCATTCCTGTGGTGATTCCAGCACTGCCTTTTTGTCTCTCAGCACCAAATGTCCTGCTCTGCAGTGACCTACATAGCAGGTGGGTGCATGGGGAGCAGGCAGGGCGCTCTGCTTCTCCGCAGTGAGTGTGTGCTGGGATGCCACAGGAAAAGCAGAGCAGCTCCTCATTGTTTGCCTCCTGCCACCAGGGTTCAGTACCACACTGGGCACCTCTCTCCTGTTGCCCTCTTATGTCTTTCCAAGCCCTTCATCTTGGTTGGAAAAGGCCTGGGAACATGAAGGTAGGGCCCAGGCAGGGGAGGCGACATGCACAGCTTGCTGCTCCTTGTATTCCAGTTTTCCTGTTTTAGATCCAGCAGTGATATCTCCCTGGCAGACAGATTGTGAAAAATCACACAATCACAAGTGGTGCTGTTGTTTATCACTACAAAACTGTATTTCAAGTATTTATGAGTTGTGAGTGTAATGCAAGACTAAGGCTATGGAAAGACAAAATCAATGTGAGGAAACCCTTTGCAGCTTCTACAGGATTTGTAACTGGGCTGTCTTGGCTCACACCTAAACCAAATGTGCCTGATTTTCTCCAGTTTTAATGACAAATGTTGCTCCTGTGGTCCTTGCTTTTTTTTTTCCCTTCCCCTAAGAGAAAGGTTTTTTGCACAAGACCTCCACCCTTTTAGGCATTTGACCCAGTCACACGTTATGTGCTGGAGGCAGTGCTACCTTTCACTGTATCCCTGTGACAAGACTCCTCTGCACTGTGATCTGAGTTCTTTCTGCCTCTGCTCTGGATCTTGGCCTCTCTACCCTTGAGCAGGTTTGAGCCCAGCCAGGCTTTGCCAAGTCTTAATGGAGGTTTTAGCTCCAGAGCTGCACCACAGAAAGGGGAGAGACTGCCTGTGCAGTAATCCTGAAATACTGCAGAGCAGCAAATTCCGCCCCTGCCATGGCTCCTTTGTTTGTCTGGCTTTTCCCCTCCAGACTGTCCTCAGTCCATGACTGGAATGTTGGGTGCTCCAGCAGGAGCTGTTTTCTCTCAGTGGCTGCTGTTCTGAGCAAGGGCACTGTGCTTTTCTCCCTTGGCAGGCTCAGGCGAGGCAGCAGCAGCAGCAGCAGCAGGCTCAGGGCCCGGCCCCGGCGCAGGGCCAGAAGCTGGGCTCGCTCACACCGCCGTCCTCGCCCAAGGCGCAGCGCGCGGGGCACCGCCGCATCCTCAGCGACGTCACCCACAGCGCCGTGTTCGGCGTCCCCGCCAGCAAATCCACCCAGCTGCTGCAGGCCGCGGCTGCCGAGGCCAGCCTCAACAAATCCAAGTATGTGCCCAAAACCTGGGGGGCTCAGCCTCAACAAGTCCAAGTAGTGCCTGGGGCCTGGGGTGAGGGGTCAGCCTCAACAAGTCCAAGTAGTGCCTGGGGCCTGGGGTGAGGGGTCAGCCTCAACAAGTCCAAGTAGGTGCCCAAGACCTGGGGGGGCTCAGCTTCAGCAAGTCCAGGTAGGTGCCCAGGGCCCTCATGTGCAGTGTGGAGTGAGGGTCATGCTCTGGGAGGTGTTCGATGCAAAGCTCTGAATGAAGGTAGGCACAAATCTCTGAGGGAGTCTTTGCCTTCAAGACCTCCATTTGGGGCTTGGCAGGAAGAGCTGGAAGATTTTCCCCAAAGTCCTCATGAGTTGTCTGAGCTCCCAAAAAGCTTTGGGTGACCAGGGCCTTCTCTGGCTCACAAAAGGCTGTGTCATTTCAGCCACAGCCCTGGTGTGCGCTTTATTCTCACTGCTTGACACCAGCATTTCCTGAAGATTGGGCTTGATGCTCTTGGAGATCTTGATGGAGCTCTGATTCCCTAGGAGTTAGCTGTCAGTTTTATAGTGTCTGCAGGCAAGAAGCCTTCCCACTGGCACTGTTCCTGGTGGGATGCTTGGGATGCTGGTTTTAACCCCTGAGATGTGAGTGCTCAGCCTCAGTGCTCCCAGGTTTCTGAGCATGGGACTGCAGTAACTTACACTGGCTGTTCTAATTGGGAAGTCATTAGAGTGTAGTAGCTTGGACCAGCTGATAGTGCTGGCCAGAGCTTTTCAGATGGGAAATTTAACTCGGATGGGAAGTTAATGGCTCTTGTTTGGGATGATCACATCCAGATCTGCTTCCACCACGCCCTCGGGCTCGCCAAGGACCTCGCAGCAGAATGTCTACAACCCTCCTGACGTGTCCACGTGGAACCCCTTTGATGATGACAACTTCTCCAAGCTCACAGCTGAAGAGCTGCTGAACAAGGACTTTGCAAAGCTGGGGGACGGTAGGTCTGTGGGGTGTTTTAACACCTGCCTGCTCTGGCAAGGGAAGATGCTGTGGACCGGGGATGCTTTTGGGCAGGGACTGCTCGAGTGCCCCATATAATTACAGTCCTCTAGCTGAATTCTTCCAGTTTGTTTCTGTTTGCAGTGCAGTGGTGCCTCAAAGGCAGAAGTACCAGCTGCTTTGACAGTGCCCTTGCTCAGGTGCCTGTGGAAGCTGCAATTTAAACTCTGCTTCATCTGCAAGTTGGGATTTTCAGAAAGAGACTTAAGTCACTTAGTTGAACGGTGTCCTAAAACTATAAATAAGCAGCCTACTTTCAGAATAGAAGTGTTCCCCCTAACTCTGGGTTTGCATTCCAGGGAAGGCTCCAGAAAAGGCAGGTGGTTCCACAGAGAACCTGATCCCAGGTTTCCAGCCGGCTGCGTCCACAGCCCCGGCCGATGCGTTTGGTGGCTCTTCCTTCACTGCTGGGCCAGGTGAGTCTGTGAACATGAACAGCCTGGAATGGCAGCTCTTGTCAGAACCTCTTTGAAGCGAAGGAAAAGTGATACAGATTGGGCACTGAGAGCTGCAGGCAGTAGGGTTGGCACTTCAGGAGAGAAGGGAATGTACAGAGACTGCATTCCCTTGACACAGTTGGGTGGCAGAGACGGGACACTGCGTGGAGGCAGAGGTGGGGCTTGTGGTGAGGGAAAAAACTGAGCCCCTTAAGTACCCAAGGAAGCTTCTTAGTGTGTGGAAGTTCCATGAAGCTCATAACAAAGAGTAAAAGCTGTCATGTACTGTGAGGGAAGGTTGGAGATGTTGGTCAGAGCTGCTGATCTGTTTGGAGGAGCAGAGGAACAGGGATAACAACATCTCTGCTGCAGAGTTAGGAGGACAGCAGGGATGACTGAGCAGGGAAAGTCCTCAGAGGAGAACACAGTCTCATAATTAACATGTTAAGTGATGAAGGCAGTAATTTCTGCACTGACTGGGCTGTGTGGCTCCAGAACCCTTGGCTGGTCTGAGGAATTAGTTTTTCTGCAGAAGCCTTTGTCTGTGGGACCTTGTCTGGTGTCTTGGTCCTTGTCTCCTTTGGTCCTCCCAAGGTTTTGCTGTGAGCAGCCCCTTCTATGCCAAAACCCTTTGAATGCTGCTGCTCATTTCTAATCCTGCAGCATCAGTCCTCAGTGAGGGCAGCTCAGACCTGCCAAGCACAGAGGTGGAAAGCTTCTTCCAGGAGCTGGAATGCTGGGCATCTCCACCATGGTGAAAAATGCAGCTGGTTGATGCCTCCCCACAGAAGCAAAACAACTGTTAGTGAGAGGAGTCTGGGAAGAGGCTGAAGAATCCTGTGTGGGGCAAGGACTGACAAATCCATTTATACCTCATTCTATTTATAAAAGGAGATTTAGGGGAGCTTATAACTGAGCTTGGTATGTTGGTTCTTACTGGACAGTTAAGGAGTTGAAGTCTCTGACACGGGAGTGTTCCTGGGGAGCTGCTTTCTGAGTTTGTCCAGCTGTGAGCAGTTTATGATGTTCCAGCAGCCTTTGTGGATGATGTTGAGCAGCAGCAGCTCCACGTTGAGCTCTAAAACATCCTCTGAAAAGCCTGAGGATCATCTGTGTGTCCTGGGCTCTGTGATTGCTGTACCATGGTCAGTCCTGGCAGTGTCTTTAACATATGCCCTTTGACTTTCCAGTCCTGGGGTTTGGCATAGGAAGGTACCTTGGAAATCTTGATGCTGGGCTGGGCATTTCCAGCCCTTCTTTCTTTCCTCAGAGACAGGACCATGTCCCAGCCTGGCTGGTACAAGATGCTGCAGCTTTTATTGCAGACACAGAGTCCCCACATGGGCTTTTTGTCTTTTTGTTGTCCTTTTTCACCCTTCATGCTACTGTGAAGGCAGATAACAGTTCCTCTCTGCCAGGGAATGTTCTGAGATCTGTGGGTTAAGTTGTGTTGGAGAACCACATGGTAACAGTAGTTTTGTTTGGTTTTATTCTTTTGAGCAGTACACTTGGGGAGAGTGTGCCTGTGTGTGGTTGTGTCAGGCCAGAGCTGGGGCTGTGCCTGTGCTGGGTTTTTACTCTGTGCTTTCTCCTTTCCTCTTCTCTGTTCATTCTGCCTTTTCTTTTCTTTTCTTTTCCTCTTCTCTACCAGCTGAAAAAACGAAAGACATTCTGAGTTTGGACTCTAGCCCTCCTCTTCTGACTGTGCCTGATCCTTTCATTCCTCTCCCGTTATCTGACACCCCAGGTAACCAGAGCTGAGGGGATGGAGCGGGGCAGAGTCTTGGGCTTTCTTTTGTCCTCTTAATCTTCTGGTTCTGTTTATAGGCACACCTGAAATCCTGGTCACTGACAGGCTCTGCTGGGCTCACTGGCAGTGGGGATGGTTTTCATGGCAGAGCCTGGGGTTATCTCATTGTTCCTAATGCCAAAAGTATTGGTGTCTTTAGAGGCTCAGTATTCAAAGAGGGCTGGAGCACCTCTCCTAAGAGGGAGACTTTAGAGAGTTGGAGTTGTCCAATATGGAGCAGAGGTGGCTCCAGGGAGACCTCAGAGCCCCTTTCTGTGCCTAAAGGGACTCCAGGAGAGCTGGGGGCAAGAGCCTGGAGGGACAGGACACAGGGAATGGTTTTCTATTGGCAGAGGGCAGGGTTAGATGGGATACTGGGAAGGAATTGTTCCCTGAGAGGGTGGGAGGCCCTGGCACAGGGTGCCCAGAGCAGCTGTAGCTGCCCCTGAATCCCTGGCAGTGTCCAAGGCCAGGTTGGATGGGGTCTGGAGTACCCTGGGAGGGTGGAAGGTGTTCCTGCCCATTGCAGAGGGTGGAATGAGATAGGCTTTAAGGTCCCTTCTAACATAAACCATTCCAAGATTCTATGAGAAATAATCCCCAGGTAATTAATTACCTGTTCTGATTTAAGCTGTTTTCAAATTGTCTCCAATGTTGAAATTGTAGGTTTTATTATAGTTAATCTTTCTTTCCTGTAAGAGTCAGTGTTCCTTTGGCTTCCAAAGTCTGTTGTAAATCTGAGCATCTTGTGAAGCACGAGTTACATGTGACCTTTTCTGATTTGGCAAGATTTTTCAGTGCAGTTGGTGCTATTTCATTTACTTTGCAGTGCTGCTTCTAAGCCTTCTCTGTGCACATTTCTGGCTGCAACAGCCAACACTTTTTAGCAAAAGATTATGTAAGTGCTTAGGAGCTTATTTGCAAATCGGTGGGATTTGGAATATGGGAATGTTCTTATCTTGGAGCCTCTCTCAGCCCTCTGGTGAGTGTGTGTGGCAGGTCCCATGTCAGTGAGCCTCAGAGCACAACTGCAGCTCCCACCCTTGTCCTTAGCCCAGGCTCTGGCTCACTGGTGGTTTGGAGGACCCAAGCTTCAAAATATACTGTGAAGGTGGCATCTCTCAATGGAGAGCTGAACAGTTCAGGAAAAAAAAGAAACCTTTTATCCGTAACTCTGTGGAACTTGCTTCCTTCTGCTGCATGCTCAAAGAACAGAAGAAATGTGGTTTGGTCCAAAAGGAATTTTACCCATAAATGCAGTTTGAGAGTAGAAGCAAAACTTGGAGTCTTTGTTCCCCGTGTGAGCACTGCCAGGAGCTGACCTGCCCAGCTCTACCTTGAAAACAGCCCACAGAAGGCAGCTGACTGCACATTTTCCTTCTTCCTTCCCCCCAACTGCTGCTGGAAGTGTTGGTTATCCTGATTGAAGTCACCCAGACTATTAATTTCCCCACCAGCATCCTCAGCTCACAGCTGGACACCAGGGTGTTTTCCCTGTTGCATCTCCACAGAGCAGGACCCCATGGAGCAGCAGCTGCAGCCTCAGCTGTGGAAGCTCTGGAATTCCTACCAGTAGAGAAACCCTTGTGGAGGAATTGCCAGCCCTGCCCTTGGGACAGCTCATCAGAGCAGCAGTGGATGCAGGCTCTGTGGTGCCACGTTGCAGATGTGAACCTGTCTGGTTGTGGATCTGTGCAGGCTCTTGCTGCTCTTCCTGCTGCCTGTGCTTCTGTTCAGTGCAGTGGATCCCATTTCATGAGGCCAGGACATGCAGGAGACCTGGCTTTGTTGGCCTTGAGGATTCCTGCAAAGAAATTTTCATTTATTTGTTCTTTTTAAAGTAAAACCTGAGGCCAGGAGCTCTTTAATATTTTCAAGGACTAGGGCTACAGACTAGCCCTTAGCCTTGAAACTAAGAGGGGTTGTTGTCTGGTTATAAATTCAGCAGAAAAGATCAAACTTCTGGATTTGAACTCAGGTTTTCAAGCTTTGTGTGTCATCCAGCAGTGTTGTGTTTTTGTTCTTCTGTGTCACTGTTACCTGTGAGGAACATCCCCAGCACACAGGGCTTGGCTCAGGGCTGTGCTGCCTGGCAGTTCAGGTGTTTGCAGTGATCAGCAGAGCTGGGAGTGACCCCAGGTCCCAGCACAGCACCTTGTCAGTTCTGTGCAGAAGCAGCTGAATATTTGCTTTCTGTTTGGAATATTTTTATGCCTGAGAAAGCTTTAATAGTGAATCTCCTTGTTTTGAATCCATTTTACCTCTGTCTTTATCAGCTGGGAGGATGCATGGCCCTTTCAGAAGTGGAAGTGTGAGCCTGCACCCTGAGCCTGCAGGGCAGTGTTGTTTAGGAAAGGTTTCAGTACATGGGTGAGGTTTTATTGGTTGTTTACTCTGTTTGTCCTACAGAGCCAGTCCTGGGGGCCCTGCCATCTAGCACTGCAGCAGCTGAGGACCTGGCTAAACTCAGCTGCTTTTTCTCCCCTTGGCACCTGGAGGTGCAGGTGGCATCACCTGGGTGCTGGTCAGAGCCCTGGCCTCTCCTCCCTGCAGGACAGGTGCAGTTGGGTGCCACAGGTGGTGTTCAGTGTGTCCCTCCTCCTCCCCTGTGTAATGGCTGCAGTTCTCAGTGGAATTGTAACTAGTAAGAGGAGCTGGCATGAGGAATGTAAAAATATGGCAAAACATCTGTTAAAGTAAGGGAGAATGAAATATTCATGCTGAAAACATATTTCCTTGTGCATGTGCAGGAAAATGAGCCAAGTTGTTCTTAATGAGCTTATTTCAGGCTTCACCACTGACTAATCCTGGGGTGTTGGTCAGGGGAGCTCTCTCTGTGGGGTCACTCTGACTGATGTAGGAGAGTATTTTATCTTTTTGGGAAAAAAATACTTGATGAGATCTTTTTCATCACCATAACTCTACTCCAGGCCCATAAATTCTGAAAAGATAACTAGGTGCCCAGCTATGCCTGGGTGTTTATAACAACTGTAATAAACAACTGTATTTCTGCTGAGAATTTATTTGTACCAAGATGACACATTGAGATAAAGTAATTGCACATGCACCATTAGGCATGCACAGCAACTGTGGGTGTGCACTAATGATCTGAGTTTACATCTTGAGTTGGGAAAATGCAAAAGGGCAGGAGCTTGATGGATTTATTGCTGTATTTACTGAGAGGACAAAGGTGGTGGTGTGATGATTTAAAGCAATAAACCCAGCAGACCATGAGAATCCCAACTGAATTAGTGTAAAGAGCATGCAGTGTTCTTTTGTCTGGGCTTTGAGTTTGATCTCAGGGGGGAGAATTTACTATTTTACAAATACTTGAGATCTTGAACATGAAACAAAAATTGCTTGATTTTGATCTCTTAAGGAGCCACTGTTAAGTGTTGTGCTGTTACCCTCCGTGGTGTTTGCAAAGCTCTGTGCATTGGAAGCATTCCATTTGCCTTTATTCCCCTTTCTGCCCCTGCTATGTAAGAAACCACCCCATTTCATCATCAGGAGAATGGAAGTGCAGTGCCTTCCCTGGGCTAGTCCAAGGATTCTGTTGCTGCATACCATGCAGGGCCTCCTTTAAGCTGTTGACACTTCATCAGTCAGTAGGCAGAAACCCTCCCCAGTGACAAACCTCTGCCCATGCTGGTGCTTTCCCTCCCTTCCCCCCTGCTGGCCTGGCAGGACTTTCACAGCCGTGTCTCTCTTTCCCAGCTGGCCCCCGAAGGAAAGGACTCTGCTGTGTGCTCTCTTGAGCTGTGTGTGCTGTCCCAGGGCAGCCCTGCAGTGAGTACCAGCCCTGTGTGTGCAGTGCTGCTGCCCCTCCTGCCTTGGGCATGTGCCTTGTGATCTGCCTCAGTGTCCTCACCCAGGCACAGAGCTCTGCCCTCTGCTCCTTTTTAACTTGCAAATTTTCAGGAGTTCTTGTTGTTTCTAATAGCCTGCTCTAACCCAAAGCCCCTTTGCCTCCCTCATCTCTTGATTGATATTTTTCCTAATCTGGTGTTTCTTAAAATGTATTTGTGGCTGAAAGAGTGTGTGGCCAGCAATAAAAGCAGCATGGCAACAGAGTCTCTGGCTGCAGATGCAAAGTCTGAGCAAACTGACTGACTGTAAACTCCATCAGGTCTGTGCATGTGTTAGAAAAGGGATCTGAAGAGAAGGTCAGCACTTTCTCACTGGGCTGTCCAAAGCTGTGCTTCTCAGCTAGTGTGTGGGGTTTGGCCCGTTTGCTCATCCCCAGAGACGAATCCAGAGTTAATTCAATGGCTTCACCTCTTCCTTGTGTTGGTGCACATCAGAGGAGAAGCTCTTGCTTTCATTCCTGGAGGAAGTGATTTGGTTTTCCAGGCTCTGGAAGAGCGTCATCCTCTTGGGGATGCTCCAAGACCCATCAGCTGCAGACTCTTGCTCTACTTTTCCTGCAGCTGTTTTGCTTACCCTGATAGGACACCCTCAGTAATTTCTTACTGCAAGGAACATTGACAAATGTTTCACATTCTTTCTTAAAGCCTGCAGTGTGTGGCTGGGCTCTACCTCAGGAAGGGGCTGAGAGGGCACTTTTTAATCCCCCTCTGTGCTTTTAAGCTTAGACACCTTCTAAAAGCTTGCCATGGTTTCCCTGGCTGCTGCACAGCCCCAGCAAACCTGCCCTGGCAGGCTGACATGGGGCAAAGGAGAAAACCCAACAGAAAATGGTTGGCAGTGGTCAGCTCATCCTGAACTGGGTCAGACTCACTTCCCTGCAGCTGGACAGCATCTGGCAGGTTTTACACAGGCTGACTGATGAAGAGGAGGTCCCCAAGAGGCAGCAGCTCCAAGTGGGAGCACAGTGATTGGGTAAAACATACATTTCCCAGCTGGAACTGATCAAGGCCCACCCCAGGAGCCCTTCAGGAGCTCTGTGAGGTCAAATACCTCTGTAACAGGTTACCTTTTCTTAACCTTGTTTATCCTGGGGCTTGTTCATGTGTCTGCACAGGAATGATCTGGGTTTGTCTATTGGATTTGAGGCACTTTATCTCCTTCCCCATTCATCCTGACACCTTGTTTCTGTTGAACTCCTCAGCCTCATTGCAAGGGGATAAAAGTTCCTTTAACTGAGGGGTACAGTGGCTGCCTGAAACAGCACTGGCAGATCAGCACCAGCACTGAAGGAGGCAGGGAAGGAGATCTTGTGAAACAAGAATCAAAATCAGTCAAAGAACCACTGACAGCCTAAAGCTTTGCATAAAACCTGCTGTGCCCTGGGGCAGGAGGGAAAATGAACACATGAGGAGAATACTATAGTATTTCTCAGAGTCTCTGTGGTTAAAAACATGGCTGAGCTCAATAGGCAACTCTGGGACCTGTCTTGGGGCACTTGCAGTGTGTCATAGGGAAAATCTGCACAGTTGGAACAGAAGAAAACTGTTGTGAAGGTAAGGGAAGAGGAGCAAGACACCTGGAAGTGGGATCTGCCAGGAATGGTTGTTGGTTGTGTTGGGTGTGAAGCTGCAGGGAGGTGCCCTGGGAGGAGCTGGGCACTGACAGGCCCTTGGGAAGAGTCTGCCTGGAATGGAGCATGTTCCCTGTCTCCTTGTCCCCACAGCTCTCCTGTGCTGTTTTCCCAGCACCCCATAACCAATTCCACCTCCTTAGCCCCTGTGACAGCAATGATACCTCTTGGTGCCCCGCTCCCAGCCTGGCTCCTCTGCTCCCTCCCACACAAGCCAGGGATGGCACTGGATGTGAATCCAGCCTCTAAAACGGATATTCTTACTTACTGGGAGGAGTTCCTGTGTATTAAGGCTGCTGTTTCCATTTTTCCTTTCAGTTGACCCTTTTCAGGCCTGTAGTGATATAACAGCTGCCTCTTGGGCTGATTTTTAGGTTTCCTTCCCCTCCTGGTTGCTTCAGTTGTTGGCTTTGTCATGGGGAGTAGAATTTGTCCTGTACTTGGACTATTTTATTATTTATATTGGGCAATAGAAAAGGATGGATATTATTCCCACATATGTAGCAGTTTGAGCTTTTCTTTGATGTTCTCAGCATGGCAAGCCTCATACAGCAGGATACCTGTGCTTTTGTGCAGCTGTGAGAGGGTTTCTTTGAATAATAAATAATAACACCAGTCTGTGAACTTGAAGTGTGCTAGGCCAGGGTGGATGGGGCTTGGAGCAAGCTGGGCTTGTGGAAGGTGTCCCTGTGTGTGGCTGGGGTTGGATGAGCTTTGGAAGGTCCTTGGCAGCCCAGGCCACTCGGGGTTCTGTGCTGGAGCTGTTTGCACAGCCTGTGGTGCAGCTGCTCCTCTGTGGCTCACACAGTGAGCCAGGAACTGAGCCCTTCATTAATGTTGTCTTTTTCTTTCTTTTGCTTTTTCTCTCTGTTGCCTCCCTTCCTCCTCTTCCTGCTTGCCCCAGAAAAACTGATTGAGGGACTCAAATCTCCCGAGCCTGCGCTCCTGCTCCCCGAGCTCCTGCCTCTGGCTGACCCCTTCGGCAGCACGTCAGACGCTGTCAATGGTAAAGCCCCAGCCCTGTCCCCTCCTGTCACACTGCTGTCCTGCCCTGCATGCTCACCCTGTGCACAGCCCCTGCTGCTGGGCAGACACAGGGAGGGAAGGAATGGATCATGCTGGGACAGATCTGCCTTTTTGCTGTGAGATGGGCACAGAGCAGTGAGGATTTGGTGTCTGCACTGATCTGGCAGTGACATGGCATAGCTGTGCCCTGGGTGTTCTCTTGGTAGAAGAAAAGCTAATTGCTGATTGAAGAAGAAAATGGCAAAAATACCTTTATTTCTGGTTAAGATTTTGCTGGTCTGTCTCCATGGACCCTCAGCAGGATGAGGAGAAAGGACAGCATTCCCTGGACCTGGGGAGTGCTGGGAATAAACATGACAGGCTGCTGTGAGCGTGGATGCAGCAGGCTCCAGGCAGGGTCAGGATGTTGGAGCACTGCAGAATTGTGTTTCTATCCAGTTGCCAGGTGCACTGAAGGCAGTGATTGCAGGCTGTTCTCATCAGCTGCTTCTGTGGGTTGGGGTCCCAGCTGGGCTCCTGTGACCAGCTGGGTGTGACCTCTGGCTCTGATAGAAAAGAAGGACATGACTCCCTGTAATAGTAAAACAACTTCTGCTTTGGCAGTTTCTGGCAGTTGTCTGAATTTTAATGATCAGTTACTCTGAATGCAAAGGGACTCCAGTGGTGACTGTTTCCCTTTTGCTGGACAAGGCTCTTCTGGATATTTTCTTCCTGTTCAGCTGCAGGGCAGGTGTTAGTAACCTGCTGTTCCACTCCCTGGGTGTTTTAAATTTGACTTGTACAAATTAAAGTAAATAAAACCAAATAAAAGCTGAAACCAGGATTCAAAACCAAACAAACCCTTGAGCTGACACATACTACAGGGTCAGTAAAGGATTCAGACAACTCCTGCCTCAGTTCCTTCTCCTGTTTTTCCTTGCAAACTAACCTCTGGCTTCTCCTGTGCTGCTGTGGCCCTGTGGAAAGGAAAAGCTGACGTGGCTGTGGAGAGCCTCATCCCGGGGCTGGAGGCGCCGGTGCCCCAGCGCCTCGTGTCCCAGAGCGAGTCGGTGGCCTCCAACAGAACAGGTTGGTGAGGCAGGAGGGGCTGGGGGGCTCTGAGGACCAGAGAACTCTGGCTGCTTCCACAGGGGTGCTGTTCCACTGCTGGAACCTGAGCCTGCCTGGGGCCCTTGCTCAGGGAGTGTTCTGTGGTTCCTCTTCTTGGGAGGAATGGAGGAGGTTGTGGGTGCTGGCACTGCCCAGGCTCTCCAGGGAATGGGCACAGTCCCAAGGCTGCCAGAGCTCCAGGAACCTTTGGACACCTCTCCCAGGGATGCAGAGAGTGGGATTTTGGGGTGTCTGGCCTCTGTGATTCTGTGGTACAGTGTTCCTTGAGCCCACCATCACAGACCTGTAGGTGCTGGTGCATTGCTCCCATGAAGTGGTTTAGAACTCAGGAGCAGTCACTGATTTGTTCCAGGGGGGCAAGAAGCAACTCCTGGCCCTTTCTCATTGTGCAACCTTGATTGGGCCACTTCCCACAGCAGATGGACTTGTGCTCTTCTTGGAGGTATCTGATGGGAGTGCCCTGGGTTTGAAGCTCCTCTTTCAGTAGAGCTCCCACTTTGGCTCTGTGGGATTCCTGTATTTGTTCAGCTTCAGAGAGACAGAAACCCCAACTGGAGGTGCTGGGATTCTGCCCTCACTGAGAGCAGTGGAATCTCTTCCAGCAGAAGTGGCAATGTTTGTGCTGGCTTTGCACCAGAGCTGGGCTCGTGGCCTGTGTGTGGGTGAAGGGGAGTGTGGGAATGTCAGCTTAACACTCTTTGTGTCCTGTTCAATGCCACCCTGGGATGCCCACCTGGATCCAGACTCTCTCACTGGGGAAGACTCTCTGCTTGACTGTTCTCTGCTCTCTAACCCTGCTGCTGACCTCCTGGATGAGTTTGCTCCCGTAGCTTTCGCGGCTCAGCCTCACAAAGGTAAATTAGCCCTCTGCTCTCAGCCCTGCCTGTCCTGTCCTGGCCTGGAGCTGACCTGAAGCTGCTCCTGGTTTACAGAAACAGATGCTCTGACCTGTTCTGGTGTTTTATTGTCCCCAAGCCATTGCTTTGTTTTCTTC
Source organism: Catharus ustulatus (assembly GCF_009819885.2). Classification (NCBI taxonomy): domain Eukaryota; kingdom Metazoa; phylum Chordata; class Aves; order Passeriformes; family Turdidae; genus Catharus; species Catharus ustulatus. The sequence continues at coordinate 4,711,682 of NC_046247.1, read as the reverse complement.
CCAAGCTGCTCAAACTTGGAATGTGCACTGAAGTACTAAGGGGGAAAAAATCAAGTATTCAGCTTGACTGTGAAGACAGATTTTATCGAAAATGGTGTTTTTTTTCATGGAGTGGGGATCCAGTGGGCAGGAAGAGTGGGTTCTGTGTGCAGCCCTTCCTCAGTGAATGCATTCTGCGTCTGCTTTTTCTATGTGGGATTTGAGATTTGTGTTTTTTCTGCACTGTTAATTCCTGAAGGAAGCCTGATAGTCATCTGTCACAAGTTTTTAGAATGAAAGAATTTTTTTTTGGTTTATTGAAGTTAGCATCCCAGGTAGATGAGCTCTTCCAACCCTAGAGAATGTTGTCCATATCAGGAGAAGCTCTTAAGTCCAGCTGTGGTGTCACAGCAAACATGAATGAGAACCTGAGAGGGAAGGCCAGGACTTCTGGGCTATTTATTGCCTTGAAAAAGAGGCTCAGAGCAGCAGTGCTGATTCCTGGATGCCCCTCAGAGCTGGGGTGTGCTTTGCTCACTTGGTGAGTATCCCTGTAGCAACAGAAATGCTCTGGCCTTGGAGGAATTGCTGCAAAACCAGTCTGTAATCAAATTTTATACTTGATGGCACTTCAGAATGAGTTTGTGCTTTCTATAGAGCTTCTGGGTTAAACAAGCAGTTGTTCTAATTACTCAGTGTTGTAATACACTCCTGTGCCACTTTACTTTGCATTGAAATGTGTGTGGAGCAGTTACTGCTCCATCCTGGGACACAGCAAAGCCCAGGTGTGCTGGCATGGCTTAATGAGAAAATGAATTTTCTGCATGGCTCTCCCAGGGCTGACCTGCTGTTCCCTCTGGGATGGGAAAGGCTCATGTATGATGAGGAGAGTGAGAAGGAGAAAGTGAGGAAGTTAGTGGGGGTGGGGTCAAGGTATTAAAATTTTTGAGAGCTCATTGATGGCTTGTTTTGAAACCCTCATTTGTAGTGCTGGGTGTGGTTATTAGCTGAACATCAGTCTCACTCTTTATTTTTTTGCTGAGTTTATCCAGTCCTGGTGCTGGTGATGACATAAAACACTCCTGAGACGGGTGCTGCTGTCCCTGGGTGTCATCAGCCTGTGGAGCTGCAGTGCTGCTGGCACCAGTGGGACCAGGAGGGCTGGGAAAGCAGCTGTGCTCTGATCCTTTATCAGTGGGATCATGGAAGAGCAGCTGTGCTCTGATCCTTTATCAGTGAGATCTGACCTCTGAGCAGGCTGATCCTTCAGCCTTGCCCACTGCAGCCTTTCCTTGTCCATCACTGAGCCCTTTGCTGAGCCTTCAGGGTCCCTGAATCTGCATTTGCTGGATTCAGCACCAGGCTCTGTGTGTGAGAACAGGGAGGAGGTTTCTGCTTGGGGTGGCACAAGTCACTGAGCCAAACTGCAGGGCTGTGGAGAGGGGCTGTGCCCAGGTGGGGACATTGGCCAGCCTGTCCCTCTCCTCAGGGATGTGCACAGCTGGGCAGTGTTTCTGTGTGCAGAAATGCCATGGAAATGGAATCCTTGCAGGAGCTCCCAGGCTGTTGGGAAGAGGCATAAATAAATAAATAACTGTGGGGACAGAGAGGTCATGGTGACCGCTCCTGTTCGGATGAACCTTTGTGTGGTTTGTGTTGTGTACACTTTGCACTGCTCTCCTGAAACATTTGGGAGTTGTTTTCCCTGGGTCTGATCCTCCAGAGCACAGAGTAGTTCCATGAGTGCTTCCTTGCCTCATCTCTCCCCAAACCTGGTAACTCTTGGTCAGCTTTGGGCAGAAATCTCTCATTCCCAACAGGAGTCAGACAGGAATGTTCCTGTTCACAAAAACTGTCAGGTTGATGTGTCCTTGTGTCCTTGCTGGGCTTTCAGAAATACTTCATACAGGAGTTGAGGAGAAGATTTGGAAGGGTATTTAAGGTGTCTAAAGGAACAAAGTAGTGATGCCCAGGGCGTGTGAGAGGCTCTGAAGATACATAATTGCCTGATGAGAAGGATAAGTCATCTCATCTCTGGAGATGGTTGAAAGTGCTTCCCACCAAGTGTGAACTGCAGCTGATGTGGTTTGAAATCAATGGAATTATCTCCCAGAACTGCCCTAAGGGCCTCTAGAAAATCTCTCACAGCATCCAGGCAGATAAACTCCTTGGAAATCTGACTTCATGTTGCCCTTCTTGTTTTATTGCTGTGGGTGAAAGCTCAGGGTTTTGTCTCATATAGATGACTGGAATTTCTTCTGTGGTTTTTTTTTTTCCCCTCAGCCCTTTTCCTCTCCCTGTGCATGAAAGCTGGGAGCCAGAGAGCCAGACTGAGCTCTCACACCATGCTCATGACAAAGAACACCTTCAGTCCTTGGGAGCTTACCCCAGGCCTCTGCCAACTGTCCAGCTGAGCCTTCAGACTGGTCAGGTTTTGTTCTGGGTCTTGTGACTTGACCTGCTTGGTTTGGTTTGATTCCCTCCACTTCTGTATTTCATTGCCTCTCTTCTTTCCTACCCAGACTTACCAACTTTATTTAACCTTTTAAATAAATCTCCTGCTTCTGAACACTGTCTCTGAAAACATTAAGATGTTCTAACACTTCCTGGCAATTCTAACAAGCCTCTCTGCTGTCTTTGCTTCTTTGCCCTTATTTCTCTTCTATGCTGCAGAAGATACTAACCTGATATCAGGCTTTGATGCTCCTGAGGGCTCTGAAAAAGTGACAGAAGATGAGTTTGACCCAATTCCAGTGTTGATATCCAAAAATTCACAAGGTAAGCCAGGATGTGGGATTGAAAAATGGAAGGAAAAAAGGCAAACAGTGAATATATAAATTAGTTTTGGGGCAGTGGTGCTGCAGCACATGTGACTAGTTCAAATCCTGAGCTGTGAGATATTATCAGTGTGATGTTTAGTGAGATACCTTGGCCTTGAAATTTCTGTAGATTCTCTGCTTGGGAGATTTCCATGTCCAAAACCAGACATGCAGTATTTGAGTTCCCATGGGTTCATTTCTCCCAGCCTGCCAGGAGGGCACAGACCCCTCAGTGGCTGAGTGCAGTGAGAGCTGTGTCCTCCCACCTCTTACTTACTGCCCAAACCTTTGGTCTAAGTGAGTTTGGCATGAGCCACAAGAAAGAATGGGAATGATGATAATTTAGAGCCCAAAACTCCTGCTGGAAGTGAGGTTTTTGGTGTCTTCCCAAGGTGGGAGCTGAGTGTGAGAAGTCTGGTCCATGTCCCCACCTGCTCTGAGGAGCTCTGGGCAGGCAGAGTCTGGGGCAGTGACTGGACAGCTGCTCATTTTCACTGTTCTGGCACCAGATGCCCTTAAGGAGATCTTTGCCAGCAGTCTCAGCCCCACAGAGGGTGTGAGGAACCAGCAGCACTGATGGCTCAGCAGCACCAGTTGTGCTGTGGTTTTAGCTCTTTAGGGACAGCAGCAGGCAGTGTTTCACTCCTTGCCAGTGAAGGATCAGTGAACTGGGTTCCCTCTCTGCAGTCACCCTGCTGAAAGGATTTTTTGATGGTAGCCTTTGATATACTTGTGGAGGTTTAAAGACAAATCCAAGACTTTTTTTGTGTGGGCTTTTTAAAGGCGCCTTTTTTTTTTTTTTTTTTTTTTCCCTCCCCCCAGTTTGGTCATGGGACCTTTTGGCTTCCCTCCCTCCCATTTTTGGTTGCAGCAGGAATGTGCTGAACCCCTGTTCTTCACTAGTCTTGGCTTTCAGAGGATGACACTTGTTAGAAACAGTTCAGACATTATAAACTCTGCTCTTGCTAGAAATCAGAGACTTCTCCCAAGGCTGAGCCAAGATAGGCCACCTTGAGTGCAGGGAAGCATCCTGAGGGGTTGGAACCAGATGGTCTTTAAGGTCCTTTCCAACCCAAATCATCAAACCATTCTGTGGTTCTCTCCTTTAGTGTCCAAGTCCCAATTGCAGAAGGTCCCATGATAGCCCAGTTCTCCTGGAAGCAGCTCAAAGCACCCAAAGATACTCCTAAAATTACAACTAGATTTCAAGATTTAAAACTTTGACCTGTCCTTTCTGTGGGCTGTGGGAGTCCTTGAATTGTTTTGGAGATCCCTTAGTAAGGACAGGGTTCTGGATAAACTTTGTGAAAAGGATGGGTTTGTAGGGATTTTTTGGCTGCTGTGGTGGTTTGGTTTGGGGGGAGAGGGTGGAAGAGTGAGCAGGGGATTCTTTGCTATCATGATACAAATAATGAGAAGAACTCGAGCAAGTTTCTGTTTTGCTTTGACTTTTTTCCTTCTTTCTTGATCTTGAACTTCTGGAACTGTCGTGTGTGTGTGTCCTGTTCAATACTGAATTCCTATCTCTCACACTTTCAGGTGGGCATTCTAGAAACAACAGTGGAAGCTCTGAGTCCAGTCTTCCCAACATAGCCAGGTCTTTGCTGCTGGTGGATCAGCTCATAGACCTGTAGCAGTGACACAGTAGCAGACGCAGTTTCTGTAACGTACCCAAACCTCCGGTTTCGTTGCCAGAAGAGTTTCCTTCCGTTGCGCTTCTTTGGGGCTTCTTTTTTTTTTTTTTTCCTTCTCCTTTAATTAAGAGAAAAATCTGCCAACAGGGGATGGTCACCCACCTCTCTCCCTGTCTTCCCGTGCCCAGGGGAAGATTGTGGCTCGGTTCTCCAGGTAGCCTGTTCTCTCTAAAGCTGGTAAAACCCTGTGGTGTTCCCTCTGCACTGTCCCGTGGCCGTGCACAGGGGAGCACCGTGAAGAGCCCTCCTGGCCCTGCTCAGGGAGCTGTGACTGCTCTGTGACCCTGCCCCAGCCTCCTCTCCCTAGAGCAGGGCGTGAACAGCACGTCCCCATCTTTGCTTTGTGCTTTTGGGTGTGGTTTTGGTTCTGTTCCCATTTCCCCACGCTTGGGCAGGAGCAGGGCCCTGGTGGCAGTGGCAGAGACATCCCTCAGCTGTGGGACATGGGGTAGGAGAGCTGGTGGCTCTAAATTGCTTCAGAGGAGGAGGAAGCCCTGAGTTCCTTTGGAGCAGTCCAGCCATACTCTGGTGATGGTGCACATGAAGAGTTTTCCAGCTGCCCCCAGCTCATGGTTTGCTGTTTAACAATCCTGCTGGGAACAAACTGCTTCCTGGGGGAGGGAAAACCAAGGAAAAGGAAAAAAAGAGAATACAAAAAAGGAAACAACCAGATTGTTAAAGCTGCAGAAATGACCCTAAGTGAAGTGTAACAAGGTTGTGAACCAAATCCATGTATGGCTGTGACTAGTGTTTCACTGACCTTTCTTTTGGTGAAAAGGGTGCTGTGGCAGCAGCAGATGTATTTTCTGTAAGTTCTTTTCTGTGTTTGACTGGAAAAAAAAAGAAAATCCCCTCAACCTACTGTAAATTGTGTATGAAACAAATTGTCCTACGGCTGTTTGTCTATTTTTAATCCTGGTTTTAGTCAAGCATCTGATATCTGTTCTGGGTTCTCCATTTTCTCTTGTAACTGCTATAGTTCACCCCAGTTCAGTATGGAGCCATTGTTTCAGTAGACAAAGATTCCTGTGGGCCTTTCTCCACCCCAGTCTCTGTGAACACGCATGCACTTGGTTCAGGTGGTTTGAAATCAGTGCTGCTACAACTCGGTGGGTTCTCCCTGTTCTTCCCCTTCACACGCTTGGTTTGTCAATAGCTGGATACGCTCAACTCGTTTCCCTTGGCTTACCATGAAGTCCAGAATTTCTATCTTGTATTTGAAAGCCCTCTCTGAGCAGAAGGACTCTTCCTCTGTAGTGGAGTTCTCCCCAGCTTCCTGCTCCCTGTGTTTGTGTTTGTAGCTGTATTAGTACCAGTGCAGTTCCCACGTGCGAAAGTGCGAGCGACTGAATGTGTCTGTGCTGACCTCGCTGAGAAGGGACGAACCCCAAGTTTGTGACTCCTCCTTTCCTCTCTCCATCTTCTCCCCACCCCAGCACTTAGTTTAACAAATTCTGTACATAGAACTCCCATCGGTTGTGTCTCTACATTACTCTTCTTTTAAAACCTACACTTATTAATAAAAGTATTGCTTAAGTGTGTTGTATCATTACATGTGTATACTGCACTTTCCAAGACAAGCTTTACATGAGAACTATGGAAATGACCTTAGTAAAATTGTGGATAGAACTTTATTATTTTTTTGTTTTATATTCCTAAAGCACAGGCAAGCTGGACTGGAAAACATGAAGACGCTATAGATAGAAAGTTATTGTATAGTCAGATACTGAGATTATATGAAAAGAGAATGGATTTTAAAAAGTAACCATCTACTGTATATTAGAAACAAAGATTTCTGTGAATTAAAGTACTTTTAAAGAATGTTTAAGATTTTAAATCTAATGGCGCTTGTTCAAGGGTTCTGGAAAAAATGACAAATGCACTGGGTTGTTAATAATGCTATTAAATAAGCAGATGTGAATGTTTATTTTATTGCTTTTTCAAGTAGCTGTTCATGGGTGTGGGTGGAAATACGATATTTTAGAGATGTCTGTTCTCAGACCTCCTTTGTCAGAAAATATTCACCACGTGTTTGCAGAGTGAATGGAAATGAGAGATGAGTGGAGATTGGGGATTCATTTTAAACTCTCCAGAAACTGTGGTGTCCCATGGGCTCTGGGGTAGTGCTGGTGCTGCTCGGAACTGAGGAGTTTGTGTGAAAGCTGCTGCTCTGAGGGTACAAACTGAGCTTCATCCTGGGTCCCATGGGACACATTTGGTGCCTGGCATTCCCCTGAGGGACTAAGAATCAGTGTTGGAGCTGGATTGGAGCCAGGGGAGGTGTTCCTGTCCCTCTCGAAGGGCTGTGGGGTTGGGAGATGTTCAGTGGTGTCAGCAGTCCCTGGAGTCCCAGCAGGGCTGTTCTGCTCTGCCCGTGAGCAGTGCCCTCATGGTGGCATGGCAGCGAGAGCTGGAGCTGGCAGCAGTGCCATTGCCTGTTCTGGTGGATTCCTGTCAGGGAACTGCAGACACAACCACAGCATGTGGAGCAATTTCCCTTCATGTCAGAGTTGTGCTTTGGGTACAGGAACAAACTCTGGGTCTGGGTGGAAAGGTTCAAAGGAATAGTTGGAATTTTGGTGTTGGTTCTTGCTTCTCTGAGGGGCTTAGGTTGGGAGGGGCCCCTGCTTTTGGAAAGCTTCTTGTTCCTTCTCAACCGGATGAACACAAGTTCAATCAGCCACCTTGTTTCTGACAGTATCCACTGTGTTGGGAGCATCTGTCCCAAAACAGAAGGTGCACCTTCCTGGGTTTGGACTGTTCATGTCTGCTCAGGATCCCTTGGGAGTTCCTTGGCCAGGGCCTCAGGTGCTGTGCAACCTGCTGGGACAGTGGGTGGGAGAATCTTGGCTCTGCGGCAGATCTGCATCCTCTTCCACCCCGCTTGAGCCAATCTGTGTGGAGCAAAATTATTTTTAGAGGGAACTTCTTGTGAAGGAACAATAATGATTTCTTTGGCCTAAAAGCTTGCAGGGTATTGCCTTCAGTGGCTGTGCAAAACCACAAAACCACCTATGTAAAAATTCACTCCCTGTGCTGTCCCTGGGGAGTGAGGAGGGGCTGCTCACTGGGCTTGTTCTGGGGACATTTCTGCTGTGGGACTGGGCTTGTTCTGAGGATGTTTCTGCTGTGGGACTGGGCTTGTTCTGAGGATGTTTCTGCTGTGGGGCTGCTGCTCCTGCCACCAGAGGAGCGGGGCCACCCCATGGAGCTGCCCTTGCATTTTTCTGCAAGGGTCACTGCCTGTACCTCGAACAGGACTTGTGTAACCTCTGCCTGAGGCACAGCACAGCTGAGGGGGAGCCAGAGGATGCTCTTGGCATGCACAGGCCAGACTGCTGTGTTCATGAGCTGCTGGAATGTGGGATGTGAGCTGGTGTGCTTGACTCCTGCCTGGTGCAGATGGCTGTACAAGTGTGCCAGACCTGCAGCATTAAATTCCTTATGCCCTAGAGCTGAGGGCTCTGGATCTGCCTCCAGGTCTCCCACTGTGACTGGCTTTGAGTAGAAACACTTAATTCTGCAAATTGCCACAGGTGTCACTGACCTTTGGTGCTGTGGTACCTCCTTGCTGGAAGTGCTGTGTGGGGGTAGCTCTGTATTGCTGTTTAATTAGATTACTTCTAGGAATTGGAATACAAGGAAAATCTCCACAGTGCAAGAATAAGGGAGTGATAAGTCTTTTGACCCCTTTAAAATTCCAAACCAGTAATTCTGCACGCTGGTAACTGTGCTGATCTTTAGCTGCCTGTTCCTGGATGTTGAGTCCTGCCTGACTTTGGCTTGATGAAATCAGGAGAGTTTCCTGGTGAAAGAGTAGCTTCAAACTCCAGGAATTTCTCTGTCTCCCTGATCTTTTTTTTTCAGGCTGTGCTCCAGAAGTGAGATCCTCTCCATTGTGGTGACTGCTTTGCCTCTTGAAATAGGGAGTAAATCTTTCCTAGTTTTCCTCTTGGTTATTTCAGTACTCTGCCACTTCAGGGCACTGTTTTCCCTGGAAGCTGAGGAATTTCCAGGTTCCAGGGCTGTCACTGGGGTAAAGCTCTTTCAGGTTGCTGTCTGAATACCTGCAGTGTGTGTTCTTGGGGTACTGAGTGATGAGAGGTTTTTGTTAAGGTTCTCCCTCTTGAAAAAGAGCCTGAATATAGTTTGGAATCTTTTAATATGTATATCTGACCCTGGAATCAAATGCTGCACACTAGTGTTGTGCAGGGGTAAGGAGAATCCTCATCTCCAAGCTCCAGCTTCTGTAAAGATTTCTGTTGTAAAGCTCATGGCTGTTTGCAGTGGGCATTCCTTAAACCTGATTACTCACTGAAAACCTGAGGAGGCTTCCCCAGGGAGTAACACCCAGATCTGGGAGTCTGGAAGAGGAGGGGACAGACAGGACCTGCCTGGTCTCAGGAAAGGCAGATGCCTCAGTTCAGTGAGATCTGTCCTTCATCCTCCTGCTGTCACCAGCTTGTGGAGTGACCCCTTTTCTGTAATTGCATCCAGGCCTTTTCCCAGGGCTGGTCTCTGATCTCAGCCCTGCCAAAGCATCCAGCAGCACTGGCAAACTGAAATTCCCTGTGGTCCTGTAAGGCAAAGACACCTCTGCAGTGCTGCTTTGTAGTTACAGATGCTTATGGGACACTGGCCTTGTCTTGTTTTCTCTTCCCTGACCTTTACAGGGTTTTGGTTTGATGGGATATTTCAGTGTCAGTGTAGCCCAAACCCTTTTTTAATGTGACACTCACAGCTGGAGAGATGTCTGAGTCACACAGCCAGACATTAACTAAAGTAAAATGCTGTTATGATGTTGTCTTCTTTGTTGTAATGATGCTGCTGTGGCTCCTTCTGGGACCAAGGAAAGTGGTAAAGAAAAACTGCTGTTACAGTGGAAAGGGTCTGGAATTGCCAGGTCTCCCTGGTTCAGCATTAGAGAAACATTCCCCAAGCTCCTGCCTTGTCAGTGAGTCCCCAGACTCTCAGGGACCATCCCTGTGTCCAGCTTTGTTGTGTTCAGGTCACTGTGGCCCTTCCCTGGCAGTGTCACTTGGCAGTTCTGACTGAAAGCAGCTCCTGCTGAAGCATCACTTAGATTCTGTCTCCCAGAGTTACTCATTGCTCCTGTACTGGCCTTGGCAAGGGAGAAAACTGCTGCTGAGCATTTGATGCCCTTCTCATGTGAATGGGCAGACAGAACATCAGAAAAAGTATTTTTTCCCAGAACAGGGCATTCTGCTTCTTATGCAGTGTCCCCACATTCAGAGCTGCATGCTGCTAAGCAGATGAGTTTAGATCCTGTCCTCCCTCTCTTACTCTGTCCCAAAAATGTCATGGCTTGTGTGGGCACAGGCACTTGCTAATGCACATCAAAGTTAGAAAGAAAATTCCACCCAAATGTACTGTTCTTGTGCAGAGTGGGCCCTTGGTCTGCATGGCCATGCTCTCCATGCTGAATGCCTTTTTCCTGAGTCATTGTGGACTGGGGGATCCGGAGGGGTTTGCTTGATGTGACAGCTGGTCTTGCTCTGGCTCAGCCTGGATCTCAGAATGTCACAGTGACTCCTGGCCAGTGTGGGACCAGCCTCATGGGAGGGAGCTCCACCGGAGCCCTGTTGCTCCTGGAATCCCAGAGTGGCACCAGAGGAAAAACACGGGCTGCAGGAAGGAGAGGGGGTTTTTGTAAAGTAACTGGTCAAATGTTCGCATATCTATGCTGTCTTTATTTAGCAGTGTGATGTACCCAGGTGAAGAGCTTCCCAATAAATACTGGTTTTGATGCCTCATGAACAGCTGCTGTGTCTTTACTTGTGAGCAGTGCTGGAGAAGGGGGTAACTTGTGTATCCGTGGGTGTGATGGAGAAGCAGTGCCTGAGGGCTGTGATCCATGTGTAAACATGAACAATTACCCTGGGCAGAATTTTCTCTGAGTGAGGTTCTGTCACTGCAGGGTGTGTTGGTTGGTGCCTTGCTGACCCTGGGTACCAGCCAGCCTCCTCACCCTCCTCCTCCTTGCTGCAATTCCTACTGTTTTAGTTTTCATGTGATTTTCTCCTATCCTCTTGCTAACGAATCCAATGACACACTTCTAACCTGCCAGTAGTTCTGTGAAGGTAAGAGATCTTCTGTTTTGTCTGTGTGAGTCCTAAGGCAAACCCAGCCTCCTGGTGGGCTCTTGGAGCTGGAGAAGGGCAGGACAGCCTCTCCCCACACTGGTTGTTATGCTAATGCAGAAACAAGCCAGGTCACTGGGGCTTTGATCCTTGATTTGAAGTCATGGTATGGAGTGCTTAAAAACCATTTGTCTGGCAGTGGTTAAAAAGAATGGCTGCTACTAAAATAGCTGCTATTTAGGATTCACTAAAAGCTGTAGGCTGACCTTCAGTCTTTGAAATGGGCCTGTTGTTTTAGCAGGTTTTGGGGCATCCCCACATGTATTTGTGGGGTGGCCCACAGGAAGAGAGAATACACCAAGCAGTAGATGTGCTTGGAGAGCAGCAGTGCAGGATGGAATGACAGAACTCGTCTGTGGGAAGGGACACCCCCTGCACTGGTGGCTGTTGTCATGGGTGGGTGGGAGAGAAACCTGTTGGGATGGTGCTGTGTGTGCCCATGTGTGTGTCAGACATCTCCCATCCTCTGAGCAGTGGTATCAGCGCTGTCCCTGGGCCGTGTCGCAAACACCTTCCCTGGCATTATTTTTTCATTGATTTGCCTTCTCTGTCCTGCCCATTTTCCATGCATGGTGGTGGTTTCCATCTGAGCAGCGTGACATTCTTGTGTAACATACTTTTCACTGTGACTGCTGAGTGAGCAGATGGAGCTGGTTCAGTAACATTCTTCTCTTGTGTTTGTAGGTCTGCAGAGGGATCTGGGCCGGTTCCCAGCTGTAGCTCTTGAGCTCTGTAGAGGAGATTCTGGCAGTGATGGACTCACTTTTTACAAGGGTCAGCCCGAGATGCTGGAGGTGAAAGTGCAGCACAACTCAGAGTCAGAGTACTTGGCCAGGGATGGTCCTTCAAGCAACAGCTCCTTCTACAGCAGTGAAGGAGAGGGGACAGACCATGAGGGAGATATTCTGGATTGCAGCGGGTCCAGACCTTTACTGATGGATTCGGAAGAGGAGGAGGAGACGTGCAAGTTGTGCCCAGGGTTCCTGCAGCCGGTGCCCAGGCATGAGGCCTCCAAAGAAGATCCCCAGTCCCAGGCCAGAGCAGGGGAGACGTTGTTCCCGGCCTTCCAGTCTCACACGGGGGAGGTTTTTAACGAACCCGATGTGTTTGCCACGGCTCCTTTCCGAAGCTCCAGGAAGGTGTCCGAGGAAGTGGATGTCTTTACCAAAGCTCCTTTTATCTGTAAGGGCAACACAGCTCTACAGCATCCAGAGGAAGCAGATGTGTTTCTGAGAGCTCCTTTCACTAAGAAGAAAAGCATGGAAGAGCTGACTTCCCACAAGGAGCTGTTCACACCACCCATTTTCCTGAGCCAAGGAGGTGATGGCCGAGCACAACCGATGTTCCCGTGCCTGGATTCGGCAGCTCCCGGCTCCGTGGCCTCGGTGAGAGCTCCACATCCTTCTGCTGGCTTTGCTCAGCCAGGCAATCTCCATCCCTGCTCTGTCAGAGCCGTGGAGGCCCAGGAGAGTGTCCCTGCTAAAGCAGTGCCACCAGAGCAGGGCGACATGGCCGGCGAGAGGAGCCACAGCCAGTCAGTGCCCCCGGACGCCGCGCTGGGCTCCGCGGCCAGCAAGCCTTTCCGTCCACAATCCCTGTCCAAGTATTCCCGACACTACAGTCCCAAGGATGGGCCGGGCCTCGAGGCCAAGCCCATAGCTGCTTACAAAGTGGTGTCTCAGACCAACAGACAGGCCATAGCGGGGTCTGTCTCAGTTGTCCCTCTGTCTTCCAGGACTATGGAGCTGCCTGGCATGGATCCCTTCGCCTCAGCGCCCTTCCCCTTCAAAGCAGCAAAGCAGAAGCCTTAACCTGCCCGGAGCTGGGGGCTGTGCTGCCTGCAGGACCACCTCGTGCAGGAACTCAAACCTCTTAGCTGAACTGAATGATATAGCAATATATACATATATATATATAAAGTAATTATTATTTTTGGTCAGAACTATTTGCAGTGATATATAGTTGAACCATTTAAGTTATATTCGTCCAAATGCCTGGCTCTCAGGATCCTCGTATCCTTTCCAGTTGCTTCTCACCTTCCTCCTCTCACTGTCTTCCCTTCACTTATTTCTTTTTTTAGATGCTTTTCTCAAACCAGCAGTATTCCATATTTTCTGGTCCTGGTGGAGAAATGCACTACAAGATGAATTAAAATGTTTATTAATTACAGAGCGAGTCAAGCGGGACTTGCTAATGCTCTGGAAAGGACATGATTTCACAGGTTAAAGGCTTCCTGTGACTTTTGCTGTCAGTGATCCTCCTGCTGCTCAGCAGCAGTGGCAGTCACGGCTCCAGGTGTGCTGGTGGGAGCCAGAGCTGTGCCATGATGTCTGGGCCAGCCTGGGCAGTGCTGGTGAGAGCAAAGGCAGGGCAGCAGTACAGCTTTGCTCCCCCAGGACTGGAACCCGTGGCAGTGCTGCTGCCCCAGGCTGGGGCTGGAGGCAGGGAAGGATCACAGTGCCTTTGTGCTGTGAACCAACAAAGCAATCAGGCTATTACTGTTGCTGGAAGGTCGTGCAAACAATCAGGCAGAGCTTTCACTTTTACACATGCATTTCCTCTTTGGTCCATGCCAATGTGTAGGGCCTAGAAATCTGCTTATGGTGAAGGAGAGACATGTATTTACAGTATTAAAAGAAGACCTTATGGGGAAATTTCTGACGTAAACAGCTCCATACCTGTCCTGATGTACCTCATGTGGTGTGACTCAGCAGAGGCCACAGCCCTGTTGGACTGGTTTATACTGGCAGAGAGCTCGACTCAAAGTGAACTCTGCCTATTGGTTTCCTGTTGGTTGAGGATGAACCTAAACAAAATTCATTTGCTCTCCTTCTGAAGTGTTATGTTTCCTATCCTGTTCCCAAAGAGCAGGGCTGTGATGACTGAGGCATGGACTCAACCTGGCAGAGAAACAGAGACATTTATTACAAAAGGCAACCTCTTTTTATACCCTTCTGGAAGACACTATTTCCCTAGATGGTAGCTGTCACTAAGCGACACACATTGCCACTTCTAAATCAGCAACTCAAAGGACTTCATGACAATTCTAGAGCAGAAATACTTAGGTCTGATGGCAAACTTCCTGACCAGCCAGGACCAGAGAGCTTGGCCAGAGTTTAGGCTTTGGCTGGGAGGGTTTCCCTAACATATCTTACAAATAAACTTTTATTAATAATCAATGGTAATGTGAACAACCTACAACCAACCAAGGGATAGAAATAACATCGGATAATTGTCTTACAGCTCAATCCCTTTATAAAAACTCCATGTATGAGTGTTATGATATAAACAACATACTCGGAATCACCATTTTTTGTGTAAAAATCTTTCAAGTTAGGGCCTGAACCCCACAAACCAGTCAGGGAACAAGCTCCATTCATGTTGTCCTTTCAGTTTCCCAAGCTGATGAGGAAGTTGGAGTAACCAAGGCTGGTTGGATCACCCTTGCATGTACCCATTGTGGGCCAGGTTCTGTGGAAACACAAGCATATCCTTGCCCCCAGCTTAATAATGAAAAGGGACCTTTCCATTTTCCACTTTCAAGATTGTTAACAAATACTTAAGCTTTTTCTAGGTGAGTTTGCAATCCCCTGAAATGGCACGTGGACTGGGGTTGAGTCATTCTGAACACGGTTCAAAAGCTGGAGATACGTATAGGGCTTTTTGCAATCGTTTGTGGGGTGTATACCCCATCCTTACACTCCCCCTTTTTTGACAACATCGACTTCAGAGCACTATGGGCCCATTCACTTGCAAGGAGTTTCTCTCCTCTGTCTGTCCCCAGTTCCTTCCTCATCCGTTAGCACGGCCCGGAACGTGTTGGTGTCCTCCAGCAGCGCCCCGGGACTGCTCGGAGCTTGGCTTCTGCTTGTTCACGGCTTTTCCTTTGAGTTTGCTCTCGGACTGCCGGAGCTCCGGGTTCTGGTCGCTGCTGCTGGTGCTGTGGTCTCCTCTCGTTGCAGAACTCCCCTCTGCCTGCTGCTGCCGCGGGTTCTGCGTGTCCCGCTGGTGGCCGCGACCGCCCGGCCTGTCACTGGGGTTCTTCCCGTGTGAGTGCTCCCCGCTCCTGTCCCGGTCCCCGCTCCTGTCCCGGTCCCTGCACCTGTCCCGGTCCTCGCTCCTGTCCCGGTCCCCGCTGCTGTCCCGCCAGTGCTCCTACTCTGTGGATGTCTCCGCGTTCCGCTGCCACAGCGATAATCCCGCTCCTGCTCCACTCCTCTGGCGCTGCGCTGCGGGCTGTGCCCGCGGCTCCATCCCCCGCTCTCCGTGTCACCGGAACTGAGGGAATGACGAAACCTTTCCAACAACATTTTTAGTGTTAAAGAATCAAGGCATTACTTTGCTTCTGGCCAGGATGTGTAGCAGAAATAATTTCATCCACACACAGGCCGGATGTGCAGAGGAAATAATTGAGACGTAAGTTTTATTAGGTTTTTAGCATATTTTATACAGTGAAAACCTCATAGAAATTCATTGATGTAATGTTTGTTGGTTCCAGGTTATGTAGCTCTTAGTATCTGGTTTCCTGCTGGTTACAGATCTCTTTGCCTCCGGTGTGAATTAGGTCATTATCTCTCTTTCCCAGGCCAGGTGTCTCCGGCCATGCCGGGGGTGTTGCTTGGAGTTGACATTCCCTTAGTGGCCCTTGATGGCTGTTTCCTCTTTTGTATCTTCTGTGCTGCTCCCAGTCTGTTGAGACGTTAAACTCAGCAGGCCTCACCTGGTGGAACAAGGTCTTGGAAAAAAACCCCAGCTGCCCTGTTTTACTTTTTCCTTCCCTTCATTCAGTTCCCCTCCAAAATATCTCCTGTTGCAAGAGATGAACCAAGTGTTGTGGTGGGTGTGGGGATTGCCTGGAAGGGAGAGGCAAAAGCTTGGACTGAGGTGTTGGAGTCTTGGGGTTGGGAGGGAGAATGCTGGAATGCATGTTGGCTCCCATGGGTTGCTGGTGAATAGTGACCAGGTTGGGGGGGCTTGTGGAGCTGGGACCCCCCTGCCCTGCATGGCTGCGCACAGAGTTAATAAATATTGGTGCATAGTGGTGGTTATGGGGCTTTCTGTCCTCCATCACCACCTTGTGAAAACAGAAGTACTGTAAAGAAGTTTCTGGGTTTCCCTTGAGATGTTTCTTCAGCAAAGCTGACACTATGTTTTGTTGATTCATTTTCTGTTTAAATATACACCCAAAAAGGGGTTTGTGTTTTAAATATATGTTCCCCCAAGTCAGTTGTTGCTGGATGGAATCAGTAAGAGACACAGAGAATGACTGTGACAGCAAACTGTGAATTCAAGGAGAGTGATTGTGAGGGCCCAGACACCAGCCTGTATCAGAGCCACACTGAACCAGGAGCTGCCCTTGAGCTCTTGAATTTGCTCAGAAGCTGCTGGAAGGGGAGGTCAGGCCTTGGTGCTGTGGGATGAACCTGTGGAACAGGGCGATTCTTTGCTGGAGTGAGCAGGTGCCCGTGTAAACTGTGTGGGTTTAAGGTGTTACCTCTGCTCACTGGATTCAGGTTCTCCTTCCTTCTCTTCATTTTTACTTGAAAAATTGCTTCTAAATAATCCAGTGAAGCTTCTGTCAGTGCCATGTGCAGGGCCCACAGAGCTGATGCTGGAAGAGCATCAGCCTGTCCCTTCATGCTCAGAGAAAGGGAAGGTGCACTGAGGTGTATGGGCTCGGCCTAGGTCAGGCTGAATTTTCAGCTGGCTTTTCGCCAGCTTTTCTGTCCTTCAAGCACTTTACACAAAGAACAGTGCCCCAGAGCTCATGATCCTGCCAGACACATGCAGTGCTTAAACGGTTTTAAATCTCTTCTGGGGGTGGAGACAGCTCGTTTGTATCTCTGCATGTGACTCATAAAGTAATGGGACTTCTGGTTATAGTCGGAAAACTCCATTTCAATGCCTGTTACTCTAATACCCTTCTCATCTCCAGCCTGTGTTCCTCCTAATCCAGCACTACCACTGCTGCAGCCGCAGCATGATGAGTTGTAAGTGGAAATTTCATTCCCATAGCCTCTGCAGCTTACTGTTTTAATGAATGGGGTAGAATCATGCTAATTATTTGCCACACAATCAGTGATCTTAATGAAGTAAGACTTAAACAGATTCAATGGGATGTTTTGAAATCAGTTTTCTGAAAAGAACCATTGGTTTCATGCTTTTTTTTTAAATGCTGTAGTAAAAGGTGTTCACTGCCCTGGGTCCTCTGCCTGAAGCATTATCACGTTCCTGTGACAATCCCAGATTCCTGCTGGGAGAGGGACTGGCTCTTGGTTCTCACCCACTGAATGCACTAAAGTCTCTATTCAAAGTGATTAATCGGGGTTTCTGCATGAGTTAAACAAGCAGTTGGCTCTGTGCTCACTGCTCTGATGTTGGGCCAGTGCTAGGGGGGACTGTCCTCCTCAGCTGCTGCAGGATTTTGGGGGCTGTCCCCATGTCCCCTCTCCTGCCGTGTCCCCGACCCCGTGTCATAGTGGCAGCACGGCCTGATCACATCCTCAGTGCCACAGCAGCAAAACCGGGCGAGATGTGTAACTGCTGAACTGAATCACTCCAAAGTGGTAATTGGTTACTTTAACTCAGCTTCCACCAAAGACTCTTGTGCTAGGGAGTTGAATTTTTGTGGGTTTTTGTTTCGTTCCTCACAGTTTTAAATCCATGCATTCGAGCACACTGACAGACCCCAAAGCATTTTTACAGTAGCGTCATGATACTGCTCCAGTTCTGAAACACATTACTGAAACCTGATCAGCTGCATTAGCATTTCTAGAAATAACCCACAGCCTGTAGTTTCTGTTGTAGGTGGGTAAATACCCTCACATACACCTAGAAATGCTCCCTGTGAAGTTGAAAGCATAATGTTGATCAGTGTTCCTGCTCCCTTGCCTCCAGCGGGATGGGGTGGGAGGGCAGGGGGCTCGCTCTAGTGTGGGATGCAGCAGGTGAAGCACCCCACACACTGAGTCTGGTGGTGGGAGAAAATCCTTTGTGTCCACGAGGAGCCGGAGCTGGGGGTGTCCGTGGTGCCCACAGTGACTTGTGTTCCCTTCCCAGTCCCCTCTGTCACCCCTGCCTGGCAGATCCCTGGGCTCAAGTTTTGCACTCCCATTGGGATCATCGTGGGTTCCTGGTAATCATGAAGAAATGTTCCACTTGTAAACTTATGTACATTTTATTAAAACTGTATCTGATGACAACCACTGTCTCCATTGTGCCTTTCTTCTCCCCTCCCCACGGAAAATATTTTTGCTGGATACAGGGAATCTGGGTTTTAATGAGTTCTTCCTATCGAAGTGCTGAACTAGGTTTGGCCTTGCTGTTTTACCTGGCAGCTGTAAAGTTAAACTGCTCTTGCTGTTTTAAGCAGAAGGTATTTCAGGTGATATCCAGTTTATGTTCCAGAGAGAATCTTCCCATCCACAGCAGGACAGAGCTGCTGCTCCTCAGCAGTTTTAGTGCAGGGCTGGTGACCAGGAGATGTGGAGGCTGAGTGCTGATTAAACTGTTTTTTGCTATCATTCAGCTGCCAAGCCTCTCTAAGTGCAAAATATTATTTGGGCTTTGCTGCACTTCTTAATTTCATTTCTGCAATGGTGTAAATGTCCATTGAGAGAGACTTTGTGCTGCCTTCTGGCTGTGCACAACTCCCTGACAGGAGGGGACAGCCGGGGGGTCGGGAACGGCCTCAGGCTGGGCCAGGGGAGCTCAGGGTGGAAACTGGGAAAATTCCTTCCTGGGAAGGGCTGCTCAGCCCTGGCGCAAGCTGAGCCCCCATCGGGGGGGATTTAACAGCCGTGTAGGTGTGGCACAGGGCACAGGGCCAGCGGCGGCCCCGGCAGGGCCCGAGCTCGTTCCGCTCGATCGCCTCGGCCATGGCCGCTGCTCTCCTCAGGCGCTGCCGCCAGGGGGCGCTGCCGTGCCCGGGCGGCGTCGGGCGCGGCCCCGGGGAGCCAAAATGGCGGCGGCGCGGCGGCTGTGCATGGCGGCGGGGCTGGGCAGGCGGTAGGTGAGCGCGGGGCCCGCGGCTCCCGCTGCCCCGCACGGCTTTTTTTCCGCAGGGAGCTCGGCATATTCCTGGAAGGGGCCCCTCCCGCCCCTTCCCCGCGTGACTGAAAGAGGGCCGCGTCGCACTTAGCGGCACCGCGACCTCCAGCGCCGTCCTGGGTGCTCCTTGCTCTCCCCCTTCCTTTCTCCACTGCCAACAGGGGTGACGCTTCTTCCTGGCTGTTTCTCCTTCTCAGCCCTTTTCCAGCCGCGAGCTGGTAGTTCTCCCCGATACGCAGCTGCTGAGTGCTCACCCCTGCACACCCGGGAGAGCCGTGAGGGGAAATTCCCCCCACACCCGCCTCAGGACCTGCACCGAGGGGCAATTCCCTTCACATGTGCTCTGGATCTGCACCCAGGGGCAATTCCCTTCACATGTGCTCAGGACCTGCACCGAGGGGCAATTCCCTTCACATGTGCTCAGGACCTGCACCGAGGGGCAATTCCCCCCACACACCCGGCTCAGGCCCTGCACTCAGGTGTAATTCCCCCCACACACATGGCTCAGGACAGTGCAGGGATTAATTCCCCTCACATGTGCTCAGGACCCTGCAATGAGGGGTAATTCTGCACCCCAACGTGTGCACATTATCAAGCAGTGAGGAGCTGTTACACCTTCCCCCCCCCCTTCCAATTCCTGTAGCTTCACGGCCATGAAATAACAAGAAATTCCTGCCCCACAATTTGATCAAGATCAAGGAATAAGGAGGAATTTAGAGGACTCTGTAAAATAGGATATAATCATTATTAGCAAAAGGGAACTTCCAGGGGCCTTCTTTATACATCCTGTTGTGGTTTCTACCTGCTCCCGAGCCCACAGAAGTAAGCAAGTGATATCATTTGGACCTTTTCTGTGTCCTGGTGCTCATGGCAGGGATGATCATTTAATGAGACAGAGCTTCTTTTCTGTTCCGTGTTTGGTGCTTCTGGGCCTGTGTTCAGTGCTTGTGTTCTGGTTTATGACCCCCAGAGAGAGCCAGACTCTTATTGAACAGCCCTGCAGATGGTATTTACTGTGTTTATCAGTTTTCCTCCTATTTAGCTGATAAGGAGGAGAGGAACTAGATAATAGTTGATCCTTGGTATGTAATAGTTTATCTGTGATGTGAGGTGGGTTTTGTTTTCATTTTCTAATATTCACTTTGCTTTGAAATACCCTGATGCTGTTGGCTGTGCACATAGTTACAGAAATCAGGTATTCACAGCTGTGAAACTGATGCCTGTTACTCCATCACTCTGTCTTGCTTTTCTTTTTAATGTTTTTTTCTCTCCCCTTTACCTTTGTCTGAGCCAATGACACCACCCCAGGTGTGTCTTGCTGAGTCCTGGGGCAGCTAAAAGCATCTGCAATACTATTTCTTTGGGACAGTGCAAATGTGGAATTTGGGAATTGTCAGTAAAGTTGTTTTCCTCTAGGTTCTGTCATGTGCTGTTAAAAGATCATAATCTGACAACTCGACAGCCTTTCCACCAGCTTCTGCAAAAAACACCATCTCTTCCATCTGCAGCATGGCATCGTGCAGGTAAATCCCAGTTAAAAATTAACAGATGAGCACATTGTGGGTTTTTATGTTCCATGGTAATGCTGAAAGTTTGCTGTTCATTCTGAGGATGATGCTTTTGACTAAATAAAAGTTAGCAGAAGAAGTTAAGCCAGGGTTCCTTTTATCCTCCTGGGAGATGATGTGCCCTGTAGCTCTGGGGTTGTGTTTCTGGGCTGCAGTTCTCTGGGCTTGTTGAATTATCAGGACTTGACTTTCATTTAAGCTCCTTAGGTTTGATTATGTTACTTTTCTTCTTTGTTCTTGTCTTTGCAGTAAGAAGCATGTTTATTCAAACTCAGGACACACCAAATCCAAATAGCTTGAAATTTATTCCAGGAAGGGAAGTGCTGGAGTCGAGGACTATGGAGTTTTCCACCCCAGCTGCAGCCTATTGCTCACCTTTAGCAAGGTATTATTAAATACATTATGTTTTGTTAGCGCCTTGGTCTGGGCTCTGTGTCTACAGCTGATGTTTTTAAGCACAACTTCTGATCATTCTGCTCCTCCTTTGGAGCGTCTTGGTTGGATTTGAGATTTAGTGCTGCCTAAGGTGAAAGCTGGGAAGGTTGTAGCTGCAGCTTTTGTGTGTACTCATCACAGCTCTGGCATGGCTGGAGGTGCCGTGGTCTGGTTCCTGCAGTTGGGCTGAGAGGGGTTACAAAGTATTTGTGAGCAGTTGCTGCATCATCAGCGAGACCTCTGTCCCTGATTTCTCAAATTAATCCCCTCAGAACACTCTTTGTTCAAGTAGTTACTTGGAAATCATGTAACTGTTTAGAGTTGGGAAGCAGTCAGTGAATAGCCCCCAAATACTCTGAAATAAATGCAGCAGCTTGCTTTGGCAGGTGTTGAGACCGCCCTGAACTTCAAAACCAGAGGATTTTTCCTTCACTAAAGATTTATGCTTCACTCAAAGAAAGGTCACTGTTCTGGGCTGGATCTGTAACAGGTCTTGAGGATGCAGCTTTCAGTAATCTAAATGCACTGTCTGGAGTAAGAATCAGTTCTTGGCATAGAAGGGGTTTGGAGCACCAGGATGAGTCTCTGGGAATATTTGGAGGCACTCATTTTGTGTCACTGCTTTCACATCAGTTTGAAAATAAACTCTCTGTGTTCTGTGGGTGGAAGGGCTTTGGGCAGGGGGTGAGACCTAGAGATGCTGCAGTGGCTACCCCTGGAGATCCAGGCAGCTTTGGGTACCTTGGCAGAATTCTGTGTAAAAGCAGAAGCTGTGTGCCGTGGCATTCCCTCCAGGAGCTGGGTGGTTATCAAACATGCAGCTCTGATGTTTCCAGAGGTCTCTTGCATGGCTTTTTGAGAGCAAACAGGATCTTTGCAGGCAGAGCTCTGTGACTTGCAGTAATAAATCCAATGTGAAAGGTTTTTGAGGTCATCACAAGGTGTTAGCAGAGTGCTGAAACTGTAGGATCTCATTGTGCCAAGGTGCATCAGGTTGCAGAGTGAAGTTGACCGTCACAAAGTGGCTTTGTGTTGTCACCTGTCTGCAGATAGACATTTTTATCCAAGATGGTGTGTGTGCTGCAGTGTGTGCAGTGCAGGCCAGCTTGGTTGTGTGTATTGTGCAGCATCATGGGAAAAACTGTCTGGTCTGTGTGCCACTGAACCCAGATTATGGTTTTTGTAAGTGGGATGACTTTGTTTTAAAAGGGAATAGAATTCCCTTTTAAATATAATTTGGAATAAAAATTTCCAAAGAATTAACAAAAGCTCCCTAGGGGAGAGGGAGGGAAGAGAATTATTTAATTATTTCAGATGGTTTGGAGCACTTGCATAATTCCATGGTTTAAGTCTTTTCAAAATCCAGTTGATTTAGCAATGTAAATGCTCAATGCACATACTTCTCTTTCATGTGTAGAAATTCTTTCAAGTGGGTATTGTGAAATCACCTTTATAATTTTCCATTACACATACTTTTGTGGTAAGATTTCTGATTCTCTCATTCATTGCATTTTTTATGTTTTCCCCCCATAATTACAAAAAACACTCTTACAGCCTTACGTTGTATTTACCTACAAGTTCACCACAGTTTTAATTTTTTTTTTCTGTAGATGAAATTGTTGGGTTAACCATATTGTTAATTGTTAAAACTCAGTTTGTCAGATTGGGTGCATTTTTGCCCATTTCTCCCCCTTGTTTCTTTAACAGACAGTTATTCCGGATTGAAGGAGTTAAAAGTGTTTTCTTTGGGCCAGACTTCATCACTATCACCAAGGTAAGCAGAGCAGGGATTCAACTGTACTCAAAGATGAGCTGGAAATGACCACAGAGCAGATCCAGCCAGGCTCTCAGACAGGCTCAGTGGAAGTTCCAGAGAAGTGAGCACAAGTGCCCAAAGGGAGCTCCTTTAATACAAAAGAAAATAACTTCAGGGAATGGTGAATTGGTAAATTGAAAATCTTGAGTCTCTGAAACAGTTGATAAAAATATCTATTGAATAATAACATATTTTGGAGACTTTCACACCTTTTTAGCTAATATTTTAAAAGCACTTGCTTGGCTTGCAAACAAGGAGACCCTTCTTTACATGTCCCAATCTGAGTCTGACTGAGTCTCTGGCAAAGCTGGACTTGACAGAACATGGAGTCCATCTGTGCATTAAATGTGAGAGTCCATGATGGCATTTTTAATATAAGAATCTCTAATGTAGCAGCAGCAGGCAGGTACTCTTCTTCATTCTTTTTTCCCCCTTCTGGTTCTAACAGGAGAGTGAAGACCTGGATTGGAACTTGCTGAAACCAGATATTTATGCAACCATAATGGATTTCTTTGCCTCTGGCTTACCTGTAGTTACTGATGAGGCACCTAGGACAGATACAGGTAAATCAAATCTTTGGGGAGAGGCCAAGGTATGCCTTTGGGTTTAGCTTTTGTGACATCCAGAAGAGCTTCCACTCCTCCCTCAGAAAAGCATGCGGGAGAGTTTAAATTTAAAACCTATTAAGATGAACGCAGGCAGGAATTTGCAGCCTGGAATTCTCTCAGTGTTCTGACTTGCACGTTTTTCTTTTCCCAAGCTGCTTCGGAAGAAGATGATGAAGTTGTACTGATGATTAAGGAACTGCTGGATACAAGAATCAGGTGAACAGGGAACATTGCTACTGGATGAGCGAGTTAGTCTTGGGGTATGGGTTTATTTAGGGAACAGTGCATTTTTCTTTGGGATTGTGATTCCATGGTTCAGCATCTGATGTGGAGGGGTTCAAGTGCAGAACTGGCCAGAGCTGGGAATGCTGTTCAGTTGAAAATTCTCTCTCTGGTTTTGCTGTTGAAGCTCCTGTCCTGAGCAGAGTCCTTTGCTGAGTGGATTCAGAACAGGGTTCTCCCTCCACAGTGCCTTGGACAGGTCCATGGCTTTAACTGGCTGCTTTAAGGGGTGGAAACAGCACAGGCTTTGCTTTTACAGACACCTTTTTCTCTCTCTGTTTCATTTCAGTTAAAATTGGTTTTGTCCTTCCTTTCCAAGTATTGCAAAGCAGTTTATACTCCAAAGGAAGATTTTCTAGTGGAAAATCCTTGCCCTCAATGCATTTTGGCTTTGCACTCCTTTGTGATTTTATTGGTGCTTTCACATAGCTTGAATTTAGAAACTGGTGGTAACTAATGAAGTCTCAAGAGTGGCTGTGGATCATGTTGTTTACCTGAAGAGTATTTTTGTGCTCATTAATTGCCTTCCAAGGTGAACTGAAAGCAATAAGCAACTTGACATTTGAGGTGCAGGGGAAGATGTCTGATGTGTTTGTGATATCTGATGGTGACATCTTCCCCAGCTCACAAACTGCAGGAAACAGAAACTATCTCAGAGCAGACACATGGTGCTGGTTAATTTTCCTGAAAAAGCAAGTAAAGTAGAAATAAGCTTGAACATCTTTCACAAACATTTGTACTAAGTGTTGAAAGCAGAAGCTAACTACAATGTTGGATAAAGCTGTGACAGAAATGTTCATGCTCCTGCTGGGTACCTGGTAGTTTAACCTCCCTGGGGTATGTCAGTCCTTGATTTCCCAGGGGTCTTTTGTAACAGGCACAGAATTTCTGACCAGAATTCTGGTTTTCCCACCTTTTCATTTCTCTAATTTCCTCCCCCTGTACCCATCAGTACACCAAGAAGCTGTTGATGAGAATAGCAGCAGTTCTGTATCTCCCTTCATTTTATAGCAGGGCATTCTCAGAAGTTATCCATAAATCAGGTTACACATAGAGCATTTATTGTCCAGCAAATCAAAATTAAATGCAGAGAAGTTGTCAGAAGGTGCAGGATGGAGGGAATGTACATCTGGAAGGTCCTGTAGTTTGTCAAAAAGTTAATTCAAGTAAGAAAAATGGTATTTTAAATCATGATCTTTGGCTTTCTGGAATGGAGATAATTTGCTGCGGTGCGTTTATAAATGTGTCAGGTTCACAGACTTTTCTGTTAGGACTGTAGCTCTCAGAGAGTTATTTTGGAAATCAGTATAAAGAGCTTCTGTTTGAGTAACTTGATGGTTTTAAGTTGGTCTGGAAAAATGTTGCTATGGGGACAGAGTTACAATGCTGGGCATTTGTGGCTGGCAGAGGGAAAGCAGGCTGCAGAAATGCTCGTGGCACTGGGGTGAGCTTATCGGGAGCTGGTTCCTTCACCCCTGAGCAGGTTTCAGCTTTTATAGCTGGAGCTGTTTTCTGTCCTGCATAAATTGTGGAGAACTGTATTTATTTATGGAAGCTGGGGTTCTTATCACAGGTGACAGCTGCACTGCAGCCGTGGGGGGACACGCCCCTGATATACTGGCAGTAACTGAGGTAATGATTGCGTGTGGAGAGAGCCTCCAGGCAAGCCAGGGTGTCTGTGCAGGCTGAGCTCTGCTCCAGGGTGTTCACTCTCTACCCTAAAATTTCAGTGATACCTTCATACACTGCTGCATTCATTGCAAAAATGGTTTGCCTACTGTCCCCCAGAAAAAGTTTCTATGGTAGATAGTCCTGCAAAGCAGGAGTTGTTGGAAATGTGAACCAGGTGGTTGTAGAGAAATAGTGACTAAAACCTTCTATTTTGACAATTTTTTGTCAGTATTAAATATTGTTTTACTGAGAGTTTCTGGAAGGATCCATATTTCAGCTCCACAACCTTTAAGTTGAGTATTGTGTTCCCTCAGGCCCACAGTGCAAGAAGATGGTGGTGATGTTATTTACAAAGGCTTTGAGGACGGGATTGTGCAGCTGAAGCTGCAGGGGTCGTGCACCAGCTGTCCCAGTTCCATCATCACCCTCAAGAACGGGATCCAGAACATGCTTCAGTTCTACATCCCTGATGTGGAAGGCGTTGAGCAGGTGGGTCAGGGAGAGATCACAGAGGGTTTCTTTGTCCTTTTCCAGCAGGAGCAGGTTGGCAGTTAGGGAAAAGCAGGGATGCTTAGATGCAGGTTTTCCAAGTCGGCAGCTGTATCTTGGCAAAGATCAGGAGCTCGGCAGGGAGTCCATGGGCTGGGACTGCCTGGGAACAGCCCTGGGGGTTGTGGGTGCCAGGCTGGCCTGAGCAGCAGCAGTGGCCCTGGGGCAGGGCTGGCTGATGGTGTTGGCAGCAGGGGAGGCTGCTGACCCTTGCTGGATTCCCCACAGCGTGCCACAACCCTCCTCTGCCGAGGAGCCCAGAGCTGGACACACTTGGTTGCTGATACCTTTGTGCTTTGGTGATAAAAAGCAATGAGCTTTGTCCCCTGAAATGCAAAATCTTTGGCTTTCTCATGAAATACCTGTTCTCTGGAGCAATTGTTTTCATGGCCTTTGTGGCAACTTGGCCAACTCCAGTAGTTAAAACTTGTTTCCTCCTGGCATTTTGGATTGCCAGTTTTTCTTGCACTCCTCCTGAGCCCGTTGTCATTCAGTGGTGTGGAATAACTGCTGTTCTCCTTGGGCCCAGCAGGGATTTAATGTAATAAATCCTGCAGGACTGAGAGCTTAAACTGTTTATCTAAACTACTTCTGGATTTGATTTCAGGTTGTTGACGACGATGATGACGTGGAGAAAGAAGCAAATTCTACTTGAGCTTCGTCATCTGTGGCCAAATAAACATTTACCTCCTGGTGTATGTAAACCATCTTTGTCCTGAGGAACAATCAAATCTGCCTTGTCAGAAAAATAGCTGTACTTACTGTGAGAATGTACCATCACTTCAAGCAGTTCATCCACTAATTTATTAAATGCCCTGTATTACAAAAAAATTGTTTTGCTCTACTTTGTGCTATGTCTTTAGAAAGAAATGGTGGGCTCAGAAAACAGTGATGCATTTCTTTATTGTTTTTTCTTACAGAAACTTCAATACTGAAAAAAAAGAGAAGGCAGAAGTTCCTTGGCTTTTTTGTGCTGTAGGAATATTAGATGTTTATTCTTCCAGCTTGTGGGACTGACAGAACTCTCTGCCCTTACTCTGTAAATGGGAGCTTCAGGAACGTTAATTTTATCAAGTCTTGTTAAAAAGCTGCTGATTCCTACCAAATTTGTATGTGTGAAAGATAACCTATAACATCAGCTGTTCATTTTGGGGGCGTAACACTGCCATGGCTTGTGGAAAGTTGCCTCCTTGCTCTTTACTGTGCAAATCATAGCAACAGAAACAAAAAACTTTTGTTATAAAAATCATATCTTCTAAAGTAAATGTTGGAAAGGAATGATCCTTATCAGCTTCAGTAAGTAGAGAGACTAATTAGCTCATTTAGCAGTAAAATCGTTCAGCCACCATTAATGTTCTGTTTAAACATGCATGATTTCTCAGCAGCAGGAGGAAGGTGTGCAGTGCTGGTGGGCACGGATCGCCTGTGCAGGGTGGAGGAGGGAAGGAGGGACTGTGTTTGTGTTTGCTCCTGCCATATCCTGTTTGCTCTCCAGCCTTGTACTTGGCTGCCTCTGTGGGAGACGTGGCAGAGCAGGCTCCTTCCAGTCCTGACACTGGGGCAGAGAAGTGTTTGCTGTTCTGACACACAGAACATACATAGTGTTTGCTGTTGAAATATATAAATGGGGCTTTGCAGTGGCTGTGTTTACTTCTGTGTGGAGGGATGGTTTCTTCCCAGTGTGCCTGGCTTTAGCAGAGGGCTTTGTGACCAGGAATTCTGTTCCTTCTTTGTACTAAACCATGGACCTGAGTTGTGGTCCTTGTTTGGCGTATGATTGGCTTGACAGCCTCTGGTGTGTTCCCCTTTCATTCCTTGCCAGTGTAATTATTCCACCGAGTCCCTAAACAAGATCAGTTCATTTGCTAGAGAATCTCCTCTATAGCACCACATCAGCATGTGGTAACCATAGACTACCTCTTATTTGCTAGAAATTTGAAAATAAATATTTTAGCTAAATACTTATTCAGCTTTCAGTGATAACCCCCAGTTTTGTTTGAATTACCCTCTCAGGATCTGGAAATCAGTGTGAAATTACCCCGTTTTCCTTTACAGCAAGTGTAAAACATGCCCTGTCCTGATTCTTTCATGTGCCCTAACGTTGTGGGTTGTTTTCTGTGCATTTTAAGGAAATATTTCTCTATTGACTTTTTAATGTAATATAAAGTTGAATGAATGGTATTTTTCTTAAGGCATTGCTGTGTTTTGTAGCCTTAGGCTTTTAATAAGTTTCCAAGCAGGGTTTGGTGGGGGTGGCTGCAGACAGACAGCAGCACTGAGCTCTCCAGCTGCAGGGATGTCACGCCTCGGTTAGTCATGACTGTCCCAGTTTGCTTTGCAGATTCATCTTAATGGTTTCTTTCTCCTGCTTCTGAATGGGTGCTGTTATAGAACAGCCAGAGTGAGAAACCAGAGGCCAGGCCGCTGGGCTGGGAAGGATGCAGCCCGTGTCACGGGCTCCGGGAGCAGCCTTGGGCGCTCACCCCGTGATCCCCAGGCGCTGAGTGCTGCGGAGAGGCCTAGGGATGATCCTGTGGGAGCCGCTCCTGCCTGGCGTCGGCGGGAATTATCGGGGGGAGCATCTCCCCTCCGCTGTCCGGGCTTGGGGATTACCAGGAAGGATCTGGGAACGGGGCTCCCCCCGGCCCGGCTCTGGGGGCTGGGAATCACCGAAGGCTCAGGGAAAGCGCCCATCCCCGTGTCCCGGGCGTGTTTCCGCCGCCCGGCCCCGCGGCGGACGCGGCCCCGGCAGCGGCTGCCACGTCCCGGGCCGGGCGGGGCGGCGGCGGCGGCGCGGCCAATGGCGGGCGCGGGCCGGGCCGGGGCGGGCCGGGGCCTGCGCCGGGCCTGGCGCGAGGGGCGCGGCCCCGGCGCCACAGACAGCGCGGCTGCGGAGCGGGACGCACCATGTGCGGTGAGCACGGGGCCGGGGGCACCACGGGGCCCGGGCCGGCCCCGAGCCGGCGGGAGGAGCCGCCCCGGCCCGGCGCTGTGAGAGCGCGGCGCGGCCCCGGCCGGGCAGGGACGGAGGGCGAGAGGCGGCCCGGCCCCGTTATCCCGAATAGCGCGCGGAGGCGGCTCGCACCGCGTTAGCGACTGAAAGGGCGAATTGTCGCCAGACTGCCAGGGATGTGGCGGCAGCAGACAAAGGGCCGGTGTCCCGGGCTGTGCCGGCGGGGTTGGCTCGGCGCTGCCGGGGACAGACACCCTGCCCGGGCCCGGGGGAATCCCGCTGTGGCTGCCCGCGGGGGGCACAGGGCGCTGCCGGGCCCTGGCTCCGGTCCTATCGCAGCCGCCACTCCCACTCCGGGTGCCAGCGGTGGAGGTGTTTCTTAGGCGTTACAACTCCCGGTAACTTGTTTGCCGCAGGTCGGTCCGGGCTGGCTCTGCTGGGCTGGGGACAGAGGGGCCGCGGGTCCGGCCTGGCCCGGCTGTGCCGGGACCGTGCCCCGAGCTCGGCCCAAGGCCGGGGTGAGCTCGGGCCGGGGCTGGTTCTGGTTCTCCTCTCGCCGCCGTGCCTTGCACTCCGCTTCCCGTGGCAATAGAGCCACCCTGCTTCATCCTTGCACGCAGGAATGTAATTTATCCTTTCTCTTCCTCTTCCTATCCCGCCGTCTTCATGTTTTTCCATGGAAATTTATGCAACAGCGATCTGTTGGTTTTTCCTATCTTCTTTCCTCACTACCTTTTTTTTTTTTCCTCTTCCTGTATTTTTGTGTCCAAAATTATGCTCTCGGCGAGACTGTGGGTTCTGCACTTAATGTGCAAGTTGCCATTTCTCTCATTGTTTCTGTGGGATGGAACTGGCATTGCCTTCAAGCTGTCAAGTTGTGGAGTGCTGTGGAGAACCAGTCAGAGACTTATACCTCAGCTCACATTTAACACCGTGTTAATTCGCGTTGAAAGTACAAAGCGGAGCAAAGCTAAGAATAGAAAGGATAATTATTATTATAAATAGCTTGCTGCAAGAATAGGGATGGTTTTGGTGCCTCGAGCTTGCCTTATTTGAGGTCCGGCTTTTGAAATGTGCGATATTAACATTGTGCTCTTTGTCTTTTCTGCCGTGGTAAGCCCTGAAAACACTGGGCAGTTCCTCAGCTGTGTTCAGGATTTAACGTGTTTCTCCCCTTTTTGATACAGGTGAAATTCTTCTTGAATACTGAAACATTTTTTGGAAAGAGTGAGAAAAGCTCTGGGGGTTACAGTCTCTGTGGTTGAGTGTTGCTCTGGGAGTCGGAGGTGTATCCTGGAGTGAGAGTGGCTTATCTCTCCTCACCAAAGGAAACCAGGAGGGTTGCTGGTTTGTCTGGAGCAGAGGGCCCTGATTTCCCAGGCTGTGGCAGCTGCAGAGCTGGTGTGGTGTTTGAGCCCTCAGACACAACATTTGTCATGGAATTGTGGGTGAGGATGGATAAACATGGCTTTAACCTGATGGGTGCCCATCCGCGTTCAGAGTTTTATCCAATTCACACAGAAACGTGGTTGTTGAGGTGGGTTTTAAAAGAAAGAAATGTGACAGTACTGCTATCATTACCTAAATTCTCAGATACCTTAGTCTATCACACTGAAGGGAGAGAGTTTCAGCAGCTTCCAGACGAATTGTCAACACAGTGTTCTCAGCCTGGTGTTCGGGTTTGTGACTTTATGAAGTCCCATGTTCTGATGGGCAAGTAAAGGAAAGGAACCTCAAAGTCCAGTGCCTTGGTGTCTGCTATGGATACTGTTTAGGTGTGCTGGGAGTTTGTTTCTAATAGTGAAAATAAGGTTTGTCCTTGGTTGTGTGTTAGACACTTGCAGTTTGAACACCTGGCCAGCTATGAGGTGGGTGTGCTTTGGTCCGAATGCACCAAACCAGTTCAATGAAATAGCTCAGGAAACAGGTTTGTCAAGGTAGCCAGGCTCCACAGACTGTTCTGTGAATCAGTAAACTTGTCCTATGGCATGGCTGATTTTAATGACAAAAAGGGACTGTAGAATTCAGGTCTTGGACTGTAGAATTCAGATCTTGGTTTACTAGTGGTTACTGAAGATAAAAATGGGCTTAGGAAAGGTGTGGAGTTTCTAGTTCTGGGGTTACATGTACGTCAGGGGGGCCATACAGCACTTGCACATCTGTTCTACCTGGTGTCTGCCTTTGAGTGGAGCATGGAGCAGTGGCTGTGGCCCAGAGGGAGCCCCTGGAATTGCTGCTCTGGATGTTTATTTTTAGCTGGAGAGGGAGCTGTGTGCGTGGGCAGCGAGAGAAGTGTCCAGTGGATCCCCACAGAGTGGATATTGTTCTCTTTTGCTTTTTTACCAGCCTGGAGGTGATGAATTGAGTGTCAGCTGTCCCCTGGGCAGCTCCCAGACATAACAGTGACAGTGATCTTGGGTCTGACCTTGTACTCCTCAGACTGGGCAGGAAAAGGGATGTTTTGGACTGCAGGGACGGGCACCTCCCTGAACCGCAGGGCAGCAGCAACAGCAGCTCCTCCAGTGGGGCTAAGCAGCAATTCTGGGATAAAGGATTCCTTGGAATTTCCAGATGGATGTACTGATAGCAAGGTCTATGGAAATGAGGTAACAGTAATAGGAAAAGGAATTTGGAAGTAAACCCAGCCTGAAGGCTTTTCTACTTTTGTAGGAAAGGGATAACAAAAAGCAATTCCTTCATGTATCTTGGGACATTTATCATTTCATTTCATTTGTCTGTGAACGTGCCATGAAACTAAGGAACCTGAGCTCCAAAAAAGTCACGGGAAAAATAAAGTTCTCAGAAAAAGTATTGTGACTGTCAGCTTTAGAAATCAGTAATGTCCATTTGTTGAAAATGCTATTCTGTTAAAATTACCAGCTCTTTATAGGGAATTCTTTACATAGCTGATGTTAAGAAGGCCTAGGATTTATGCTCAAGTATTAAAAATCAGCTCTGTGAGAGAGTTGAGTGTCAGAAGCAGCTGAAGGAGTGTTCTGGTGGTTCCCCAGGTAAGGTGTTTAAGCCAAACCTCCAAGAAAGGAAATGTTTCATATTCTAGATTATATTGTTCAAGGTATTTCACTTGAGAGAAATGCACAGAGAACTTATTACTATGGATTTTAGTGTGATTCAAGAGTTGTCTGATAAGCTGACATGCTTTGAATTGGTCTTTCCAGTCCATACCTGCAAAGTCCTGTATCAGGTTAATAGCTGAAACATTTCATTATTCTGTGAAGTGTCACTGCTGTTCCAGTTCTGAATTGCATTGGTATCAAGTGCTGAGGTGTCAGTGTGTTCCAGACAGGGGTGTTGTGTTTTCTGAGGTTGTCAGGTAGGAATTCCTGCAGTGTCCTTGCTGCTCTGCTCTTGCAGCTGGGAATTCACGATAACCGGTTCTGGATGAGAAGGAAGTTCCCGGGGTTGGTTTTTTTGTGTCACATGTATTTCACCTCAAACAATGCCAGCTCAGGGCTGGTTAAGGCAGAGTCATTAAATGTCATTATAGATCCTGGTTTTCTGGAGTGCTTCCTGGTGCAGGCTCTTTCTGCAGTGTTACAGAGTTTTATATGTATTTGTGATGTTGTTGCTGGAAGCATTCTGTGGAAGTGCACTGAAACCAAAACTCCTTTTTTTGGAGGGCCTGAAACCTGAAACCCCTGGTGGGCTGATTTGGGGAACACTCTGCTCAAGGTTTTTACACTTTCAGCACCTGGCACAGGGCACTGTGGCTCAGAGGAAAACGTGTCCCTGGTGTGGGACAAAACCCTGTTCTGAGCTGAGCTGGGACGTGGAGTTGGGAACTGTACTTAAAATTGGAAGTGCTTACAGGGTGTGATTGCTCAGGTATTCCTGGATGATCTGTTTTCCACATGGGGATTCAAACTTTCTCCAGCTGTGGAGTATTACATCACTACAGGATGTTTGTAAAGGGGAAAATGGAACACATTTGTAAATATTTCCAATAAATGAAATTTGCTTACACATGATAAGTATCACAAATGGGTGATAAGCCTTCAAATATTGAATTTTAGCCTGCAGAGTAGTAAGTCA
The DNA here is from genome assembly GCF_009819885.2 of Catharus ustulatus. Lineage (NCBI taxonomy): Eukaryota > Metazoa > Chordata > Aves > Passeriformes > Turdidae > Catharus > Catharus ustulatus. The sequence goes on along the minus strand of NC_046247.1, from coordinate 4,679,045 downwards.
TGCATTTAAGAAGACTTGTGTTCTTTTACAGGGGCCTTATTGTCTCAGCTTTTACTTTAATGATTCATCATTTATGCATATTCTATTTTTATTTCATTTTTTACTGTTTTCTCCAAGGTGAGTTTTAAAGGTCCCTGTCTTACTTGCCTTCTCATTTGTAAAATGTGTTGCCCACAGATGAGTTCTTAGAATTTGATTTTCCCAGTGGCATCTCCATTATCATTGTAGCTATTTTCCTCTCAGGATCTAAAAGCTGAACTGAATCGAAACTGAATCTCCCAAAGTCTGTTTTTTGGAAGAGCATTATTTGTTTGTATTTGCAATTTTTTTTTTCTGGTTTCCTTAGTTTTTGTAGTCTCTGTTTTCTGAGAAGCACTGAATTCCTTGAGTTGTTTTTTTTTGGGAGGGTTGAGGCTTTTTTTTTTTTGTGGCATTCTCCTAGTCTTGGATTCAGTTTTTTTTCCACAGGCCTCATGAATAATCTTAATATATTTGTGCTGTAATTAATAGCTGTTTCCAGTGCCTGAGACAAATGCCAAGTTGGCTCCTTTCTGGATGGGTGTTTGGTGTTTGTTTGCAGTACAGGCAGGGATAAACACTCTGGTTTTCCCTCTCCTCCCAGCTGTGCCACCCCTCCCTATGGGGAGGCCACTGCCACTCTGTATTTTGTTGTGCACTGCCAGCATTTGGGATCTGGGAGGAGGAGTCAGGGTTTGGGCTGTTGGTTGGGGGTTTTTAGTTCAGGTGTGACTGAACTTGCAGAAATCTGCAGGGAAAACAACATCCCAAGTCACTGTGTGTTTTGGGCTCAGATATAAGAAAGATGTCCAAAGCCAGCCCTTGTGGAGGGAGCCAGTTCTCGGGGCAGAATAAGCTGCAGTCCTTGTGCCAGAAGCCATCCTGTGATCCTGGAGCATTCCCTAACACCTTTTATCCGTTGATCCCTGCCATCCCATGGTCCTGGAACATTCCCTCACACCCCTCATCCCTGCCATCCCTTGTTCCCAGTCCATTCCCTGACACCCTTTATCCCTTTATTCCTGCCATCCTGTGATCCCAGTCCATTCCCTCACACCCCTCATCCCTGCCATCCTAAGCAACAATTCCTCTTCCTTTGCAACCTACAGGAAAAAGAACTCCATTAGTTTGGGAGTCTTAGTTTGCATGAGTGAAATGATATTTTACTTAGTCTGTAGGAGGAACTTGGAAGAAGCTATTGGAGGAAGAGCTTTTTCTCTGGTGGTTCTTAGCCCCACGTTAGGGAACCTCAGCTTGTTCACCTGCAGGGATAAGTTTCCTGTGTCCTGTGTTGTCTCCTGGCAGCTCATCCTGTTGTGTAGGTCTACCTTACAGGGAAATCTCTTCTCCTGTCGTGCTGGGTTGCTTTCAGTGTTTTTGGACAGTTTTGATCTCTTGACTGTCAGTGATGTCTTTGCTGAGCCTTGGTTGGGGCAGGCCGAGCTGGGAGTGCATTGGGAGCCTGGTGCTCACACAAGCTTCCCCAGCTGTGATTTTAGTGTGAGATGGTTCTCTTTTCCCCACACAGGCATCTTTGCTTACCTGAACTACCATGTGCCCCGGACAAGGCGGGAGATCCTGGAGACCCTCATCAAGGGGCTGCAGCGCCTGGAGTACCGGGGCTATGACTCTGCAGGTACCTCTCTCTGAGCTCTTGGCAATCTGGGCTTGAACTGATGGCTTTTTTGAACACAGACTGGATGTGCCTGTGGTCAGAGGTTTGGATTAACTTCAATATACAAATTTCTATAAGCATTCTTGATTTTTTTCCCCTACGGCTTTAAAAAATACTGTGAAGGTGACAGAAGGAAGACTTAGTTCTAATCTAAGGGGTTTCTTGCCTTTATGGGGCAGGCCAGCTTTTGGAGAAAGGGCTCAGGAAGAATCAAAAAGGGCAGAATTTGTTTACATAAAATACTGTAATGACTTCTGCACTTGACCCTCTTTCTCCATGTTCCATGGGGGGGTTTAGGTGTGGGACTGGACGGCGGAAATGACAAAGACTGGGAAGCCAATGCTTGCAAAATCCACATTATCAAACAGACGGGGAAAGTGAAGGCTCTGGATGAAGAGGTTCACAGTAGGTATCTCCCTTTCCTCCTCTCACCTGGTTTGTGTTTTGAATATCACCTGTTTTATCCACAAACACAAATTTCCCATTAATTTGTGTGTAAAGAGCCAGAGGTGTAAACGCTCAGGGATGAGCTGTGAAGATCATCCCTGTGATCTTGGTGATCCTGTGGCTGCTGGTGTGAAGTTACAGAGAAATTCTGATTTTTCCAAGACAAAGGGGCTGCATCCTACTAAAGTAAAATAGACCCAAAATACATAATGGAAAACAGACTCCAAAAAGAAAAACTTCAAAACAAACAACTGAAAAATTCCTTGAGATGGGTATAGAGGAGTTAACAGGTGATAATTGTCAAGATCTAGAGCTTGGGCAGAAGGAGACATGCTGTAGGAACATCCCTAGCTGGGTTCTAAATGTTCCTGTGCAAGGCTTGTCCCAGCTGGAGCCGTCTGTCCCATGGGGCTGGGCTCTTCAGTGGCTCCAGGAGGGCACTGTTGTGTGTCCCTGTCACACTGATGGGACTGCAGGCACTGAGGGCTTCTGCATCTCTTTCTGTTCCCTTTATTCATTAAATCTGAGCTCAATGCAAAGATGCACAAAGTTGTTAGGAGTTTAACTCTGAGGGCTGGGAGAGATGCTTTTCAGAACAGTCAGGATCTCAGCTTCACATTCAGAAGCTGCTGTGTTGGTGTAATTCAAGTCTTTCTAACCCATTGTTGTGTTTGCCTGAGGTGCAGAGTGCTGAGTGTCCCAGAGGGGGGTAGGTCAGTCTAATCTTAGTGTGAGCCAGGAGCCAGAAAGCCCAGACGAGTTGGGATTTGTGGTACAGAAATAGGAGATGGACAGAGGGTTTCTGAAGGGAAGTTTAAGTTTGCCTGCTCAAGAAACAGGATAGACATTGTGGAAACACTTGTGAAGTAAGAGGAGTATTTTTTTTCCAAAGTCTGCTTGTGGTAGACTTTGGAGAGACAGGGGATAGGGATACATGAATAACTATGGTGGTGTGCAGGCTCAGCCAAGGGTGACAGGATGGCAAGGAGCACCCTTGAGGGACAGCTCAGGGTTAGATTCTTCCTTAAAGGTTGCTTTTTGTTTTGGCAGAGCAAGGAATGCAGGGCTGTTTTCTGTGTGCATCTGCCCTGCCCTGCCCTGAAATCCCTTGAGGTTTTGGTCAGCCTTCTAAAGGTCTTTTCCAGCCTTGACAGCTCTGTGATTCTGTGTCCTGTGGGATTTGCTGGCCTTGTCAGCATTGCTGTCCTGACCTGGGGTATGGACAACTCCTCAGGACTAAAACTTTCTGCTGCAGAGCAACAGGACATGGACCTGGACATCGAGTTTGACGTTCACCTGGGGATTGCCCACACGCGCTGGGCCACGCATGGCGAGCCCAAGCCTGTCAACAGCCACCCTCAGCGCTCAGACAAGAACAATGGTCAGTTCCTGCCTTCCTCAGCTCCTGGAGCCTTGGAGAGCACTCCTGTCCCCTCTGTGTCCTGGGAGGGGGGGCTGGACACAGGCACTGGGATTGTTTGGGCCATGGTGCTGAGCCCAGTTGTGGTGAAGCTGCAGGGCTTGGGCTTGGCTTCTAGCCATGGGGAAGTGAGGGATCCCAGGAGGGCTGGGGTGGGTACCCAGGGCTGGGCTGAGTGTGTGGGCACAGAGCAAAGAGGAGAAGACAGAAGGAAATGGGACAGTGAGAATTTCTGTGACTATTCTATGAAATGGAATTTTGTAAACTTTTTTCCCTGAATCCCTGCTTTAGGGAAAGGGGTTGAAGTGCCTGGGGCTGTCACAGTGTGGGCTGTGGCTGCCCAGGGGACAGCAGTGCTCAGCTGGGAGCTGCAGCAGCATGGAGTTCATTGCTCCCAGCAGGATGGAAACTGCAAGTGCTCAGGTGCCTGCAGAGGCTTTGCAGGGTCTGGGTCGCCCTGGTGCCACCCAGGTCACTGTTATCCCCCCAATCCCAGCCTTGCCAGGGGGGCAGAGCAGGGAATGGCAGCAGGAGGTGAAATGTGCTTTATTCTGCTGAGGGTCTGTCCTTCAGTGACATGAGTGAGTTGTGCTGCCAGGCTGGGGCTGGCCTGGGGCTCAGGGCCTTTCCTCTGTCCCCAGAGTTCATCGTCATCCACAACGGCATCATCACAAACTACAAGGACCTGCAGAAATTCCTGGTGAGTGAGCCCTGGGGGGTGAGACCCTCCCTCTTTTCCCACTCCCCTTTGCTCTCACACCTTTCCCAGCTCGCTCCTCCTCTTGTATTCTCACTCTTATTTCCTGTATGCATTTCCTGCTTGCCCTGTTCCTTCACTCACGTTCCACTCACTCTTCACTCATCTCTGACAGTGATTTCCCACTCACATTACCTCTCGCCTCCATTCATGCTCCTCCACTCATATTTTTGCACTCCCCCCATATTTGCACTCCCACTCCTTCCCTTGCATTCACAGACCCCCATTGTGTGAGTACATTCTCACATTTACATCCCCCATTCCCTCCCTACCTCACTCCCACTCCCCACATTCCCCCACTCCCATTCTGACATTCACACCTCCCATCCTCATCTCCCACTTCTTCTCCCACTGAGATTTTCCCACTCAAACCCCCTCCCTGTGTCCCTCCCACCCCAACTCCCCCTCACATTCTCACACTCACTCCTTTACTCTCTCACACTCCTCCACTCTCCTCACACTCCCACTCACTACCCTCTCCTCCTCTCCTCATACTCTTCCAATTTAAGAGGCAGGAGGGGTGGAATCAAAGTGTGAGAAGAGGAAAAGCAGAGCGAAGGTTGGGGAAAAAAGAGGGAAAAAGAGTAAGAACAACTGCAGTATGGAAGGGTAAAAGGAAAGGAAAGAAGGAGAGGTAGGAAAGGAAAGGAGCAGGAAAAAGAAAAGGCAAGAAAAAGGGAAAGATGAGGGAGGAAGGCAGGAGCAAGGAAAAGCATGGGAAAAAGAGGGAAGAAAAAGTTAAAGGCAAGGTGAAGGAAAGGCAGTAATAAAACCAAAGAAAGTAAAGGTGGGAAGGAAGGGCAGGAGGGCAAAGCAAGGTGGAAGGGGAGGCAGAGGGCTGCTCACCCACATGGGCTGTCCCTGCAGGAGAGCAAGGGCTACGACTTCGAGTCGGAGACGGACACGGAGAGCATCGTCAAGCTGGTCAAGTACATGTACGACAACCGCGACAGCGACGACATCAGCTTCTCCACGCTGGTGGAGAGGGTCATCCAGCAGCTGGTAATGTGTGGGCTCAGAGGGATGGGCACAGTGGGACAGGCAGCCCACCCCAGAATAGTCCCTGCAGCACCAACCATGCCACTGCTGTAGTGTACTCACGTGCTAGGGCATGGCTTTGTCTCCCCACCCCTGACTGCTCATCTCAGGTGTTTGGTTTTCTTCAACACTTGGCAGTATTCATCTGGGAAATGTCTCAGTCCTTGGGCAGCACCTGGAGGCTGCCAGCCCCTGGCTGAGTGGTGGGAGCAGGGAGAGGGCTGGCCTGGGAGAGTCTGTGCTGCTTCCAGTCCTTCCCAAAGCTCCATCCGGGTTTGCTGCTGACCCCTGGTGGGAGCTGCTCTGCCTCCACTGCCTGGTTGTGTACAGGAGCTGCTTCAGCTGAGTTTTCACTGCTTTGCTTGCCAGGAGCTGTTGTAGCAGCAGCCCAAGAACTCGTGTTGCTAGCAGGTTGTGGCACCTCACCTGAGCGAACACCCTCAAGTTTTAGTGCTTCTTTTAGCAGATCTTTGTCTCTGTAGGCCCCCTCACTGCACCCTGAGATACAGCAGAAGCCACTTGGATAACCAAGGGAGTCTGAGTGTCTCTCCAGGGGTTCAGGAGACTCATTCCCAGGCTCAGGGGAGGGATGTCTTTCCAGGATGGGAGGCTGGAGCCTACAGGCAGTTTTGGAAACATCTCTGAGACCTCTTTGGTGTCTGTTCTGTGTCCACAGAAACACAGGACCTGTTTCTGTGCTGGGAACACTGAAACAGGGCCGGGACTTCAGCTGAAGGAATAAATAGTTTGTTTCTCTTGTTGCAGGAAGGTGCTTTTGCCCTTGTGTTCAAGAGTGTTCATTACCCTGGGCAAGCAGTTGGTACCAGGTGAGTGTTGTCATGGGAAGGAACATTCTTGCACCCTGTCACTTGTTTTTGTGCCCCCAAGTTGGAAGAGTGAGTAGAGATTGTTCTCATCACCCTGTATATGCTGGGGAGAGGGTGGTTGTTGTTTTTCATTTCCTTTCTCTGGTTTTCCATCTATCATAACAGAAAGTTTGCAGAAATATTTTTGAAATTTCTTATTGACCAGCTGTACCACACCTGGTCTGGAACAGCTTTGTTTTGGATTTGAAAGGAGATGATTTTACCTTTTCCTTTGTTCTTGGCCTTGTGACCGCACTTGGACAAGTCCTCCACTTGGCCTGGAATTTGTTCAGGTTTCCTATCCCACTTTTAAACACCAGCATCAGCTGGGGTGGTCTCACCAGGGTTGAACTTCAGTGCCAAACCTGTTTGTACATATGTGCAGTGAGGAACAGTCCCTGTTCAGGTGTGCAGTGACTCTGGAGAAGTTTGTCTGACCCTGGTGCAGGTTCCTCACGATTATCCTTTATCCCACAATTCTTTCTGTGTTTGCAGCAGTAGCAGCTGCTCTGAGAGGCTCTATCTGTGTCCTGGTGCAGCTGAGCTGCTGCTGGGGGGGCAGGACCCGTGGGTGGGGGTGTCCCCAGGAGCTGAGGCTGTCCTGTGTCCCTGTCCCTGCAGGCGAGGCAGCCCCCTGCTCATCGGTGTGCGCAGCGAGCACAAGCTCTCCACTGACCACATCCCCATCCTGTACCGCACAGGTGAGTGGGAAGCAGCTCCCCTGGGGCTCCAGGGCCTGAGCACACCCAGCTGTGTGCTCTGAAATGCAGCTGCAAATTGGAAATAAAACCATTGTGAGAGATGGTTTTTAAAAGCGGGTTTTAACCACGTATTTTACCCACCATGTAACTCAAGTTGGCCTCTAGTGTTGTAATCAAAGCTTTAATGTCCAATTATTGCAAGGAAAATACATCTTAGTGTAATTATTGCAAGGAAAATACATCTTGGTGTAGTGGAATAAAGTTTAGTCATGGAATGGGATGGAAAGGGCCTTAAAGCCCATCTTGTTCCAACCCCCGTGCTGTGGGCAGGGACACCTCCCACTGCCCCACGGTGCTCCAGGCCCTGTCCAGCCTGGCCTTGGACACTGCCAGGGGTGTTGGAATAGTTCAGTGTAACAAATTAAACAGTGCAGTTGAACTGCAGTCTTTATTTTGCATGTGGCATGTTGGCATTTGTGAACCTGGTGGTTTTCAAAAACAAAGATGAGAGCGCTTGGCTCTGCCACAGACCTTGCCTGTCCCTTGTCACTGCCACAGACCTTGCCTGTCCCTTGGCATTGCCACAGACCTTGCCTGTCCCTTGTCACTGCCACAGGCCTTGCCTGTCCCTTGGCACTGCCACAGACCTTGCCTGTCCCTTGGCTCTGTCACAGACCTTGCCCCTGCCACCCCACATCACCTGCAGAAGCTGTTAACCTTCATGGGACAATGTTCCTGTTGTCTGTCCATCCTGCTGTCACACATGTTCTACCACCACAGACACCCTTGAAGGTGCAAAGTGACTGAGGATTACTCTGTTGTCAGAGGGGTCTGAGCCTGTTTAGTCCCTGGGATGTGGACTTGTGTTCTGAGCAGTGCAGGGATCCAAGGAATTGCTGCCCTCTCTTGCTGCTTCCTAACAGTAGCTGCTGATCCCTTGCTGCAAGAACCAGTCCCAGAAGCTTTGCCTTTTGATTGGATGATCAGCAGTAATATTAATGTATTTATGTAACACTGTATTTTTTTACTGATTATCTCAAGTTTGGTTTGTTTTTTTTTTCCAATTGCACTTCCAGCCGTACCATCTATGGATCATTCTTTTGATGGAATATCCATAAAAATGGAGGAAGGTGCCTACCAGAGAAAAGCTAACTCTTGAAATTTCAGACAAATCCTCCAGTTCCTTAGGAAAGGAATCATAAATGGGGCCAAGATGCATTGTGTTTTTAATATGTGGTTATTGCTTTCCGTGTAGTGTAGTGAAACTCGTGGGAGAATCCAAATTCCTTCTTGATCAGAAACACCATGAGCAACACAGGAAAATCCACCCATCCCATTTCAAATATTGGGACATAATGCTCAGCATATGTGCAGAAACTGATGACTGTGCAGGTTGTACCGAGGAAACAGTGTTTCCTTAAAAATAACAATTACCTTAAAAAGAAACCCCTAAAGCAGGAGGCTGCTGCTAATCCCAATGCAAGCACTGCCCAAAATTCCTTCTGGAGTTGGGGTTGTCAGAGCTGTGTCCTCCCCCTAACCATGGTGTGAGTCTGAGCTGCAGCCTCTGAGGTTGGCCTGGGGCTGGGACTTCCTTCCCCTGTTCGTTTATCAGGGGAACCATCTGTTACTCACTTGAAATGCTTCAAAAGCCAAGGCATCATATGATGAGATGAACCAAGCTCACATCTGAAGCAGAAGAGCCCTTTTCTGTGAGGGGGAGGATCTGGTTGAATCTGTAGAATCTGCAATGATCTGCAGAATCTGTAATGCAGGAAAGCAATGCAACATAATAAAGCCAATGCTGGGAAATACTCTATTTTGAGAAACCAAATTTGCATGTTCTGATCAGGTCTGAGTGCTTCTGTCGGGGAGTGGCCACTAACAGCTCTGCTCTGTCCCTTCTCAACACCAAATCAGTCTGTCCTGTCTCAACTCCACCACAAAGGCATTGTTTTCCTCATTGACTGACTTGATAACTGAGCTGGAAGGCTCCAAATCACTGGCTGGGTGATTTTTTTCACTGAGTAGCAACATGAAAGCAGTATTTTTCCTTCTGCAGAAGTGGAAGTCAGAACACCACGAGCTCTACTTGCATCACTGAATCAGATCAGTGTCTAGTAGGTGAAACAACATGAGGATTATGGAATAAATATAGAATGGAGTAACTTCAGTGTTACTGTTCTTCAGCAATAGTCCCATTTTGGGAGATAAGCTGATTAATCCACCCCCACTCTCCCCATACCCTGCACAATGATTGGCAAATAATATTGCTGGAGGCTGGTGCTGAGCAGTAGGTGTTGGGTGCTTCATCTGCATCCTTGATGAGCTGCACCACTAAGAAGCAGTTTGGAGGAGGATGAGACAGTATTGGGAATCTGCCAGGGTACTCCAGACAGGATCCTTGGTGAAATGCTGAACTTCTAGGACAGATTTTCCCAAAGCTGACTCTCAGTCCTGTGTCCTCTAGCACCCCTGGATACCTCCCTGGCAGCAGCAGAGTCTGCTTTTCTGATCAGGAGGAGGTGTTTGTGTTTTGTAGTGCAGGAACAAGGCCGAGTTCTTAATCCTGGGTTTCCTGGGCTGTGTGTGACCAGTGAGCTCAGCCAGACAGAAATAGGTTTGGGTTCCACCTGCTGGGGAGCAGGGTGGGCACACAGGTGTCAGCTGTGAAAGCATTTCCCCAGTGCTGAGAGTAACAAATGAAGAAAAAGCAATGCTGCTCCATTTCTGGGGGCTCAGAGTGTCACTGGAGAGGAATATGGGAGAAACTTAAAATGATCAGCAGGGCAGGTTTAATAGGGAAACGTGGGGAAATGTGGCTGCTTGAATTCTCTGCCAGTGGAGCCACACAAAACTTTAATTTGGGTTTTTTCCTGATGCTTTCCTGTAAACTTCAAACTGCACTGGTAATACACTTACAGACTTCTTAAAAAGCAATAAAATTCTTGCTGTGTGCCCACCTGCAGACAGAAAAATAGTGCTTCATGTTGGTACTGTGCCTTGGGATCTCTGCTGGGTGTCACCTGTGCCCAAGTGTGTCACCTGGGCACCCCTGACCCTCGTGTCTCCTAGGGAAAGATAAGAAGGGGAGCTGCAACCTGTCTCGAGTGGACAGCACCACCTGCCTCTTCCCTGTGGAGGAGAAAGCTGTGGAATATTACTTTGCTTCTGATGCCAGGTAGGGTTTTCCAGCACCTCTGGTGTATGTAGAAATATCGTGGTTAAGCCCTCTTGAACAAGAGGTGGGGAGGCTCTGGTTTCTTTGTGAATAAAGTAAATTATGTGCACGTGGCCATTACTTCACAAATACTAACCAAAAGAGAGTTGATGTTAAAATCATGAACACTGGCCTTGGAATAGAGTGTTACCATTCTTCAGGCTCATCTGTTGGTAAGATTTCCCAGTGTTAGGGAACCTGAGAGAGTACTGACCTAAATTAGCAGAACAGATGCTAATTATGAGGAGAATTGTGTTGATTGTGCAGGGATCTCTGCACACATGCAATTCATCATCAGAGATGGTTATATTGTAATCCCAGAGCAGTGAGGACAGACCAGCAGCCTTAGCAGAGCTTTTGGGGTTCTGTGGCTCAAGAGAAATGAGAGCTTGCTCCAGGAATGTAAAAATACGGCCATGGTTGGCATCTGCAGCTCTTTGCAGCAGAGAATCGTGGAGACTCTCAGGACACCCCTATGTATTCTGGTTTTAGAGCTTTTCAGAGACACTTCAGAGAGTGCTGCTGAGCAGATCTTGGGTGCTTTAACAGGGAACAAAGCTGTCCCTGGCTTTACAGATGGGCAAAGTGAGGGATAGGGAGGGACAGTGGCTTATCCCTGGAAAAACCAGGGAAGGAACCTGTTCCTGTGTCTGAGTGGCCTGTGCCCAGGGCAAATCCCTGCCCTCCTGCCCTCATAGCTCCAGATAGATCCCATTGCTGCACATGCTGCTTTGTCTGAGCAGTTTAGAGCTTCTCCCTAGAGCAGGCCCTGAAATCAGTGATGAGCCAGGTAAAAAAATCCAGTTCCACTGGCAGATGTGCTTGACAAGAATGGCCCGATTGTAAAAGAGGAGGAAATTCTCGATTCCAGAGCTGGGTATGGGGTGGTGGGAAGGGCTGTGCTCCCCAGAGCAGGGTGTGATGTCCCCTGTGTCCCCACAGTGCTGTCATCGAGCACACCAACCGCGTGATCTTCCTGGAGGACGACGACGTGGCGGCCGTGGTGGACGGGCGGCTGTCCATCCACCGCGTCAAGCGCACGGCCGGCGACCACCCGGGCCGGGCCGTGCAGACCCTGCAGATGGAGCTGCAGCAGATCATGAAGGGTGGGTGAGAGTGATATGTGGAAAAGATGCTGTAACTTGTGAGAAATGACATTTAGAAAGTACAGTAATTTCACGATTATAAGCCGCACTGAGTATAAGCCGCACTTCCGGGTGCAGCAACTTTTCATTCTTTGTCCATACATAAGCCACACCTGATTATAAGCTGCAAGTTACAATGCAGAGTGTGATAAAAGGTTGTTGAAGATGGGGGACAGTGATCCTTATCTCCATGGGAGATACTCTGCTAATGGGCCATCCATTGAAACCAGGCAGGGCATTGTTCTTTATCTTTTCACAACCCATCCTTCCTCCAGCCAGTCATTTTCTGCTAATGGCCATTGAGTCCCACTGTGGGACTGATAAAATTACTGCATCCCATTGGGAGTTGCTCCAGCCAGGGGGAAGAGCCCAACATTTCTTACCAAGATAAAAACAGAGGGTTTGGGACACTAAGGGAGCCCCTTTCTCCACTGGACTCCAGAGGAAAACGGGATTTCTCCACATCACCACTGGACTCCAGAGGGAAACTGCACCTTGTACAGGAGCACTGCTCCAGCTGAGCCACATCTGTCACTGCAGGAGGATGCAGCCACCATGGAATGGGACTGCTGCCAACACCCTGCCTGACGGGGTGTCAGGTTGTACTCTGACTGTGTCAGGGTTTGGAGTTTGTTTCTTTGTAGTATTGTATTTCTATTTTAATTTCCCTAGTACAGAACTGTTATTCCTAATTCCCATATTTTTGCCTGAAAGCCCCTTGATTTCAAAATTATAATAATTTGGAGGGAGGGGGTTTACATTCTCCATTTCAAAGAGAATCTCCTGCCTTTCTCAGCACACACCTGTCCTCCAAACTAAAACAGCAACTTTTTGTTCTTTGTCCATATATAAGCTGCACCTGATTATAAGCTGCACTTTGGGTTCGGACCAAAATTTTAGTCAAAATGGTGCAGCTTATAATGGTGAAATTACTGTAGGTGTGCATTTATTCAGCGCTGAGGTGCACGGGGATAATCCCTCCCAAAGCATGCACCCCAAAACTTCAAACTTCTGCTCCATTTATTCCCTAAAAGCCTAGGGTTACACAATCTGCCTAATACATTCTTTATTCCCATAACTCATTTTACACAGTTTTCACAAACCTCGTGTGTAACAAAAATTGGCTAGTAGTTTCCTTACTCCCTCATTCATTGGTCAGAAGGTGATTTTGTGTGTATGAGCTAAGCTTCAGGTGTTTACATTTTTCCTTTGTGGGTTCTCATGGAACAGATCTAATGTTTATGCAGGTACTACTTGTTTTTCTCCCTCAGAATAGGTTGTTGTGTTAACTCTCATTCCTACGATTGCTTTGCCTGGGAACTTGCAAGCTGCACTTACAAGAAGTGACAGGCTGGCTTTGGCAATCTAGCAGGGCAAGGTGTGATTTCAAAAGGCCTTTCTTTTACCTGTCTGCAGCACAATGGAGCTTTCCCTGTAGTCATTGACACCTTACTGAGGAGAATTGTGGGGCTGAGGGTTTTGCCTCCTGCTTGGAGCCATCTGATTTTTACAGGACTGATCCCTCACAAACTTGCCAGTCTGGATCTGCCCTTCACTGACACCTTCCAGTAACTTGAATCAAGCTCTCATAATGAGCGGATGTTTTGGCAGAAAAAGTAGTGTCAGTTTAATAATCTTTGTCTGGTCCAAGCTTTTCCCTACACAGACAGAAAAAATGGCAATTTCCAGGAGGTAATTCCTAATTTAAGTTACCAGGAGGTAAAGTGTTCTAATTTGTTTTCTATCTTTTTTCATAGGTAACTTCAGCTCATTCATGCAGAAGGAAATATTTGAACAGCCAGAATCTGTTGTTAACACAATGAGAGGAAGGGTCAACTTTGATGACTACACTGGTAATTGAGCTTGGGCCCCCCTCACTCCTGGCAGCTCAGTATCCAGCAGTTATTTGGGGTGGCTACAGGGGAGGAAGTGAGTGATGGAGTGGGAGATGGAAACCTGGCTGGTATGAGATGAAGTGTGTGTCAGAGCTCCAGAATTCCACGTGCTGGTGGCAAGGTCCCGTTTTGTGATGGTTTTTGGCACAGTTGGGTGATGGGGATGGTAACATGCTGTTAGCACCAGTGATCTTGGGAACTTCTCCTACCTGGCCACCCTGATCTTGCTCTCTGATCTTGCTCACAGTGAACCTTGGTGGGCTGAAGGATCACATCAAGGAGATCCAAAGGTGTCGGCGTTTGATCCTCATCGCCTGTGGCACGAGTTACCACGCAGGAGTGGCAGTGAGTGCTGGGCTCTGGAGCCTGGGCTGGTCTCAGTGCCAGAATCAGAGAGTGGGGTGGGCTGCAGGGACCTTAAAGCCCATCAGTGCCACCCCTGCCATGGGCAGTGGGCAGGGACACTTCTCACTGTCCCACGCTGCTCCAAGCCCCTGTGTCCAACCTGGCCTTGGACACTGCCAGGGATCCAGGGGCAGCCACAGCTGCTCTGGGCACCCTGTGCCAGGGCCTGCCCATCCTCTCAGGGAAGAGTTTTGTCCTAATAATCTCATTCAAGTCTACTCCTTTTCAGTTTAAAGCCATTCCCTTTTGTCCTACCACTCCATCCCTTGTCCCAAATCCCTCTTCAGCCCCCTTGGAGCCCCTTCAGGCACTGGCAGAGACTCTAAGGTCTCCCTGAGAGTGCATGGAGTGTGCCAAGCAGATTAAGAATTGATGTCAGATTAGGGAATTGATCCTTAACCTTAATGAGGTTAAGAGTAAGCAAGGGCACACAGGTGAATGAAGGAGGACCCTTGTGAAAGCTGCAAACACCAGACTCAGTTCACAGCAGCAGCAGGAGGAAATAAAAGCTGATGAAGCTGAACTTGGGGAAGTGGTTCCTGCATCTTCCATGGCTGTGGAAGGCTTTGAAAAACAAAAGCTGCTCTGTTAAGAAAGGCAGCTGGCAGGGGAGGGATGATGCAGGAGCAGAATGCAAACAGGCTGCCAGGAGCCAGGTGGGGTAGTTTGAGTTTTTCAGGCTGCAGTCTGATGCACACACAGGACACCCAGCACTGCATAATTTATATGGAATGTTATATAATAAGTGAGCCTTACTGAAGAGAAGTTTCTGTTTGAGGGAGGAGTTGGCCTCACAGGCTGGTGGTAATGCCAAGGAAGGTAAGGTTGCTTCTCACAGGGCTTGTTGGTGACTTGAGTGTGGGCAATACTGAGTAATTAAAGTGTAATCCAGCACTGATTTTCACACAGAGTTTTAACAGTAATATTTTCCAGTATGGCAGCTAGAAAGCTTTTTTTGTGCAAACCCCTGTTTTTATAACCATGATGTAATGGCTGACTTGCTGCCCCTCCTTGTGCCAGACCCGCCAGGTGCTGGAAGAGCTGACTGAGTTACCTGTCATGGTGGAGCTGGCCAGTGACTTCCTGGACAGGAACACCCCTGTGTTCAGGGATGATGTCTGCTTCTTCCTCAGCCAGTCAGGTACAAGTTCCCCTGCCACCCCTCACTCCCTGCTGCCCAAAATTGAGGAAGGAGGCAGCAGGGCCCAGGTTGGTGACTGTGTGTGATGTGAGTGAGGGAGCACACTCAGGTTCCAGGACAGGCAGCACCAGGGGGGTTCTCTCCCTCCCTCTGCAGCTGCTGCATGGCTCCTGGGGCTGACAGGTGTAACAGGAGTTTTGTTTCCTTGCTCTGCATCAATCAACAGACTGCAGAGTGCTGCTGAGCTAAGGAGGAAGGCAGCTCCACTGTTCTCTGGAACAGTTTGAGTTCTCTAGTTAAAGCACCACCATATGGTGGATTGGAGCCACAGAAGAAATGAAACTCTCTGACATGAATAACAAAAAATCCAACTAACTTGTAATGGAGTGGGAGATAAAAGGCACACTGAGGCATAAAATAATTCATATGAGGTATTTCATATTTTCAAGGACAACTGCGATACAAAACTACTTTTTTCCCCCCTTAGTTGCATTTCAGGTTTTTATGACTGATCTTCAGCTGGGACAATAAAACCAGTCAGTACTTTTTTCCCACAGGTTAAAACACCCTTTTGGGAGCAATTTTTTTCTTCTCTGTAGCAACTTTTTTCTTCTCAGCACCAAGTGTCTCAGAATATTCTTTCTGTGAGGGGCTAAGAGTCAAGTTCTCCCTGAGGTTTTTGTGTCCCTTAGAGCCAGTCCTGTCCCAGTCTAACAGGGAAAATTCTTGAGGGCACACAAGGGGTTGCATCTTTCCCTGAAGTGTTGGATGTGGCAAACTAACAAAGATTTTCCTGGAACCTGAGCTTGCTCATCAACCCAAAGTAAACACTGAGCTCAAATAACTTGCTCCCCCCACCCATAAATCTGTTTTTAGAGTAGATTCCCATCTTCCACATCTGACTTTGAGTGGAGAACTGTGCAGGACAGGTCTGGGCACTAAGGAGAAAGGCACTGACCTCATCTGGGAGTGCTCAGAGCTGTGTCCTTTCAGGACTAAAGCAAACTGGTGACACGAGCTGCAAGGCACAGCAGCTTCCATTCACAGCCCATCTCTGGAGCTCAGCCCATGAGCAGCTCAAGACATCCCTGAAATGTGTTTCCCCCCCACCTCCCTACCCAGATGAATTTTTACTAAGCAGGAAAATGAATGAAGTTGATTTTGTTAAAGGGACAACCCTTGAACTCCCCTTTGTGCATTTCCCACCTGCAGTGGCACTGAGCATCCATCCCTGTGTGTGCTCCCTGTGCTTCCCTGTGCTTCCCTGTGTTCCAGGGGAAACAGCAGACACTCTGATGTGCCTTCGGTACTGCAAGGAGAGGGGAGCCCTGACCGTGGGCATCACCAACACCGTGGGCAGCTCCATCTCCCGCGAGACCGACTGCGGCGTGCACATCAACGCGGGCCCCGAGATCGGCGTGGCCAGCACCAAGGTGGGCACAGCCCAACCCCTCCCTGCTTGTTTGGGGTGTTCCTGATCTGGAACCCCTCCTGGAAGGCCTGGCTGTGACAGCTACAGACCAGCAGCACCCTGCGTGTTCTCTGTCCTGGAGCTTGCAGAGGGCTTTTGTTTGGGGTCCCTTAGAAAAATGAAATAATTGAAGGATACTTCATTAAACATTGTAAACAAATGGTCTCAGAAGGAATGATTCCCTAAAAGGCCAGAATGCTCTTTGCCATTGTCTTGAGGTGCAGGCTCAGTTTAAACTAAGGGCAGAGATGAAAAATGGATAGACAAGATAATGGAAACTTTGTCTGTAACTCCCTCACTGGCTCTGCTTCGCCAAAGAAAATAAGATATTAAAACTACACTTTTAGCAAATGGGGGAATGGTCTTTTACAGAAACCTACTATTTGTGTCCAGGTAACAGGATTATTGTGGCAGTGTGAGATACAGTATAAAACAACTTACTTTGCTACCTTTCATTTTGGTGAAGTGCTTCTGCATGGTGAAATCTGCTTTGGTTTAGTTATATTTAGAGGCGAGATGATGTCAATCTGTTACATAAATTCAGCCAAAAAACCACATTTGAGTTTAATAGTTCATTGGGGAATTTGATCATGGAAAATTCATGAGTCTCTTACAAGAAACTCTTGAACGAGCTGTTTGTCCCTGTTGTTTTCACATGGCCAACAGTTACAGTTTGGAGATAAATGACATTTTTTCTCTGATGATGTGGGGTGTTACCAAAGCTGTGCACATATGAAATAAAAACTTGAAAAGTTTCTGCCCTGAGGTTGCCCAGAACTTCCTTTTGAGAATATTCTGAACAACCCAGGCATGTTAATGTGGCTGCTGGGTGCTATGGGCTTCTGCAGTCTCCAGCTGCATGAAGCAGAACAGCTCCCATTCCACAGCAGACTCCTCCAGGCAGCATCATTGCAGCTTTTCTCAGTTCCTTCAGAGCCATTTCAATCTCCTCCAGTGCAGCCACATGGAAGTTTGTCTGGTCATTGCTTAGGAAGGGACAAAAATACTCCACACCTTGATCTTACCTCTGCATGACTTCAGTGCCAGGCTGGCCCCAAGCCCTTTTCATAACATTTGTCTTGCAAGGACCTCAGAGGCCAAACTGCAGCTGCTGTTGCAGTGTCCCTCAAGTGTCCCTGTGACCAGACCTGCCCTGGTATGAGCCCTCCTGTCACCTGCCTATGCAGGGATTGCCCCCAAAGGGGAGGAGTTCAGGAGAGTCTGTTCTTAAAGAAGGCAAGTGGGAAATCACAGCTACTTTTGTGTTCTCTGAGTGTGGTCCAAAAACATCACAGCTGGTTGAGATTGGTTGTCACGGACTTCCACCAAACATCTCCAGGCAGTGCCCTGCTCCTCCCCAGTCCTCTCAGGAGTCACTTGCAGTAAAGGAGGGCATGGCCATAAAATATGGTTTAGCAGTCAACCAGGGAAGCTTAGAATAAGAAATCTTGGTTGTTGTATCTGAATCTCCTGGAGTATGAGGAGATCATTGAGATGTGCCCGAGTGAGATTTTCCCTCATGAGCTCACGTTAATTTTTGCTGCTCACTTGGAATCAAAGCTGCCACTTGGTGTCATGTTGAGAGCAAGGGCACAGCTGGGCTGAGGATTTCACCTGTTGGGTGCAGCAGTAATGTTTCTCTCATGCCCCACTGCAGGCCTACACCAGCCAGTTCGTGTCCCTGGTGATGTTTGCCCTGATGATGTGTGACGACAGGATCTCCATGCAGGAGCGGCGCAAGGAGATCATGCGGGGGCTGAAGGGGCTGCCAGGTGGGACCCTGGGCTGGGGGAGCTCAGCAGGGCTGGATTTGCAGGGAGGGGCTGGGGAGGTCAGGAGAGCTGTCACCATGCCTTGTAGCCACATTCTCTCATGTGTCTCCAGGCCACCAAACTGGAGCAGGAAAACTGAGCCCAGGGTTTTACAGGTCACTGCTGGGAGTGTGAGTGAGGGGTGCAGTGTGAGGTACACACATGAGCACACTCAATCTGGGTTTTTTCTCTTCCCTCTAGACTTGATTAAAGAAGTGCTGAGCATGGATGATGAAATCCAGAAGCTGGCCACAGAGCTGTACCATCAGAAGTCTGTCCTCATCATGGGACGTGGTTACCACTATGCCACGTGTCTGGAGGGAGCCTTGGTAAGATTTCTTCATTTAAAGCTGACTCAGACACAGCCACAGCATTCAGACCTGAGCAACATCTGGCTCCAGGTGCAGCTGTAAATGCAGCCATGGCTCTGGTGTGTTGGCCAGCACTGGGTTAAATTCAAGGCCCTGGCACAGGGTGCCCAGAGAAGCTTTGTCTGTCCCTGGATCCCTGGAAGTGCCCAAGGCCAGGCTGCACAGGGCTTAGAGCAGCCTGGGATGGTGGAAGGTGTCCCTGCCCACTGGGACTGGATGGACTTCAAGTCCCTTTCCACCCAGACTGTGCCATGATTACAAATACCTGAAAGTCACTGCAACAGTGCTGAAGCTGCTGCTGGGGGATTCCCATGTCACAGCCTTCAGTGGGTTGGAAGGGTGTATTTTCCATTTGAGGAGATTGCTGTTGTTTTCAGTGCTGTGTCCCCCCTGCAAACGTGTCCTCTTTGCCTTTGCCTGCCCAGTCAGGCCAGGAGGGTGGCTGTGGTGGCTGCAGTTCTAAGGGCTCTGGTGGTTTGGTGGCACAACTGGCCGTGTTGGTGGCTGCAAACAGCCCAGCCCAAGGGCGCTGCTTGCATCTGGCCTTTTGGCCCGACCGATCTGCATCTGAGAGGAGCCAGAACTGAATTTTACAAAGTGCCAAGAATTCATGGAGATGGTTACAAAAACATAACAAGGTTGCTCAAGTTTCATTAATTCTTTTCCCCCTTCTAGAAAATTAAAGAGATCACCTACATGCACTCAGAAGGGATCCTGGCTGGGGAGCTGAAGCACGGCCCCCTGGCCCTGGTGGACAAGCTCATGCCTGTGATCATGATCATCATGAGAGACCACACCTATGCCAAGTGCCAGAACGCTCTCCAGCAGGTCATTGCACGGCAGGTGAGGGCCTGGCAAGGTCTGCAGAGCTCCAGAGGTGATGCTTTTAATAGAAAAGTAGTTCACAGACACACAGACCGTCCACTTTGGTGTCACTGCCTGTGTGTGAGTTCAGTAAATGCTGTGGGCATTTCAACAGCAGGTTTTGCAGCAATTGCAGAACCCTGGCATGATCTGTTTAACCCTTAAATACCCTGCAGGGCTGCCCAGGGGATGTGAAGCTATTTGGTTCCAAAATAAGTATTAAATTTTGCCACTGGCACTCTACACAGAAGCGAGGAAAGAACCTTCCATATCTTTCCTTCAGCATTCCCTCTGTTGCAGGGCCGGCCTGTGGTGATTTGTGACAAGGAGGACATTGAGACCATTAAGAACAACAAAAGAACAATCAAAGTTCCCCACTCAGTGGACTGTCTGCAGGGGATCCTGAGTGTGATCCCCCTCCAGCTGCTGGCCTTCCACCTGGCCGTACTCAGGGGCTATGATGTGAGTACAGCATTCCTCCCCCCTCTCTCCTGTGTGCTGCTGTGTGCTGGGTGATGCTGCCAGGCTCGGGGGGTTCTCTGTGCCACTGCTTGAGCTGCTGCAGTGCCCAGGCCACGGCCAGGTGTGGCCAGTGCAGAACTGGGAGGAGGTCCAGGACATGTGGCTGAGTGTGGTGCAGCTGAGCTGGGATGTGTGCTTGTGGTCTGGTAGGAGAGCCAGGCTCTGGAGGGCTGTAGGGAGCTAAAGGGAAGGTGACAGTCCTCAGAAGGGTGTTTGGCAAAGTGTGGTGTTAGCTGTTTGATCTTAATACAGACACTGGCCTCCACCTATTATCAGTGACCTCTTACCACCTGAGCACTGCAACCACATGGACTAAGGAGCTTGCTCCTTAGTTCTGACAGAGCAGTTGTCACAACTAAGGTTGTGGACTTTTTTCTGCACTGATTGGCCTAAATTAACATGAGAATATGTTGCATTGTTTTCAGTTGAAACACAGGATAGACATTCCACACGTTGCAAAGTTATACACAAACAAAGTGTGTAAATACTCACAAGCCTGTTCTTTCTCCTCCCTCTCTGCAGGTTGATTTTCCAAGAAATCTGGCCAAGTCCGTAACTGTAGAGTGAAACATCATCTGAATCATAGGGGCAAAGGGGAATTAAATGAAAGACTTTTTTTGGTACCAAAATAACTTGATTTTAAAGCCCCCTAGGTAAATCTTATTTTGGTAAATCGTTGTTTGTGTATAAGATCACCATAATTCCATTACATTAGTGATTGTCCAATTGATTCCACATGCTATGTCAATAGCTCTGGGTTTTTTTGATCAGTAGACTTCCATGAAAGATGTTAAATGGTTTTCCTTAAAGATTGCTGAGTCTTCTAGGTAAGGGGCACTCCACTTTACTCTGAGCTAATGTCATTGTCTCTTACCCAATGTGGCTCATTCCAGTCACTGATGAGAAACCTCCGAAGGAATTAATCCATGCCCTGTCATGCTCTCAGGCAGTGAAGCAGGACACCAGGACAGACAACTGGAACAAGAGCTGCTACTGGTCATGCTTGTGCAGATATTTTACCAGTGAATGAAACTGCAGGCAAAGCCTTTGGGGTAAATTCCTGCCTCAGGTGCAAAAGGAATTCAGCTGAGTTGGCACAGCCTCCTCCTCTGGGCACCTGGTGGATGTGCCAAGAGCTGCTCCAGGAGGGTTTTATCTATGCCAAAAACAGACAAGACAATCTCATAGCCATGGTGGCCGTGGCACCCAGCCTGTGGGACTGGGAGCTCTGCCTGGCCAGTGGGGTGAGGGCAAGGAGGAGAGCCCAGGGCTTGCTCAGAGCTGCTGCCTGCTGCTGCTGCTTGGGGCTTTTTAAAACAAGTGGAAGATTTCCTGTGCTGAGGATTTTCCCCTTGAACTGAGGGGCACTGTGGGAGACACTTGAGTGACCCAGCTGTGCACACACCTGGGTGACCCAGCTTCATGCACACCTGAGGGGGATAAAAAGGCTCCATAAACACAACAGAAATAAATACCTTGGTAATATTTCTATAACAGGCTTGAAGAGAATCAAAAATGACACAGAAAATGTATGTTCAGGGCTCCAAACCTGACTTTTTCAGAGTATTCTTAGGTATTTCCTAATGTGAAAAGGTGAATTTCCTCCCATCTTGCTGGGTTTTGAATTAACTTTACACAGGCACTACAAAAACCATACCACAAGGTATAAAATGGTGCTGGTGAATATTCCAGGTCATTTACTGCCCCTGAGAAATGGCTTTAGGCAATGCAGTGCTTGGGGACTGCCCAGTGCCCTGCCAACCCCAGCTGCCCTGGCACAGGGTGACACAGTCACTCAGGCTGGTCCATGGCTGCCCTGAGCAAGGTATTCCCAAAGTCTCTATGGAAATTCTGCTTGGTATGAACCCACAGGGACTCTTCCACTTCAATGCAGTGTCAGCTCAAGGCTCAGTTTCATGATGAGAATGAAATGCTGCGTGCCTGGAAACAGGTTCTCCAAGCCAGTGTATGTGTTTATTAATCTGTCATATTCAGACTATTAATTTATGAACACATTGTGCTGCCAGTGTCTGTTTAAGAACAAAGTAGTAAATGCTGCATTTTAGTTCAGCAAATGCTGTGTGTGAGGCACTGCCTTGTGACAGCTGTGCCTCTACCTAAACATGACCCATAGCCCTCCCTGCTTCACTGGAGGAGGAGAATTGTCCTTAGGGGAAAAAAACAAGGCTGTGCAATGCTCACAGGTGGGGACAGCTCCTCCTCCTTTTCCTCCTCCTCCTAGCTTGCTTTAGAGAACCTGTGCAGGGCTGGCTCCCC
Organism: Catharus ustulatus; assembly: GCF_009819885.2. Classification (NCBI taxonomy): domain Eukaryota; kingdom Metazoa; phylum Chordata; class Aves; order Passeriformes; family Turdidae; genus Catharus; species Catharus ustulatus. The sequence goes on along the minus strand of NC_046247.1, from coordinate 4,657,001 downwards.
TGGGTCCCCTGGCACAGGATGTGCAGTGTCCCACCCTTGGCTCTCAGACCAGGATCTCATGTGAGGCAGCCCCACAAGGGAATGATTTGATGCCCTTTTTTTTTTTCTGCGCCTGCAGCCAGCATTGCTTTCACCCTGCCTTGCACAGAGAGCTGCCTGTGGGCAGGGGCACACACCCCTGTGAACACAAGCTGCTCCTGAGTAGAAGTTTGGTAGTGCAGGCTGTTACACGTTGGTCAGAGTTGTGTACCAAGAGGACCAAAGAGCAGGAGTCTGAGTTAGAAATGTCCAGTCTGACAGTGGAGCTGTAGGGGTCATGCTGAGCTCTCTGGCTTTGTGCTGTGCCAGACAAATCCTTGTTCCTTGTAGCTGGAGGCATTGATGGGTCAGAGGAGCAGGTAGTGCCCAGCCCCTCCTGCCAGCAACTGCCTGGGTGTCAAACTCTACCTGCCAAAACTGAGGGCTCAGAGCTGCTGCAGTGAGGCTGAGGGTGCTGTAGGCTCAGTCCCAAAGGATGCTCTGGAGCACACCTGTATGAAGAATTCCTCTGCTGAGAGTGGCAGGGAACTTGTTAAGCATCTCCTTGTTGTTGTTGTTGCCATGTAGTGTGAAGTGAGAATGTACAAAGGACTCTTTTTAGCTTTCCTTACCTCATTTTATCCACGTGTTGCATTTCGATGAACAGATGATGTTTCTCTTTTCCTTAGAAAACTTTTAGGATGTCTCGTGGTATTTATTAACAGCCAGTCAGTCTTCTGCTCTCCCAAATGAATGTTTTGCTTACTGAGCCAGTGAAATTCTCTCCTTCCTCACTGAGGTGTTGAAAAATTCAGTAGCCCTATCTCTAAAATTGAGCCACAGGTAAATGGTAAATAAAAATAAAAATCAAAGCCTTTGCCATCTAGAATAGCAGCTCCTATTCCTGCCCACTTTGGTCACAATTTATTTTGTTGTGAGTAACTCTGTTCCTCACCTGTAGGGACTCAGAGGGAAGCCCTGAGGTCTTGGGGAGTTGAATTACCAAAGACCAGAGAGCTCCCAGCTCAGCCCATGTTTCTGGCTGTCAGTTCTCAGAGAGATTCCACACACGTGGAAATGAGGCTGCACATGGAATATGCGGCAGCCAGAAAGGTTTTTTCTCCCCCCTGGCTTGCTGCAGTAGGGCTGTGGGCAGTTTTCTCCCGGATTTGTCATAGCCAGCACTCTGTGCATGTTCTTACCAAGAGCCCATCAGTGCCTGGGGGCTGTCCCTGGGCAGGACCATCTCCTGTGTGAAGTGGGGAGACCCTTCTGTCCAAAAAGCTGCCTGGACACCCAGTGTTGGGTCAGGCTCAACCCCCTGTGCTGAGAGAGCCAAAACACCACCCAGAGCCTTTCCCAGCCACGTGGGATGGAGCTCATGGGCCCCACACGGAACCCTCAGTCTGGAGCCATAAGCCCAGCCCAGACACAGAGGGCTGCTTGAGCTGCAGAGTGAAGCCTCTAAAGGCACAAATCAAACCCACACCAGTGCAGAACTGGGCCTTAGCCCTCCCTGGCTGTCCCCAGGAGTCCTTGATGCCATGGGCAGGTGCTTGGTGGCCGTATTGGATGGAGGGAGGGACTGAAATTAAGTAGCTTAAGTAGCAGGTCAGTGTTTAGCTGTGGCTAATTTTAGATCCTACCTGAATGCACCAAACTTGCCTCAAAGCATGGAGTCCCTCCTCCTCACCAGAAACAGGAAGAAGAAGAAACAGAAGTATTTGGGTTGAAAAAACAAAAAACAAAAAAAAAAAAAAGGAAAGAAAACTCTGCCTTCAATTCAATTTCTGTAAATAGACATTTGAGTGGCAAAGCCACGTTTCCTCCCTTGTAGATTCTCTGCCTCTGCTGTACATATCCAGCTGGCTTGGGTTGTGGGGACCAGACTGTACCGTGTTTCTGTTGTGTGCTGTATGCAGAAGATGTCTTACTTTTGTCTGTAGTGTTCTATAATTTGGTTTTTGTCTCTTTGCTTACTTTTTTTGTATCTCACCCTTTGAATAAAATCAAGTGCCCTACATTAAACAAACGGAATTACTGGTCTTTAGTTAAATCCATTGAGAACAGAGGTAACCCCTGTGGAAGTTAAGGGCTGGATGTACAAAGCAGAAAACCTCAGGGCTTAACTTGCCCCTGTCCTGACCAGCAAGGCTGTTTTCAGGTCAGAGATTCAGCCTGTATTTCATTTCTCATGTTTCACCTGCCCTTTCCTAACTGTGATTTTTTTCCTCTCTACAAGAAAGCCTGTAAAATCCCCGAGGCAGAGATGTTTCTGCACCTTAATTCTTATTACCTTATTTAATCACCACAGAGACAGCTGCAGTCAGCACAGCCCATACATGACCTGTGCTCAGTGAGTGTAACCCACATTCCACACTTCTGAAATTCAGCTTCTTTTCCAAGGAGGGAGCCCTGTGTGGGACCACAAGGGTCAGACCAGTGCTGGGGGCTCAGGGCTAAAACACACCTGGCTGGCTTTGTGAGGGAATCCCACAGTGATAAAATGCTGTCTGGGATTCCACCCTCTTCCTCTGGATTCATTTCCTTAGGGTTCTTCGCCTCTCCAGGGCAGCAGCATCAAACTCCAGCCTTTATTTTCTTACACAAAGGCAGCAGCTCAGGCTTCTCCTCTCAAAGACCTTCCCTGTACAAGAACCAGTGCTGAAAGGTCCCCAGGCTCCTCTCTGGGGCTTGGAATTTGCAGTGTGGCCATGGGAGCACAAGGAAAGGTGGGAGCAGGACTCTGCACAGAAACCCTTCAACCTTGCACAATTTGTCTTGTACAAGTTGATAAATAAACCTCAGAAACCAAGGGAGACTTCCAGGCAGGCACAAGCATTTGGTTTGAATAAATGGCATTACACTGACTGCTCCAGAATGGTATAAAGCAGCAAGAGTTCTGTTCCTTGTCCTGGACAGGTAAAAGCTATTGCCAATTGCAGTAATATTGCTCATTGCCCTCCTCAGAAAGGCAGAGCTCCAGCCAGCCTGTGGGGTGAGAACACAGCAGGTGACAGAGCCACACCCCTGTGCACAGGGAGGAGCAGGAGACACGGGGAGGCCCTTGGGAGCAGCACCCCTGACCTGGGAAACTGTGCTCCTGAGCCCTAGGTGCTGTCAGCAGCCCCCAGGAACCATCCCCAGGGCCAGAACAACATCCCCAGGGCCAGCACAGCATCCCCAGGGCCAGAAAAGCATCCACTGGGCCAGCACAACATGCTCAGGGCCAGAACAGCATCCCCAGGGCCAGAGCAGCATCCCCAGGGCCAGAACAACATCCTCAGGGCCAGAACAGCATCCCCAGGGCCAGCACAGCATCCCCAGGGCCAGAGCAGCATCCCCAGGGCCAGAGCAGCATCCCCAGGGCCAGAAAAGCATCCCCAGGGCCAGAACAACATCCCCTGAGCCAGAACAGCATCCCCTGGGCCAGCACAGCATCCTCAGGGCCAGCACAGCATCCCCAGGGCCAGTAAAGCATCCTCAGGGCCAGCACAGCATCCCCTGAGCCAGAACAGCATCCCCTGGGCCAGAACAGCATCCCCAGAGCTAGAAAAGCATCCCCTGGGCCAGCACAGCATCCTCAGGGCCAGAACAGCATCCCTGGGGCCAGAGCAGCTCCTCAGCACTCGCAGCATCAGCCCCCTGAGGCTTTAAGGGCCTCAGCTTTAGTGGCAGCTGTCAGGATGTCCTGGGCAACATGGAAAAGTGTTGCACAGGGATAGGAGTTCACCTGAGTGGGACATTCTGGCCAGTTGAGCTCTGCACAGCCCAGTGCACTCCAGGACACAGGGCACAGTGCTGTCCTTTCCCAAACCCACTGCTTTGTCCTTGCCCAAACCCTCTGCTCCTGCCCTGGTGGCACAGTCAGATGTGGATGGACCTGCACAGCCACAGCTCCAGGACAGGCATGACCTCCTCAGCTCCAGCCCAGAGGAAGAGCTGCTTCTGCAAGCCTGGCCCCAAAACCACCGTGTGCTTCAAAAGAGGCCATTCTGACCTGTTCCCATGCATTTATCTGATGATTGGAACACAGCACTTGAAGGAGGAAAAGCTGCCTCACCAGGATGGTCCATTCAGTGCTGAGGAGTTTTACCCAGCCCCCCAGGAAAATCAGACCCACAAATCAGACAGGACGTGACTCCTTCCCCCTCCTCAGGCTCATTGTTTGTTATTTAGGTCAGATAAACTATGTTCCCATGGTCCTTACAATTCCTATGGAAACGAGCTGAAACAAACAGCCTGTGCAGGGACCCAGGATGCTGCAAGGCAGCAAGCCCAGGCAGACTGGGACACTGATGGCACCATCACAGCCCTGAGCTAGCCCACTGGGCAGAAGGATTGGCTGCCTCTCCTGTTCCTGCTGTGCCCAGGACCTGTCCTCGAGCTCCCAGGGGGGACATTGGGAACTCCCGGGGATGTGCCTGGAGTCGGCTGTGTGACCAAAGCCACCTTCCCAGCAATGCATGGATGGTGGGAAAAGCCAGCTGGAGCTACAAAAGCTCCTCTCCAGCACGAGGCCAGCACAGACAGAACGGCCCCTGTGGTCACGGCCACTCTGAGCTGTGGCAGGGACTCACATTCCTGCTGGCATTTCCTGCAGCAGCTCCTTTCCCCAGCCCTGCAGCTGCTGACCATGAGAATTCTCCTCTGCCCAGACAGCCCCAGCTGGCCCTGCCTGAGGAAGCTGCAGACACACGTGCCCCACACCAGGACAGGTTGTCCACACTCAGGGGGTGACCCCTAACCTCCCTGGAGACACAAAACCCTCCAGCCATCACCCGCTGGAATTCAGGGAGGATGCCAGAGCTGCACAAAGCTATGAAGGAAGTACACAGGAAAAATTCCCACTGGGCCAAAGCACGAGGAAGGACAGGTTTCTGTGAGCCAGGGAATGTGTGACAGCCCTTGCTGACACAGGATGGCCGTTCTCATCGTCCTCCTCTCCACCTGAGCCTGGCACTGCCACTTCCCCTCCCTCAGGTGCTCAGGAGTGCTCAGACAGAGCCTGAAGCCTTGAATGCATTGAGTGCCTCTGTGGATGGATGAAGTGGCTCCAGGATGTCCCCACAGGACCTCAGCCAAGCCAGGCAGGGCTGTTGTTTTTTCTGTCCTGTTCAGATGGATCATTCCCTGTCCCAGGCCTGTTGTTTTTATGGCTGCCTGTCCCTTTTGCAGGTCGATCGCATCGCTGCCTCCAGAGACTGAGCACCAGCACTGCCCCAGAGCTGCTGCAGCGCCCGAGGGCCTCGAGGAGCAGGAGCCAGGGGTGAGCTGGGACAGCCAGACCCTGCCCAGGGTGACACCATGCCCAGGGTGACACTATGCCCAGGGTGACACTGGCCCTGGGGTGACACCAACCCAAAGGTGACGTTGGCACTGAGGTGCTGCCACCCCAATGGTGGCACCATGCCCAGGGTAACACCACCCCAAGGGTGACAGCACCCCAAGGGTGACAGCACCCCTGGCTCAGCCCAGACCTCCCAGGCCTCTTCTTCTCCACAGCCCAGCCCTGCACCCCAAATGTGAGCATTAAGCACTCAGCAAAGCCTAGAGCCACCGTGGGGAGGTGACACACTCAGACCACTCTGCTCACTGGCTGTGTTTAGCACTGGAGTTTTTGTCTTGTTCATAGGTTTGAAACAATAAAAGTCTCCAAAGATGATGTTGGTTTTTAGAGCAATTGCCAAAAGTGGAGTGCTTTGCTTTAGAAATGCCAGTTTGTCTCTTCTTAGATGGTTCCTTCCCTTCTTGGCTTCTGCAGCCCAGGAAACAAAGCCAAGTTCACCACCCCTCCCTGCTGCCCCTTTCCCTGTTCAGTGACAGTTCTGGGCCCAAATTTCCCCCCTGCACTTTGTTCAACACCCCAGTTAGTCACAAACACCCCAACCCAACCCCAAAATCCTGAGATCTCCATAGCAAGCTCCTGGGAACAGAGAAAACCTTCCTGGTTTAGATCAGGACTCCCCAAGCCCATGTGGGAACAGAGGAGCAGAGCCTTGGTGCCCACCGAAGCTGGGGAGCCCAGGATGAACCAGCTCCTCTGATGGAGGTGCATTTAAAAAATTAATACAGAGCCAAACTGTTCCAGGCTGCACAGCCCTAATGGGACTGACAGAGCAAAGCTGGGAAAAGCTTTGATGCTCTTGCACAAAGCAAAGAGGGCAGTGCAGAGTGTGTCCCAGGCTGGCCCAGCCCCTCCAGCTTCTGCTGCAGACTGGAGCAGCTCTGGGAGAAAGGCAGATGGAGACAGCATCCCCCTTCCTGCCCGAGCCAGAGATCCCAGAGCTCCTGCAGCTCTCTGGAGCGTGGGGAGCAGCTCTGGGACCCGGCAGAATCCCACAGCTCATCCCTCCCTTCCCTGCTGCACAGAGAGGAAGAGGGAGCAAACCCAAACCAACATCCTGAGGCTGCAGTGCAGAGATTTATCACCGAGCTGGCTGCAGACAGACAGACAGACAGACAGACAGACATCCCCAGTGCCAATGATGCTGCCTCGCTGTCTCCCCGCGGACTTCACTGCGATTAAATCACATTCCAACAACAGCAGAGAGGCAAGGAAGAAGCAGTCAGGAATTTCTAGACATTAGACCTTAAAAAGGCCTCTGGTAAAAAGAAAGGAAAAGAAAAGTGGGCAGGGAGGAGGGAGAAAAAAAGGTTTATTTTTCAGTTTTGGCCAGACCACAGTTGTCAGTAAATATTCTTTTCAGATAAATAATTTGCCGTTGTTGTTGTCAAACAAATATAACCAAAAAAGCTCCCTTGTTTAAAGCTTAGATCTGAATTACTTTGTAGGGAAACAAAAATATTTCCTCTGGGGACTCCGCACTCTGCTTCCTTAATTACCCCAGCAGACCTAGAGAGGTGGCAAGAGGTGACCTGACTCTCCCAGCTCAGGAACTCTGCCCTGCACACCCCAGCACTGCCACCCGTGTCACATGTCCCTCATGTCCCCCGTGTCCCTCGTGTCCCACCCCCAGGGTCAGCAGGAAGTTTCCTCCCTCCCTGGCAACCCCAGCAGTGATTTCTGTGATTTCCCCTCCTCAAGCTGGAGCTGTTCTGCTGTGGGAGCTCAGAGGTGTCAGAATTCCTTCTCCAAACCTGGGTTTGGATTCACTGGGAATTGTTTATGAGATTCCACGACCCCTGCCAACACCAAGTGATCAAAGATCCCTTAAACCAACAAGATCCCCACCTGCAGCTCCACAAAGATCTGTGTTCATCCTGCTGAACCAAGGCATTCTCTGGCTAGTCTCTAGCAGTCTGTGCCTTCTTTTTTCTCTCTAGAATTCTGGCCTGTTTCTTATTTATTTAATTTGGTGTTGTGGGAATGTAAAAATGTGCCCCAGTGGATGAGGCTGGTGGCCTGGGTGGTCCCACACTTGGCTCAGCCCGTGCCTGAGTCAGCCAAGCTGCTGCAGTCAGAAATCCCTTGGAGGAGGTGGAAAGTGAGTCCCTGTTCCACAAACCCTCCCTGCAGAGCACAGAGGGCAGGATGCCCTGGCAGCTGTGCGCAGACACAGCTCCTGCTGCTCCTCAGGGCAGGCAGCAGCTGGGAGGGAAGATGACCCAGGAGATGGTAAATCCACCAAGCAGGGAAATCTGGGCTGGAAAATGGCACAGGTGGGGACCTGGGGGATGAGCTGACCTCAGATAAGATAGAATTACCTCCAGACCATTCCTGCTCCAGAGAATATTTGGATATTTAAAGGACCAAGAATCTGCTAACAGGAATTAATCCTGGGTTTCTTCATCAAAAAGCCCCCAAAATTATTCAGTTGTGCCAGCCCACAGGGAGAAGCAGCAGAGCCACGTGTAAAGCCAGAGGGATCAAGGACAAAATTGCTGAACGCTTTTCTTGTTGGTTTTTTTCTTTTGCTCTGATGGCTGAGGGTGTCACATGTACCCTCAGTTCACCCACTGCCACAGCCATGTTCTTAAAATTGTATTTCTCTGTGTTATCTGGGTCAATGCAAATTTCCTCAGTCTCCAAAAAAGCATCTTACAAGATTCTCCTACAGCTGCAGAGGAGCAAGCAGGGGTTTGCTGTCGTGTCTGGGGGAGGAGCTGCTGGCACAGGAGGGTCTCTGAGACCCAGGACACAAGTCACAGCTCTGCCAGCAACTCCCTCTTTCACCCTTATTGGACAGGTTATTTGCCTCCACATGGTTCTTTAATGAAAAAACAGACTTATTTCCTTTTGCAAGTGGATTCTTTTTGCTGGATTATCTCAGGCTGGGGGAGCAGCCTGGACCAAGCCACCCCAACCCCTCCCCAGACAGGGACAGGCAGAGGCAGACAAGTGAGGATGACTTCAGGATTTGACCTTCTGAACTGGACTGCTTAAAAAAAAAACCAAACAAGAAAGTGTCAGATGCTGCTGCAATGATTTCAGTAGGTTTTCAGCAGATGGAAATCTCTCCAGTTTCCATGACAGGCTGTGGCACAGGCAGCTGCAATCACTTCCAGCGTCGCACACCCCCAGACACTCATCCTGCCCCCAGAAAAGTTTCCAGCTGACCAATTCACACCAAAACAGGAGTTCCCAAGTTGTGTCCCGTGGGATCAGCTCTGGCAGTCCATGGAATGCTGCCCCTGCAGCCCAGGCTGGCTCACTTGCCCTGGACACAGCTAAAAATACCCCAATTCATTCCCGGTGTTGATTTTCCACATCTGCTGTTGCTGTGGTTACAGGAGCCCTTCGGAGCAGGGAGGGGGAGGCCCTGCACATGGGGAGGGCATTTCCAGGTGTCTCATCTTTGCATCCTTTTATTGAAGGTATTTAGGGGCTCACAGGTGTCCATGCCTTAAATAAAACCTGGGAATCAATCCCAGCCTTCTCCTCGGGGCCTTTGGTCTGGAGCGTCTGCAATGCACAGAAATTTTCATTCTGTCTGACCCCAGGCACTGCAGAGTCCAAAATTCTCACTTTCCCAGAGGAAACAGCTCCAGCTTTGTCCCCACAGGTCCCAGCCATGGATATTCCATGGGATATTCCGTGGGAATGCTGACAGGCAGGCAGAGCTTGCCAAGGCCAGAGGTGCTCACATTTCACATGTCACCAGGAGCAGACTGAAGGAATGCAGACATCCCCTGCTCCTGCCTGGCTTTTCCTCTCCCAGAGACCTTCAGTGGAGTAAGGAATCCCAGGAATACCTCGAGGAAGGATCCCCACACCCTGGTGAGCCCACATTGACCACAGGGGCTCATGGGCAGCAGGGGAGAAGCACAAAGCATCTTTTAAAGTCTCTCACACCCAGAGGAGATGCCAGAGAGGATTTGAAGTGGGGATGGAAAGTGGAATTTAGAAATCCCCAGCTTTTCTTGCAAGTAGGAGGTACCTCATTGCTAAGTGCAGTTTTCCACTCCCTGTGGTATTTTTGCATGCTATGGTTTCTCCATCCCTGTTAATACCTGCAGCTCTGGAAAAGGCCCCACGATTTAATTCCTACAGAATTCCCTGCTCAGTCTGCACCTCTGGCCAAATCCAGGATGTCCCCTGGGTGGAGGGGACAAGTCCTCCACTATCAGGGACACCTCACTTCAGGGGACAACTGCACTGACCTTGTGGATGAGAAAACATTTTCCCTCTGCACCTTTCCAATATATTTTTCCTTCCCACATTACCAGGAAGGACCCTTCAAAACATTTAACTGTTAAAAAATACTTAAATAATCTAGAAGTTCTGGTGATATGCTACAGACTTCCAGTCATTGTCTGCATCCAGGATGATTTATTTCACGGCTCATATTATTTTTGCAAGTTATTTTATAGCTGTTTCTGAAATAAAAAGATTCATTACACTCTCCAGCAGCAGAGAGGATGCTCTGGCTGAGTCCCGCTGGCATTTCCATCATCCCCACACAAACTCTTATCTATGACTCAGATGGGGCTTTGTCTGCCAAATTTAGGGAGAAAAAAAGCAATTTCTCTCCCTGCCAAGAGAGGAGCTCCTCAGGTTTCCAAGGGCAGATGGGGAACAAGCAGGATCCACCTGCCCTCTCCAGCCCAGACTGGGAGCCCAGCCCAGCCCAGCCCATGGGGCTCACAGGGTGCAGCTTGTGTGCTCCTGATGGTCTGGGGACACTCTGCTGTGAAAGAACCCTTCTGTCTGGGAAATGTGCCCTGCTCTGGCCTGGTGGCAGCACTGTGGGGCTCCCTGACGGGTTCCTGGCCAGGGGGGCTGGAGCTGCTGGAAATTCAAGGCAGCCTGCCCAGGTCCCTGTGCTCTCCTGGGTTTTTCTGCCCAGAGCACTGATGGCTCTTCCAGCACAGCTGTGCAGCCACTTCTGTGTATTTTCTTTCCCTGACTGACCCAGAGCTTCCATCAAAGCAAGTTTGCATCCTTTCTTCTGAGGTCGGGCTAAGTCAGGTTTCACTTTTTTTAACCTGACCTCTTCTGAGCAAAGCAACTGTGATTTTCTTTGAGTCTCCATTTAAAAACCACCTTTTGTCTGAGTGACAGCAGGACCTGCTGAGCACTGTGACTTTCTCCTTGCATTTACCATGTCCAAGTTTGGTTTAAACAAAACACAGCAAGACACAAGCAGGCTGAGCTTGCAGGCTCTGGGGTGCTGAGGGAAGGGAACTGCCAGCTCACCTTTTCAGAGCAGGTAAAGCCTCTGTGTGCTTGGGACCCAGAGCCAGAGGCTGAATTTCTTCATGCTCTTCTTTGTGGAATATCAAAACAACTGCATCAAAATCCAGATGAGCTGGGGTAGTTAGGTTTGGTTATTGCTGGTAGTGGCAGTGTCCTGTTAAAAGTGCCTCTGGTAAAGGTTCCTGAGCCAGTTTGTGTGAAATGGCAAATGTGGGGAGGAATGGACAGTTTGAGCTCTGCCACATCCCAAAGAAAACAGCTTTGGTGTCAGGAGTGCTCTGGGCTGTTGGGAAGAAAACCACCAAGTTTGAGTTCCCCAGGATAATAAAAAAACAGTTTGTGAGAATTTTTGCCCAGGATTTGCTTTGCCTCGACAAGGAATTGCTCAGAGCCCATCAGAGATTTGTCTAGTTCTTTAATAATAACATCAAGGTCAGCAAGAGTAATGACTGGATTTAACAAATGACACATGCAACAAACAGAGGGAGTAAAACATCACTGCACAGCACTGGCTGAGCTCACAACATCGAATTCAACATCAAAACAGGGACTGCTCTACTCCTCCCCTGCACCAGCACCACAAACAGGGCAACAGGCCCAATTTGTTACCCCCAAAACTTGTCAGAGCCCTCAGAGCTAGACATGACCTTCCCCAAAATAAACAGTGACAGAAGATGCCTTCACACGCCAGGGAGCAGAGAGAGAATTCAGGTGACCCCAGAATTCATGCCAGCAGCACTTGGTAACAGTGGGCAAGTAAAATAAAATAAAATAAACAGAACCTGAACCTTTGTCAAAGGCTCAACCCTTGGAGGCTGCCAGGCACTGACAGAGAGTTTTGAATGAATAAACGAGAGACAAGGGGAGGAATCAAAGGGCAAAAGAAAAGCTCATGGTTTGTTCAATGCCATCAGACACCTGGTACCTGCTGCTGACACCAGCCCAGCTGGAGTCTCTGGGGTGGCACAGCAGCTGTGGCATCACTCAGATCCTTTTGGAGGAACACTTAATTAAAGGCTGGCTGGTGTGGACTAGGAAAGGTTCATAGACAGAGTACAAAGGGCACCACAGAGCTCTAGGTGGTGCTCTAGCTAATTCGACCTCATTTCCATGGCATTAATTGTCAGTGGGAGCTGATTTGAATTCAGGACCAAATTTTCACTCTCAGTGGGCTTCCATTAAGTTCCTAAATTAATCTTTAGGGTCCAGCATAAAGGGAATGTGGCTTTTGAAGGCATGTGAGGTACTTTTGGGAGCCATTTCTGCAGCCAGATTTAGGTAGGTCCTAAATCACAGAAGCCCAGAATGGTTTGGGTTGGGAGGGACCTTAAATGCCATCCAGTGTCACCCCTGCCATGGCAGGGACACCTCCCACTGTCCCAGGCTGCTCCAAGCCCCATCCAGCCTGGCCTGGGACACTTCTGGGAATTCCATCCCTGCCCCTCCCCACCCTCCCAGGCAGGGATTCCTTCCTAAATAAAAACCAGGTACAAAATTCACCGCAGACCTGCTCTAATTTTTGTGGGACTATTAGGAAGGGTCACCAAAGCCAATCCTCTGCACAGTTGTGTGGGTTTTTTTTTTCAGGAGCTCCACCCAGATCCACGTACAAAAATCCCTTTGCCAAGGGATGGGTGGCCTGTGTAGCCTGGAACTGCAGTGCCTCAATTAATGCCATGTCAAACAGGTGCTCGTCACTACAGGAAATATTTGTACATTAATTAAAAAAAAAAAAAAAAAAAAAAAAAAAGCAATACAACCATAAAGAAAAAATACAACAAGCACAGCTTGATACGGTAACATGCCATGAAATGTCATTGGCTTTATAATAATTTACTACAACTTGAAAAATGTTCTTTTATCCACAACGGATAGGAAATGCTTCCATCTAACATATGGTAAGCATGCAGCAACAATATGTACAACAAAAAATTTGGAGCTTGCTTTTTATTCTTAAACTGGATTATTACGAAGGGAGCTTTTAAAAATCCTGATTTTTCTAGCCTGATCTAGGCTTTATTTTGCCTCTTTAAATCTGCAGGATTTGTTTTTTTTTTCCTTAGTTTGGGGAGAATGAGAATTTCTATGTACATCTGCAAAAACGTCATGGAGAATGCACTGCTTTTATTTTCCCCCCAGCTATAGATCTATTAGTTAATTAATCAATTAACCAGCTCATTGGCTAACTGACACTTAAAAACCTAAAATTCTCAATGCCGTGTTGTTGAAAATCAATTTCCTTCCCAAATATTTCTGGAATGCTGAGGATCTGTTGGGGACGTGGGTCCTGTGTTACACCACTCCCAGTTTTCACACCTTCCATTGTGAAACCAAATCAGACCAGACCAGACCAAAACAAACCAAATCACACCAAACCAGACCAGACCAGACCAGGCTCAACCAGACCAGACCAGACCAGACCAGACCCAGCCAGACCAGACCAAAACAAAACAAAACAAAACAAAACAAAACAAAACAAAACAAATCACACCAAACCAGACCAGACCAGACACAACCAGGCCAGATCAAAAACAAAACAAACCAAATCACACCAAACCAGACCAGACCAGACCAGATCCAACCAGACCAGACCCGACCCAACCAGACCAGACCAGATCAGACCAGACCCAACCAGACCAGACCTGACCAGACCAGACCAGACCAGACCAGATCCAACCAGACCAGACCTGACCAGACCAGACACAACCAGACCAGACCAGACCAGATCAGACCAGACCCGACCTGACCAGACCAGACACAACCAGACCAGACCAGACCAGATCAGACCAGACCCGACCCAACCAGACCAGACCAGACCAGACCAGACCCAACCAGACCAGACCAGATCAGACCAGACCCAACCAGACCAGACCAGACCAGACCAGACCAGACCAGACCAGACCAAAAGAAAACAAACCAAATCACACCCAACCAGACCAGACCAGACCAAAACAAAACCAAATCACACCAAATCAGACCAGACCAGACACAATCAGACCAGACCAAAACAAAACAAACGAAATGACACCTGACCAGACCAGACCCAACCAGACGAGACCAAACCAGACCAGATCAGACCAGACACAATCAGACCAGACCAAAAGAAAACAAACCAAATCACACCAAACCAGACCCAACAAGACCAGACCAGAACAGACCAGACCCAACAAGACCAGACCAGACCAAACCCAACCAGACCAGACCAAAACAAAACAAACCAAATCACACCAAACCAGATCAGACCACACCAGGCTCAACCAGACCAGACCAGACCCAACCAGACCAGACCAGACCCGACCAGACCAGACCAGACCAAAACAAACCAAACCAAACCAAACCAAATCACACCAAACCAGACCAGAGCAAAGCACAGCAAGGAGCTCTTTGCCTGCCCCAATCCATCCACGAGGGAGCCCAGCCCAGCCTGGGTGGGGGTGTCAGAGCTTCCCCTCCCACCCTGTGTCCTCCTGTGGAACCAACCTGTGACTGGAACAACTGGGACGAGGGAGCAGCACATGGGAATCTGCTCGGGGTCAGGGACTGCTCCGTGCTGCCTGCAGACAGAACAGTGGGGGATCAAAGGGCCTTGGGAGCACAGCCTCGGCCTGGGTTCAGTCCCAGCTCCTCAGGACTGACAGATTTACCTCACCTAAGAGCTGACCCTCACCCAGCACAGGGAAGGAGGGAGGTATGCAGAGCCTCGTGCCAAGGGTTCCCTGCTGTCCTTGCCCAAAGGGGCTCAGGGCAGCTCTTCACTGAGTCTCTTTCCTCCCTTCTCTTCCCTCCTTGAGATTTTTTTCTTTTTTTTTTCCCTTGTTTTGCTAGAAAAGCTAGAACTGGTATTTCCAAAAGCACCGAAGAAAGTACTTGGCAAAGCATTTCTTTATGTGGCAAAAAATGAGATGAGAACCCTTTGCTATTAATAGAACTGCAGCTACAAAGGTGTGAGATTTCCAGAGAGAATTTTGTGAGAACTGATCCCAAGGGTCAATCAGGGAGCTGTGGCTGAGGGGTCTCCCCTAGCCCTGCCCTGGGCTGCAGGCAGTGCTCAGGGTGGCTGTAGGATACAGCAGTGTGCAGGAGATGCTCTGGGGTGTGCTGGGGGTGCCCTGAAGGGGAGGAAGAAGCAGGAGAAATGCAGCCAGTGCATTTCTTGGCAGACTGAGTCCCAGCTGGCCTGTCCCAGGGGGATTGGCCTCAGTCAATACTGCTAGTAAGAGTGATGCTGTTGAGAGCTGACAAGAGTGAGAAAGGACACTGACTTTTCTTCACTCAGAGATAGGGAGGCAGCTGCTACTTGTTTAGGGAAGGAAAACAAAAAACAAAAAACAAAAAAAACAAAAACTAAACAAAAAAATCCACGTGGAAAAATTTTTAAGGTGAAATAATTCAATTTACAGAAAAATAGGGACGCATCAGTGGCAACCTTTTCAAACTGAGCAAGGAGCCCAAGCAGACTGGATTCAGGGAACTCAAGACACCAAACCTCTGTTTTACATTCAGAGTCTTTCTCTTTGAAGTGGAAACCAGCATTAAATTACTGCAGAACCATGGAGTGATGGACTAGATGGACAGAATTGCCTAAACCCAATGCCAAGACTCTTCTGTTGACCACACCTTTCCCAAACTCCCCCACGGCTATGCCCTCTGTCCCACTGGGAACACTAAGGCTGACCTGTCATCAATTATTCCTCATCCTCAGGGACAGGGTTGATTCTCCCCTGTGCCCTGATTTCCTAAGAACACAAACCAAACATCCACAAACCAACATCCACAGACCAACATCCTGCACCCCACAGCCCCTGGTCCTTCCCAGCCCCTCGGGGGTGACAGTGCCTGGTGGGTGAGACCCTGCCTGTCCCAGGCTGCTGGCACCACTGCTGGCAGGGAGGGGCTGTCCCTGTCCCTGTCCCACGTGCAGATGTCCCCAGGTCGCTGGCTGGGGGTCTGCACTGGCAGTCCTGGCCCAGCAGAGTTTCCTTGGCAGAGCTCGCTCCAGCTCTCCGTTCCTGTTTTCCAGTCCTGGGCTCACGGTTCCAAGGCACAGGGAGGTGACAGAGGTGGCACAGCCTCGCTGGGATGGACCTGGAGCTCTTCTGGGCTCTTCTTGCTTCGAGAGTTTGGTGGCACTGATGCTCAAAGGGTTCAAGAGATGAAAGAAATGAAAGGAGGAGACGCCTGCAGGGTCGCTGGTGCTGCTGTCGCCCACGGCAGGGTCCCGGCCCCAGCTGGGGGTGGTACAGTGGTACAGTACTGCTGAGGGAGCCCCCGGCCACCTCTGGAGGAGCGGGGGGACCCCCCTAGGCCGTGGGGCGGGGGGGGGGGCCGGGACGGGGGGGGGGCCCGGCTGGGAGGGGGCGCCTGGGGCGGGGGGGGCAGTGGGGGCAGCGTGCAGGATGGGGAGGGGGCGTGGGGGGAGCTGGGGGGGGGGCTGGTGTACAGGGGGGCAGGGGGAGGGGGGGTGTAGATGGGCGCTGGGGGGGGGGCAGAGGGGTACGAGTTGTTGAGGGGGTATTTGGGAGGGGTCGCCGTGTTCTTCACCCGGGTGAAGTTGATGCAGCGGCCCTGGAATGGAACAGGAGGAGGAGCAGAATGAGTGGGAGAGGCATTACCACCATGGGATGGACCTCACAGACCTTCCCACCCCACCCCTGGTCACCACCACGGCATGGGATGGACCTCACAGACCTTCCATTCCACCCCTGGCCACCACCATGGCATGGGATGGACCTCACAGACCTTCCCACCCCACCCCTGGTCACCACCACGGCATGGGATGGACCTCACAGACCTTCCCACCCCACCCCTGGCCACCACCATGGCATGGGATGGACGTCACAGACCTTCCACCCCACCCCTGGCCACCACCATGGCATGGGATGGACGTCACAGACCTCCCTGTGCCACCCCTGGCCACCACCACGGCATGGGATGGACCTCACAGACCACCCTGTGCCACCCCTGGCCACCACCACGGCATGGGATGGACCTCACAGACCTTCCATCCCACCCCTGGCCATCACCATGGCATGGGATGGACCTCACAGACCTTTCCATCCCACCCCTGGTCACCACCATGGCATGGGATGGACCTCACAGACCTTTCCATCCCACCCCTGCCATGCCAGGAACACCTTCTATTATCCCAGACTGCTCCAAGCCCTGTCCAGCCTGGCCTTGGACACTGCCAGGGATGGAGCAGCCACATCTGCTCTGGGCACCCTGTGCCAGGTTGTCCCCGTGCTCTGAGTAAAGAATTTCCTCCCAGTATTGAATACAAACCTGCCCTCCATCAGCCCAAGGCCATTCTCCCCATCCTGTCCTTCCTTCCGTGTCTCAGAGCTGGAGTCACAGCACTCCACACTCCACTGTGGTTCCTGCCTTCACAGATGCCTCTTCCCACACCTCTGTTAAATTTCCAGCAGCACAAAATCTGGGATTTGCCCCTTTGAAGCCCCTCTCTCCTTCAAACACCCAGCCTTTGTGTCCCCTTCCAAGCCTTTACCAGGCAAAAGGGAAGGTTTGTTTGACTAAGACATTTTCCTGCTCAGAATATTTCCTGAAATGCATCCATTCCTCATCAGGATCTCTTCATATCCCAGTGCTCGGAAGAAGCCAACAAACTGCTTTTCTTGCTCTTTGGTGCTAAGCTACAGTTTGTTGTACAGTTTTAAACAAAACCTTTGCCCTCTGAGCTATTCTTTTTTTTTTTTTTTTTTTCTCACAAGTTCCACCTGCAAAAAATCCCACTGTAAATACTCAAATGTCAGAATCAGCATTACTGTATTATGGATTCATTCCTTTAGATATGAAATCATCCAAAAAGGCACTAGAGGATTTCTGAATCCATTCCTTATTTTTGGATTGGTGAGCATGAGCTTATTTTCTGTTTTACTCTTTTGTCTCCCAAAGTAAATGTTTTTCCTGGTGAAAAAACGCCAGATGGAGTACTGAGCCCCTGTGGGCTGGAGCAGATTTGCTGGGGTAACATTTTGAATCCCCTGCACAGCTCTGCATCTCCTCCATGCTGTCCCCAGCCTGGGCACAAATTCTTTGCAGGGAGGACCCAGGAAAAGGAAGGTGCTGGAAGGATTTGGCAGGGATGGGAGCAGCTGGTGTGGGAGGGACACAGAGATGCCCAGACAGCTCCTCTCCAAGAGCTCTGCCAGCTGTGGATGTGGAGGAACATCTGCCTGAGCCCCACTCAGCAGAGGGAAAGCAGAGCCCAAGGGAGCCCCACACCCTGCAGCACCCAGCCCTTTTTGTGAGCTCCTGCCTCACCTTTAACGCTGTTTTAATGACCTCTGCTGAGATTTTAAGTAAATATTGTGGGACAGGCTTGTTGAGTGAGGGAAATTCTGAACCTGAGATTAACCTGTTCCACTCAGAAAAATCCCCCACAGGATTGTTTTCCTTGTTCCAGTGCCACATCTCCTGCCACGCAACACGAGTTGCTTCAGAGTATTACTTGCACAAGTTTTATTTTCTTTATGTATGTTCAGGATAAAATAAACCTGAACAAAAAGTAGCAGTCAGAAATCTCAGCCTGAGAACAAATAGCTGCAGTTGTTTTTGTGTGGAGAGATGTTCTGTCTGGATGCTCCAAGAGTGAGGTTATGGAGCTGCTGATCCAAATGGAACTGAGCACTGCCCTGAGAGCATTGAGGAGGATGCACTGAAACTCAGAAATCCCTGAGTTTGGGGCTGGGGCAGGGCTTGAGGACTAAAAGCCTCCTAGTGCTCACAGATGCAGGAACAGCCTGGGAGCACACATGTGACAGCCAGAGCTGGCCCAGAGCTGGCCCAGCAGTCATGGACCATCAGCTCCTTCTGCCCCACTGCCCTGTGCTGGCTCCTGCTCTGAATTAGAGCTCAGAGCTCCCTCACCCTGGCTGCAGTGTTCTTGAGCTCCAGGGCTCTCACCCGAGCAGATGGGGCAGAGTGCCAGAGTTTTCAGTCCAGATGGGCTGGGATGGACTTTAGCAGCTCCACTGCCTCGGAGGAGATGGGGAAGCCAACAGCTCCTCGGGGAGGAGAACTGTCAGAGTGAGCAGCAAGGGGATGTCCAGGAAACAAATTACTGTTCCCTTGCACAGGAGGGGCAGAAAATCTTTAACTGCTGCCCTGGGCACAAATGCAAAGAAGGCCCAGGAGGGAGGGAGCTCCTTTAAGCAAAAAGCTGGATATTAAAGCTGGATGCAAAGGTGCAGAGGTTGTGCTATGGCTGAGTGTGAGCTCAAACAGTGACCCCGGAGCTCTGGAGGACCCAGCTCGCCCTGGACTCGTGGCCTGAGCTGTGTTTTCCCACCTGCACTCAGCCAAAGGGGACCCTGAGCCACAGCTGGGCTTTGCATCCCTGACTGCAGCAGGAAAATAAAACATCAGCATCCCTGAGCTGCTCCACAGCCAGCTCTGCTTGCTCTGCAGGAGGAGCAGGCTGCTTATCACCCACCCCAGCAGGGTTCCACAGCTCCTGCTGGCAGGGCAGCTCTGTTCATCCCACAGACAGCAGGGGCTGAGAGAGCAGTAACACACTCTAAATAAATGGGCCCAAATGCCTTGATCAGCTTTGGGGTCTGGATGCCAAACAGGAGGGTCTGAGTTTGGTCTTTCACCAAAATCTGAGGTACCACAGGCAGGAGGAGTTCAGGATCTCCCCAGGCAGGACCTTCCCATGACTGATTCCATGAGTGTCTCCATGGCCCCCAGTACCAGCTCCTCCTGCCTCTCCACCAAGGTTCATCACCTCATTTAGGCATCCAAATTAAGATGGGGTGGAGGTGGAAGATGGTGGCAGAACATCCAGGAGACAGGGAATGAACCCATTTCCCTGCCTGCAGCTTGGGCAAAGAGGACAGGTCAGGATTCAGGACAGAATTTTCCATGATGTGAAGGTGAAACAGAGCTTGATGGGTGATTTCATCTTCCATGACTCAGGACAATCACCCTGAGCAGTGCTGATAGCTCGAGGAAGTGGGAATTACTGCCCACTGAGTATGGTCCTACAGTGTTTGCTGAGGAATAATTCCCACAGCATTTGGTGAGGAATAATTCCTACAGCATTTGGTGAGGAATAATTCCCACAGCACTTGATGAGGAGTAATTCCCATCCCCACAGTCCCTGGTGCTGGGTTTGCCTCAGCTCCTGATATCAATATTAAAGGCATAACTTTTAATTCTGTCTGGGATAAATCCTGCCTTGGATCAGGTTTGACTGGACCCTTTAGGAGCTGCCTCAGGAGCTCAAGGGCCAGCTCTGCTTCATTTCCCCAGCCCTGAGCACTCTGCAGGAGCAGAGCCCAGGCTTTTGGCTTTGGAGCTGTTAGTTCCAGGAAAAAGAGCTAATGTTTAGGTTAACTTTTCCATGGCTGTTAATGGAAAACCACACTGCAGCAGAATGTGTGGAAAGGTTATGGTTTTGTTCTCAGGAGAAATCTGTGATTTGGGATGTAAGGATGGGTTAAACAGCAGCTCCTTCTTGGTGCCTGGGTGGCTTTGGGTCTGCAGAGACAAGAATCCTCACAGGGACATGTGTAAGGGTGACCTAGGGGGCTGCACAGCTGGTTTTACTCTCAGGTCTGAAAAGGGACTGTGTCTGGTGTTTAAACCAGGGGGATTTGAAATCCTATCTCCTGGTTTCTTGCTCTTTCAGGAGGTTTGAAATCAGACAATTACCTTACATCCAAATTTCTTTGTCTCTACTATAGGCTTGTAATTCAAATTAAGACAGGAGCCAGGGGATTTTCCAGGATGACAGGTTTTGCTTGTGTGCTTTGTGATGTTCCTCACCCATCAGCACTACCTGGCCATCCACACATCACCCTTCACTGTGGCTACTCAATAATAAAACACATTCCATGGTTTCAGAGAACTCTCTTCACAGAGCCATGGGATGGGTTGCAAAGACCTTAAAGCCCAATGGCACCTGTGCCATGGCAGGGACTCCTCCCAGGCTGCTCCAAGCCCTGTCCAGCCTGGCCTGAGACACTTCCAGGGATCCAGGGGCAGCCACAGCTTCTCTGGGAATTCCATCCCAGCCCCTCCCCACCTTCACAGGGAAGAATTTCCTCCTAATTTCCTCTTTGGATGTTGCATGGGAACTGTGCATGGGAAAATGAGCTAGCAAGAAAAACTGTTCCTTGTGGTTAGGGGAGGATTTGAACTACATTAACAGAATATTCCAGCTGGTCTCACAGATCCCCTGTTCAGAGTTCAGATGGATTAGTACCACCACAGTGGTTCTCCCTGTAGCTGCTGACATTTTCTCTCCCCCCTTGCCTCAGACAAGGCTGAATTCCTGTTTTGATTTGCACCTGGGCAGCTCCTGGCACACTGGGTTTGGTTTGAGCTGACACCTGGAGCACAGGATTACACCCCCACAGGGAGGGAGGCTGTGTGGCAATACTGTCCCAATCTTTGCAGCTTTTCAGATTTAATTCCCTTGCCTTTCAGCTCTGTGTGGGAAGTGAGAGACAAGGAGTTATTTCCCAGACTGGTCTTTGCAAGTACACAGCATTCTCCAGCAGACAGGGAAAGTCAAGGAAAGGAGATTTGGTTTTCTAAGAGTTTGAATTTGCCAGAAATAAAGAGACATCCAGATTCCTCAGGTGGTGCAGCACCCTCTCTGAAACACCCCATCATTACAGCAGATTAAAGC
This sequence comes from Catharus ustulatus, assembly GCF_009819885.2. Classification (NCBI taxonomy): domain Eukaryota; kingdom Metazoa; phylum Chordata; class Aves; order Passeriformes; family Turdidae; genus Catharus; species Catharus ustulatus. The sequence goes on along the minus strand of NC_046247.1, from coordinate 4,635,726 downwards.
TTATTCAAAGAAACAAGGAAGGGCAGAGAAGAAGGAAATTTTACTGTGGGCCCACTGTGGTGTGACTCCACCAGTAAACTTCCAAAAAAAAGGTTCTATTCCCTAAATCTTCATTAAATTGGGTGGGATACATCTTTACACATGATTCCACATGGCTTTGTTATACCTTTCCTCTCTTTATACCCTTCTATATCTATATTCACCTATTCAAGCACAAAATGAAAATGCAATTAATGCAATCCAATAACAAATTAAAACACAGTTTGCTCCCTGATTGAAGAGTTCCTGGCCAAGTCTGAGCTTGAAACACATTTTGATAATCTCATAAGTTCCTGACAGCACAACATTTATCAAGGAAGTGCAAGTGGCACTTCAGAGAAACAAGAGTTGTTTGGGTCCTGTGAGCAATTTGCACAAATAAGGGTTCCTGTATTCCATTATAGAAGTGATAAAGTTCTCTAAAAAATCTATATATATTTACATCACCTCTCTCTGATGGTGATTCCAATATAAAAATAACCTCATTAATGCTGACAAGAATGCAAACCTAGTCTCTTGAAAATGTGAGAAGACCACAGGAATCCCATGTGAGCTCACTTCCTTGCCTTATTGGAACCATCTGTGTCTGCTGGTAACCTCAGACCCCCTACCCCCAGGTCTGACTCTAAAAAAACCAGAATTTCATCATCTTTTTGTGCATCTCAGCCTCTCTGGGTGCACCCCAAAACAGCATCTCTGGATTTTCCTTCTGCTCTGGGCTAGGAGAGGAGTTGTTAAAAGCCTTCATAAAATCCCCCCCTTCATTGGAGGGCAGGAACAGGGACAGCCCGAGGGGACAGGGAGCAGGAGAGGACTGGAATCTCCACGTTCTGCCATGTGCATGAGCTGTGTCAGCACTGCCCTTGCAGCAGTGTCTGCTCCCACATTGATGTGACCCTCGGGGCAGGGCTCATCTTTCCCCACAGTGCCAGGGATCCCTGGAAGCTGCAGCAGATAAACAGCAGCAATTACTCAGCTCAGGGCTTGAGGTGGAACCCCTGCTTCGTTCCATGCAAGGAATCTTCTGAACAGCTCAGCTCGAGTGCTGGAGGGGATAAAGTCACTGGTTACAGCAAGGGATTGCTTATATATGAAAGTGATGTAACCCTGGGACTCAGTCCAACTCCTTTCCAGGCTCCAAAGCAAACAGAGATGCCTTTCTGCTATTTTTCATCTGGCTTCACTTTTTTATCTTGATCAGTGGGCAAATTAAGGAGCCCATTCAACAGCACTGAGTCTGAAATCTGTTTCCCTTTCTCCAGGAAAGAGAGAAGAAAGCAGGAGGTACAGACTGCTATCAGAACAGCTCCTCCTTGCAGCTCTCAGGAATATCATATGGCCAGAGGCTCCTGTGTCCAAACCCCAAGCTCCTCTTTATTCCCCATACATGTTTTCTGACATGGTTTCAGTGTTTCTCCAGCCTGAGAAGGTTCCACTTTGTTCTGCTGGTTCCAGTGGGATGCTCTGCTCACCCCAGGTTCTCACACCCCCAGGGCAGGCCCTGGCTGGCAGCTTCTCCAGCCTGGCACTGTGGAGCTGCTGGTTTGTTCCTGGATAACTCAGAAGTGTTTGTTCAGAAATCCACCTGCAGCTCTGGAATACCTGTTCCTTTTCAGGTCACTCCTTTGTTTGGGCACCTCCCTGGGTAGATACAAAGCACTTCCAGGTCCTTTTGCAAGATTTTCCTCTGTGCCAACAAAACTATGAGCTTGAGTGTTTGGCCTCTGTGAATAATGGTGTGTTAGAGGACATCAAAGCCCTTGCTGGTAACCACTGGCAGGTTTTAGTGAGCTGTTTGTGTTTATCCCAACAGCAGTGACATAACTGCCAGGTGAGGTCACCCCCAAGAGCAAAACCAAACTGAGAACAGCGAGTGCCCAAACGAAGGAATCACCTGAAGAGGAACAGGTATTTTAGCAGCTCTAAACCTGGGTGCATTCCCTACTTTTCTCCCAAAAGTCAGAATCAGTGAAGCCATTTTAGCAAATCTTCCCTAGGAAGGAATAAAATATTAAACCTTTCAATTCACAAAGAGGTCCTGTATTAAATAAAAATGCTCACAAGGAACCAAATGCTACAGGGCTGTGAATCTCTAGCAGAAAATTACATTTTTCATGTGCAGCTGAGTTTCTTGAAGCCTTCACAGTGTTGTAGTTACTTACACTTTGGGACAAATATATTCCTGAAACAACTCCAAGCTCTTTGTTGATTCATGTCAGGGGTGTGTGACTGACTGCATAAGACATTAATCTAACTGACATTTTCCACCATGAGGGGAATTCAATGAACAAAAATCACAGAATATCCTAATACCCAACCTGACCCTCCCCTGACACAGCTTCAGCCATTCCCTCAGGTCCTATCAAAACATGCAGGAATATCCCTTATTATTCATGCAGGAATATCCATTATTATTCATAAGAATTCCTCCTGTGCCTGGTGGAGAGCAGCTCTGGGCTCCAAGGGCAGACTGTGCTGGGCTCTTCCAGGGCTCCCTGCACCTGCACAGCTCAGCCTTGAAACCACAGCAGCCAAACCCCACAAACAAAACTGAGAGATGTGACTGAGGGCTCGTTTCTGAGCTGTCAGGAGTGCCTGCCTTCACTCCCACAGGGAAGGCAGGCAGAGGGCTCTGCTGTTCCCTGCTGCAGGGCAGCTTTGGAGGGGTTGGTACCTTGTCTCCTGGCTGGGGACGCATCACGGACACGCGGTCGTATCCCTTGCGCAGCAGGACCCAGAGGGCATCCAGCTTCCCCTGCAAGGAAAGGAGAGAGGTGTCAGTGATGCTCAGGGCTAAGTGCAGTGCCCAGACCGAGCAGGTTTGACCCCAGAGCCTGTAGGAGATGCTACAGAACAATGTTTTCTCTCAGAGACACTCCTGTGCGCTCACTGCAGTGACAGATAACAGCATGCCTGGCTTTCCAAAGGTGATGTGTGACTCAGACACCTCCTGGGCTCTCAGAGAGACACCAATACCTACTCAGCTCCAGGCATCACAGCCAGCAAAACGTTAAATCAGTGCAGACAGTGAGCAGTGAACTCATGCAAAGCCTTCCCCAGCTTCTGCGCCTCCTGCTCGGGCTGAGCAGCTCCTCCCCAGCCTCGGTCAAGAAATCTCACTCATGGCTCAAAACAACCTGCTGGGGAGAGCTGATTGAAACCCATCTCTGTGCTGAGGCAGGAGAGCTGAGCCCCAGGCAGGTCTGAAGGCCAGGTCACCTCCCCTGGCAGCCACCAAGGAAGGGCTCGCCCAGGCTGTCCCCATGCCAGCTCACATTTGCATTCTCCAGGCAGCCACACCTGCAGTCACCCCTGCCTGGCTGAGGCCTCCAGCCCCACTCTGAGCTCAGGGGCAGCAGCTGTGCCCTGGCTGGGTGGGCTCACAGCCCACACCCACAGGCACAGACCTGGGTGAGCTCTGCTCCAAGCCCAGCGTGTTGAAAGCTCTTGCAGACAGAGTCTGGCTGATGTGTGGTCAGACCCCCCTGCCATTCCCTGCAGTGCAGCCCAAGCATTCATCCCTGACTGGAATTCGGCAGCCAAGCCTCAGGGTGCTCCCCAAATGAGCTGAACGAGGCCAGAAGGAGCAGCCCAGGGCTCTGCAATGAAGAAATATTCACAAAATCACCTGCTCTGAAACTGCTGCTGAAGGATTCCTGCTCTACCCCTCCTCTGACAGGCCAGGGCTTCCATCCCAAAAAGGACTCAGCCCCTGGGAGAGCTGCAGGAGGGTTTGCATAGGGGCACACCTTGACTGCCCTGGTGCAAGGCCACAGACAGGTCACAAAGCAAGATTAATTGATCCAACTCTTTTCACATTCACTTCATTTGATCCTTGGTCTGTGAAGAACTCAGTACCCTGAGATTTGTAGGAATTTCTGGGATTTCTGTTTTCTGGAGGATAGAATTTCTGTCTATTGTATTGTTTACAACATGCAGTATTTATGAATGTTTCCATGATTATTGTTCCAAATGCTCTGAGTGATATTAGAGCATTAGAATGCTCTGTGACATTAGAGCAGGAACCCCAAGCATAACCCATGCTAGCAAACTTTTCTGTACCTACACAGATAAGCCACTCTGAGAATGTACAAAGTTATCCCCTGCTACAAAACTGTTTTGTGCAAGTTAAGAGCATCAAACCCAAAGAATGGCTCATGACTGGATCCAGGAACTCCTGTCTGATCACCCTTTCCTGCAAACAGGGACTACAAAACTCTTGTGAGAGCAGAAATGTCCTGTGGGACATGATGAACAAATGGAAATGTGAGCTGGATGCTGCAGAGGTGGTGGGGAACAGTGAGCACCCTCACTCAGAGTAAGGCAGCTGATTTTCCTGCTCTGGGTGTGTGAGCTCCAGACTTGACACTTGGGGTGTTTGGGAGGTCCTTTGTGACCCCAGGTCTCTGGTGTCTAACTAAAGGCTCCCTTTCATGGGGGCAGAGTCCTTCTCTTCCCCCTCCAAGGAACCACCAGGGCCATAATCCCCTCTGGGATCTCTATTCCTCCACCAGCATGTTCAGCCAATGGTTCAAAGCTTGTTTGGGAGTTGCAGGGACTGCCATGGGTGGAGGCAGACACATAAAATGACTGCATGGAACTTGTTTCCATAGGATATTGGGGAAAGACTTCCCAAGGTGAGAGCCAGGAAACTCTGTGATTCTCAGAGGGAGAAGCAAGAAACTTCTGTGTCAGATTCTTCTGACTTTGGACAGCAGAATTCCTTAGAGCTGAAGGAAACCATGCCTTCTATTCCACTCCATCTTTCCTCTGCAGCAGAGCTGGTTGAAGCTCTTGATCTCCTGTCCACTCTGACAGCTTAAGAAATAAGCACCTTTTTCTTCCATTTTTCCTTTAGGAAAGCAGAGGCAAACTGACAACTTTCCATGGAACAAAAAAAAAAATTCCTTTTTACTCTGCTGTCCTAATTTCCAAGAGCCTACCATGATTTCTTGGGAAAAGCCAAGAGCTCCATCTTTGGGAGCCTCTGGTCTGCCTGACACATCTGGGTGGAAGAGAGGGAGTGTGCATCATGGAAAGGATGATGGTTGAAGAAGTGAAATGGCAATGCTTTCCCTTGGAAACAGAAACCCTCCATGGATTGGCTGGGCCTCTGTGTCTGGAACCCAGCTGAAGCACGAGGTCACTTGAAGATAAAAAAAAGAAAGGTCTGAAGGCAGATAAAGCCTTGAGTCCTACTAGATCTGAAGCCCAGAGAGAAGAAACAGTTGGGGCAGATGACAAATGAAGAAGTGCACAGTTCCAGCCATGGAATTTCCCCTGAATTCATGGTTAATTCAGCACTGCAATGACCCTGAGTTACCTCAGTGCTCCTGAGACCTGCTGCTGTTGGGCAGAGGCACTTTTGGAGCTGTCTGTAAACCCAGGCTGCAGTGCCATGGCACTTTGTGAGAGGAGACAGGAGGGACAAAGCCTGGGGAAGTGCCAGGGACATGGGCCCAGGCAGTGCTGGAGTGGCTCCCATGTGGATTCACCTGAGGCTTCCTTTGAACAGCACCACCTTTTGCTTCAGCCTCAGGCTGGGTCAGTCTCTTGTTCCAAGGATGAGAGGAAATGGCCTTGGGCTGTGCCTGGGGAGATTTAGTTTGGGTACTGGAAAAACTTTGTCACTGCAAGGGTTGAAAAGGCCTGGCCCAGGCTGCCCAAGGCAGTGGTGGAGTCCCCATTCCTGGGGGTGCAGGTGGCATTTGGGGCCATGGTTTAATGGTGAACACGGTGGTGGTGCTGGATGGATCCTGCAGAGCTTTGCCAACCTTCATGATTCTGTGTCTCTGATTCACTTCCACCTACATTCTGTGCTACCCCTCCCTGTCAGACAAACTGACAGTTTGGCAAGGTTCTTAAGAAGTTTGCAGATTTGTCATTCCCCTTGGATTATCTGCACTGGCATTTCAAACAGTTGAAATGACATTTTAAAAGCAGGATAATCCAGTTGGCACCGTGCTAAGAAGTAACAGCACAAATCAGAATAACAACAATAATAACCCCAATCTGTTAAGTGTCAGTGGTCACATTTGGTAGCAAATAAATCTCTGGAGCATTTAAAAAACCAATCTATCCACTCTCAGCTGTCTACCTACTTATAGACATGACTCAGGGAAGATTGAAAAATAGAGGGAAGAAGAACTCCATCATAAAAGGCAGAACATTCTAAGTAGGGGCTGGTACTTGTACAGTGTGGAGAAGAGACCTGTGACCAGCAAGAAGACTGGTCCTAAAATGTGAATTTCCTGGCTCTTTACCAGGTTCAATCACCCTTGGTTCACTGTTTCTGAAGTTTAATTCCTCGCCCTTCTCCTTTACCCATGATTTTTTTAAGCAGCCTGTTACAGCCATGTTTATCTGCTCCCCAAAGGGTGCTTCAACCACCCCAGTGCAGGGGGTGGAAATTTAACTTCTGCTTTATCCACAGCACACTTGGAGCATGGGGATGAGGGAAAATTCAAGGTGACTATCAGGAGACACTTCCTATGGGTGAGGTCTGTGAAATATCCCCCCCAAGAAGTGGTGGGAGCCTCTCTGTTATTCTAAAATCCAGACTGGACAAAGCAGGATGGATCCCAGCCAGTGCTGCCCTGGCTGATGGTCCAGCCCCAGGCACCTTCCCTGCAAATCCATCTTCTGTGCTCACACCTCCAGGACACGGCTTTCTGCCAAGACTGCAGATGGATTGTGCCAATTTTGTTAATTCCTTACTGCTCAGTGAGAGCAAGAGCAAGGAATGATCCTTCCTGGGTTTGGTGAGTGCTGATGATTGTCCATGAGGAAAGTGTTGGAGACAGTTATCCTGTCTCCATCCACTTTTTGGGTGCAGCTCAGTAAGGGGTGTGGTGGCAATTAATAATTACATAAATTCTTGTCCAGGCTGCTAAATACTATCCAGATGTGGAACACTCCAAAGTTTTGGCAGTATTTGAACACAGTGTTTTGGAGTGGAACTGTCCCTATCCTGCACGCAGTTGGAATGGTAGATAAGAGAGACATTTCTAAAGGAATTAAAAATATCACCCATGAGATGCTGCTAATATTTGTAGGCGCCCTTATAAGTAAATTCTTATTGTTATGAAGCAAAAGCTGTTCCAGAGTCAGAACTGAACCTCAGCACTACATACATTGAATCTTCTCTCCAAGCCTATCCTAAGCTTTGGAGAATTTCCATCCTGGACACAGATCTGCAACAAACCTGACTCCTCCTTTGAGAGCTGCATGCAGAATAAATCCTGAAAATTCACTGAAAGTCTCCTAGGACTGTGATCCAACAGCATCAGCTGGGGAAGGGGAGAAACTCAGCAGAATCTTGTGTGGGAAAGGAATGAGCTCAGGTGGCTGCACCCACATGGTCCCAGCTGCCCCAGCAGCTCTTTAGGGCTCTTTATCCTAAAATCAGTGTTTCTGTCAGCTCAGCTGCAAGAACCGTCTGTGCTGTGTCTAGGCTGGATGAGGTAATTTCCAGGAGCAAGGAGAACCTCCCAGGTGGGCCTGGTGTGTTTTCCAAGTGCCCTGATGCAAAGTAATGATGCAGCTTGTTTAAGAACATGGGGCAGAAATGTGGGATTGGGGTGTGCTGCAATCCCCACTCGGAGCTGGGATTTGGGGAGTACTGCATTCCACTCAGAGCTGGGATTTAGGGTGTGCTGGACTCCCCTCTCAGAGCTGGGATTTGGGGTGTGCTGCACTTACACTCAGAGCTGGGATTTGGGGTGTGCTGCACTCCCCTCTCAGAGCTGGGATTTGGGGTGTGCTGCACTCCCCACTCAGAGCTGGGATTTGGGGTGTGCTGCACTCCCCACTCAGAGCTGGGATTTGGGGTGTGCTGCACTCCCTCTCAGAGCTGGGATTTGGGGTGTGCTGCACTTCCCTATCAGAGCTGGGATTTGGGGTGTGCTGCACTCCCCTCTCAGAGCTGGGATTTGGGGTGTGCTGCACTTACACTCAGAGCTGGGATTTGGGGTGTGCTGCACTCCCCACTCAGAGCTGGGATTTGGGGTGTGCTGCACTCCACTCAGAGTTGGGATTTGGGGTGTGCTGCACTCCCTCTCAGAGCTGGGATTTGGGGTGTGCTGCACTTCCCTATCAGAGCTGGGATTTGGGGTGTACTGCACTTACACTCAGAGCTGGGATTTGGGGTGTGCTGCACTCCCCTCTCAGAGCTGGGATTTGGGGTGTGCTGCACTTACACTCAGAGCTGGGATTTGGGGTGTGCTGCACTCCACTCTCAGAGCTGGGATTTGGGGTGTGCTGCACTCCACTCAGAGCTGGGATTTGGGGTGTGCTGCACTCCACTCTCAGAGCTGGGATTTGGGGTGTGCTGCACTCCCCTCTCAGCTGGGATTGGGGTGTGCTGCACTCCCCACTCAGAGCTGGGGCTGCTGCCTCTCCCCAGTCCCACCGTGGGAGTGAAGAACCCTCACAGGCACATGTTGAAGTCATTAAACACGACTGCAAATGCTGGGTTGGGAGGCTCTGTTTATGGGATGATAATCTTCCAGGGGGAAAAGAGAGAAGGTGCTGCACCAAATTTTCAAAGAGGCTCACGTTTCTGGATCTCTGGAATCCAGCCGGGCTCTCTGAGCATCGCTGCCATTCCTACCCCGGGTTTGAACCAGCTGCAGGATCAGGCACTGAGGAGAGCCCAGCCTCGAGGGTGCCCTGGGCTCCTCGGGCACCACCTGGAGCAGGTCAGGAGCCAGAGGCAGTGCAGGGAGCCCCGGGGGCTCTGCAGGGTGGGACATCTCCAGTCTGACTCGCAGCTTTTGTCTGATCCCACTGCTTGCTGCTGGGCAGGAAGGAAAGAGGACAGTAAAGCCTCTCTTCTCCTTCAGAGAGGCCATTTCTCATTTCCCAGCAACACAACTCCCAAACCTGACCAAGCAGGTGGGAGACTCCCAGTGCTCCTTCCCCAGGCACATGCTCAGAGAGCTCCCTCGGGTACTCCAGCAGCACCTGGGACCAGCCTCTGTGACAGGTGTGACCCTTGGATGTGCACACTCATCCCAACAGAAAGATCTCCTGCACACAGCCCGGGCAGGGCTGGGCTCACCTTGATGGGGGAGTACCACTTCCGAGGGGATGAGGGCCGGCGCATGTTGCTCCCGAGGTTCCTGGGCTCAGGGAACTCGTATTCCTGCTCTGGCATCTTCACCCTGGCATTCTTGGCCTTCTCCAGCTTGGCACCTTCCTCCGTGGAGCCCTTTTCTCCCCAGCGCACCTGGAAGGAGGGATCAGGCTGTGTCACACCTCTGCTGCTGTCACACTCCTCTGAGCCCTGCCTCTGTGTTTTCCCAGCATCCAGGTCCAAGCTGAAGGGCAATACACAGGCTGTGAGGTTTGTTTCTAGCCTGCAGCCCAAATTTTGAACTTGTCCTTCGTGGTGGTATATGAGAAATGTGGGAGTGGGAAAGCTTTTCAGAAAAACTAAAACCATTTCCTTGTAATTTATATGGCAGTGCTGCCCCGTATCCCAGCACGAACCAGGACGTTGCTGGTTCCAAGATGGTCCCAAACTTCAGAAATCTATGTTTGGCTCCCAAATATTCCCACAGAAAAATGATCTGGACTCAGATGCACCAAAAAAGCCTCAAGAAGTTGGTGCCTGTGTCCTGAGTCCCCTCCATGGTAGCAGGGGATGTCCCAGCTCAGAGCTGGCATTTCCTCACCTCCATCCGTTTGATGCCGCCCACTCCTCGCCCACCGTAGTAAGAGGCATCGACTGTTGGCCACTTCTTCTTTGGCAGCCCATCATCATCTTCCTCCTGCAAAACAGCAGCAAGGGGTGGCACTGTCAGGAGCAATGACCAGGGATGGAAAGGAATGAGCACTGCCTTGTCCTTTGGGCTGGCAGGGCAGGCCAGGTTCTGCTCTCTCTCGTTATTTCCCAGAGGATGTACACTCGTGAAAGGACAGTGTTTCATGACAGAAACATCACCACTTGAAAGGTACAGTCCAGCTCCTGCAAGAATGAGATTTTGCCATTTTTCACCTCTGCCACCCCTTCCCTTCAGCTGGGACTGGGCAGAGGCAGCTGCTGCTCGTGGCTCCCTGTGCTGCAGGGACCCCCAGGCCCAGGTAAATCCCCATATGGGAGTTCAGCTCTCACAGGATGCAGGGAAAGAGCAAGAAAAGGAGTAAATTCTCTCCTGAGTGATGGCAAACTCGGGGTACCTTTGGAAACAACCCCAGTGGGAAAGCCCAGGTTTATTGAGAGGAGATGGCCCAGAGGAATAGGATGGGAAAGCCTCATGGAGAAGTCCCAAGAATGGAATTAACTCCTGGAATGAACCTGGGGCAGCTGCCCATGGAAGTCCATGTGGCTTCAGGGAGCCCTGTGGCTTCTGCCAGAGAGAGGCAGGCCCTGTGTGAAAAATGAGGTTTAAATTCAACATCACCAACCACAGAGCTACTCCTGCCTAGCACCTCATGGTGACATTCAGATTTGGGTGAATTAACAGACCAAGAAAATTCCCTTCAGTTTATTTAAAATGAGGCTGCTAAAGCTCTAGAGAAATTCAAGGTATTTTAAATTCTCTGCACTTTGTAAGGTCAGAGTGTACATGGAGCTCTTATAGTGCCTTTCCCTTTAATTTCTACAGTTCAGGCTGTGAACTGGCAAAGCAGAAAAGCAGAGTTCATCAAAAACGTGAAGTATTTCCTGTGAAAAATGCAGAGAGAAAAGAAAAATGGTCCCTCTCTCTTTTTTCTTCTTCTTTCTTTAATTTTTCACGGGGATTTGGCTAAACTCCAAAACTTAGGAGCTTTCCAAAACTGGAAAAGCCAAAAATACTTTGAAATTGAAACTCCCCATCAGGAAAACTGAAAAACTGGGTGGGGAAAAAAAAAAAATCCAAGAACAACTCTGGTTTTCATGGCAACCAAAAAGCATTTCAGTTTATCAAAACACACAGAAACTGGGCTGCAAAACGTGTCCTGATCTAAGGGAAGGGTGAACAACTGGTCACAACTACCAGGTCCTTCTCTTCAGAGCTGACCTCCCTCCCTGGCCCCGGGCTGAGCTCTTTGCTGCAACTCAAGAACTCAATATCTCTGCATGAAGTTTTCCATCAGGAATTTTTTTTTTTTTTAAAAAAAAAAAAAAAGTGGAGGCGAAGCCATCTAAATATTTTCCTTCAGCAATTTTCTTTCTCTCTCTTCAGTTCAGCACAGACTGGACTTCTCACAACAGGAAATACCAAGGTTTAGGAAATTTTCCCCACAAGCCCTTAAAAGCCCTGCAAGTCCAAGACAACAGCACACGCACAGAGAGGCAGCACGGACACTTGAAAAACAAAGGAGTCACAAGTTTTCTGCAGAATGAGCCTGTTTACATGTTTGGAAGGACAGGGGAGGTTTTGCAACACAAGCAAGAAGCCCCCACCAGTGATGTCCTACACACTGCAAACAGGGCTCAGGGCAGGGAGGAGCAGGAAAAGGGGAAAGAAGAGGCACCCAAACCCCACATCCAGCACTTCAGTTTGTGAGCCAGGGATGAATTCCCGTTCCCAGCCTGCTTCACCTGTGTTTTCCTACACATGGCCACCTGGGGAGCTCCAGCTCCGACCCAGCTGCAGCATCAAAAACAGCCCTGGAAAATCCAAGTGCATTTAAGGATGCTGGAAATTGACTGTACAGAGCTTGGCAGCTTTCCACCCCCAAAATCTGCTTTAGATGGAGCTAGAGTTTCTTTTAACAAATAAGAAGAAGCAGGACAGAGCTGCATTTCACAGTCAGGGATCCAGACTCGTAAGCGCTGGATTGCAGAAAACAAAAATCTGTGTTTATCTCAAAGGCCAGGCTGGACTCTGGATACTTTGACCTTGACCTGAGGGAACCTCATCTGGGGGTAACACAAGGATAAATCAGGCTCCACAAAGGACATCTGAACCACTCAGGGTAAGAATTCAAACTAAATTTGGCTAGATATTAAAAAAAATAAAATTGGACAACTTACCCCTCTCCCCACCCTTATAATTATTTTCCCAGTTGTCTCTGCAATGCCTGAATTTTGTCAGAATTCAGCATTTATAGAGAGCTCTGCCTGCACCAAGGGCTGAGCCACGACACGACAATCATTTCTCTGTGTGAGAGATGTTGTCATCGAATTTCAGTGTTGAGAGAACACAGAGGCAAATCCAACTGTCCTTGAGACTTCTTTCTACCCCTTCTCCCAACACTGGAGTCGTTCCCAAATCCCATGGCCACCTCTCAGTGCTTTGTGACACTTAGGAAATACCTTACTGTTCTCAGGGAATATTTCCTCCTGCTGGAGAAACTTCTGCTTGGTTCCTTGGTACCTCTAAAGGCTCCCCAGAATCTTCTCTTCTCCAGCCCGAGCAACTTCAGCTTCATACAAGTTCATCCTTGAGACACAAGTGTTTCTCCAACCAGCCTTTGGTGGCCTTGATCATCACAGAAACTCCCCATTTATCCTGGCCCAGATCCTTGGAGATTCCAAGGTTGTGTTGGAAGAAGGATTTGAGCTGTTCCCACTCCAGAGCTCAGACACTGAGCTGCAGGAAGGTGAAATTCCTGTCAGGCCATGGGAATCAACACTAGGATGGGATTAAACCCAACTCTCACAGCCTCTGCACTGCACTGGGCCTGCCTGGATATTCCACATGAGATTGGCTATGAAACTGAGATTTGGCTATGAAACTCCACACCTCTGTGGTATAATACCTGCACCTCCTTTATTGCCAGGGACAGCCCCACCTTTTTTCTTTTAAATGGAAGGTTCCTTTTCTCTTCCTCCTATACTTCCACAACTCACTGTAAAAAGGGAAGGAGAAGCACTGGCTCACCACTGGGACCTGGCTTCATTTCAGGAATAAATTTCCTGCCTTGGTGTCTACAAAGATTCCTATCAGATCCTTTCTCTGGAGCTTGTTTTGCTTTCTTCCCAGCATGGCTTTCCAAAAGGAGCAAGGGAAACAATTTGGAAAAGAACAATGAACATAAATAATCGAACAACTTGGTCTAGTGGAAGATGTCCCTGCCCATGGCAGGGGGTAGAGCAGAATGATCTCTCAGGACCCTCCCAACCCAAACCATTCCAAGATAATAAGTGAGGGTTCAAGCAGCTCTCCAAGCATCTCTGGATGTCCTTTAGGCATCCTCTGTCCTCGTGAATGTTGTGGGAGAGATCAGATCCCAGCAGTCAGCATGGGTCCAGCTGAACAAGGGGTTCATCCCTGACCCCACTGCAGGGAGTGAAGCCCCTCCTGTCCCTGTGCCTCCCAGGACAGTGCTAAAGCCCTCAGGGGCTGTGCCAGAGCTGCTGAAGGGCCCTTTCTCCCCAGCACCTCCCTGTGAGTGCTTGCTGTGCTGTGTGTGGGCGAGAGGACAACAGAGATCAGAATTATCCCATTACAGGCTGGTTGGTGGCTTGGCTCCGGTGCCACACCAGGGATGTCCGTGGATGTTGGGTGACAGAGCAGCAGGGAAAAAAAGGGACTGAGTGATGAGGAAAGCTGTGGGCATCTGGTTGATCTCCTGCCTGACTTTGCCAGACTCCAGGGAGCTTTGTGTCCCTGGATTGCTGCTGTGGGAGCCAGTGGTGCCTGGGCAGACCCAGCTGTGGGTTCCTCTGACTGTCCAGGATTGACTGCAGCAGAATTCTGGTCTGGGCCAGGGACTGAACAGAGAATTGTTGGAAGCTGCAGAGCCCTGCAGTTGGAGTTTCTTGGTGTATTTTGAGGATGGGTTAATATAGCAGAACCAGCTTCAGCCTTATAGTGAGCCTCTGCTCTGAGCTCGGCAGAGCTGCTCCAATAAACCCAGCCTAAAGGTGATGGGGCACAGGAATAAAAAAAGCTGTGCCTTCCTCCAGCAGGGCTAGAAAAAGCCTTCCAATTCACTGGAGGTGGAAGAATGTGGTTTTGATCCACCTTCAGTGACTAATCACAGGCCAGAAAGGTGCTCCTGGCTCCTCCAGGCACTCACCTCTTCCGCTTGGCATGAACTCAATCCTTCCTGGCTAAGTGAAACCATCTGTCCTTCCCTGGCTTCACCCTCGGCATCCCGAGCTCCCTGAGCAGCACAGTGCGAGCTGACAACATTTGCAATTTTGGGATGAATTAATTGGGAGTTTCTGGTCAATCATGGTTCCCTTCACCAACAGTGTCCAACGTGTCTCAAAGGGCCTCTGAAGCAGAGTTCAGTGAAACCTTTGGCAGGTCCAACAGCAGAGGCTGCTTCCCCCTCATTGTTGGTGTAATGCATTCTCCTTCCTCCTGTAGGCTTCAGCTCCCAAACCTGCTGATGCAAGAATTCCTTGTCTTTTTTTTTTTTTTTTTTTTAATAGCCAAGAATTTCGTGAGAAGGAAAAAATCCAACTCCTGTAACCCTGCTCCTGAAGGGACCTCCCCTCCTGCTAGAGAGGAGCAGCTGCTGGATGGGGAGAGGGATATCTGCAACACCTAAAAACCTGGATTGTAGAAAATCATCTTCTATTTGTTTAGAGCAAAGCAGAAAATCTCAAGGCTTTGATCTGAGAATGCACTGTCAGTCCCACTCTGTGGACCAGCCTCTCCAGCAGTAAAGGCACCAACAAAATGCATCTTTTCAGAGCTGCTGCTAGTTTGTCACTAGTGGGAAGCTCTTCTGCAAGTCACAGCTTCGAGCCTCACTGATTTCTGAGCACTGCCTTGATGCTGTAAAGGTTCTAAAATAGTATGAATTACATTTTTCTTTCTTAAAAAACTTTTGACTGCTAAATGTGCACATTGGGGTAACTGAGCTTAGGGGATGTGCTCTGGTGGGAAGCACAGGTGAAATTGTACCCCTGGAGCAGCTGGCACATTGTACAGATGGATGTCCCATCTCTGGAAGTATCCCAGGCCAGGTCAGATGGGGCTTGGAGCACTCTGGGATAATGGAAGGTGTCCCTGTATGGCAGGGGAATGGAATGGGATGGTCTGTGAGGTCCCTTCCACCCAAACCAATCCATGACTGTTGTAACCAAACCCTGCCATGCCCAGGCCCCCAAAGAGGAGAGTAACACCTGAAAGAACGTCCAGATCCCCTCCTGGACTGATGAGACAGCAGGTAAAGCACAGGTCCTACTGAATGCCAATTTTCAATCACTCTGCAGGGCCCTCTCAGGAAACAACTAAAGCCTGTACAAGTTGAATTTCAAGCTGCAATTGTGATTTTGCAGTGACTGCTCTGCTTTTGCAGCACTTGCTGGGTTGACAAAAGACTTCCTTATAGGTGATGCATGTCTTCTCCTCTTAGGGGATGTAATTTCCCCCTCCAGTTCTTGGCCAGGGAGCCAGCATTCCAGAATGATGTATTTTAATTAATTTCAGCAATTGAATCCCTTGGCTTAGAGGCATGTGTGATGCAGAAGAAAGCACAGAGCCCAGGGATGAAGAGAAATCCTGTGTGGAAAACCTGGGAGAGGGCAGACTCCTTGTGTGCTGAAAGCACAGAGAAAGAGGCAGATGGAAAACTGGCCACGATTCTGGGCACAGCCTGCTCAGGAATGGTGGCAGAGCTTTAACCATTTGTGGCAAGGTTCATCTAAAACCTGTAAACAGAGTTAAGATGGAACCTTTAATGTTGATTTAGTGTTTGTTGATTACTCTGCATTAAAACTTCCCTGGCTTGTGCAGCTCTGCTGATGTTGAGAGGATTTTGCTGGGGTTTTACATCTGCTCTGAATGTGCCTCAGACAGTGCAAGGACCAGCAGGTTCCATTTCTCACAGCAGTGTGTTCCACTGGGAGCTCCTGCCAGGAGTGGTTATGTATCCCAAACCACCAGAATCATTCCAGGAGGGCAGCTGAGCACATGTTCAGGTTCCACTGACTTCAGAGTTAGACACAGGCTGAAGGGCTGTCCCTTGTGTGAATCACAGCCTGACCCTGTTCTGACCAGGTCAGGTATTGTCTGAGCTGTCCTTTCCTGAACTCACAGATTTAATCACCTTTTGTGAAGAGACTGAACCAGACATTGTCCTGACCACTGAAGAGAGCTGGGGTCAGTGTTACTCACCTCACTGTCTTCTGCAGGAGGTGGGGGAGGCTCCTTGATGATCTAGAAGGATTAAAGAGAATCATAAATTCATGCTTTGTTCTTCAGCACAACTCACATGTCACCAAAAAAATCCAGAGGAGAAAACAACAGGATGTGCTGTGGAACACCCCTGTTCCAGCCCAGTGGAATCAGGGGGTGGCTCTGAGTGCCACTGCCACTGAGGGGGAGCAGGAGGTGTCCCAAAGCCCTGCCACAGAGATATTCCTAATAACAGCTCCACACCCACATTGCTCATTAGGTGAGGTAACAGAAAATTCAGTCTGATGTCCCTGATTCTCCCAATCCCAGTAGTTGCCACAGTCAGTGCTGGCTCTAAGCATTGATGCTTCACCTGAACAACCACAGTAAAATCAACATCTCCTTCTCCTGCCCTCTGCACATATGCACAAACCCTGTCCCAACTAATTTACCTGAATTTATCTGAACAAAGCTGGAAAGCAAAACCAACCATGAAGCAAAATGCCCTGAGGACATTGCAAAGCAGTGATAACACCCAGCCTCCTCTCCCAGACCATTCTTCCTTTTTCATTCCTGAAAGCTCTTCACATTCATGCTTTTCACATTATCAGGTTAATACAATTCACTGTCATAAACTTTAAAAAACATCAATATATATACATATATATAAATATATACACACATATACATATATACACATATATACATATTTATACATATATGGCTCACTGAGGTTTCTAATAAAAAAAGCAGAGTGGGGTTGCAGCCTATTCCAGGATATTCTCCATAGGAACCATTGCAGTTGATGTGGGTGTGAGGCCATTATTTCATGCACAAAGTTTGCATCCAGGGCTTGGCAGGCAGCTCTGCTCCCAGACCCTGCATCCAAGAGCAACACAGAGGTTTCCAAGGGGAGGGCAGTGACACCAGGCACGTCCAGTGCTGTCACCCAGCCCTGGAACACCTCACCCTGCACAGCCCCAGGGTGGCATTGCTCCAGGGCTTTGGGTGCAGCTGGAGCAGGCAGCTCCTGTGCACACCAGGCTGTGGGGCAGGGGCTGTCTGAGCACCAGTGAAGGTGACACTGAGTGTCCTAAGCTGGGTGTCAGGGCAGAGGCTGCCCGGGCATGGGGGACACACGTGGGGGGCTTCAAAATCACCCTAAAACAAGAACAACAACAACAAACCAAAAAACCAAAACAAAAACCTCAAAAATATCCAGTCCCAAGCAGCAACAGCTTGGCCATTTAAATGCAGAAAGGGAAAATTGCAATCACCTTAAAGGACCTGAAGATATAAATATTTACAGCAATTCCTCTCACTCGTGTTTTTCCTCCTGTGATGAGCTCACTGTTCTTATTTTGCTCTGCAAAGCCCGAGTCATGCAATGTGGCCATTAATGAGGAGCATGTGCCTCTGGCTGGGGAGGAGACAGAGCTGGAGCAGTTGTGTCCCAGCCCAGGGCAGGGATGAGTGCTGGGCTCTGCCACTGCCTGCTCCTGGCCACAGGGCTTCTGTTTGGGTGGCCCTCAGCACCTCAGGGAGCCCCTGCTGAAGAGACTTTGAGCTTTACAAGGTGGGGATCGGCCACAGGCTGAACTTGGTGATCTCAGAGGTCTCCTACAACTTAAATAATTCTGGGATTCTGTGAAAAGCACATGAAAAAGTTGTCTGCATGCCACTGCTACTCTGTGGAAAGGAAATAGCATCATCACAGCACCATCTCTTCTGTGTCCCTGGACACAATAAACACTGACAGTGTGCAATGCACCAAAAGACACAGGAGATCTTTTCAGATTAATTTTGGCCAGTCTGATGGCTGGCATTTGTCAACAGACTTCCTTTTGAACCAAATCCTTGAGCACAAACCCATCAGACACTGAGAGACTACAGATATCTGATCCAAAATGCACCTGCTGGAACCTTCTGGTTCCCTCCTGGAGCATCCCCGTGTCTAGTGGAGTTCCTCTCATTCACATTGGAACGAAACATCAGAATAAACCACCCAATTTTGGTCCAGCTGAGCATCCAAACACAATTTCTCAGCCAGTATCACTGGAGATTGCACACTTGGAAGTGAGGAGATGGCTGCTTTCCATACATTGGCATTCCTTCCCCTATGCACACACGTACACACAAACTGACTGACTGCTGTAAACACATCAAGTGTTTTCTATCACAGGCCAAGAGAGGGGGAAAAAAAGGACATTCCTTCCATTTCTGAGTGCTTTGCACTTCTAAGAGCAACTGAACTCCCTGTAAATTGGCAGCATGGATTGGTTAATTTGGACAAGTCTAGAGATGGGGGAGTTCAGTCTCCTGGGCCTTTGAGCCTGTACGACCTTTCAAAGTTCAAATCTTACAAAAAAATCTCATTTCTGACTCGTTGCCCTGGCCTTCCAACAGCACAAATCTTTTCCTTCTCCCTTTTGGATTGTTGCAGTCCCAGTTCTGTGTTCATGAAACCCTTATTTTGGGGCACTGAGACCCTTGCTCTGGGGCACTGAGACCCTTATTCTGGGGCACTGAGATCCTCATTTTGGGGCACTGAGACTTTTGTTCTGGGGCACTGAGACCCTCATTTTGGGGCACTGAGACCCTTGCTCTGGGACATGGAAGGCAGTGAAGCCAGTGGCACCTTGGTGCCATCCCTCAGCAGTGGGCACGGCAGGAGCCCAGAGCAATGCCAAGGGCCCACGCCCACTCACCTGGCACAACCAGAAACAGCTCAAAAGAGCAAAAAAGCCATCACAGGGACCCTGTGAGGACACAGCCCACATGACCACCTCATTGTGGCCCCCAGGACCTGCTGAAGGACCAGTGGGCAGCCCAGCCAGTTTGGCTTGGCAGGTGTTGGTCCACGTGGGCTACATGGACACACAAATGTGGGGTCTGCATGACCCTGAGCCATCCCTGGGACTGCTGGGTCTCCTGGCCCTGTGTTTGGGAGAAGAACACCATGGTTCAGCCCAGGGTTTGCTCTCTAGGTGAGGAACACCTGAGCAGTTCTTCACCCATCTGTATTTTCTGTATTTTCTCCACCACCACCGTGCTACAAAACCCTGGCAAGGTTCATTTGTGGGGTGGAGAGGTGGCTCCTGGCTTTCCTTGGCACAGAAGGAACCTTGAGAGCAGTTGTCAGCACTTCCACACACAGCTGTGAAAATCCAGGCCAGTGAAGTAATTCTTTGCCTTTCCCCACAGATCCCAACATGCAGGTGAGGGACAGGGCTGTGTTAGCTGAGCCCCTCCATGCCTCAGATCCATGGAGAAGCAGCTGCTTCTGATGGATAACCCAGTGGCAAAGCAGAGGAATGCTTCTGGAAGGTTAAAAACATTGGGGAGGATGAATTGTCTGTCACCCTGAAATTTCTGAAGTGATTCAGGCATAAGAAAGCACATGCTGAATCCGAATTTAGCATATTCTAGGAATGTGTCTAGGATGTTTTCTGTCTTGGGAGCCCAGAGATCTCCAGCAGTTCTCAGTGTCCAGCAATCACACACTAACCATCCCTGGAGTTTTAGATGATAAATAGGGGCAATATGTTTCTTGTCAGAGGAGAGTATCTGCTGTAGGATGGGACAGACCATCATTTAAAACGAAGCAAACAGTACAAAATAAGAAATAAAGGCCTTTGCCTCTAATTAGGAGTGCAGTTTGGAAGCATGTTGTTAACTGAGCAGATTGGTTTTGTCCTTAATTACCTTCACTCTTCTGGAAAACACTGAATATGTATTCTTGCTACCTTAATAAACAAGGATTTTTAATAGCATTAACTATGATCCATCTGACTAATTTCCTATTTTTTCCCTTACATATTTATAGTTTTGACCTCTCAGTCCTGTGACTGTTTCATACTTGAGGTATGAGTTGGGTAAAGGAACATTTCCTTTTTATTTCTGTCATATCTTCTGTGTCTTCTCAGTATCTATTAGACCCTTGGAGATCTGCTCTACACTTCAAAGCTAACACAAGCAGGGGTCTGTTCCAATTTCTTCACCTGCAGTAAAATATGATCTTCTTAGAGATGCAAGTAAGAGGTACAGAGAGTGCAGTAGAAAACTATCTCATCCTTTTAAGTTCATGTCTCTAGTCAGCCTGGGAGCAGATTCAGGAAACTCAATTTTAGCTGATTAAAACTACAAGAAAAGGCTGCTTCTCCCCTAAGATTTGGAGGTGAACTGCACAAACCAAATTCAACACAGGATCACAGCACGTGCCAAAATCATCTACTTGTGAAAGACAGGACATCAGGGAGAGGAAAAGGCTCTGTTTGAGTTAACCCTGGTGCAGTTTGGAGCTGGATGGGGCTGGCATGCAGCTCTGCAGGGAATGCAGGCAAAAATGCAGTGTCTGCACAGGTCCTTCCCTTTTCTGGGCTCTTTCACCCACACAGATAAACCAGGCCAAAGCCACTGGGGTGTGCTCCAAGTGTCTGCCCCACTTTCTTGGGAAGACTATGGAAATGAGATCCCTTTTCTGGGCAAAGAAAACCCATGGTGGCTACTTTGAGCTGTGAACAGGAGCCCTTGCCCTCACTCACTGATTCCTGGTGAATATTCTGGTTAAGTGATCCTGTGCTCCCTTCTCCTCAGACCAGTACAACTGCAGAATCCATGGATCTTTGCAAGGAATCTCCATCCAGCCAAGGGGACCCTGCCATTTTATAGCTCTCCAGAGTTGCTGCAGAGCCTATGCATTTCCTCCCCTGCTCTTCCATCAGTTTAGCCATGTGTTTTTAATCTATATTTTCTGTATTTTCTCCATCCAGCTTTTTGTTTCCAAAACTCCTGGTCAGCTGCAGTACAGACTGAGAGCCAAATGGATCGCTGGGTTCTTCCAAGCTTACTTCCAGAAAACATCTTTAAAGTTAAAACTGGTGTTGGATGCTTAAATACCAACACCTCATTTATTTGCCAGCCACACCCCTGCATTTAAAATCACTGTAGTATGAAAATGAGTGAAGTGGGGCAGATTTTCTACATGGGCAAATAATCCAGCCCAGCCCCTCAGGCCACCCTGATGGCTGCAGAAGGGAAGCAAAGACTCAAACCTGGGAGGAGATGTGATGCATGAGCACCATCCCAGCACAGCCCAGCCTTCCAGCTATTGCATTAATTCTGCTTCACTGTGCATCCAAACACTTCCAGCAGCTCCATTCCCAGGCCAATATAACAACGTGCCTGCAAAGTCCTCCTTAAGAGAGTTTTGGAGGTTGATTATCTCTTTGGCTTACCTCTACATTAAAACCTATTTGATTTATATCAACATTAAACCTGAGACTCGTGTTGGCCTCCTACCCAGAACAATTTCACCCTTGGGCAGCTGAGCAGCCCCGTGCACACACAGCTCCTGCTGTGGATGTCTCACTGCTCCAGGCTGTGCTGTGCTCAGGGAAGAGGAGGAATGGGAAGACAGGCAGTGACTGGGGGAAGCCAGGAGCTGGGATCTGCTGCTTGGCACATCTGCTCAGCTCAGGAAAGGTGAGGTGACCCTGCTGGAGGTGTCTATGTGCTTGCTTCCTTCTTGCTATCATTCTTGTTAGGAGTTCAGTGTTGGGCAGTTCAGCACAGCAGAATTGCTTCTTTGTTTTCTGTTATTCAATCAACCTCCTACAACCTTTGGAGAGGTTAGTGCCTGCCTCCCATGCTTTTGTAATATCCTCCACAGGTATCCAGGGAAATTGTGCCTGTGCTGGTGTATCAGGCACAGCAAAGAGTTATTATTGTTCTGATCTGCTAAGCAACAATTGCCTCTACTGTAAACCGAGTGGTAAATTCCAGACTTCATCCCAGAATACTTCTGAGACCAATAAACTTGGATACATTTGGAAACAGCATTCCTTTATGGGCTCCTGCCAAGGAGATACTGGGCTCCAGATAAACCTCCAGAGTGAGTCTATTGACTCCAGTCCATTTTCTCCTGGGATGAAGCTGGCTCAGTGTCTTTCCTGAAGAACTGCTGGATAGTAATGACTCCTATTTAATTAAAAAGCATGCCAAGAGGAATTTCAGGGTTTAGAAATGTGCTTGTCACTCAGAAACAAATTTATAGTTGGTAAGAGAAGAGTTTGTTGTGTGTTTTTTTCCTTTTCCCCCTGGACACATCCCCAATTATCTCTGAGACGTCCCTGGGCTGGAATCCACAGCGATGTCTCTGGGTCTGTGGTTTGGTTATTCGAGGTTGGAGCTCTGGGCTGTTGTGCAAGGCAGTTCCTCTGCCCTTAATTCACTTCTGACAACACTGCATTCCTCCCCGTGCCACTTCCAGAGCAGTCACTGAGCTCTGCTGGGCTCCTTCTCCCCATCCCCAGGCCTGGCAGGCTGGGCACTCCTCCACAGGTTTATCTTGAATTTCACAGAATTTTTGGGTGAGCAGTGCACAGTGAGGCATCCTGATCCACTGCCAAACACACCGGATGCCCTCCCAGTGAGGTGGAAGAGATTTCATACAGGCTCTCGGAATAAAATCTTTCCAACAGCTACAGGGAAGTGTTTGACTACATTGGAAAAATATCGGTGAGACAGTCCCCTCTTGCAGACCTTGCTAGGAGGGAATGTGGGAGGTAAAGGAGGAGAGTGAGGAAAAGCTTTTATCTACAACAAATGTTTTAAGTGGAGAATTTAAATCTGGAAAATATTAAGCTTATAACGTCTCACGTGGAGCAGACTCCCTCTCTCTGCAGCACCCACCTTGCTTATCTGGACTGTTTTTCACACTTGGGGCTGTGACATGAGCATTGTCCTGACATGATTCCACTGCAGCAAAGTGCCCTCACAATGACAGCTCCACATCCCCTCCGTGCCCTGCTGCTTTTATTGACACCTTCTGCTCATCAGCTTCACTTTCTGCTCTAACAGCACCACTGGAGCACATTCCCTCTATCCCCTCAGTTCTCCTCCAGATCCCAGTGCAAATGTCTGCACAGGGCACATCTCCACTGACTTCCATGCAGATGTGCCAACAAAAAGTTGGCCCAGCTCCTCTGGGAACGTGCCATCTAGTTTAGACAAATAACTCTGAACAACCTACCACACTGCTAGTCCTTTGGCCAATTTTAGAACCAATTTTTTTTTTATTGTTCTGAAAGTCCAAATAAATATTTTTTCCATTCTGATTTTCATCTTGGGACAGAGGTGCCAAACTACTGTGAAGAGAAGCGTTTTATCCCCATTTTCAGCCAGGAACAGAAATAGACAATTAAGATTTTTCCTGCAAGATTTCCATCGTTGTTCTGGATAACACATCTCAGCACTGAGACTCATCCTCCAGCAAGTGGCTCCTGGAGTGTGTGGCTCCAAAGCTCTCTGCTCTGCACTGTGGGTTTGGTACAACATGGTGTAAATTTACAATACTGGGTCTATGATTTAAAATCAGGAGTAATGATGGTGACCCAGAAACTGGAGCCAGTTTGGGCAGCCTCAAAAGCAGCTTCTGAAACGTTACACGCAGCCAGTCACAAACCCAGGCTCCAATTTTGCTGACATTTGTGCATCCCCAATTCTTGTTCTATATTTGCAGCACGAACAAGATCCAAAACAAGAGCAGAGCTTCCCTGCACTGTGAGTTCCTCAGTAATGAGCCCTTGCCTGATCCTCGCTGGGACAGGCAGTGCCAGGGCTCAGCAGGGATGCTCAGGGTGTGACAAGTCTGTGCAGACAGACAGCAGGCACAGGAGATGAGCACTCCTCTTGAGTCTGTGATTTCCTTCTTGCCTCCCTCCACTTCTTCCTTCTCTCCTGTTCCCTCCTGCTTTCTCTCTGCCCTTTTAAAGCGTTAACTCTGTGATTGTGCTGTTGAACTTTTGTGAAAGGCCCTGGAGGAAGGACAATGTTCACTGAAGCACAGACTTCCACTGTCACTGGGCTATTCAAAGTTTTTCAGACATGGTAATCCAGGAAACACAGGTCATCTTGCAAAAATGTGGACATCTAGAAATGTCTTCTCCTTGCACATGAGGCAGAACCAGGACTCCAGTGTGGGCTGATCAGTCCTGCCCTTCTACAGGAGCCCTCCAGCATGCTGGCACCAGGGTTAGAAAATCCAAAACAGGCATGGCAGGGAATACATTTCTGCAAACTATTTCCATTTTGTGACAAAAACACAAGACTAAAAGGCTCCTGACAAGGCTTGGGCGTTGGCAGCATTGCTGTTCCATGGGTCTAATCCATGGCTGGGCAGATGAAACAGGAGCCCAAAGCAGAGCCAGCAGCGGCAGAAATGCTGCCCCATTCTGGGATCAGTCCTGTGGAAAACCCTCCCTCCCTCTCCCTCATTTCTCATAGCCAGGCAGCACTGAAATGCTGCTCTGTGCTGATGGTTTCTGTCACTTACCACGGTGCAGCAGAGGGGCCAGAACCACCAGAGCAGAGCCAAAGCCAGCAGGAGGAAGAGGATCAGCAGGGCGATGGCCAGGATGGACCCGTCGGACTGGAGGAGAACACAGAGAGGAGTGACACGTGTGACACCTGGGACACTGAGCTGTCCTCACACACATCCCCCCTGCACACCCAGCTGTGTCCCAAAGGCCCTTCTCCACTTACTGCCACATGAACCTTGGTTATTGATGTCACACTCTGTTTAATTGTCAGACAAGGAGCAGCTTTCCTCTCTCCTCACATACGGAATGCAGCACCTGCCCTCCCCAGCCCTCACTGCAGAGAGGCTGAGACCTCTCCTTCACTTCACAGGTTTTGCATCAATTTTCTGACCCTCATGGTAACATGAAGCACTTAATTCAGATTAAAATTAATGCAACATTCCTCAGAATATTAAGTGAAGGCTTAAAGAAGGATTTGAAGAAGAGCTCACAACATAGTCATGGAATCATGGAGTAGTTTGGGTTGGAAGGAACCTCAAAGCCCATTCAGTTCCACCCCTGCATGGACACCTTCCACTGTCCCAGGCTGCTCCAAGCCCCAAAATCCAGCCTGGCCTTGGACACTGCCAGGGATGGGGCAGCCACAATATTGGGAAGGTTTCACTGCAGTTTAAGCAACTTGGCAGTTCTTCCCTCCTGCAGTACAAAATGACAGTGATGTTGGTGTTACAGCTGACTCCAAACAGAAAATTTGCAGTGATGACAATGACCCAGGTCCTCCTGCTCCTCTCAGCTGTGCTGACTCACAGCAGCTCTGCCAGGAGTTTTCCAAGAGGTCTGGACATCCACCACAAGGACACACAGGGAGTTTCCCCATCATTAACTCCACAAGATCCCCTCCTCTCCGACTGGAACACTCCTCCCAGTTAAAACTCATCTGCAATTCTCCAGTATTGATCAGCACTGCAGACTGCTGCACAGGCCAGCTCAGTTCAGCTGTCCAGCCCCAGATGTGCACCACTTCTTGCTGCTCAGATTTAACCCAAACCTGATGTGCCTGTGTCCCTGAGCTGTGCCAGCCTCCCTGTCCCTCCCTGTCTCCTCCCCAAGACCAGCAAGGCCTGACCTAAACCTCTCTGAGATGTCCCTGCTGCAAGAGCCAGACATTTAAAGCCCCCCACCCAATGTCAAGGCCAAGGTGCCAGACTGAGGACACATCCAGGGACAGACTGACCTGTGGGTGTGAGGAATGTCTGCTTGAACCCCTGCAACTCAAGGGCCAGATGACCTTCCATCATTCCAGAATGCAGAGTAATGGAAGAACAACCAGGCTGAGAGCACTTTCCAAACTCTCTGCTGGTGCAGAAAGAATTTCTGGAGAGCTTGGATCAAGACAACCTGATCTTTGACACTTGGAAGCAAGAGGAGGCAATCCATACAGCAGAAGAATTCACCCAAGGCATGTGTAGAAATGGAACTTGGAGCCCAACACACACAAAAAAAGCTCATTTGAGAAGAGAGAGCTGTACACTGGGGGCTGTTCCTCCAGACAAACAGCATAAAGGCACATCCATCATCTGCAAAGTGTAACCTGCTGGTATTCAATGCTTTAGAAAATGTGATCTCAATGTTTTATTGCCATGAAATTGTAGAAGAAATCAGGCTTTTAATGTCTAATCATTATCTGCCCCCTTAGCCCCATATTAAAACAATTATTTGGTCATTAAGAGTACTCTAAAATCAATTTTCAAAAATCCAAAACAAATTAAAGTGGCTTTTAAACTGTTTTCTAGGGATTTTTTTTGTTTCTTTTTAAAAATAGAATTTATTTTTAGTTTTCTTCCTCTCAGGAACAGCCTATAAAGGCCAATTTTTGATATCCCAGCACATCTGTTCCTCTGGCTAGCTGGGGTTTTGTGCATCACAGCAGCAAACCAGTCCAGGGGACTGGGCAGGGTTGGAGCTGCCAGATCTTCCCAGTCTCACTCAGAATTTAGCTGTCACTCTGTACAATTAGGTTTTTAACAGCTCAGATTGAGCTGAGATAGAAGCTGCCACTTAGCCAAGCTGAACATAAACAGGAACAAAAATCTGCCTCTCAAAGAGTTTGCAAAAGTTCCACTGGCATTTTGAGACCTCCCTCCCAGTCTTATATAGCTGTGAAAAAGGGCTGAAGCCTTTCAAATATCTGTTTTCATTCTATTTTTTAATTAGAGTTTGGAAGAACAATGCAAACACTCATGGAAACACAGAACCATGGAATAATGCAACAAGTCTGTTTAACACTTACTGAATATAGGCTGGCGATTCAGACCGGGAAAACAACTTTCATTTTAAAAAGAGAGTTGTTACAGTAAACCAGAAGGCTTTTTTAATGAGAAAAGATTACAGTAATTTCACAATTATAAGCTGCACTGGTTATAAACTGCACTTCTGGGTATCGGCAACTTTTCATTCTTTGTCCATACATAAACTGCACCTGATTATACGCTGCACATTACAATACAGAGTGTGATCAAAGGTTTCTGTTCTGTCACCATCTGTTGAGGGTGGGGCAGTGATCCTTATCTCAACGGCAGATATTCTGCTAATGGGCATCCATTGAAACCAGGCAGGGCATTGTTCTTTATCTTTTCACAACCCATCCTTCCTCCAGCCAGTCATTTTCTGCTCATGGCCATTGAGTCCCACTGTGGCACTGATAAAATTACTGCATCCCATTGGGAGTTGCTCCAGCCAGGGGGAAGAGCCCAACATTTCTTACCAAGATAAAAACAGAGGTTTTGGGACACTAAGGGAGCCCTTTCTCCACTGGACTCCAGAGGAAAACTGGATTTCTGCACATCACCACTGGAGCTCCAGAGGGAAACTGCACCTTGTCCAGGAGCACTGCTCCAGCTGAGCCACATCTGTCACTGCAGGAGGATGCAGCCACCATGGGATGGGACTGCTGCCAACACCCTGCCTGACGGGTGTCAGGTTGTACTCTGATTTTGTCAGGGTTTGGAGTTTGTTTCTTTGTAGTGCTGTATTTCTATTTTAATTTCCCTAGTGAAGAACTGTTATTCCTAATTCCCATATCTTTGCCTGAGAGCCCCTTGATTTCAAAATTATAATAATTTGGAGGGAAGGGGTTTACATTCTCCATTTCAAAGAGAAGCTCCTGCCTTTCTCAGCAGACACCTGTCCTCCAAACTAAAACAGCAACTTTTTGTTCTTTGTCTGTATATAAGCCGCACCTGATTATAAGCCGCACTTTGGGCTCGGACCAAAATTTTAGTCAAAATGGTGCAGCTTATAATTGTGAAATTACTGTAATGGAGAAAAGCCTAGCCAGCCCCTAAATGCACACAGGTGTTTGTGATGGGTCATAGGGATTCACCTTTAACAGGTAAATGTGGGGCTGCTACCCACAGTGAGATCAACAACCTAAAACTGCCCAACCCCTGAACAGCTGACAAGAGCCAGACTGCAAAAGTGGTCTCAGAGTTTGTGCCAAATTACTGCAAACCTCTGGCACTCTGCTTCCTGGGAGCTGCTGGAGACCTGGACAGTGCCTGGAGCTGCTCTTTTGAACCACCTTGTTATCTTACCAAGAAACACTAACAGAAACACCAGTGGGCTCTTTGCCTGGCCCCTGGGGTGCTCCACATCTCCCATGTTCAAACTCCCCCGTGCAGCTGAAACAAATCAGCTGTGGGGAAAGAGATGCAGCTGTGCCTTGAAGACTCCATTGCCCTGCCAGAGTCCAGCAAGGCCAAGAAAGCGCTGCCAGTGTTGCTGGCAGTGGAAGTAGAATGGCAAAGAACCTCAGGAAGATGTTCTACAGTAGAGATGGCAGGAAATCTGGGGCAGGACATGTTAGAGACATTTCCTCATATATAGGGGGTGTGTATATCTAAATAGAGAGAATCTCAGAATCACAGAGTGGTTTGGGTCGGGAGGGACCTTAAAGCTCATCTTATTCTGCTCCTCTCCCATGTTCAGAGACACCTTCTGCTGTCCCAAACCCCATGTGGAGCTGTCTGGGAAGCCAGGCTGGCACTGGGGAACACCAGCCCAGCCCAGCCCAGCTCCTGGAGTGCAGGTTCTCCTCCAGAACAGAGGGAAGGGATGGCAGAGTCTGCTCCAGAAATGTCCCTGGGGTGTTTCCTGCTGACCACTGACCCACAAACGCTGGGAGATGTCCCAGAAGGGAAGATCCCAGCCCAGAGCTTGGAGCGAACAGTGAGCCAGGTGCACATTTCATGCTCAGGGAGGAGGAATGGCCCCTCCAGGCACGGTGTGCCAGGAGGAAATGCCTCATGCTCAGCATTCCTTTGCTGTTCCCTGCTGAGACCTCTGCCCAAGACCAGGCTCCCAAAATCCTGTCCCAGAATCACGGGTGCAATCATGAGGCAAGACAAAGCTAAGCCAGGATCTGTGGTACCAAGTCCCTCTTTTCTCTTACACGTCCTTGATGCTTCTAATGCAGAAACAAAAATAAATCCATTAATAGAAAAACAGGAATCAGTTCACACAGCAGATGAGGGGCTTTTTGTTGTATTTGGGTTTGTTTTGTTTCCTCTAATCTTATTTTTGTTTAAGATTTTATTTCCTAGTTTCTCACTTAACTGTGCACACAGCAACAGAAACTGTTGTCCATAATTTATCACACACAGGAATTTTTTTAATATAACAGAAACAATGTGGCCTAATTTCCAAAAGGAAATGAAAACTCACTGCTCTGCAGGGTCAGCCTCTGGTCCGTGTCTGTGTGGAGCTGCTTGAGCAGGAGCCAAGCTCAGCAGGGGATGTGAGCACGAAGCACCTGCTTGAGGTGATCTCAGCTCCTTTCCCCCTGTTTTCTGTGCTGGGACATGAAAATGCCCCTCTGGCAATGGTTTGTTTCCTTCCTCTCCTTCCAGAGCTGAGGAGATGAGAGCAGCAAACACTTTTTCCAGCATCCCCTTATTTGCTTTAAAACCCAGTGCAAGCAGCAGTGCAGCCTCCCTTCCCCTGAGGCTGGACAGAGCCAGAGCTGGGGACAGACAAATCCAGAGCAAGGGGCAAAACCAGAGCTAGGGACATACCCAGAATAAGGGAAAAGAGAATCCAGAGCAAGGGACAGTCTCAAAGAAGGACAGACAAAGCCAGAGCAAGGGAGAAACAAACCCAGAGCAAGGGGCAAAGCCAGAGCCAGGGACAGACAAATCCAGAGCAAGGGACAGTCTCAGAGCAAGGGACATACCCAGAAAAAGGGAAAAGCAAATCCAGAGCAAGGGACAGACAAATCCAGAGCAAGGGGCAAAGCCAGAGCTAGGGACATACCCAGAAAAAGGGAAAAGCAAATCCAGAGCAAGGGACAGTCCCAGAGCAAGGGAGAAACAAATCCAGACCAAGGGATGCACCCAGAGCAAGGGACAATCCCAGAGCTAGGGACAGATAGATCCAGAGCAAGGGACAACCCCTGTTCTGGGGAGTTTACACTCCAAACAGAGCAGGCAAACACCTGGTGGGAAGGAGGAGTGATCACTGCACTCATTGTTACAAGGGAAAATGTTTGGTTGGGGAAAACAATTTTCTAACCCCTGACTGCTGTTTATCCTTATGGAACTCACTGTGTTTGTCTTTATAAAACACTGAACTTTTCCTCCAGCCCCCTGAGCAGGAGAGGCTCCTCACAGGCTCTGATGGGGTAAGAACCTGCCAGCATGACCTGGACACACACAACAGCAGCTCTGGGATAAGTTTCCTTCTGAAACTGAGTTAAATTGAAATCACATTTTCAACAGAAAAACATTTCAATAAAATAAAACATTTTGTTTCAGAGTGCTGTTTCAACCTCATTACTAAGTGGGGTGCCCATGTGTGCAGAGATCCTGGACTGCATTTCCTATTTAACCTCAGCACTGTCACAGGGGCACAGCCACAAACTATTGTGATGTTCTCAAATTAAAGCTTTTCAAAACTTCCATCCTGTCCTGACCCCACCTCCAGTTTATTGGTCTCTTCTGTGACTCCCTGTTTCTCAACCCATAGGAACATGGGTTTTGCAATATGACAACCACACTTCAGGGTATTACAAACCAGCCCATGCAGCAATAGCAGAGTGAAATAATTTCTGCACATTTAACTCTTCAGGTGACTCCCTGCCTGTTACACTTGCAGCATTTAAGAGCAATTTCTTATAGAAGCAAACCTGAAATCTCGTGCCCTGGAGCTCCCACCAAGCTATGCCTCAGGTAATAACAAATCCCCAGGTCAAGGGCCCAGGAAATTCTCATTAAATGGACTCTGCAGTCTCCAAAAGCCTCTGCTGACACCCAGGGAGTGCCTTTAGGGGCACAGACCATTGGCACAGCCCGAATTGTGCAGCCCAGAACAAAGCCACAATTGAGAAAACCCCACTCTGAATTACATTACATTAACACTGAATTACACTTCTTTTGAATTAAAACCAAAAAAAACCCAAACCCAGCAAAAACAGGCCTTCAGTGAAAGGTCATTGGTTTTTACTACCAGGCTGTAGTCCTTGCTTGTTTTTCTGACTTTCTCCACGTTTAAAGGTCAAATCCATCCACAACTGATTAACACAAAGGTGCAAATCCCTTCATTCTTTCAAACTGCCCCAGGAAGAAAGCTGGGATACCCAGCTGTAGGGAGGCTGTGCCAGTCCCTACTTTCTTCTGGCAGCTGCAAAACCTCTCCAGGTGAAAAGATCCAAAGCTTTAGCTGACTCTGATGGGTCTTACATTTCTCAGCTGGAATTGTCAGACCAGAGGGGCTGTTTCTACCCAAAAGAGTGGGGCCTGCCCCCACCTCAGGCAGCATCCCAAGCCATTTATTGACCTGGTGACAGTCCCTGCTCTCCCAGCCAAGAGCTGCGTTAAGCTGTCCCTGCAGTTTTGGGTCTCAGAGCCACCAGTGCAAGAGGTCATGAGTGGTTTTTCCTCTCTGAGAGCATTTTAGAAAATGAACAAAGACTCATTTGAATTCCCATCCTGATTTCTCTCCGAGATGCTCTCTCTGCACAGCAGAACTTGGCCTTGCCTTCCCACCCCCAAACACAGCCTTGGCAATTCTTTCCTCTCTTGCACTTCCCTTTCCTGCACTGCTTGGTGTGCAGTGCCTGGGCACACCTGCACATCCACAGCACAGCATTTAACACTTTCCTCTCTTCCAGTCCTTCAAACTCCTAATACAGCACCAGGAGTAAATCCCTTTCCAAGAACTCCCCAACTCCACCAGCCACCACTTGCTAATTCTTCCAGCAGGGAGTCAAAGTGCAGCTGACTTTTCTGACTCTTCATTTTTGGTCTTTGCTTGTCAGGAAAGCAGCCATCTGCTTCAGCTGTGCTCTTAATTGAATTTTTGTTTCTCTGGATTAACTCCAGAGAGTCCTTGAAAATGGACAGTTGATAGAAAATGACAGCTATTGCTTACAGGGAAAATGGGATTTGTGCAGATCACTTACAGGTGGCAGAGGAAGGGTTTGTTGTGGAGCTGCATCAGAATATAAATTGCAAAGCCTTTCAGGCCATGGAGCTGCTGGCTTTGCTCCTTCTCCCACTGAACAGCCATTCCTGGGGAGCAGAGGAGGTTGGGGTTCAGGCACCAAGGTGGGTGTGGCATTTTGGAGAGGCCATTCCAGACCTGCTTCCAAACCTGATCATTCCAGAGACACCACAGCCCTGGTGGCTGCTCTGCACAAAGGGGAGATCATATCTGGCTTTTCCCTGTGTGCTGCTATCACTTCATTTCCCAGCTCTCACTCTCCCACCTGAGCTGCAGATGGTCCAACAGACCAAATTCCAGGTCTGAAGTCAATTAAACAATTTGGTGATCATTTTGTATCGGGGTATTTCCAGGACTGGAGCCCTTGTAACGTTAATTAAAGACAGCATTGCAGTCTCAGTGATTATCAGTATTATTAGTCTCAGTTTTATATTTAAAAAGGATTTGAAAACATAAAACACTGCTACAAAGACAAAATGTGCATTTGCTCAGGAGGAATGTCCTCGATTACTGAAGCTTGAGCTACAATTTGCAAAGCAGCCACTGAATGTCTCTGCATCTAGCAGGATGCAGGACTGGAGCTGGGGCTGCTCAGCTGCACTGCAGATCCAGGTTCCTGCTCTGGGGTAACAGGCAGTGCCCTGAAGCACAGGAACTTTCAAAAGTCTCCTTATAACTGTTAAACAACAGAAGATAAACAGGTATTTAATCTCCTAGAATCTACAATAATTCTAACCCTGGAAGAAAGCATTTGAGGAAGTAATAATTTTTCTGTAAGAATTGTTTCTCAGGTCCTGCCTCATGTGAGTAAAACACAGCAAACCCTTATGTGCTGACAACAGGCAAATACATTTTTGCCAGTGACCAATGAACTGGAAACTAAAACTTGATGAATGAAATAAATTCCCTTCTTTTAAGGCACAAGGAGATCTTTGTCAGTTTTGGAATATAACCTCTCATGTAAGCTCTGAAAACTCTCTCCACACAATCTTGTCCTTGTTGAGCAAGGATCAAGTTGGATGACACAAAAACCTTTTCTCAGCTGGTGCCTCAGCCACAGAACCCTTCTGGTAGCTCATGTAGTGCTTGGCCTCTCTCTTGTTCTGCACAAAGAGCCAGTGGCCTTTGCTGCTCAGGGACAAAAGCAGGCTGGGGACACATTTTTAAGTCCTTCTGGCATCACTGCTCTGGCTTCCCAAAAATTACTTTAAGCCAGTTCACAGGAAAATTAAAGCAGGGCCTGGACAATGCTAGGTCTGCCCACAGATGAAAAAGCTGAATACACTGAAGCATGAATGACTGCTGGGAATTCCAAATGAATTCCTTCACCACCCTGCCAGCACAACTCATTCCATGCCCTATTCCCAACAGCCAGCATCTTCAGCATTACTGGGAATTACAAATTTCATCATTCTGGTCCCAGCAGGGCCTGAGTGCAGTAATTCCTCTTTGACAGCCCCCACCAGCACATTTCTGGTTTCTTTGCAGGGGGGCTGATCACAGCTGCTGGAATTGCTGCAGAGGGGAGGAAGGCAGCAGAGCTGCTCCTTGTTCCCTGGGCAGTGGCCAGGTAGGCACAGACACTTCTGGGCACTGCTAGCCCAGCCCTGGTCCCTGTGCCAGCACAGACCTGGAGCCTGAGGTGTTCACTGGAGGGCTTGGCCACGTTATGGCACACGAGACACCCGAAATGTCACACTGCCACATGTTCAGACTCACCTTCAAGGGGGGAGCACATCCTTTAACTAGGCAGACCCTACCTGACAGCCCTGCTGCTGATGGAACACACACCTGGTGCTAAATCCCAGCATCCCACAGAAGCATTTCAGCAATCAGAACTTACACAGTGTGTGCTGGAGATGATGACAGAACTGGAGATGAAGCTCAGACCATCGTTCATACTGACTTGAAGAGCTGCTTCCCTGGAAAAAAAAAAAAACAAGAAACAAGTCAGAGCAGCTCTGTCTGATGCCATGCTGTGCCTGGGCTGCTGGTGCTGAGAAAAGCCTCTTGTACAGATAACTCTCACTGGTGGTGCCCTGGCCCTTGTGCCCCTGTCCCCCACCGATGCCACACTCACCTTGGTGCCCATGCCCTGAACCCCCTCTGCTCCCCAGGAATGGCTGTTCAGAGGGAGAAGGAGCAGAACCAGCAGCTCCACTGCCTGGAAAGCTTTGCCATTTATATTCTGATGCAGCTCCACAACAAACCCTTCCATCTTTTCCTGGGTGGGACCCTCCCATGGTTTCCTGTTCTTGAGAAAAAATTACCAACCCCCATTTCCATCCGTGCTCAGGGCACCACCTTTTATTGCAGCTGCATCACAATATCCCCAGATCTGTGCTCTGGCAAATCCCAAATCCAAGCCCTTCCCACTGTGGGGACTGTGATTCCATGTTTTCCTGCTGAGAATTCTGTTTTTCCATGCTCATGGCACCACCTTTTATTAGAAATCTGTGCTCCAGAACAAAACTGGACATGAGAAAATGGCAGCTGGGGAATCCAAAGAGAACAGCAGAACACAGGGAGGAGACCCAGACCCATTTCCCCACAAGGCAGAGGGAATATTGGGGCAGGAAGAACATACATGCCAACTTCCCTCAGCACAGGGGCTGGGCACAGCAGGTAGGTGTCCTCCACCACGAAAGGCTTCTCATCTGGAAAGGGAAAATAGTGGGATTTACTGCCAAATCAGCCAGTTTAAATAATGGTTTTCCTTGCTCTTGATACACAAACGAGATGGGGGGGTGAAAAGCTGCCTCACATGCTTGAGCCACAGCAGAGCTGAAGGTGTGGAGCTCTTTGGAAGCTCAGAGTGTAGGATCACTCTGTGCTGGGGCCCAGGGGCAGTTGCAATAGGGATATCCAAGTTAAGAAAGTTGTAGATGATGGAAAATTTTGCATTTTAAGGCAGAAGCATTTGAACCTCAGTTAAACCTTCCAGCCTGAATTACACTGGTTTTAAAAGTGTAATTCACTTTTACCAACAGGCAATTGCCTGAGAAGGAGGAGCACTGACTGATATTCCTCTTCTGTGGACCTGAGTCAGAGCTTTGTGCTGTGACCAGGAAGAGGGGCATCCCAGGGAACTGCCCAGCCCATTTTCCAGCTGCCTGGATGTGCTGTGGTGGCACATGGGGTCCCACAGTGCTGTTCTCACCCTGATTTATGACGATATCATTAACTCCCATGAATTTATGACATTGTCTCAGTGCACACATGCCAAGAAAATGAATATCAGTGTCTTCTTTTCTCCTTTGCTAATTCTGGCAGCTGAGGCCAAAGGCTTCTCCATGCCAGCATTCACTAAAACAAAAGCTGCTTCATCTTGCAAGGCCTTTCACTGAGATCTCATCAGGTTTTTGTTTCTCTTTCTCTTCCTTCCCACTCCCAGCTCTCATCAGTCCATGCCTTTCTAGAAAGTTTATCAGCCTGGTGCCCCGGGGGAGCTCCTGGCTGACTGGGCTGGCTGCAGGCACAGATGAGTTTGTTTGGAGAACGTTTGTGCTTCACCACAAAAACGAGCAGCTCTGTCCCTCTGCTCCAAACAAAAGAGCATCCATTTGGTTTGCACAACTCTGGCCCATCTGACTCCTGCCTGGAAAGCTTCCACAGGGAAAGCAAACAAACCAGCCCTTCTCGTGTGCACTGGCACTGGGGAGCGCAGCGCGGTGCTGCTCTGCTGCAGGACAGGTTTCTGTATCCCAGGGCACTCAGAGATGGGCTGAAGGCTCCCACACCTCTGCCAGAGGCTGGGTTCTGTGCTCTGCACTGCTGCCAGCAGTGCTGGAAGGGCTGGGAAGGGAGGCCAGAGCTGCTGAGTTCGCTGCCCTGAACATCATTTCAGTTTCAGGCTGCCCAGGGGATGGGGCTGGAATCACTTTTGCCTCCTTGGACATTTTGCACAAGGGATGCCTAGGCCTTGATCACCTCCCAAAAACCAATCCCAGGCAGGGCTTGGACAGCCCCAGCAAACAGCTCAGTGCCTCTCTTCTGAGAAAGGCTGCCCACAGCAACGGGCACAACTTCCTCCTCCCTCAAGCAAAATAAGGCTCTTGCTGTATAAACCCCCCCAGATGACCCAAACTGGCCAATCCTGGGGCCTGAGCAGTGTGCAGGTATGGAAGAGGGTCAAACCTCCCACAACAACACATCTGGGCTCTGTGGATGCCCTTTCAAGCAGGTGCCTGATACTGCTCAGACTCCTGCAATTCTACACCCAGCATTCCTGCACCTGAGCAGCTCAATATGGCCTGGAAAATCTATTATTGCCAGCAACAGTGAATAATTTCTTATGTCATTAGTAGGGTGTAACCTTCTGGCAAGCCAGGACTTGGAATATTTCCTAACCATAATAATAAAAGCTTTGATATATGCAGGATGCTTTAACACAAAAGGGCAATCAAAAAAAAAAAAAGCTACAAGAACTCAAAGGTGAATAAAGAAATAGCAGCACTTTCTCGTAGCCATATAACCATGCCAAAATTAACAACCTTCCTTTGGTGAATGGTTCACTGAAGAACCCATTGGTGCACTGAAATCTGACTGCAAGAAGGGTTGAGGAATGCCCAACATTCCAAAATGCCACTGCATCACCAAGTGCTGACTGCAGATCCTGCAGGATCAGCAGGATCTTGCTCCAGAAAAGGCTGCAAAAGCTGTTTGCAAATCTCCCAAATATCACAATTTCCATGTGCTCTCCCTGTACCCACGGACTGCACTCAGCTGAATTTCACCTCAGAGATGCTCTGCCCTGGCCTCCTGCTCCTCCAGGAGGGGAGACTGAAACCCAGCCTGGCTGGGGTGGAAGCTGCTGCTCCAAGAGGACTCTGCACCTCATCCCACCTGAAATGGCAGATTGAGTCATCCTGAGCACTTCCACTGTCCCTTTGTCACCTCAGGTGAGCCAAAACCTCCCTAATTCTCTGCCCCACCTATCAAAGCTGGCTCTCAATTCCCCCTGGCTGACTCCTCCTCTCATGCCACACTTGTGACAACTCTGCAAGCAAAGTTTGTGTTTCAAACCCATTTTGTGGGAGCTGGGAATGCAGGAAGAGACTGGAATGCTTTCTGAGCCAGAAACTGCCTACGAGAAAGAGCCATAAATAAGAAATGTTTTGTTAATGCTGTAATGAAAACCACATTGAGATCAGCTGTAACTGCTCTCTCTGTGCAGGGACACGAGCTCTGGGTGCCAAAGCCTTGCAGAGCAGAGTCGGGGGATGGGGAACAGATAAGCACAGAGCAGTGATATCACATTCCCAGCAGTCCCTGGATGCAGGGATTTGCTCTGAGGGGTTCATGTGCCGAGCAAACAACTGTTCAAGGAGCTTGGAGGCTCCAGCAGAAGCTGGCAGAGCACCCCAGGGTTGATTTGCACCATGGTGCCCTGGGCCAGCACAGCTCCAGCCCTGTCACCATCAGCTCCTCCTGGAGCCCAGCAGCACCTGGAGCACTGGGGGAGCCTGGCAGAGCTCCCAACCTCCTCACTCAGCACAAATCACAAACCCCTGCCTGCCCTGGGCTCATCCCTCCACTCAGCCTGGAGCTGAGCTGCAGAAAAGGGCACAGGGAGCCTGGGATAAAAGTTCTGACCCTGCAACTTGTTGGAGGCTGGGGCAGCACTTGAGGAAAACACAAGTGTTTTCTTCCTTCTTCATATTCTTTGACAAGCAGTGACTTCAGCCACCCTTCAAAATCAGAGGCCAAGCTCTCCTTGGTGCATGTTCTCACCTCGGGAAGATTAGAGGCATCAATCTAATATTGTGTCCCTCCTCAAGGTGACAGCCCCCAGCACACCTCAGGGAGCTGGTACAGAGAGGGACATTCTCTAGCACCAGCCTGGGAAGGGAAAAGCTGTTGCTAGAAGAGAAAAACATTCAGTGGAGGGTTACAGTGATATGATCAGGCAGGGAAATCAGGGTTGAGAAAGTGGAACTGCAAAGCAAAACATTCCTGTGCTGAGAGTGACAGGGCTGCAAGAAAAGTGAAGAGGATATCACAAGAAAAGCATTGTGCTGCCAGAAGAAATGAAAGATGGGGTAATGGAGCAATCTGTCAGGTTTTAAAAACAG
Source organism: Catharus ustulatus (assembly GCF_009819885.2). Classification (NCBI taxonomy): domain Eukaryota; kingdom Metazoa; phylum Chordata; class Aves; order Passeriformes; family Turdidae; genus Catharus; species Catharus ustulatus. Next base: position 4,597,785 of record NC_046247.1, on the reverse strand, counting down.
GAGACAATTCTTAGGAGACATTTGTTGGGCAGTCTGGGGATCCAGTCCCCCATAAATCCCACACTCTGCTGATACCCTGCATTGCCCTGCTCCCAGGGTCTGAACAAAGCAAATCCAGGCTAGTTTGTCCAGAGGATGGGGCTTGGGCAAGCATCCAGAGCATTCACTGGAGTGCAGCAGATCCAGCCCAGCTCTGCTGTGGTGCCTGCTCCTTCACCAACTGTTCATCTCCCCCTTCAGCTTTAAATTGCTCAGGACAGAGCTCAGCCTCTCTGCCCAGAGCTATCTTTGCTGGCTCCTGCACAATCTGGGCAGACTCAGACATTTTAGCACCACAGAGCATTCATAAGTCACTGCACTGGATAATTACTTTTAACTGTGTGCAGACTGAACCCAAATCTCCCAGGTCCTGCTGCTGGCAGGAACACCCTGCTGCTGAACATGCATCTGATTACAGCTCTGCTCAGCCAGATATTCCTCATGGTTTCTACAGATGTTCCTTTTTTTTTTTTTATCCCATAACTATGAACATTATGAGTGGATGCTCTCTTCACCTGCCACTTTTCCCTGCCAATAATCCAAATAAAACCCCATTAGCTCATGCCTTTAACCTCAGCACATCCCAGCCATGCTCACATCTCATCTGGGATAATTTAAAGATTCAGGAACTGTTGGCTTAGTGTTATCTTTAAAAATACCTCCCTCCCTGATACAATCAGAGGCAGAGAGGTTTGGGGCAAACAAAGACAGCCGAGCTTTCCAACCTCCATGAGGTTTCCATAAAATCCTGGTTCAGTTCTCTCAGGGAGGGATACCATTCCCACCTCCCTGAGGATGCTCCAGGAATGAGTGCCCTGCTCCAGAGCCCTGCAGCTTCTGCTGCTCACATCTCAGCACTGACCACATCTGAATTCAGCAAATGTCAGCCAGGGCCAGCCAAGCCTTCTGCTTGATGACACAGGAATTGGCAAGTCCAGAGGGTTTCCTGCTGCAGGAGGCCCTGCAAGAGCACGACCTGCCCCAGGGCTCGCTGATCCCACCCAGGGCAAGCAGCCTCGGCAAACTCCACCTGCTCCAAAGAACCAGGTACCCAGATGCTCAAAACACACTGATCTCCATTTTCCAGAGCTAATTAAGGTTCTCACCTTCTGTATTTCCATCCCCTCAAATTCATCTGCTCACACAGTGCCACCAGCAATCTACCTCTTAAAAAACAATCCCTTCTGCACTCTGCAAATGAAAAGCTCCTCCTCCCGTAACTACTGCTTGCACAACCAGCACGTTTGAAGATCCAAATGCCTGCCAGTGCAGAGCCAGAAAGGAAACCCAAGGGAACCAAGGAGCTTACTGAGGGTGAGGGTGTCGTTGATCCTGAAGCTGCAGAGCACGCGGTCCACGTTGCGGGCGTGGCGAAATCCATTTCCCCTCACCACAACCTGGAAGGACTCTGCAAAACAGGCACTGGGTTATTATTGATGCACAACAGGTCAGGGAATGGTCATTTAGCTTTTCAACTGCTAAAATCAGAAATTTCACCATCGAGCTTAAAAGCTTTTAAAAATGTCACTTCCACACTCTCCTTACCTGTGAAAAATGAGGTTTACTTTTTTTGGTATAATTTTAAAAGCTTTATAGAAGACAATAAGAGACAATAAAGCAAAAGGTTATAATGGCTGGGGTGTTTGGCATTCAGCTAAGAGCACACCTTCTGTTTTGGAGCTATCCCTTAAATTTATTAGCCCGTTGCATATTCACAGACCCATTATACGTTTTCAAACTTTTCTACAAATTACTTTTTATATTTTAAGAACTGTTTTACATGGCCATTTCTTGAGTCCACTTCTTTAGAGCATGCCTATTTTTTGGTTGTGGTTTTAATTTATTTTTTTATCAGTTTTCATTTGGGCTGTGGTCTTTAGTTTCTACAGATGGTTGGTGCTGGTAACTGGTATATCAGCAGCAGGTGTCTTCACCGGGTGTTATCTGAGTAGGTAGTTTACTTAGTATAAAGACACTTAAGTTACTCTTAAAGAAAACTATCTCTTAAAAACCATTTCAACACCATACATATAGTATCTACTCTAATATTTATGAAAATCCAATACCATAATATGTATTTATAACACTACCAAATTTCAACTTGGATTTTTAGAGGCAGGAAACAATTCAGCACAGACACACTTTAACTGGCCTGCAGTGGAAACATGAAGCTTCAAGGACACCGAGCTTTGCTCTGTTCAAGTGTCCATTTTAAATGGCAGAATGTTTTGGGTGAAGAAAGGCAAAAAATCTTCTAAGTGACAGATAATTTGGAGACGTTTAAGTGTTCCTTTCCCAGGCAACTGCAAAGGAAGCAGCCCCCACAACTCCTGTGACTCTCTGGGAGAATCACTCAGCTCATCCCCACTGCAGTTTGGCTGGGGACTGTGATTTGAACACAAAATTGTCCAAGAGAAACCAGGAGCAACCTCAGTGCATCAGGGACACCACCTCAGATTTCAAATCCTCAGGAGCAACGAGGAACTTCGTTTTTGCAGGTTCAGATCTTTGCCTTTGCATTTTCCAGCCCCCCATCTTCTCTCATCTTCCCCGAGGACCAGAACACTGTACTTGTCAAGAAAAGCAGATTTGCTCTGGAATCTGGGCTCCCTTCCAGGTCTGCAAATCATGCCAGCACATCCAGGGAAGCTGCTCCAGGCCCGTGGTGTGCTAGGAGACAGCTTTTGGGGAGAGCACAAGAGCTCTGCTCTGCTGAATGCTCAAGGGAAATCACACAAGTCTCAAGCTCTGGGGGATGAGGGTTCATGTACAGTCAAAGAACAGAAATCAGAGATATCAGCAGGACCATGAGGACCTGGCTCTGCCTGGACTGAACAGCCCAGTGCCCCCTGCATGGCCAAATCATCAAAAAACTGCCCTTTCAGAATGATGTCACTGCTGAAAGCCATCCCTGCAGTGTCTTGGCCAAGTGAGCAGTGCGAGAGTGGCCTCAGGTACCACAGAGTCCTCAGGTTTGCTCCTTGCAAACAAAGCAAAACAAAACAAAACAAAACAGGAAAAAAACTGCCACCATCCTTCAGGATATGCACAGCAACATGAAAACTCGAGGTGTCACAGCCATACCCGCAAACATGGATTTCAAGGACACTAATGCACATCACTTGTGTAGTTAATGGCACTTTCAAAGCCCTAAGTGATTAAATTACCTGCAGGGACTGTTTGCCCAAACCTGGAAACGAGGCCCTGAACTGAGGATCCAAATAATTAATGGCATTTTCCAAGGATTGCTCCTCTTGTGAAGTCCTGGCCAAATTCTGATGCAAACAGTTTTCACAAACCCATCTGCATTTCCTCTCAGCTGCTCTGCTGGGCACAGCTGTTCCTACCCTGTCCTCCCATCAAGGCACAATGAATTGCAGTGATAAGATCAAAGCACTTAGAAAGTGTTAAAGACAGTTATAAATGAGATTATAAGCCATCCTCTGGTTCTATAAGCATCATTGTTTATCACTTGGATAAGTATGTAAATATCTTTTCAAGTGCAGTGCATCTACTTCAAGTCTGGCACAGCTGTAAGACAGACTGGTTTCAAAAAAACATTTATGTAAAACTTTTGAATTCAGGCCTTCTCTGTAAGAAAATCCCATTTGACATCACTTGGCCGAAGTGGGACACGTGCAAACTACCCTGACATGAAAAAGAAACTCACCCCCCAAAAAAGGTGAAATATTTAGCCCCTGGTAATTAGTGAAACTTGCACTCTCCAGCACTTAGAGAACTGAAAATTGCATTGTAGGCACCGTGGAGAAGTTCATACTTACCCCCTGCACAGATACTGGAAGGCTCTGCTGCTAGGATTTCTATACAGGACTTCTTCAAAATCTAAAAGAGACACAAAGTCGTGAAATGCCTCAGCCTTGTTTCCCTGGAAACAGAGCTGTGCACGGTTTTCACACAAACATTTCACTCATCAGAGCCTTCTGCATTCGTGGCACAATTACAGCTCTTGACTTCCCACTGCACCCCCCGGAGGTGTCACCGCTATTGCTCGGAAGGTGAGGGATGCCAAGCTGAGCGATGCCAGGCTCTCCCCTGTCCCAGGGCAAGCCTGGCTTTGTGCCCAGCATTCTGCACCCCATGATCTGAAATTATTCATGGTCTGCAACCCCAAAGGGCTGTGCAGGCACAATCACTGTCCTCCCTTTGCAGCCACACCTCCCTCTCCAAAGCTACTCCAGACTCAAAGCTCCAAATCAAACATCACAAGTTTTAAGCTAAACTGTTTAGCTTTGCACCAAAACATCCCAGAAATCCCGACAGAGCCACTTCTCAAGTGGCTGCGACTTCTGTTTTTCACCTGATTTATACCAGCTCACCTGAGGGCATCCTCAAGGCTGCTCTGCGACTTCAGACCAAATGCACACACAATTCTTCTCCCCTTAAGCCAGGCTTAACCAGGCAGAGTGTTCCTTAGGAGGGCTGTCCCTGGCTCTGAGCACTTTATTGCAGGATTTACACAAACAGGCTCGGCTGAGCACTCAAGGCAGAGGAGCAGGCTGGGGCTGGACACCCTTTGTTTATTCCCTCGTGGTGCTGGAGATCCCCAGGCTGCTCCCTGCCAGCTGCAGCCTCTGCCCTGCTCTGCCAGCCCCAGCACAGTGCCAGTGCCTGGCACCCTTGGGCAGAGCTTGGGGGGCTCAGCCCCAGCCCCTGCACGAGGCAACACTGAGCAAAACCCAGCTCAGCTCCAAGAGGCAAGCAAATGTCAGCCAAGCATCATTTGGTGACTCAAACCCAACATGAAAACTATTTTCCCAACTTTAAATTGAAACATCTGTAAGGAAAGAACAGCAACCAATACAGTAAATTCTGTAAGGAAAAGAGAACTTTTTTTTTTCTCCACAGTCACAGTTCCCTGCCTCAAAGACCTCATTGCAAAAACTACTCATCGAGCCAGGCTTTGTTTTTTAAAACATTTAAACAGAAGTTTGAGTTACTCAGAAAGCAGAGCTGAAAGTACCAAGGGACTGGAGGAGGCAGGATGGTCTGAGCTGGTGGCAGCCTGACAGGTGAGGAGAGAGAAGATTTGCAGGAACAAGGTTTTACAGGAACTGTCAAGTGGAAAAGAAGAGAAAGTCAACAGTTGAGAACAGAACTGAAAAGCAGTAGAAGAATTAAAAATAGATAGAATAAGGAAAAACACAGAGAATGTAAAATACAATCAGTACTTTTTAAAATGAAGTAAAACACCACATAATTAAATTTGAGATTAGTGATTTCTACTGAGCTATTTGCAAACACTCCTGCTGTAAGGCAGGTCAGAGGGGGAATAGCAGGTGTCTCTATTAGATGATGCAGATCTCCCAGTCCAGTCTAATAACTTTACATGACTATAAAAAACTGGCCTTAAACACTTTTATGGCGCCAGTTGCAATATTTATTTTGATTTAGATTAAGTTTCCAATGCTCTGAGCACACACCCTTCCTTAAAGTGAACATCAGGCAGAATTACTGCAAAAGGAAGAACTAGTGCAAAAAAATTCCTTTATGTCTCTTCCTCATTAAAAATACATCCAAAAATGATTCAGTGTTTTCACTGTAGAAAATTTAATGAGATCTGTCATTTTCTGAGGACCTGGGAGTCACTGAGCCCTTTTGGAAACCAAGGGAAGAAGGGGAGTGAAATTCTGCAGCCACTGGAAGCTTTCACTCAATATTCTGCTCACAATGAGCACACAGCCGGATCACTTCACCACAGCAGCTCTATGTTACTTAGACGTTCTTTCCACCAAATTCGGGCATTCTAATTAGGAAACAGGATGCTGAAGTGTAATAGAAGGTTACTGCCTAATTAGTGTCAGTGGGAATGACCTGCAGTCTGATGCCAGGTGCTCATTAGCAAGCTCTGTTCAATTACTGAGTGCCAAAATCTGTTGCCAATTACAAAACAGCCATTTATTTATGAAGCATTTCCTGCCCAATAATATCTACATGAGCTAAGTAAAGAAAAAAAAAGCCAAAAAACAACCCAAACGTTTAAGTGCTTCTTAAAGATGTATTTTGGGGAAGAAAGAAGTGGAAAGCTGATCATACACCATTAAAATTAACAAGGAACACCGTGCAGCTGAGGCTGGGGGTTATCAGCTGATAAACATGTTTTGTGTCCATTATGGAATTTGAACTTGCAAGACATGCCTGGAGTTAACCTTCTCTCATCCCTATCCCCACTCAGGGGCTCTTCCCTGCTCCAGAGAATGGACAGACAGCTCAGGATGGGCACACAAAGCCATCACCACATTCCTCACTGATGCTCACAGGGAGATCTCTCCAAAGTTCCCACACTGCATCCAGCACTGCAGTTTGCCCCAGGAAACATCTGTGTAACAGAAGAATTCAGTGTATTCCCAAACTTCCTGGGGTGAAGGAGCACCTTGAACTGTCACATCCTAAGGGCTGGGGCAGGACCTGGAAAACACTGAGAGCTGCTGAGCACCATGGCAAGAGGATCCAGAAGGAGCACACAGAAATTCAACTTGAAGGGATGAGCCATTTGAGCAATTCATACAGACATGAGACAGTCCCACAGACTGCTTCATGCTGCTTCATTTCCCAGCCACCACAACTGCTCCCTGCAGCTCTCAGGGCCCTTGTTAAGGGTTAGAGCTCTGAGATAAGCTCCAAGCTGGTGCCATGGTTTAGCACACTGCAAGGATCAGGAGTTCTCCTGTTCCAAGAGCTGCTCCTCAGGCAGCTCAAGCCAAGGTGATGACAGGATCCCATCCTGACTTTCACATTGCTCCTTGCCTCCAGCACTTCTACCAAAGCTGTACTGGGCAGGAGATGAAGTTGAATTTCAGGTTTTCTTCTAAGACTTGCTTCATTTACTTTAAATTTAAAGGTTATGATCTGCAGAAATTTTTCATAGCAAAGGAAAATTTAATAAAATAATTCAGTTCCTTCCATTAATTTCCCAGCCTGCAGCAATCAGTCAAATTGCTTCTGTTCCAGATTGTTCCCTCCTGACAAACTCAAACCACTCAATCATTAACAGGGGAAGCTGGAGTTTCAGCAGTGGCACCACGAGGAAGAAAAGAAATTGGTTTGCTTAAAAAAAGCCACACTTGAACTCATGGGAGAGAAAGGACCATACCCCATGGTGCACTGAACACCCACTTAAAGAATCATGTTTTTAGGCACAACCTCAATGTGGGATTAGATTTTCCTCTCAATTTCCAGGGCTTGGAGGAGACAATCCTTCCTGGAATGCTGGGAGCAGATCTCCTGCAGCTGCTCACTCCAAGCCCTCTGGCTCCCACAGAAAAGGAAGGGCAGGTGCTCAGGAACATTCCAAGCCTCACCAACCTGAACATCTTTGCTCAGCAGATCCAGCTGAGGCCAGCCCTGAGCTCCACCACTCCCAGCTCCCACCCTCTTCCCTATTCCAGAGGGACTCCAAGTCCACCAGCTCTGCACACACAGAGGGGTGGGAAAGACCCAGTCAGGACAAGGCAGGAGGGGAAAGCCAGGACAGCTCACATCAAATCCCTGCAGACCCCACAGACCCAGGGTTCACACCTCCAGAGTTAATTCAAACACTCATCACTGGATCTTTCCTTCCCCTGTGACATCAGCCTGATCCATCCTCTCTCCACGTGAGCATCCTTGCTGTGCCAACTCTTACACAGGAACTGAAGGAAGTTTCCAAATCCCAGGGCCCTTTCACCATTAACATTCCCTGTGACCACAGATGCTCCAGCACAAGGGTGTTTTTGGCAAGGATGAGAAGAGTAGGCGAGAGGGATCTGATTTTCCATCTAGAACAGGAATCTACCACTTGTTTGTTATTCTCTGGAGTGATTAATGTCCTCCTTGTCATTCCTTTCACACATAAAACCACTTCCCTTCTCACCAGGCTATTGCAGTGACTCCTCTCCAGTGCAAATGCTCAGGTCACAGATTCATCACTGTACAATTGCACTTCCCTGTGACCCCTCTTCCCAAGCTGGGAAGTCTTGCACCACTAAGCTGGAGCAGCTCTGGACTGGCTGCCTGGAGGCTGAAATCTTCCCACTCTGCTCAGTGCAACTGGAAGGGGAGTCAGAGCTGCTGCTGGAATTCATTAAAAACAGCTACAAAGGGAATGCAGGGCTGGGAAGCAAAGGATTGCTTTTTTTGTTATTTTGTTGCTTTCTTAAAATGACACGCAACACCTGATTGTCCAAGAGAGCGGAGGCAGTAGATCCAAGCTCAGACAGTGCCAGGAAAACCAATAAACCAGGGATTGTATTCCATGTCCATGCCAGAGCACCGGGGAGAATTGAGCCTCTGCTGAGGGAATGGTTTTCTGGAATTTCATTGTCCAAATAGTATGTAACCACTGTAAACAGAGAAACTTGAGCCCCCCAGCCAGTGCCCCCTCCCCAGCTCAGCTTTCCCCTGGCTTTTGTCACCCAAGCAGCCGGCACCAAAACCAGAACACACAGAATGGGGACTGGGGATTTCCCAAACCCTGGAGCCAGGGGAAGCACTCCAATCAGCCCAGGCACTGAAGCTCTCATGTGCTGCACCCAATCTCTGCAGGAAAGCTGGGAACTGGGAATAGGGAAACCTAGGGATAACCTATTGATAAACTCAACCTTGAAGCAGCATTTTGGCATAAACCAAGGCTGGTTCCCTTGGACTAAATGATTCAGTAGATTTTTGTTCAGCAGGTTCTTGTGAACTCAGAGTTGTTGTAAGAGACTAGCTGGGACTCTGTTTCTTCATGCAGGAAAAAGCCAATTCTTTATTCACTCATTCATTATTAACTCATTTTATACAATTTTCACAGACCTTGTGAGCAACTGATTGGCAGTATTCTTGCCACCTAACTCATTGGTTAACAGCTATTTCGTGTGTACCTGCTAAGGCTCAGGTGTTTACATTTTTCCTTTGTGGATTCTCATCTATTGTTTATGCAGGTGAAGACTTATTTTCCTTACTAGAAGAGGTAGTTGTTTTAACTGGCTTTTCATTCCTCTGATTCTTTCTTATGGGAGCTTACAAGCTACTGCTAGCTTAGCTGGAATAGCAGGGCCTGAACCATACCTTTCTTTTATAATATCTCTATCTGACTGTAACAGAGAACCCAACCTCCATCTGTGGAGGAAGACATCAACGTGCAGGAGGGCAAACACTGGGGTGAAAATACTCACAGAGTCTATGATCCCCTGCAGGGCTTCAAACCCATCGTTCACTGGGAAGACGTGATCCTTGCTGTCAGCAATCCGGGCCAGCTGACACAACAGGGAGAGGAAATGGAACAGAAATGCAAAGAATGAGATCAATTAGCCAGCAGGCAGCAAATTAAGACTTCTGATTAACTCACTTGCAAATAAAACCCTCAAATACTCAACTGCTCTCTCTGGATTGCCACCGTATTGTGGCTTATTAAGCAGTAACATGTTTATCTTGTTAGCCTGATTGACTTAATAAAACTCTGTGTCAGGGATCAGAAAAGCCTTGGAGACAAGACAGAATGTGGCTTTTACTGGTGCCCAGGGGCTAATGATCGTTAGGGCAAAGGTTGAACCCAAAAAGGTTTAAGCTTTAATCATGGAGTTCTTTTTCCAACCTTAAATCTTCCACAATTCTTTGAAATTATATCCCATGTGGATATACAGGCCTGATTCACCTTTCCTGTCAGGACACTTGGGCACATCCAGAGGAGGGCAACAAGGCTGGTGAGGGGCTTGGAACACAGAACCTGTGAGGAACAGCTGAGGGACCTGGGGAGATGCAGGGGTGACCTTATCATTCTCTACAGCTCCCTGAAAGGTGGTTGTGCTCAGGTGGGGTTGGTCTCTTCCACCAGGCAGCACTGACAGAATGAGAGGGCATGGCCTTAAGCTGTGTCAAGGGAAAATTAGGCTGGATATAAGGAAAGAGTGATAAAGTATTAGAATGGTCTGCCTGGGGAGGTGGTGGATGTGTTTAAAAAAAGAGGATATGGCACTTGGTGCTACAGTCTAGTTGAGGTGTTAGGGCATGGGTTGGACTTGATTATCTTGAAGATCTCTTCCAACCCAATCTTTCTGTGAATTCTGTGACAGAGATTTGTGTTCAACCATCAGAGTGCCAAACAGAAGGAAGCAGGGGGGTGGTAGGAGATATTTTCTAAGTGGAGGTTGAAAGGTCTCAGAGGAACACTCAGAAATCTCTGTGATGAGGAGGGGGAGGTGAGTTCAGGGGAACCAGGACATCATCAGCAAAGAGCTGCCTGCAGGCTCAGCTGCCAAGAGCACACCAAGGGTTAAAGGCAGAGCTCTAAGCCCAGCTCAGCAGTAATGAGCTCTCCATGCATCTGCTGGAGCAGACTCAATGTGAGTACTGCAAGGCCAAGGCTTGTTCCAGTAAATCTCCCCTGGCAGAGGTACCAGCAGCCTCTCTGGAGCTTCCTGGAGGCAGCAGAGCGGCCACACATTCCTCCCAAAACCCCACGGGCTGCCCCTGGCCAGCTCCTGTCACTCAGAACCTCCAGCTCTGCATCCAGAGCCATCCTCAGGCAGCTTTGCCCTGCTGCTCCTTGCTGGCTGGCAGAGCTGCAGAGGCTGCTGGAGAAAAGTTGGATGTTTACAGCTCCCTCTGTTCATTCCCCTCAATCCTCCCCCTCATCCATTCTGGGACTTCAGACCCAGCCATCTAATTCCAGGTAATTTTTCACCATCTAAGTGCCTTCAAGGAGCAGCTGTCTGAGGTCTGCTGCTTCAGGTCTTGTCTCTACCATTTGTATTCCCTCTCTGCTTTTTCTGTGGCTTAGTCTGGGTTATACCACTCTCTGGGGTTGATTGTTCTAAAGCAAGTGTGGTTTGACTCCTTTTCTGAAAGCTGAAAAACTTGGAAAAGGTTTTTTCATCCTCTACTTGTGTGGAATGGGGCTGTGCAAGTGCTTCACTCGTTAAAAAAATGTCAACTGTTATGTGTGAAATACAATTCACAGACACACTAATACTCAAATGAGAAATTTAGAAGTCAGGCAGAACACTGTGAAATGTTAGTCACTAATGAAGCTGTTTGCTTTTTACAGCACAGTTTTCTTCTGAAAGGAAAGCTGCACTGAAACTGAAGGGGTTGTATGGCAATATTCAGTTTTATGGGGAAAAACATCCCCACAACTACTTCCTGCCTCCAGCTCAGACCAGAGAATTTGCTGTTCTCCCTGTGCTTTTCCCCAGCATCAGCAAGAGCAGCTGGGGCAGGCAGAGGAGCAGGCTCAGACACAGAGGGACCAAAAGCCAGACCCAGCCACATCAGGTGGTCACTTCAGACAGGCAACAAAAGGAGGAGAAAACCCCTGGAGAAGCCTTGAGCAGCGGATCCAGGGCTGTGGGCCCTGCCCAGGCTTTGCAGGCACTCAGGGACCACGGAGCTCCCTCACCTGGGTCTCGTTGAAGTCTTTCACACCCACGCAGTACACAGTGGCTCCCAGGTCCCGAGAGCGATTCGCCTGCAGAGGAGAGGAGAGGAGGCACCACAAGGTTACCAATGGGCTGGGATGCAGTTTCCTCAAAGCTCTTAACCGTAAATTCACTCTTTTTCTGTAGAATGAGTGAAGGGGGAGCTTAGCAGATGAGGACTTGAAAAGTTTTCCTCCCTGATTCTGTAAAATCAGGTTTTATCTGCTGCTGGATTTGCTATTGTTTAGTAAAGCAACTAAGGTTTTTTGGTATTTGGTGGATTTTTAAAACCTAATTAGTTTGCCTTTCTAGCTCCTCCAGCTTCCCACAAGATGTCAGACAAGCTAAATCAATTTTCATCATTTAGGGCTTATCCCAGCATAACAGTAACCTAAAATGCTTTTGTGTGTTCTGATTCAGACGTGGCCTCACGATATCCAGAGGTGAGAGAGGCTCCATTCCATTTGCCCTAAAACTGCATCACTCCCAGGGCTTTCCCAGCATCCTGAACTGAAGGGAGAGCAGCCACAGGTTTGATTTGCCCAGGCTGCTTCACTGAAGTTGCATTTAGTGCTACAAATGCCTAACTATGGATGCAGAAAATTAATTGTATTTCAGCAGAACAAGAAGACCTGACCTGACTGAAAGCTCCTTCCCAGGAGCTAGATTGTATGGGAAGACTGCAGCAATGCAAGTTGTTCATTAGCAAAAAGCTTTTTTAGCAGAAAAGCATCATTCCAGTTTTACTCTGGGAAGCTTCAACCCAAACAACTGGAGTAACCCACAGAGTAAGTGCCCAGTTCAGGATCTCCTTCCACCAGCCCAGAGCTATTCTCCCCCAAACCAAAACAAATACAGCACTTCTGACCTTTCAACTTGTTCATTCATCTCTAAAAACAAACTTGCTTTTCTTGTGGATTTTTTAAAAAGAGATGAACCATAAGGAGGGGAGCTGTAGATTCAGGACATTTGCTGGAGCAATATTGGTTTTACTCTACAAACCCATTCTTTTTGTTGTTATTGGATTTAATGCTGCACTTTGGACAGACTGAGAGGAAAAATTCTGTCCATAGCAAATTCATGCAGAAATACAATCTTCCAAGCTTAGATCACCCTGGTTTGACTGGCAAGTGCCAACTGCTCATCTCTGCAGGGAGGATGTCCAAAGGAGAGCTGCAGGAACATTCTGCAGCAAAGCTCTCAGTGCTCACCCCACTGTTTTAACATTTTGCACAGTTCACTGATTTAATGAGGATGTTGAGAATATGTGCTTGAATCTCAGATGTTTGTGGAAATGTCAGACTGGGTGATCTGAAAGATTTTCTAATGTGACAGAAGCTATCCTCTTTCTGCAGTTGTGACTTTTTGTGAGAGGAAAAAAAGTGAAAGTGAGAATATTCAGCATTTCCCAGAGCAATCCAGTAAATACTGAAACTTTTCAGCTGTGAACCATTCCTTCTTCTAGTGTTTATTTTTAACTGGAAGTTTTAACCCTTCCCTCTCCTTTCCCCTGAGCAGCCTCAGCTGTGGTGAGTCAGAGGTTGCTGCTGACAGTGGCTATTCTTTAGATCATGTCTGCAGAGCATCAAAGTGGAGTTTTTCTCACTGGGGAAAAAGGTTTTTCCTTATCTTTTGCATTCACAGCAGCAAGCCCAGACATTTCCCTGTCTCCCTGAGTATAAATGTGTACTTACCTCCCTCTCAGAGTAGAAAAATAGATCTTCGTGGAGCTCTCCATCTGTCAATGCAATGATGACACTGGCAGTTCTGTAACCTGAACACACAAACCTCTTCAGTCCCTTGGCTTTGGTTCTGTTTGTTAAATCACCTCAGAAAACATCCTGCCTGTGAGCACACTCAGAGAGCATAACTGTGGTGGCATTTCAGATGAGTAAATGAGGCTGCGGCCATCAAAAACCTAGTGCAATTTATTCCTAGTTAGCTCCTGATTTTATTAATGCTGTCAGTTCCAGAAATTGAGAGGGGGTTTTTCAGCTTGTGATAAAAAGCTCAATTGGGATTTAAACAAAGATGGTGGGAAAAGGGCTAAAATCTTCAAGATTCCTGAGTAATATTTCAGGAACATCATTAAACCTTGCAGCCTTCCCTTCCAAACCAGAAAGTTTTTACATCTATTACAGGGAAGGAAAAGACAAACATTTTTCCAGTTGTCTGCACTTGCTACTGGTTTTAATAACTGCTGGTTAAAAAATCTTTAACCTAAGAGTTTCTCCATGTACTTGTGTTTCAGAAGGAAGAAGAAACGGTTGCCTGAGCCCTCCAGCAAAAGTAAGGCACCAGTTTTGGTGAGGGTGGGCACCTGCAGCCAGCCTGGCTTCCCCCTTTTGGCCTGAAACACTTTAACTCCAGCTCCTTAAAGCTCCACTTGTTCTTTTTCCCATTCAGGAACACTTCCCTGACTAGCAGCACATCCCTGCAAGAAAAGAAGCCACCCCCACCCTTCCCACAGCGAAGCTGCATTTTAGATCTGTTAAAGTTATCAGTCAAAAAGAAAGAGAAAAAAGCATTCAGTGGATCAAGAAGGCCTCTCACCGTGAACATTTTCATAGTAAATCTGTTCACTTGCCTGAAATCAAAGCAGAAGACTATCAGTAATAAATCAATAATAAGAACATTGTGAACTTCTACTCGTGCAGCAGAAAGGAAGGGACGATGGCAGTAAGGATGTCACGTTTGCAGCTCACACATGAGCTCTGCTTTCACACATTTGATTCACAGAGCAAGGTCCTTGCCTGGGGTTTTGATGCATTCCTGCAAGGTCTCATCAGCCAAACCAACCCCAGTGCTGTTTCCCACTGTTCTCTCTAAAAATTCTATCCACTTTAACCATTGAGAAATGTCTTAGGCCCAATGCTAAATATTCCTCAGCACCTCCAGATCAACTATTCCAACTGCAAACAAACCAACAGCTCTGTTAGGTCACCTGAGTTTTAGCTGTGTTCATGTTTCAGTGATGGGGCAGCACTTCCAATAGGCAGACAGTTCAAACCCCTCTGAAATACCCATGAAGGACAGAGGTGGGAGGGAGTGCAGGAGTTTAGGTTTAGAGAAACTCCTGAGCTTGCAAAATATGTAAAAAATATGCCCAGAAGGAGAAGGTCAGAGCAGGCACAAGGGTCTGCAGTTATTTGGCCACCCCAGGTGTGAGCTGTGACCTCACCCCTCAGCCCAGGTAGGACTGACAGCTTCCCACCTTCCTGGACACAGAGCCATGGGGGACTTGTGCCACTGCCTTCTCCCAGGCAGAAAAGGCAGCTCTGCCCATAAAAGCTGAAGGCAGAAATAAGGAGAATTAGGAGAGTTTGCAGCACCAGCACTGAGCCCTTACACTCCCTGTACTCGCTGCAGCAAAGGGACAAGGTCCCACTCACCCACCAGAGAGTTCTCAACCAGCCCCTGTGTCCTACGGCTCCTGAGGAGCAGAGACTGTGCTCAGCACTGAGCCTGCACCAGTTACCCTCTCAAATCCTTCGTGCATGTACGTGTCCCCTCCTGGCAGCACCTTCTGCAGCTCCTCCAGGCCCTGGCGGATCTGCTCCCTGGAACGAAGGCAGGCACTCTGTTAGACCCAGGAGCAAGGCCACCAGCATGTCCTGACAGCCAGCTGGGGACGTGCAGGGCAGAGCCAGGCACAGAGAGAGGGGAAAAATAATTTAACCCAGTGTTTGCAGAGCTCCTCTGCAGGGATGTGGAACAGAGTTGTGCTCCCAGTGTTCCCAGAGCCTGGGGAAAGCACCACAACAGCACCATCCTCGAGGTCCATAGCTATTTCATACATTTCTTTCTAAACTAATATACCCTGTTCAAACCTCAGCAGCTGACTTGAACCTAGCTCACTTTCCTCTCACATTTTTTCACTTGAGTATACAAACATCATCAAACAGATAAAAAAAATGACACTCAGACTATCCTGGCAACTTGAGTTTATGTGGAGCTCCTGGTTAAGCTGACTGGAAGACTGAAGCCTTTCCCAATGGCTTATTGGGACTTAGGGTACATATTTTAGTTCTTTTCAGGAGTGCCAGGCACAGTGACAGGGCAGCTGCAGACTCTGTGGGGTGCACAGTGATTTGTTGTTCCTCTGAGGGGCAGACACCAAACTCTGGAAGCCAAGCAGAGGCCAGGAGTCTTTAATACAAGATAAAACCCTGCAGTGTGTGGGGTATATCTGAGCAAACTGCACAATCTCCATGGGAAAGGGATGAAGTCACTGCAGGCAGGGCCACACGGGCATGCCAGGAGTCACTTCTGTTTCTACATTTCCCATCCACTTTAGAAAGGCCAGCTGGTGTGATCACACTCACTGTGAGGCTGATGGCAGCAGAGCATTGACACTGCTCAGTGTGCACAGCAGAGACTCCCCAGGGAGCAAAGACTGTCTGATTTTGAATTATCAAACTTCACAAACCCATTTTGTACCTGTGATACCCCAAACTAGCTAGACACATAAGGTTCCTCCTCTCAGGCACCCATGCACATACCAAACCAAAGCTGGGTATAACATGGAGCATTTCCTGTGATCAAAACTGTTTTTCAGAGGTCAATACTGAAATTTTAAAATATGCAGCAAAAGTAAATAAAATGCCAGTCCAGTCCCATTAGGCACACTGAGTTTTCCCCAAAAGGAATGAGTTTCCCCAAAAGGAATGCTCAGCACCCTTAACCCTCACATTCAGATGCTGAAACACCACTCAGAGGCAGGGATGAGGTGGGGGAAGTTCTCCCAGGTGAGACTTTGCCAGTGTGAACCAGTGCAGAGCACACCCCTCGTTTGCCAGTGCCCAGTACAACCCAGCAGCCAGCTGGCTTTGAGACCAGTTCCATAACAATATCCTGCTCCCAGCCAGCATTTCTGGGACAGCTGGGGAAATATGGAACACATTCCCACATGGGAAACATCTCAGTCTTGTAGCTCAGAGCCTGAGCAGAAAGGAGATCTCTGCAGTGGGGTTTGCTCCCAGGGTGGGACACAGCAAGAGGCAGAGAACAGGTTTTCCTTTGGCAGCCAGTTAAATAAACGTGGTTCATTCTCTTCATCCCTGTTGCAGCAGGAAGTGGCAGGAGATGCTCAGACTGGTTGGGTTTAAGGACATTTTCAAGGCTGGTGTGAGTGTGCATTGCTCTCTAGGAAGGCAGCCAGCTTCCTCCCCATGGCAGCTGCTCTGGTATGTGATTTCAGACATTCAATATGTAAAACACATGCTGACTTATACACTCCACACATGTGGTACATATATTCTTGCTCCACGTGGCAATGAAGTTAACAGAGGAAGCCAGAGTGATTTAAGGACCCCATCCAGCTCTCCTTGGAAGTCAGAATAAAATAATAAAAAAAATCCATCCCGTAGATTTTACTGGGATTAACTTCGGGGTCTGTAAGGGGGTGGCAGGAACATGCTTCACAAACAAGGCAATCTGTTATTGCCAAAAAATCCACACCCCTGCAATCCATCCCAAACATTTTGTCTGACACACCTTCAGACCTTCAAGGAAATCACGTTCCCCCTACCCCAGGAGTGTGGGTGTCACCTCTGGCTTCCAGGCCTGTTTTTAATGGGAAGGCAGTTTCACCTATTTGTTGGCAGAAGAAACTCCCAGAGGATGTTTCCCAGGCACTGAGTGTCTGCTTCTCTGACAAAATCTGAATTTCTGGGGAGTGCAGGCTCCCTCAGTGTGAGATGAAACCCTGACAGCTGACAGAAAGACCTTTAGAAGTTGAAATTAAGCAGGGAACCTCTGCCTTGAGAAGCCTTAGTGCATTCTAGTAGGTGAGAATGGGCACGGGACTCTACCAATGAAACTGAGAAGCACAGAGGTGCCACAACACTGCTCCCAGTGGGATGGAAATCACTGAAGAAGGTGAAGGAAGCCACAAGGACACAGAAGCTGCTGTGGATCTTTAAACCTCTTCTTACCTGTCTTCTGTTAACCTCATTAGAATTGTCCCTCTGGTTGAAAAAACAATGAAGGACATCCTCAGCTGAGGGCTGGATGAGAGAAAAAAAAGTGAATTAATTTGGTGTGAATTAATTGTAACACAATCACACAGGACACTCTGCCATCCCAGTTACAACTCAACAGGATGAAAATGTATTTTGCCCTGGGCCTTCTTAGTCCAGGAAACCTTGGGGAATCCCTGTAAAAGATGTAGAGAACACTTCTATCACAACCTCAGGATTGCTAAAGCAAGAAAGGTTTAAATGCGTTGAGGTTTAAATGGAGACAAGAGAGGGCTCCTGATGTTTGTCACAACACATTCCATGCCCTGTCCCGAGGGATTCCTTATCCAGGCCCAGGTCATTCAGGGCCTGAAAGCCACAGCCACAGGCTCTCCCTGCAGCCCCAAACTCCTGTACCTCAGGCAGCAGCTCAGGGACAGGAGGATTCCTCCCCCACAGATCTGATCCATGGAAGGCAGGCAGAATAAATGGAATGATTTTATCTCCTCCCATTTCCCACAGAACACCAACATGGGGAAGAGCAGTCAATGGAAGATCTGAGGAAAGATCCCTTTCTCAAGAGCCTTTTCTCCACTACACCCCCCCATGGGAAGCAGCACGTGCAGCCCCTGGCACCCCCAGATCCCAGCAGGGACCTGCAGCCCTCCTTACCTTATGAACTTGCGGGCCAAGTGCTCCACAAAATGATAGATCTCATTCCAGTGATGCAGGACACTTCCTGATCTAGGGACACAATGATTACAGGACACATCAGCTGAAGCTTTCCCAGCCATTTGTTTTGTCACACACTCCTCAGTGAGGCATTTGATTCTGTTTTGTTCAACACTAACTGCCCATGCTCTTCCTCTAAAGAGAGATCAAACTGTAATTGACATTTCCTACTTAACTTTCAAAAGCAAGAATAATTCCCCCTCCATGCAAGTGTTTGAGGCTGCCCTTGGCAGTGGCTCATGGCAGTTAGGCTGGACTTTAACACAGCCTTAACCAAATAAGCCCTATGCGAGTGAGGATGTGTTTCTCTGCACAATGCTTTAGATTAATTCCACCCACTCACTTCCAAACCATTACACAGAGCTTTTAGCTCAAGCCTATTCTGAGAATTACATGCAGTTGGAGGAACAGATTATTAAACTTCTCCAGTGTTCCCACTGTGCCAGAGACTATGAAAAGTAAAACACCTTAGTCCACATCTCAACTGCTCTGGTTAATTCTTTCACACCTCAGTTAAAGACAAAACAAACTGACTCTGCTCCACAGGAGAATAAACCATAGGCTATAATGGGGTTGGATTATTCTTCTTTATGTTTTAAGAACGAGGAAAAAAAAGATTAATCAGAATCTTTCAGCACAAAATGCCCCTTCTGGCATAAACACTTCTATGAACACTGGAATATTAATACTGGAAAAAAATTTCTTTTCTAGAGTTGGAAAATAAATGTGTCATCACTTATTTAATTCATTGAGTACAATTAGAAATATTTATAGTCCAGCTTCAACAGAAACTTCATTGATCTGCAGCCTGAGGAAGAAAAGACGAACGCTTGAGATGGTTTTACGCTTCAGAGGAAGAAAAGGCAAATGAGCTGTTGTGTTCTACCTCAGCTCTGGGAATGCCAGTGCAGAGCCAGAGCAGGTTCCCCAGCCTGGTGCAGCCACCCCAGCCTGGCTGCTCAGGGTGCTGCTTCTCTTCCAGAAGCACAAGGAACATGCAGAGCTCATCCTGGGGTCACAGACATTTCCTGCCTCTTTCCCTGCACCTGCTTTTCATTCTCAGCCATTCAGGAACAGCCTTGGCCTGTCCCTCCTGCTCCACAATCCCTGGAGCTGCTTTTTCTCTGTGTGACTCTGATCTGTCCATGCACTGAGGACCTTTGCTCAGGCACAAAAACATTTGGGCTCTGTGCAAAAGTGTGACCCTGCCAGATCTTGCTGCACAAAGGACTTGGCCCCAAAAGCATCAGTTTAGGATCAGTTTAAGGATGGCCTTACAGACACCTTGCTTGGGGCATGACTGTGGGACAGGTGGCAGAGCAGCTGGGATCATCAGCTAATGCTCAGAGCAGTGAATTATTTCTTTCTTCAGACCAGGACATGACATGACAGCTTCCTCTCCACACAAATGTGTATCTAAGAGGACCAAAGGAACACCAAAAGCAAAATTTGATAAACCAAATAACCACAGACAGTGGGAAAATGTTGTAAGAGATGAAGGGTGACGTACATCAGGACTTGCTCTCAGACAGGAAACCTAAATCCTGCTGCATCCAAACCCTAAATGGATAGAACAGAGACACATGGAGCTCAGCCCCAGGTGCAAATTCCCCTTGGATGTATGGGATAATTCTGAGACCTTGAATTCCACAGGCACTCCAATCCCAACAGCACCAAATAGCCCAAACAATTTCCTAGAACTGGCCTGGAAAAGAAGTGTTTATTGTCTTCATATAGTGAGGCATGAAAGAAAACTTGGCTTTGTAGCAAGGGTCACAGTCTCCAGAAGACATGGAGAGCCAAGGCTTTGTTAATCAGAAACCAATTAGTCCTTGCTTCAGTGAAACAAATGTCACTTTAGATCATATGTTCACCTCCCAAAAAACACACCTCAGTGAACATTCCCACATTTCCTGACCCATTTAGCAGCAGACACCAAATGGTGGAGCTCAGACCAGCAGCCCCTGCCCAATCTCCTCCCAGCCACCAGGTAAAACACCCTTTAAGGAAAGTTCTTACCACTGCTACAACATTAAACCAAACCCACTCTGTCCACAAAGGGAGGATGGTTTCTGCTCACTTTCAGGAGGGGGATCATTGGAATAGTCTGCAACCCAGTTTTTCCCCATCTCTACCAGAGGGAGCTGTAACAGGGGCCCACTGAAATGAAGGTTCCCACTTTGGCTGACCACACATTGTCCTTCCCATGCAGCAATTCCCACCTAAGCCACACAGCTCAGGCTGCCTGGAGTTCACTTTTCCCTCTGCTGTCAGGGGCCAGAAATGCCCAGGTCTGCACTTAGGAAAAGCACTCCTTGTAAAAAAAATGCATTTTCTGAAATATACTTCAGACTGCTTATGTTCTTCACTTGGCCTAAAACGGACAAACCCAACACAACCAACCTTCCTGCAGCCAGCACAAAGCTTACAAAACCAGCATTAGCTCACAGTGTCCACCTCCTCGAGCTGGGTCATTCAGCAGCCACACTGTAAAAGACACTTCCTTTGTACAGTGAGGCAGGCCAAGAACTCTGAGTAGGACAAGTATTTCTAAAGGCCAACTGTAAGATAAGAAAAGCCAATTTTCAAATAGTTCTCTTTTCATACTCCCAAAAGAAACAAGATGATCAGGAGCCAAGGCTTTGCAGCTGAATGGCTGATGCTATAAAGTTGCAATTTAAGAAAAAGCTCATCCCTGAGGATGCCAAAATCTCTTCTGGAGAAGGGCCAAATAAATGGAAATTAAATCTAAGTAAACCATTCTCTTTAATAAGAGAGTGATACATTCTGTGGTCAGCTCCACTGGCATTTTGTACCTCTAAAAGGAATGCAAGTGTTGAGAGAGACACTGCAGGTGCTCCATGGCTCCAGCCACACTCTGGCCAAGCCCTGCCCTTCAGCAGGTGCCTTCCTCCTCCTCACTGGGACAAGATGCTCCAGAACACAGAGCTACAGCAGCTCAAACCTCCCTAGACTTGGTTTTCTTGCACTTTTTAGACTCCACTTTTCCATTTCTGCTGTTGCACCTTCTCAGAATGCCCGTGGGTTTATTCACTTCACAGACTGGAAGAGTCACAGAATCAAGCCCACACTCTTACACCAAGACCTCACGTGAGTTACAGCTGACAGGAGGACATAAAGACACTTGGTTCAGAGGCTGATGTTGATCCAAAAATCTCCTTAAGGTTTCCTGGGTTTGGACCAACTCCCAGAAATCTTGTGGCTCTCAGAGATGGCATTTACCTACGAAGCTGTGCAGCATCTCTTTATTGAGCTCTTCACATATAACATAAATGAGCCCAAAAGCATCCTTTGTCTTTCCAAATACTTCACAAACAATTCTGCAAGCCCTCCACAGCACAAAGGCATCTGAGAGGTGATGCAATTCTTGGAGGAATCGCTGTTATCTCGTGCCACACGTCACACCAGACAGCTCATGGGGACACTGCAGGTCACAGAGCCTCAGGTCAGAGCAGGACAAGCCTCTAAGCCCAGTCTCAGTCCAAGAACATTCTTCTCCTCCTGACTGGCAGAGGGTATGCAAAAAAACAACTAGAAAACAAGGAGCCATGGACTTAACTTACATCAGTCAGCAGATAAAGTGCAGAATGCTGCAGGCATGCACTCACTCCTAGCTGGAAGGGAGCTCCTGCCCATTCCTTTTACCAAGGAATGGTCATCTAAGATGCATCACTGGGTAAAAAAACACATCCACAGGTCCTGACTGGCAAGGATTTCACACATGAGCTCAGCTCACTGCAACTGCCTGCTCTTGGCAGAACTGGGAGTTAATTACGTTCCTTCAGGCAGCAAGCAAAAAAAGACACAAAAATGCACAAATTTCTCCACCCTGCCTTGCTGGCATCCCTCAGCCCTCATGGTAACACAGAGAAAAACCAGCCCTCCACATCCTTGCAAGGTCCTGCCATCCCAACAAAATGCACACCTTGCTCTGGATGCAGGCTTGTGATCCTGGAAAAAACCCAAGGAATCAGTCCCTGGGTCAATGAAGAGCAGAGATGGTTTTGAATCTCTTTCTGCAGACCCTCAGTGTCACCATTCCCCATCTCAGGCTCTTTGTTCCTCTGAGAGCAGCTGGAACAATCTGCAGCTCTGAGTGCTGTGGTGAGCTCTGCTCCAGGGCTCACTTTCCCAGGGGAAGGAGCAGATCCTGAGGCTCAGGCTCCTGCCTGGGCTCTGCCTCTTCCCATCCCATCGTGGCTCTGTGCCTTCCACACTCTGAGTGCAAATCTGGACTTAAAATCCTGCTTAAATCACAGGAACTGCAGCTATTCAAGCTCCACTCAAAGAAACCAACATCAGCATTTCCAGAGCAAGATCTTCACTTTAATGCAACTTGTTAAAAGCAGATAATTTGTCTGGCTGGGTAAGGAAGGGATCCAGAGCTTGGATTCCTTGATTCATTCTGCCAAGGATCTCCCAGATCTCCTTTCACACGTTTACAGTTCCCTGGGTGCTTTCTGCGTGTGGGTAGACATCCCCCATTATCTGCAGAGCACAGGAATAATCCCTGTGACACACACAGGCTGCAGCAAAAGGCTGCTGAGAAGACTTGGGTTATTCCTTCCTCCCCACCTGCAAATCAGTAAGTTTGGGAGCTGCCCCTACATGTTCCAGCTGTGCTGGGAGAGGGGAGGTTTGCTCACTGCAGGGCTGGGCACATGTCAGTTTGGGGTGGTCACTTCTGCATTAATTAATCAAATGGAGAATATTTTTGGAATAACTGGATGATTAGTCAGCAAAGACAAACGTTTGGGCTTCTTAGTGAAGAACTTCATTCTTAATGAAGGCCCTGTATTTTAATTTGCACCAGGTTAAATCCTTGGCACCAACTCCTGTGTGTGGAGCCTGAACCCAGGAATCCCCTCAGCACCACAGGAACACAAAAGGAGAGGCCACCTTGGACCAGCTCTCCCAAAGTAAGCCAGGCCTACTTTCCACAGCACTGGGCTTATCTTGGTGCAGCCTTCACCCTGAGGTGCTCAGCAACTGCACAGAACCCAAAAAGCACACAAGGGAACCCTAAACAGCAAACAGCTACTCTAAAGAGCAAGTAGTGACTCCAAACAGCAAATTGCTACTCTAAATAACAGAAATCTGCTTCAAACAGCATACTAAATTGAGCAAATAGACACAATTTGAGATTCTGCAGTCAAAGCACAAGAGACAGGGTCTGTGGGAGGTTCCTCAACCATGGCATGGGGTGGAGCTAGATGATCTTTAAGGACCCCCCTACCCAAACCATTCTATGATTCTATTAAAGTGTTAAAGGATATGTGATAACCAACTCCACCACAGTAAATCTCTCATGAGAGGTTAAACCAGGTCCCCTGGTGTATTGTACTCAGGAACAGCTGAAAAGCCACAATGCTCCTCCAAAATTCCACTGGGGACCAAGGAAGTTTTTACATCAGATCCTGTTCATTTCTGCACCAGAAAAATTCCCAGGAATAGGAATTCTGCAGCTGTCAAGGCAGGATTTTTGTTGGATATCTTGATGCATACACTGGGGCCAGCCTGCTTGCTTTAAAGCTTGTGCCAAGGCTTGTGTTTCCACCCAAACCCACAGCCCTGTGAGCAAAGCTCAGAAGTCACAGATTTTAGTGAGGGAACAGCACAGAACTTGAATTAAGGGCTTGCTGAAGTTACACAGGCTCAGAGGTGTAACACAGCACATCCATGACATTTGAGAAAACCTTCAAACCTCCTTCAGCTTCCAGGGAAATGCAGCTGTCTGCAGTACAAATCATGCTCTGGGTTTGTTTGGGGTTTTTCCATTTGGAGTAATAGAGTTATTCCAGCTAATAACTGAAGACCAGCAAAATGAATAAGCCAGGTAGATCTTTCCACTGAATAAAATAAATAAGTCTTTCCCCTGGAGCATCAGGACAACTGGCACACTGCAGCAGCCAGTGTCTCAGTCTTTGATTTTACCCAGTATTTTGTAATAAAGGGTTATGTAATTCCAAGTCATTTATACTAATGGAATGTGGGAGCTACTGCAAAACACTCCAGAGGATCAGTCAGAAACTTCATCTATGAGCACTTTTGGCAACTTGCAAATACTTTCCTGTCTCTGAAATTTATGGTTATTAATGTCAGTGCCATGGCTCTGGCAGGCATCATCATTTCCAAGCCTTTAGTTCAAAATAACTACTCTTGATCAAGAAAATCAGGACAATAATTTCAGACAGTATTTTTTAAGTTTTTTTTTTTTTTTAAATAATTGTTGCACTGCTTTAGTATGAAGCTTTCCAAAGCTCAGCACAAAATGATTCCACATTGCTCCATCCACATCTGAAAAAAAGCAGCACTCTTACAGTGCCAAGGAGATGACACTGCCCCAATTAGTGATGAAAAAGTGAGCTAGGGAGTTATCTTCAGCACAAACAGCTAAACACTCAAAATATGTTTTTGATTAACAGAAGAAACAAAGAAAGTGTGACTCAGCTAGGGAAAATAAAGCTCTTTAAATGAGGCACTCGAGCTGTTCTCCATCCCAGCAGCTGAATTCAGCCCCTTGTGAAGGGAGTAGCCCCTCTTTGGGCTGGTTTTTACCTGGAATTGCTGCTTTGGGCACAGCTGAGGGGGCAGAAGGGCAGGGAGGCACGAGCAGAGCTGTGGGCAGCACTCCCTGCATGTTCTCAGCCATGGAATTGGTGCCTGCAGGAATAATTCTGCTCTCATGAGAGCCTCAACCTCCCTGGCTCGCAGGGAAACCAGAGGGGACCAGGGTCCTGTCCTGCTCCCAGCCACTGCTCTAAGAAACTCAAGTGCACGCTCGAGTTTGAGTACACACAAAGCTCCCCTGTTGGAAAAACTTACAACGATGTGATTGCAGAGCACAGCAGGATTGATGCACTGGACCTACCAAAGAAGTTACCACAACAATAACAAAGCAAGCAGTCAGGAGTTGCAGAGATCCCTTGGGGACACAGTGACTTCTACAAAACCCTAATCCAAAGAAAACCTCCTGGGTATCCGCGTGTGCCATTCCAGTTCATGCCTAGCGAAGGAACTCTGTGAAAAAGAACAAAGTAGGACTGACTTACTTGTCTAGAATGAAATACAAATCAAATCCTCCGTAGCAAGCAGGACCACCATTCTCTCTCTTTCCACCTTGTCCATCACAGGTGAGTGTACAAATTGCCAGGAAGACACATTTGAAGCCAAATCTCAAGATGCTTTGATTTGCAATGGCCATTATATCCAGAGAGGAGGAGAAAAAGAAATTTCTTCTTCCAAGGCTCCTTTATTTCACAGGTTTCTCCACAAAAGCCATTCAATGACCTTTAAAAGGTATAGATGTATACTGTATTCCTTAAAACTCCACTTGCAACAGTTGTCCACAGGAATTGCAAGACTTTCCCCCTTGTTTCCCTTGCACTTCTGTTTCTTGGTTTCAGATTTCAAGATGCACAATACTGTATTTCACTTTTTTTTTTTTTTAAAGGGACTTGACCCTCAGTCTCCCTTGCAGCTCTCGGAAAGCAGCACCATTGTTTGGCAAGAGCAGGAGCAGCCTCCTCACAAATCTTGCTTTGTCACAGACTTCAGAAAATATAGGGAGGGTTTGTGGCTTCCCCCCCTTAATTATTATTGTTATTATTAAAGATGGAAAGCTCTTAGCAAAAGAAGCTCAGAGAATGCCATCTTGTGGCCAGACCTCGAGCAGAGTGTGGTTTGCAGCAGATTTGTGCCTGGAGCACAGGAACAGCAGCCCCCGGTCCGGGACAGAGGCTGAGTGCTTTCACAGGACCCAGCTCTGGGCACGGAATCACAGCCTTGGGATGGACCTAAAGCCCATCACAACCCTGTCCTGGGGCACTTCCAGGGATCCAGGGGCAGCCACAGCGTCTCTGGGAATTCCATCCCAGCCACTCACCACCTTCACAGGGAAGAATTCCTTCCCAATATCCCACCTAACCCTGCTCTCCTTCATCTTAAGGCTGTTCCCCCTTGTCCTGTCACTACATCTTTGTTTCCCACACGGACAGAAGAGATGTGCAGAGACACCTTTGTTCCACATACCTTTAAAAACCTGGGGCAGCTTCGCAGCAGTGCAAAGCCATGCCAGGCTTCCTGCCTTGCATTTTCCCAGTCCTGCAGAGCACTCAGCAGTGCCTGTGCTTATGAAAGTCTGCCCCAACTCACCAAACTCAGTTCAACCTCTAAAGCCTAAACTCTCCCTCTTCCAAGTGTTATAGGTAATAAACAAATCAAGCCGAATTAAAAAATTAAAGAAGCAATTTTTATTTTTGAAACCAAAATACGGTCCTCCATAGCTACAATCACAAAGGACAGCACCGAGCCCGGGGTCGGCACTGGGTGAACGCACACGCTGATCTGAACTCTATCGCTTCAGATCCCTCTGTGTTCATGAATGTGTCTCTGTCAGTCCTGATTTTATACAGTTTTTCTACCTTGGAGCAGTGGCCCTCCTTTCCTTTCACAGTTTCGCGTATCCAAGTAGCTTCCTTTCTCTGTGTTGGGCTGGACAAAACCTCTTCTGGGAAGTGATGGGCTTGGATGAATTCTTACGGGAACCAGGTAGATTTCCCTGGTGACTCTGGTCATCTTCTGGTTAGGCTGGACAAAACCATTTCTGGGCAGCGATGAATTTTGATGAGTGCCAATTTTGGTTTACCGGAACCAGGTATTGAGATGTGGTTTTCCTGAAGACCCTGGTTATCTTGGCGATACTTATTGAGTGCTCATTGTTTGGGTGTTTCCTGGACTGTCTCCTTAATGAGCCACCTCCGTTTGGAGCCAGTTCTATAAACTTGCTAATCTCGGTTTTGTCAGCAGTTGCAGCATTGGAATTCCCTGAGGCAATCCTTCCTCCTCACTGCAGCTAATGTTCTAAAGTTTCTTCATTGATTGTTTTATTTATATGTACATGATTTATCTTACATAAATTACAAATTAACACGAATTACAGTAATTTCACGATTATAAGCCGCACTGAATATAAGCCGCATCTCTGGGTGCAGCAACTTTTCATTCTTTGTCCATATATCAGCCACACCTGATTATAAGCCGCACATTACAATACAGAGTGTGATAAAAGGTTTCTGTTCTATCACCATCTGTTGAGGGTGGGGGCAGTGATCCTGATCTCTGCGGCAGATATTCTGCTAATGGGCATCCATTGAAACCAGGCAGGGCAGTGTTCTTTATCTTTTCACAACCCATCCTTCCTCCAGCCAGTCATTTTCTGCTCATGGCCATTGAGTCCCACTGTGGGACTGATAAAATTACTGCATCCCATTGGGAGTTGCTCCAGCCAGGGGGAAGAGCCCAACATTTCTTACCAAGATAAAAACAGAGGTTTTGGGACACTAAGGGAGCCCCTTTCTCCACTGGACTCCAGAGGGAAATGGGATTGCTCCACATCACCACTGGACCTCCGGAGGGAAACTGCACCTTGTACAGGAGCACTGCTCCAGCTGAGCCACATCTGTCACTGCAGGAGGATGCAGCCACCATGGAATGGGATTGCTGCCAACACCCTGCCTGACAGGTGTCAGGCTGTACTCTGACTTTGTCAGGGTTTGGAGTTTGTTTCTTTGTAGTACTGTATTTCTATTTTAATTTCCCTAGTAAAGAACTGTTATTCCTAATTCCCATATTTTTGCCTGAAAGCCCCTTGATTTCAAAATGATAATAATTTGGAGGGAGGGGGTTTACATTCTCCATTTCAAAGAGAAGCTCCTGCCTTTCTCAGCAGACACCTGTCCTCCAAACTAAAACAGCAACGTTTTGTTCTTTGTCCATACATAAACTGCACCTCATTATAAGCTGCACTTTGGGTTCAGACCAAAATTTCAGTCAAAATGGTGCGGCTTATAATCAGTGGAAAATGTAAATTCATCTACACTCACCTCTCTTACCTCCATCCACAAACAGCACCTCAAGCTCTAAAAGCAGAGCAGGACAACTCAAAAGGAACACCATTCCCCAGTGAGGGAGCCCCTGTATCAGTAAAAGCTAAACTGGAGGTACCGTCAGCTCCCAAACTTCCCTCCCAGACCCTCGGGCCACACCAGCAAACCCAATCTCCTAAGTGCCAACACTTAGGGGTGGAGCAGACTCAACAGAGGTTTCAGGGGATGCAATGCACCCGAGTCAGGCTTTCCTGCTGCCCTGCACTGCCTAAAGCATTCAATTTGTCTTTAAAACATCCTTAACAAAAGCTGGAGGAGGAGATCAGATTCTTTGTGTAGCTGTGGATCCAGACTGATACAAGGCCCAGAAAAGCCTGGGCAAAAGCCAAGGATTGAAGGATCAGATGAAGCTGTGAGTGCTCTGAGATAGAGGGAGCTGCTGACAAAGTGGAACACAGCTTTATTCTGAAATTCTGAATTTCTTGAGGACTAATCCTCTTCATATGCCTGCCTTAAGAGTTTGTGTTTTTGTTTATGATCTGGTAAGAGCAGGATCAACAGACACACTCATGTGGGACACAGGAGGGGTGTTGGAATTTGTTTGCCCTCCCCCTCTATTAGTGGTTAGTTTCTTTTTTCCTCTGCCATCAGAGCCAGGATTGAAGCACGAGAGACAGGATTTTCATGTTCAGACTCAGTTTGTTATTAATTCTTACCTATAGCACAGTGAATTTTCAGTACCACTAACTAACAAGCTAAAAATGACAAAATGGAGCTGGATCTCATTTGTTACAAGGTCTTTTAAGGCCTAACGATCCAATTAAAAACTAACATCTATAATATTTATACTTTTGACCCAGTGACCAAACACCTGTGACCCACAGTGCAACACTAACTATTCAAACAAACAGTACTACCTAAAACCAAGAAGAAGGAACAAGAAGGAAGAGGAAGCCACCACCCCAGAAACTCCATCTTGTCCCATACCTATTACTATATTCTAAAACCCAAATTCCAAACCCTTCACCATGTGATATTGCACACTTCTATTCAACTTCACACCAGTGATTCCAGCTCCATCACTCAAATTTGGAAGCCTTCTCCAAGGCCTCAAGTCATAAGCAGTGTTCTTTTGGGGGTCAGTGCCAGAAAACACAGAAAGTTCAAAACCCCCCAGGCTTCAGTGTTCCAACAGCCCTCCCTCACTAAAAATGCCAGAAACAAAAACATTGAAAATTGGAGGTTGTGTGTGAGGGACCTACCAGTGCTTGGGAAGACTGAATGTGTTCTAGTTGTTGTGTGAGAGACAATAATGAGGTGTTTTAATTGCACACAGCTGTCCAAAGGGTTATTCAGCTCCAGCTGGTGCCCTTGGGTTTGGGAGCACCTTTGGGTGACTCCGGGGGTGGTTCCCTTTGGCTCCCAGGTGTCTGACCTGGATGATGGCTAATGGCTTTTGTCAAGATTTAAAAATCACATTCCCTGTTTTTCAGGGCACTTCAGGAAGCTGTTACAGCACCATGTGGAAGCTCCCTACACTGCCCAGTGTTATTCTTACAATTAAATTATCACTGGACAGGAATTCCTGCCCGGTGCAGACACGTCCTTAGAGTCCTTGGCTGTGCTTCCAGTGCTGTAATTCAGCACAGCTGTACTGGCACCACTGCACTCTTCTGGTGCTGTGGGATAGCAGACTCCTCTGGATGGGAGTTGGGTGCCTTTTCCATCTCAGCTATGCAACTCGAGGCTGACACTCAGTGGCCAAGAGGGTTTTTTTCTTCCCTGGACTAATTTTTCAAAGGATCAAGAATGCCCCAGGGTGGAAACTCCTCCACTGACTGCCATAGGCTCATCCAGAGCTCCTCAGAAGGTGATGAGACTCCTCTACACCCTCAGGGCATTGATGATATCATGGTGTCAGACAGCACAGCAGACTGAGTGGCACAGCTTGGGGCATCCTGCCATTTTTGTTAGAGAAGAAGAAATACTCAATCTTGATTGTAAAGATTTGAGCAACAAGAATCCCAGCCTTGCTTTATGTTAGGAACAGAAAAACTGTAATTCCCTTGCCCTAAAAAAAGGCAAATTCATTGCTTTGCACTTCTTCTCTTCTGCCTTTTGTGCCCCCTGTGAGGCATCTTTCCCCAAACAGGGAAGGAAGGTCCTATCTGTGATTGCCTTGTTTGTACCATACACACCCTGGGGCTTGCCCAGCTCTCTGGCTGTGCTGAGGTGAAACAAGCAGTAAAAGGGCTCAAATGGGGCCAAATATTTTCGTGAGGGGGTTCTTAGACGAAAAAGGGTAGAATAATGACGAACAGGCTGGAGTTAGTCCATGATGAAGCAATTTAATTGACAGCAGTGCTCACCAAATGATCTGTTTCAGTACTCAATCCTCAAGAAAGATTGAAAGAGAAGATGCCAAGGAGTAACTCCATCAGGGTTGGCTTTGGGCAGCAGCTACAAGGCTTCTGCTGGAGCATCCACACAAGGTTCAAGAAAGGTATGATTTACACAAAGTTATCATTATGGCAGTACGTGAGAGCCAAATATTGAAGGACATCAAGTTTGATGCATGATCCGAGACTGAATTGTGGTCCTTCAAAAACAAGAAAAGAATAACAATTACCACGAGACATAGACTAAGGTGCTGTTAAGTGCTCTGTGCATTCACTGACAGCCCAGAATACCTGGCACATTGCACTCCTGTTTTAAATCCCATTGAGCCCTCCCAGGTGAGAGTCGATGTTTCAAGCAAAGCAAGCAGTGAGTAGGTGCATTCCTGCTATGCCAGAATGCAAGATCCTGACTCTGAGCTGTAAAGCATCTCTTTGGAATAGCTCTGGTAATAATCAGCTGGCAGGAAGGCTCAGAATTCTTTGAGGGTGCTTCAGGATTAACGCATCTGAGTTAAACTTAGTGTCTTTGGATATATTTAAAACAAATGTGTTTTTTCCCCATCAGTACAAGAAATTGTATTGCAAGTGATCAAATTACAATTAAGGTGCTCACAGCAGCTCAGCTGCTTTATGCCCATCTCCATAGCAATGGCTGCTTTTCTCAGGGTGCTGGTGCTCCTGAGAGCCAGCCAAGATCTGTAAAATTGCTGCACTGGGAATGTTTGATCTGTACAAGGGACAGATTCGCTTGGTGTCCCAAAGAGCAGTGGCTCTGTGGCTCAGCAAGGAATGCCCACAAAGATGTGCTCTTGAAAACCCTTTGTGATTTCCCATGCAGAATTTGGGGCTCTGTTGTACTGGCTCTTGAGAATCCCGATGGCTGGGCATTACACAGTGAGGCTGCTGCCAGTTCATGTGCCCAGCCACACGGGCTGTGACCTTCTGAAAGAATCCAACCAAGTGTAGGTCATGAAAGCCCTGGGGAATTGGATTGTTGCCCATGAAAAAAAATCCTACAAGGATCGAAGCCACATGGCTTAGTGTTCTGAAACACATGGGCTTGGTGGCTGCCTAGGACAACTCATCAGTCAGCTCTGACCTGACGGACAGCCGTGCTTAGTACGACCCTTTTCCTTGACCGGGCATTGCCGGGGAGCTCAGTGTGAGCTGAAACACTCGGGGCCCAAACTGAAGCCTCCCTAAGCTTCCCAGGAAGGAGCTGTAAGGGTTTGAATCGGGTCATTTGCTGCAGCTGGGACACCATCCTGCTCCAGTGCGGATGTGCTAAGACGTTGACCCCTTTGTGCTACTGCTGAAGCTCTCGGTGTGTGTGTGACTCAAGGTGGAAGAGCAGCCATTGTGCATTGGCCGTTCCAGCAGGGAAACAAATGCCAGGTCACTTAGAATTCCTTTGCTTGCACTCACCGTGAACTTCGTAAGCCACATAAGTTGAGAGTCCTCTGCACACAGAGAAGGTGTCTGGTCCATATGATTCAAGGTCACGAATCACTCTCTTGACAAGGGTGAATGTGATCTCCTTTGACGGGGGTCTTGGACGATTCTGGTTCTAAACATCAAATGACAGCATTCAGCAAGATCAGTGCCCTGATCCGTTTAACTCCAGGCATATTCATAGTTTTAGTTGTTATAAACATTTGAAGAATAATCTAACTGAGCTACAACATTGGCCAAACATGTAAACCCTCCACTGGAAGCATGAACAAGGGTTTTCCAATTTTCAAAAGTTTAAAGTGACATTGTTGTAAAATGTCATTGAAATTGATAAAAATACTTAATTAATGGTGAGATGAACCTCGTCTTTAAAGTATCTGTTGGTTTTGAAAATAAGCAAGGTCTCACATATCAGTTTACTTTGAATTAAGTACAACTTTCGAAGTAACTGTTCCTTTTCAGTCTTACCCTGATGTCTGCAGCCAGCTGAGGGAGTGCGTCAAAGCTGGGCATCTCTGTTCTGTTCATTATGGAAAGGTAGCAAGCTTTCTCTGGCAGCACTTTGGTTGCCATAAAACCCTGTAAAATAAAGTTATTGACCACATGGAATTTAATAATTAATACTGGAATTTCATTCATATTGAAAAAAAGTAACCAACCAGTTTTTACTGAATGTATGAGCCAGCCCCCTCCCTGCACTCAACTGTGTCATAGTTCCAGATGGTTTTCCAGGACCGATGGTTGATCTTTTGCTCAATACTTGCCACGAGCCATCTCCTATTGATGGTCATAAGTTGGTAGCCTCCACCAAAGGAGATTTTCTTGCTTACTTCAGTCTGTTGATGCTAGAAAAACAAGTGAAAGACCACTTAGGCTTTCAAGTGATTATCTCCCCAAGGTTTTAGAAAAACTAAAGGTTCAAGGAGATCTCTGAAGCAGGGAACATAGAAAGAGCAGCCATTCATGTGGAAATTGGTCACTGTACTCACATGATCAGCATGGCCTGGAGTCAGGATAAGTCCAAGAAGGACTGCAGTCAAAATCTGAAATGAAAATTAAATACAAAAGTGTGACTGCAGCTCTGGCTGACAAATCTGGTCATGAGAATCCTCCTTCCCTTTTCCTAATCTGATGTTTAAGGGTCCTCCTTGGATCCTTTTTTGCTTTCAGCCTCCTGGGATTGCATCAGTGCCCCAGAAGGGAGGCAGCCTTGCTTTACTGCAGGGTGCTGCAAAGGACACACATTTCACACTTGCTCCTTCAAGAGCTGAATCTCAAGTAGTTTCTCAGACCTGTGCAGGCTCACACAGGTGTTTTACAAGAATGAGGAGAAAGCTTTCCCATTTCTTCTGCTCTGGCATTACAGGGAAGGGCTTGGTCACCAGTGCAGTGCTTCAGTTGAGCAAAAGCGATGACAATAATGAACATGGATTAGGCTTCCTATATTCTGAAAATGTACAGCCAAGCCATGAGAAAATCCTTACCTCCTCAGCTCCTCTGGGGAGCAGGGCTGAGCTGCTCATTTTGGAGCAGCAAAATGTCCCCAGAGAAAGCCTTAGAGCTCCAGAGAGGCAGAAACCCTTGTGAGGGATAAAGGAATGGGTTTGAATCAAAGTTTTAGTGTATAAGGAAGAAAAGCATGCATACTCACAGGGAGATTCATCCTGACTGTAGAGCTGATGCCATTGAAGGTAGAATAAATTATGTGAGCCTCCCTCCTTTTATATGTTTTCAGAATTAGGTGTGGAAGGGCTGAATGTGCAATAAAATTATTTTGTCATTTGTTTCCCTGTCGCTTGTCCCTGAAAATTATTTCCTGGTGTAACTACTTGATAAACACAGGGACTGTACTTTTGGAAATTTTGACCTGCTGGAATCTGATGATTATAAGGTAGCAACCTGCTGGTAGGCAAAAAAACAACCCAAAAACCCTAGGTTTTATTGCCTCCTCCAGCAATGGCCTGTGTATGATGTGTTCTCCTGCTCAAGCATAACCCCAGTGCCACAGTGGTATGAACTTTCATTATGGTGCTCCTTGGATCTTTTCTTGATGTTCCATTTTTGGAATAGATTAAAGGAGGTTTAGTTTTGTGGATTCCCAGCAGTGTTTCACTCAGTAAAGCATTAGCTCCAGCAGCCATGTTTAGGGGAATTATTGCTCTTGGAGGTCAGATTAAAGGGAGATGATTTCTGGCCTCAGTCTGGGAAGCTGACAGTGCTGTTGTGTCAGACTTTACATTCAGGCTTTACCCCGAGCTGGTTTCCATGACCAGGAACTCTTAGGGGGAAACTCTTAGTGGGAGTGGCAATGATTGTATCAGGAATATTGGTTACCTGACCCAGGCGGGGAACAAGGGATAATCACTCATTCCCTGACAGCTTGGAACATTATCTACCTGTATCAAACCCTGAGTAGAACGAGACCATTGTTACCAACTTGGGATAGGCCAGGGAGGAAATCTCCTGGGGAGTAAGGACAGTCATCTCCTGAATCCATAAACAGCAGAGCTGAGGGAGACCTTTGAGCTGCCCTGGACTGCTGTGGGCTCCACAAGCATCTCCCATGGACTGGGATGTCTTCTGGAGCTTGCAAAGCCTCAGGTTTGCAACACTCAAAAGACTGTCTTTGAAGACTGGGCTGGTATCCCCCACTCCTTGAGACACAACCCTCACCCACTGAGAAATGCAAAGGCATTTGACCTGTTTCTGTGAACTGAAGGGGAATTTTTAATAGGTACTTTTGCACACATAGATATAGATGTAGACAGCTCTGGGCCTGTATGTCTGCATGAGGAGTGATTAGGGTATAAATGTTGCTATCTTGAATCTATATTTCAGTCTTGTAATTGAAGTAAACGCTATTGAATCACCTTATAAATGAGTCAGTGACTAAATACTCTTAAACCCTTTGCACTCTCACCCTTTACACCCCTGGACTCTCTGTGTGCAATTCTAAAGTGATTTTAGTTTGATTTTCCTTTGCAGGTTTCATCTACGCCTTGCCATTGAATTCTGTTAACTTGTACTTTCACAAACTCATATTAAAACCTGCTTTCGCCAATACCTGTTATGGTGATTCTTTAAGTGACTGAAACCACAACACCCTGTTAGCTAGAGCAGGAGCCAGAAATCTGCCAAGAAGAGAAGCAGTCACAATCTGAAAGAAGCATTTGAAATTAACAACATTTGAACATTGTGACTGCTTATCTTGCATCAAGTTATTTTCTGTCTTAAAATGATTCTGGCTTCCAGTTTACTTTGTATACAGGCTCAGCACATTCTGCAGCCAGCTGAAGAAGATTTAAGTACACAGGAGAATTATTTGTTATGATGATAAATTCATTTGTGTTAATGGTTGTGAGCAATTATTATGATAGAGATATTCCCTTGAACACAGAATTGGTCCAAACTTTCATTTTAAAGGATTTTGATGAGAAGGATCTGAGTGCACATGGGGTTTCTCATGTGCTACACTCTCAGCAAAAAGCTGAGCCCTAACTTTATGTGACTTGCTGAGACTGTTGATTTGCCTCTGAGTAGTGAAGGAGAGAATATTGTCCTGTGGCATGGCACGAGTGTGTGTTGCCCCTGGAACAGAGCACTTCTCTCTTTCACGTTTGAGTAGGCATGTGGAGTTCCATCCCTGCCAAAAGGGAGATTTCTCCTCTGCAGTCCCCACCCCTTTGGCACTTTCACTTTGTGAGCCTTGCAAAAATCACTAAGAGTTCACTTAGTGCCAGCAAAAGCTCAAAACCATTTAAAAGCTGCCCAGCTTTAAGAGTTTTATGAGAAAATGATAGGTATACTTACAGGGAACTTCATTTGAATGGTAGGCCAGGCCAGCTCTGCTGCTAATTGATGTGTACTCTTACTTTTTATACATAATATCCCAAAGTTAAATCTGAAAATGGGTTTGCCTTATTGGCAGGTGGCCTGTGTTCACAGAAGCATGACGAGTTTCCTGAGGAAGTGCTCTGATAAGAGGAGGCTTTGATACCTGCCTGATTGAATTCACTGCATACAGGCAAGGGAGAGAAAACTGGTCATGGTAAGCTCAATGTGTTTCACAGGCACTTTTAACTGGAAACCAAGGATCATCAGAAGCAGAGCACAGATTCCCAGTAAACTTGTAGTGATTGATGCTTTGTGCTAATGTGGCAAAGCACTCAGCCTGAAGTTGTGCCTCTACTCAGAAGCACCATTCAAACCAAGGGGGTGGTAATCTTCCTATGTTAAAAATGTTAAGACTCCCCAGAGATGATGAGGTTGGCACTAAATCACAGGAATTGCTGAGTTCTTTTGCTGACCTTCCTTTCCAAGCTCATTCAGGATCTGCTTTCTGCTTGTCAGACATGGACCTGAATCTTCTCAGCACCCCTTCAGGAGAGTAGCACCTGATTATGGGCTAAGGGCTGGTTTGAGTATGCCAGAAACTGAGGGATGTTACATGGCTGGTGTTGGTACTAAAGACAGATTTGTATTCATCTGGATAACCTGGGGCATCTTGCCCTTTTTGTTAAAAAAGAGGAAATACTCAATCTTGATTGTAAAGATTTGAGATACAGGAATCCCAACCTTGCCTTATTTTAGGAACAGAAAAACTCTGTAAATCCCACAAAGGAGACTCCCCCACCCCTAAAGAAGGCAAATTTACTGCTTTGCACTTCTTTCTTTCTGCCTTTTGTGCTCCATGAATCAAGTTTGTTAATGTGAGGCATCTTTCCCCAAACAGGGAAAGAAGGTCCTAACTATGAATGCCTTGTTTATACCGTACACACCCTGGGGCTTGCCCAGCTCTCTGGCTGTGCCCTGTGTTGAGAGCTGGCAATGAAAAGAGCATTTGCAGGGCTCAGATGAGGCAGAAGAGAGACAATAAAAATATTTTTGTGGAGAGGTTCTTAGATGAAAAAGGGTAGAGTAAATACAAACAAGCTGAAGTTAATCCATAATGAAGGAATTTATTTGAAAGATATGGTCACCAGTTGATCTGTGTCAGCATCTAAATCCCCAAGAACATCTCTAAAAGAAGATGTGAGGGAAGAACGTCATCCTGGTTTGCCTTGGGCAGCAGCTCAGAGCCTCTGTACTTGACTGAAGAAAGATTCAGTTTCAGGCCTTGATATTGCCCCCACAATAATTCAGGTCCACAAGTTTAAGGACATCAAGTGAGATACATGATCCCTGATTCAGCTGGGGTCCTATACAAACAGCATCCAAAAAAAAAAAAAAAAAGAAGAAGAGACACTGACTTAGATGCATTTAAGTGCTCTGAGCATTTAATGACAGCTCTTATAATACCTAGCAAGTATCACTTGCTTTTTCAATCACATTGAGCCCTTTCAGATGCCAAAGCAAGCTTCAAGCAAAGCAAGCAGTGAGTACGTAGAACTACTGCTAAGCCAGAATGCAGCAGTGGGAGCCTGACCCAGAGTGTTTTCCAAAAGAGGGTTGGAAACAATGAGCTAGCAGAAAGGCTCCGAAGATTTTGATGGTGCTTCAGCATTATGTCCTCAGAGTAAAAGAATTATTTGAAAATACTTCAAAAGAATATTGATTTTGACCTCAATACAAGAACTTCTATGATTAAGAGACTGACAGTGACTCAGCAGATTTATCTAACAAATCTCTGTAACAAGTGCTGCTCTTCTACAATGATGCGTGTTTCCTGATTTGTGTCAATCTCAGGGTGGAAGAGCAGCCATTGTGCATTGGCCGTTCCAGCAGGGAAACAAATGCCAGGTCACTTAGAATTCCTTTACTTGCACTCACCGTGAACTTCATGAGCCATGTAGGTGGTGAGTCCACTGCACATGGAGAAGACATCTGATCCGTAAGAGCTGAGGTTGTTGACCAATCCATTGGCGACAAAGGTGATCTTCTTGTGTGGTCTTCCAAAACCGATCTGGTTCTAAACAACAAAAAGCAGCATTCAACAAGATCAGTGCTGCAATCTGGTTCCTGCTAGGCATATTCCTCTGGAATGTTGACTCAGGGCTGGGTGTTTGAGTCTGACCTGCCTTTAGGGGCACCTTTTAATCCCCAGGGAGCCTATGGGAGCACTGGCAAGCCTTGTAGGCAGCTCCAAAGGCAGATGGTTCTAAGGGAGTCAAGGTGCAGGGAGCCTGAGGGGGAGCAACAGCACAAGGAAAGCACTGAGGAGATGAGGAGTGTGGCCACTCTGTGGAGCCAGAGCTCCTTCCAAAGCATTTGCTCAGTCACTGCCCTGGCCCCTCAGAGGCTCTCAGGCTGAAAGGCTGGCAGGAGAAATCTCCTCCTGATTTCTGTTGGCCCTGCAGATCTTCCTGCTGTTCAAAGTGTGGGTGTTTTACAGACTCAGTTCTCATATTTCAAGGGAAGCCAGTGTTCAGCAAAGTTAATATGCTGAATGCTGAGTTAATTTTTATAATGTCTGTGCTAATGTGGATGGCGGAACTAAAGACACATGGTAGATAGTTCCCTTCAAAAAGTATGAAAGCTTACTAAAATATTTTTTCTACGAAATTGAAATATTTGTTCTTCCTCAATTAGACCTTCTAAAGAAAAAAATATTTTTCTAGACATTGAGAATGAGACATTATGAAACATACTTAGGAGGGAATCTAAAGTCTTGATTACTAAGGTAGTGTAGAAAGTGAATTGAAATAATGATTTAAATCACTGTCAAAATAATCTAACTAATCTGGGATTTAGACTCAACATGGTGAACCTGCACTAAGACATACAAATGAAGATGACAAAATGTAATTTTTGAAAACTTTCAAATTATGAAACTGGAAAATATCACAGAAAATATCCATGAAAATAACAATTAAAATGGCTTTTCATTTATCAGTTGGTTAAGAGGGTATTGAAAGCCACAGTGTTTCAGGCAAAAAAGGGAATTTCAAATACAGTACAATATCCTGAGTAACTGCTGACTTTGAATCTTACCCTGTTCTCTGAAGCATATGTGACGAGAGCATCAAAGCTGGGCATGTCATATCTGTTCATGGTGGAAATATAGCAGGTGTTCTGTTGCACCACTTTGGTTGCAATGATGCCCTGCAAAACAAAAGTTATTGAGCGGACGCAGTTTGGTTTCCCACCTAAAAAGATGGGATTAAATCCGACTAAAAATACTAACAGATGCTGAGTACTTCTATCCTACTCATGGACTCAGGACAGAGAGAATATAGAAAAACATGCCATGGCCCTGACCCAGCTCTATCAGAAGTCAGTCTCCCTGTAAAAGTTATGAACAACCCACTCCCTGCCACTCACCGTGTTGTAGTTCCAGATGGTTTTCCATGAGAACTGGTTGCTCCTTTGCTCAAAAATCGCCGTGTGTGTTTGACCACTGATGCTCATATTTTGATAAACACACCCACCAGAGAAATGGCAGTTGTCATTCGTCTGATGAGACTGAAAAACCAAGGGAAAGAAGACATTTCACCTTTGAAGGATCCCAGAGATGTCCCCAGTGCTTCTGAAAAATCCCAGCTACAATGGAAGACTTGCTGCTCCCGCCATGGCCTCCCCAGGAAGCGCCTGCGCTTCCGTCATCCTCTTGCAAAGGACCCAGGATCAAGGTTGTGGTGTTGGGCAAATGCCGTAAGAAATCTTTTTAAGCATTCGGTGAACGATTGCAGCATCTGACAGCTGTCATCTGGTGCCTTTAGACGCTGATACGTGCAAGAGCACTGGCCACAGTTAATCCACGATAAAGTCCCGGATGGAAACCGCTGCTGACCCAATGCTGTGTTTCAGCATCTGCACCCTCAAGTGGGAAGCTCTCAAAAGAGGAGATGCCAGGCAAGAAGGGCATCAGGGTTGGCTTTGGGCAGCAGCTCTGAAGGCCCCCTATCTGGTTCAAGAAAGGTAAGGGCTAAGGTTTTCTCACCTGTCCATTGCCATTGCCAGTGCAGTACTGCAGATCCACGACTCTCAGGACATCGAGGGTAATGCATGATCCCAGATTCACTTGGAGTCCTTGGAAAGCAAGGAAGGAAGAAAGAAAACCCCATGAGCTAATGCCTAAGACCTTGGCTGCCATTCAAATCCTCGGGCAGCTCTGACCTGACGGACAGCCGTGCTTAGTACGACCCTTTTCCTTGACCGGGCATTGCCGGGGAGCTCAGTGTGAGCTGAAACACTCGGGGCCCAAACTGA
Organism: Catharus ustulatus; assembly: GCF_009819885.2. Lineage (NCBI taxonomy): Eukaryota > Metazoa > Chordata > Aves > Passeriformes > Turdidae > Catharus > Catharus ustulatus. The sequence continues at coordinate 4,557,751 of NC_046247.1, read as the reverse complement.
AGCCTCCCTAAGCTTCCCAGGAAGGAGCTGTAAGGGTTTGAATCGGGTCATTTGTTGCAGCTGGGACACCATCCTGCTCCAGTGCGGATCTGCTAAGACGTTGACCCCTTTGTGCTACTGCTGAAGCTCTCGGTGTGTGTGTGAGTCAAGGTGGAAGAGCAGCCATTGTGCATTGGCCGTTCCAGCAGGGAAACAAATGCCAGGTCACTTAGAATTCCTTTGCTTGCACTCACCGTGAACTTCGTAAGCCATGTAGGTGGTGAGTCCACTGCACATGGAGAAGACATCTGATCCGTAAGAGCTGAGGTTGTTGACCAATCCATTGGCGACAAAGCTGATCTTCTTGTGTGGTCTTCCAAAACCGATCTGGTTCTAAACAACAAAAAGCAGCATTCAGCAAGATCAGTGCTGCAATCTGGTTCCTGCTAGGCATATTCCCTTTGGGGAAAGGCTGTGGAAGAGGGAGACGCTGTCTTGCGCCCCAAAGGAGAAGGGAGTCTGGCCAAGAACAGCTGCAGTGCAAAGTTCTGAGCTGACCAAGGCACTTTGGGACTGAATCGTGGGCATATGACGTTGAGATCTTGGCAGGCCAAGAGAATCCAGCCCCTTGAAGGGCTCCTCAGAAACAGGGTTTGCCCAGCAAGATTCCGAGCTCAACAACATCAGAGAAAGAGAAGAGGAGGAAGGCAGTGGTGCAGCCCCTTTCTTCTTTCAGCAAAGCTTCCTTATGGGAAAATTCTCTAACCCCACTAGTGTTGAGAGAAAGAAATCCCTGCCACTTGTGGCAACCTCATCCTGCCAAGAAGGAAAAAGCGCATGAAGAAATGTCCAGTGAACTCCTAGCTGAGAAACCCGCTACTCCTTTGGGATCTTACCCTGCTCTCTTGTGCCAGGCGGGCCAGATTATTGAAGCTGGGCATCTCACTTTTGTTCATGATGGAAATGTAGCAGGTGTTCTGTTGCGTGACTTTGGTTGCAATGACGCCCTGTAAAAAAAGTTATTGACTGCTCGCACTTCATTCTTTCATGCCTTGGGATGGGAGGAAACCCTTTGTTAAACCAGGAATGAGTACCCAAGAGTTCCAGCCTGAAATTGTGCACTCAACACGGTCAGAAAAAGGAAACAAACACCATCCCCGGGCCAGCTCGACCAGGAGCCAGTCTCCTTGGATACTTTTGGAAAGAGCCGCGTCCCTGCCACTCACCGTGTTGTAGTTCCAGATGGTTTTAAAGGACCCGCTGATGGTGTTTTGCTCAATGATTGCCACGTGCCATTGCCTGTTGATGGTCACGATTTGGGACTGGCCACCAATGATGACTTGCGTGCCGTTGTGGAGGCCACCAGGAGTCTGAGGAAACTGAAAAGCCAAGGGAAAGAAGACGTTTCACCTTTGAAGGATCCCAGAGATGTCCCCAGCGCTTCTGAAAAATCCCAGCTACAATGGAACAATTGCTGCTCCCGCCATGGCCTCCCCAGGAAGCGCCTGCGCTTCCGTCATCCTCTTGCAAAGGACCCAGGATCAAGGTTGTGGTGTTGGGCAAATGCCGTAAGAAATCTTTTTAAGCATTCGGTGAACGATTGCAGCATCTGACAGCTGTCATCTGGTGCCTTTAGACGCTGATACGTGCAAGAGCACTGGCCACAGTTAATCCACGATAAAGTCCCGGACGGAAACCGCTGCTGACCCAACGCTGTGTTTCAGCATCTGCACCCTCAAGCAGGAAGCTCTCAAAAGAGGAGATGCCAGGCAAGAAGGGCATCAGGGCTGGCTTTGGGCAGCAGCTCTGAAGGCCCCCTATCTGGTTCAAGAAAGGTAAGGGCTAAGGTTTTCTCACCTGTCCATTGCCATTGCCAGTGCAGTACTGCAGATCCACGACTCTCAGGACATCGAGGGTAATGCATGATCCCAGATTCACTTGGAGTCCTTGGAAAGCAAGGAAGGAAGAAAGAAAACCCCATGAGCTATTGCCTAAGACCTTGGCTGCCATTCAAATCCTCGGGCAGCTCTGACCTGACGGACAGCCGCGCTTAGTACGACCCTTTTCCTTGACCGGGCATTGCCGGGGAGCTCAGTGTGAGCTGAAACACTCGGGGCCCAAACTGAAGCCTCCCTAAGCTTCCCAGGAAAGAGCTGTAAGGGTTTGAATCGGGTCATTTGTTGCAGCTGGGACACCATCCTGCTCCAGTGCGGATCTGCTAAGACGTTGACCCCTTTGTGCTACTGCTGAAGCTCTCGGTGTGTGTGTGAGTCAAGGTGGAAGAGCAGCCATTGTGCATTGGCCGTTCCAGCAGGGAAACAAATGCCAGGTCACTTAGAATTCCTTTGCTTGCACTCACCGTGAACTTCGTAAGCCATGTAGGTGGTGAGTCCACTGCACATGGAGAAGACATCTGATCCGTAAGAGCTGAGGTTGTTGACCAATCCATTGGCGACAAAGGTGATCTTCTTGTGTGGTCTTCCAAAACCGATCTGGTTCTAAACAACAAAAAGCAGCATTCAGCAAGATCAGTGCTGCAATCTGGTTCCTGCTAGGCATATTCCCTTTGGGGAAAGGCTGTGGAAGAGGGAGACGCTGTCTTGCGCCCCAAAGGAGAAGGGAGTCTGGCCAAGAACAGCTGCAGTGCAAAGTTCTGAGCTGACCAAGGCACTTTGGGACTGAATCGTGGGCATATGACGTTGAGATCTTGGCAGGCCAAGAGAATCCAGCCCCTTGAAGGGCTCCTCAGAAACAGGGTTTGCCCAGCAAGATTCCGAGCTCAACAAAATCAGAGAAAGAGAAGAGGAGGAAGGCAGTGGTGCAGCCCCTTTCTTCTTTCAGCAAAGCTTCCTTATGGGAAAATTCTCTAACCCCACTAGTGTTGAGAGAAAGAAATCCCTGCCACTTCTGGCAACCTCATCCTGCCAAGAAGGAAAAAGCGCATGAAGAAATGTCCAGTGAACTCCTAGCTGAGAAACCCGCTACTCCTTTGGGATCTTACCCTGCTCTCTTGTGCCAGGCGGGCCAGATTATTGAAGCTGGGTATCTCACTTTTGTTCATGATGGAAATGTAGCAGGTGTTCTGTTGCGTGACTTTGGTTGCAATGACGCCCTGTAAAAAAAAGTTATTGACTGCTCGCACTTCATTCTTTCATGCCTTGGGATGGGAGGAAACCCTTTGTTAAACCAGGAATGAGTACCCAAGAGTTCCAGCCTGAAATTGTGCACTCAACACGGTCAGAAAAAGGAAACAAACACCATCCCCGGGCCAGCTCGACCAGGAGCCAGTCTCCTTGGATACTTTTGGAAAGAGCCGCGTCCCTGCCACTCACCGTGTTGTAGTTCCAGATGGTTTTAAAGGACCCGCTGATGGTGTTTTGCTCAATGATTGCCACGTGCCATTGCCTGTTGATGGTCACGATTTGGGACTGGCCACCAATGATGACTTGCGTGCCGTTGTGGAGGCCACCAGGAGTCTGAGGAAACTGAAAAGCCAAGGGAAAGAAGACGTTTCACCTTTGAAGGATCCCAGAGATGTCCCCAGCGCTTCTGAAAAATCCCAGCTACAATGGAAGAATTGCTGCTCCCGCCATGGCCTCCCCAGGAAGCGCCTGCGCTTCCGTCATCCTCTTGCAAAGGACCCAGGATCAAGGTTGTGGTGTTGGGCAAATGCCGTAAGAAATCTTTTTAAGCATTCGGTGAACAATTGCAGCATCTGACAGCTGTCATCTGGTGCCTTTAGACGCTGATACGTGCAAGAGCACTGGCCACAGTTAATCCACGATAACGTCCCGGACGGAAACCGCTGCTGACCCAATGCTGTGTTTCAGCATCTGCACCCTCAAGCAGGAAGCTCTCAAAAGAGGAGATGCCAGGCAAGAAGGGCATCAGGGCTGGCTTTGGGCAGCAGCTCTGAAGGCCCCCTATCTGGTTCAAGAAAGGTAAGGGCTAAGGTTTTCTCACCTGTCCATTGCCATTGCCAGTGCAGTACTGCAGATCCACGACTCTCAGGACATCGAGGGTAATGCATGATCCCAGATTCACTTGGAGTCCTTGGAAAGCAAGGAAGGAAGAAAGAAAACCCCATGAGCTAATGCCTAAGACCTTGGCTGCCATTCAAATCCTCGGGCAGCTCTGACCTGACGGACAGCCGTGCTTAGTACGACCCTTTTCCTTGACCGGGCATTGCCGGGGAGCTCAGTGTGAGCTGAAACACTCGGGGCCCAAACTGTAGTCTCCCTAAGCTTCCCAGGAAGGAGCTGTAAGGGTTTGAATCGGGTCATTTGTTGCAGCTGGGACACCATCCTGCTCCAGTGCGGATCTGCTAAGACGTTGACCCCTTTGTGCTACTGCTGAAGCTCTCGGTGTGTGTGTGAGTCAAGGTGGAAGAGCAGCCATTGTGCATTGGCCGTTCCAGCAGGGAAACAAATGCCAGGTCACTTAGAATTCCTTTGCTTGCACTCACCGTGAACTTCGTAAGCCATGTAGGTGGTGAGTCCACTGCACATGGAGAAGACATCTGATCCGTAAGAGCTGAGGTTGTTGACCAATCCATTGGCGACAAAGGTGATCTTCTTGTGTGGTCTTCCAAAACCGATCTGGTTCTAAACAACAAAAAGCAGCATTCAGCAAGATCAGTGCTGCAATCTGGTTCCTGCTAGGCATATTCCCTTTGGGGAAAGGCTGTGGAAGAGGGAGACGCTGTCTTGCGCCCCAAAGGAGAAGGGAGTCTGGCCAAGAACAGCTGCAGTGCAAAGTTCTGAGCTGACCAAGGCACTTTGGGACTGAATCGTGGGCATATGACGTTGAGATCTTGGCAGGCCAAGAGAATCCAGCCCCTTGAAGGGCTCCTCAGAAACAGGGTTTGCCCAGCAAGATTCCGAGCTCAACAACATCAGAGAAAGAGAAGAGGAGGAAGGCAGTGGTGCAGCCCCTTTCTTCTTTCAGCAAAGCTTCCTTATGGGAAAATTCTCTAACCCCACTAGTGTTGAGAGAAAGAAATCCCTGCCACTTGTGGCAACCTCATCCTGCCAAGAAGGAAAAAGCGCATGAAGAAATGTCCAGTGAACTCCTAGCTGAGAAACCCGCTACTCCTTTGGGATCTTACCCTGCTCTCTTGTGCCAGGCGGGCCAGATTATTGAAGCTGGGTATCTCACTTTTGTTCATGATGGAAATGTAGCAGGTGTTCTGTTGCGTGACTTTGGTTGCAATGACGCCCTGTAAAAAAAAGTTATTGACTGCTCGCACTTCATTCTTTCATGCCTTGGGATGGGAGGAAACCCTTTGTTAAACCAGGAATGAGTACCCAAGAGTTCCAGCCTGAAATTGTGCACTCAACACGGTCAGAAAAAGGAAACAAACACCATCCCCGGGCCAGCTCGACCAGGAGCCAGTCTCCTTGGATACTTTTGGAAAGAGCCGCGTCCCTGCCACTCACCGTGTTGTAGTTCCAGATGGTTTTAAAGGACCCGCTGATGGTGTTTTGCTCAATGATTGCCACGTGCCATTGCCTGTTGATGGTCACGATTTGGGACTGGCCACCAATGATGACTTGCGTGCCGTTGTGGAGGCCACCAGGAGTCTGAGGAAACTGAAAAGCCAAGGGAAAGAAGACGTTTCACCTTTGAAGGATCCCGGAGATGTCCCCAGCGCTTCTGAAAAATCCCAGCTACAATGGAAGACTTGCTGCTCCCGCCATGGCCTCCCCAGGAAGCGCCTGCGCTTCCGTCATCCTCTTGCAAAGGACCCAGGATCAAGGTTGTGGTGTTGGGCAAATGCCGTAAGAAATCTTTTTAAGCATTCGGTGAACGATTGCAGCATCTGACAGCTGTCATCTGGTGCCTTTAGACGCTGATACGTGCAAGAGCACTGGCCACAGTTAATCCACGATAAAGTCCCGGACGGAAACCACTGCTGACCCAACGCTGTGTTTCAGCATCTGCACCCTCAAGCAGGAAGCTCTCAAAAGAGGAGATGCCAGGCAAGAAGGGCATCAGGGCTGGCTTTGGGCAGCAGCTCTGAAGGCCCCCTATCTGGTTCAAGAAAGGTAAGGGCTAAGGTTTTCTCACCTGTCCATTGCCATTGCCAGTGCAGTACTGCAGATCCACGACTCTCAGGACATCGAGGGTAATGCATGATCCCAGATTCACTTGGAGTCCTTGGAAAGCAAGGAAGGAAGAAAGAAAACCCCATGAGCTAATGCCTAAGACCTTGGCTGCCATTCAAATCCTCGGGCAGCTCTGACCTGACGGACAGCCGTGCTTAGTACGACCCTTTTCCTTGACCGGGCATTGCCGGGGAGCTCAGTGTGAGCTGAAACACTCGGGGCCCAAACTGTAGTCTCCCTAAGCTTCCCAGGAAGGAGCTGTAAGGGTTTGAATCGGGTCATTTGTTGCAGCTGGGACACCATCCTGCTCCAGTGCGGATCTGCTAAGACGTTGACCCCTTTGTGCTACTGCTGAAGCTCTCGGTGTGTGTGTGAGTCAAGGTGGAAGAGCAGCCATTGTGCATTGCCCGTTCCAGCAGGGAAACAAATGCCAGGTCACTTAGAATTCCTTTGCTTGCACTCACCGTGAACTTCGTAAGCCATGTAGGTGGTGAGTCCACTGCACATGGAGAAGACATCTGATCCGTAAGAGCTGAGGTTGTTGACCAATCCATTGGCGACAAAGGTGATCTTCTTGTGTGGTCTTCCAAAACCGATCTGGTTCTAAACAACAAAAAGCAGCATTCAGCAAGATCAGTGCTGCAATCTGGTTCCTGCTAGGCATATTCCCTTTGGGGAAAGGCTGTGGAAGAGGGAGACGCTGTCTTGCGCCCCAAAGGAGAAGGGAGTCTGGCCAAGAACAGCTGCAGTGCAAAGTTCTGAGCTGACCAAGGCACTTTGGGACTGAATCGTGGGCATATGACGTTGAGATCTTGGCAGGCCAAGAGAATCCAGCCCCTTGAAGGGCTCCTCAGAAACAGGGTTTGCCCAGCAAGATTCAGAGCTCAACAAAATCAGAGAAAGAGAAGAGGAGGAAGGCAGTGGTGCAGCCCCTTTCTTCTTTCAGCAAAGCTTCCTTATGGGAAAATTCTCTAACCCCACTAGTGTTGAGAGAAAGAAATCCCTGCCACTTCTGGCAACCTCATCCTGCCAAGAAGGAAAAAGCGCATGAAGAAATGTCCAGTGAACTCCTAGCTGAGAAACCCGCTACTCCTTTGGGATCTTACCCTGCTCTCTTGTGCCAGGCGGGCCAGATTATTGAAGCTGGGTATCTCACTTTTGTTCATGATGGAAATGTAGCAGGTGTTCTGTTGCGTGACTTTGGTTGCAATGACGCCCTGTAAAAAAAAGTTATTGACTGCTCGCACTTCATTCTTTCATGCCTTGGGATGGGAGGAAACCCTTTGTTAAACCAGGAATGAGTACCCAAGAGTTCCAGCCTGAAATTGTGCACTCAACACGGTCAGAAAAAGGAAACAAACACCATCCCCGGGCCAGCTCGACCAGGAGCCAGTCTCCTTGGATACTTTTGGAAAGAGCCGCGTCCCTGCCACTCACCGTGTTGTAGTTCCAGATGGTTTTAAAGGACCCGCTGATGGTGTTTTGCTCAATGATTGCCACGTGCCATTGCCTGTTGATGGTCACGATTTGGGACTGGCCACCAATGATGACTTGCGTGCCGTTGTGGAGGCCACCAGGAGTCTGAGGAAACTGAAAAGCCAAGGGAAAGAAGACGTTTCACCTTTGAAGGATCCCAGAGATGTCCCCAGCGCTTCTGAAAAATCCCAGCTACAATGGAACAATTGCTGCTCCCGCCATGGCCTCCCCAGGAAGCGCCTGCGCTTCCGTCATCCTCTTGCAAAGGACCCAGGATCAAGGTTGTGGTGTTGGGCAAATGCCGTAAGAAATCTTTTTAAGCATTCGGTGAACGATTGCAGCATCTGACAGCTGTCATCTGGTGCCTTTAGACGCTGATACGTGCAAGAGCACTGGCCACAGTTAATCCCTGATAAAGTCCCGGACGGAAACCACTGCTGACCCAACGCTGTGTTTCAGCATCTGCACCCTCAAGCAGGAAGCTCTCAAAAGAGGAGATGCCAGGCAAGAAGGGCATCAGGGCTGGCTTTGGGCAGCAGCTCTGAAGGCCCCCTATCTGGTTCAAGAAAGGTAAGGGCTAAGGTTTTCTCACCTGTCCATTGCCATTGCCAGTGCAGTACTGCAGATCCACGACTCTCAGGACATCGAGGGTAATGCATGATCCCAGATTCACTTGGAGTCCTTGGAAAGCAAGGAAGGAAGAAAGAAAACCCCATGAGCTAATACCTAAGACCTTGGCTGCCATTCAAATCCTCGGGCAGCTCTGACCTGACGGACAGCCGTGCTTAGTACGACCCTTTTCCTTGACCGGGCATTGCCGGGGAGCTCAGTGTGAGCTGAAACACTCGGGGCCCAAACTGTAGTCTCCCTAAGCTTCCCAGGAAAGAGCTGTAAGGGTTTGAATCGGGTCATTTGTTGCAGCTGGGACACCATCCTGCTCCAGTGCGGATCTGCTAAGACGTTGACCCCTTTGTGCTACTGCTGAAGCTCTCGGTGTGTGTGTGAGTCAAGGTGGAAGAGCAGCCATTGTGCATTGGCCGTTCCAGCAGGGAAACAAATGCCAGGTCACTTAGAATTCCTTTGCTTGCACTCACCGTGAACTTTGTAAGCCATGTAGGTGGTGAGTCCACTGCACATGGAGAAGACATCTGATCCGTAAGAGCTGAGGTTGTTGACCAATCCATTGGCGACAAAGGTGATCTTCTTGTGTGGTCTTCCAAAACCGATCTGGTTCTAAACAACAAAAAGCAGCATTCAGCAAGATCAGTGCTGCAATCTGGTTCCTGCTAGGCATATTCCCTTTGGGGAAAGGCTGTGGAAGAGGGAGACGCTGTCTTGCGCCCCAAAGGAGAAGGGAGTCTGGCCAAGAACAGCTGCAGTGCAAAGTTCTGAGCTGACCAAGGCACTTTGGGACTGAATCGTGGGCATATGACGTTGAGATCTTGGCAGGCCAAGAGAATCCAGCCCCTTGAAGGGCTCCTCAGAAACAGGGTTTGCCCAGCAAGATTCAGAGCTCAACAAAATCAGAGAAAGAGAAGAGGAGGAAGGCAGTGGTGCAGCCCCTTTCTTCTTTCAGCAAAGCTTCCTTATGGGAAAATTCTCTAACCCCACTAGTGTTGAGAGAAAGAAATCCCTGCCACTTCTGGCAACCTCATCCTGCCAAGAAGGAAAAAGCGCATGAAGAAATGTCCAGTGAACTCCTAGCTGAGAAACCCGCTACTCCTTTGGGATCTTACCCTGCTCTCTTGTGCCAGGCGGGCCAGATTATTGAAGCTGGGTATCTCACTTTTGTTCATGATGGAAATGTAGCAGGTGTTCTGTTGCGTGACTTTGGTTGCAATGACGCCCTGTAAAAAAAAGTTATTGACTGCTCGCACTTCATTCTTCCATGCCTTGGGATGGGAGGAAACCCTTTGTTAAACCAGGAATGAGTACCCAAGAGTTCCAGCCTGAAATTGTGCACTCAACACGGTCAGAAAAAGGAAACAAACACCATCCCCGGGCCAGCTCGACCAGGAGCCAGTCTCCTTGGATACTTTTGGAAAGAGCCGCGTCCCTGCCACTCACCGTGTTGTAGTTCCAGATGGTTTTAAAGGACCCGCTGATGGTGTTTTGCTCAATGATTGCCACGTGCCATTGCCTGTTGATGGTCACGATTTGGGACTGGCCACCAATGATGACTTGCGTGCCGTTGTGGAGGCCACCAGGAGTCTGAGGAAACTGAAAAGCCAAGGGAAAGAAGACGTTTCACCTTTGAAGGATCCCAGAGATGTCCCCAGCGCTTCTGAAAAATCCCAGCTACAATGGAAGACTTGCTGCTCCCGCCATGGCCTCCCCAGGAAGCGCCTGCGCTTCCGTCATCCTCTTGCAAAGGACCCAGGATCAAGGTTGTGGTGTTGGGCAAATGCCGTAAGAAATCTTTTTAAGCATTCGGTGAACGATTGCAGCATCTGACAGCTGTCATCTGGTGCCTTTAGACGCTGATACGTGCAAGAGCACTGGCCACAGTTAATCCACGATAAAGTCCCGGACGGAAACCGCTGCTGACCCAACGCTGTGTTTCAGCATCTGCACCCTCAAGCAGGAAGCTCTCAAAAGAGGAGATGCCAGGCAAGAAGGGCATCAGGGCTGGCTTTGGGCAGCAGCTCTGAAGGCCCCCTATCTGGTTCAAGAAAGGTAAGGGCTAAGGTTTTCTCACCTGTCCATTGCCATTGCCAGTGCAGTACTGCAGATCCACGACTCTCAGGACATCGAGGGTAATGCATGATCCCAGATTCACTTGGAGTCCTTGGAAAGCAAGGAAGGAAGAAAGAAAACCCCATGAGCTAATGCCTAAGACCTTGGCTGCCATTCAAATCCTCGGGCAGCTCTGACCTGACGGACAGCCGTGCTTAGTACGACCCTTTTCCTTGACCGGGCATTGCCGGGGAGCTCAGTGTGAGCTGAAACACTCGGGGCCCAAACTGAAGCCTCCCTAAGCTTCCCAGGAAAGAGCTGTAAGGGTTTGAATCGGGTCATTTGTTGCAGCTGGGACACCATCCTGCTCCAGTGCGGATCTGCTAAGACGTTGACCCCTTTGTGCTACTGCTGAAGCTCTCGGTGTGTGTGTGAGTCAAGGTGGAAGAGCAGCCATTGTGCATTGGCCGTTCCAGCAGGGAAACAAATGCCAGGTCACTTAGAATTCCTTTGCTTGCACTCACCGTGAACTTCGTAAGCCATGTAGGTGGTGAGTCCACTGCACATGGAGAAGACATCTGATCCGTAAGAGCTGAGGTTGTTGACCAATCCATTGGCGACAAAGGTGATCTTCTTGTGTGGTCTTCCAAAACCGATCTGGTTCTAAACAACAAAAAGCAGCATTCAGCAAGATCAGTGCTGCAATCTGGTTCCTGCTAGGCATATTCCCTTTGGGGAAAGGCTGTGGAAGAGGGAGACGCTGTCTTGCGCCCCAAAGGAGAAGGGAGTCTGGCCAAGAACAGCTGCAGTGCAAAGTTCTGAGCTGACCAAGGCACTTTGGGACTGAATCGTGGGCATATGACGTTGAGATCTTGGCAGGCCAAGAGAATCCAGCCCCTTGAAGGGCTCCTCAGAAACAGGGTTTGCCCAGCAAGATTCAGAGCTCAACAAAATCAGAGAAAGAGAAGAGGAGGAAGGCAGTGGTGCAGCCCCTTTCTTCTTTCAGCAAAGCTTCCTTATGGGAAAATTCTCTAACCCCACTAGTGTTGAGAGAAAGAAATCCCTGCCACTTCTGGCAACCTCATCCTGCCAAGAAGGAAAAAGCGCATGAAGAAATGTCCAGTGAACTCCTAGCTGAGAAACCCGCTACTCCTTTGGGATCTTACCCTGCTCTCTTGTGCCAGGCGGGCCAGATTATTGAAGCTGGGTATCTCACTTTTGTTCATGATGGAAATGTAGCAGGTGTTCTGTTGCGTGACTTTGGTTGCAATGACGCCCTGTAAAAAAAAGTTATTGACTGCTCGCACTTCATTCTTCCATGCCTTGGGATGGGAGGAAACCCTTTGTTAAACCAGGAATGAGTACCCAAGAGTTCCAGCCTGAAATTGTGCACTCAACACGGTCAGAAAAAGGAAACAAACACCATCCCCGGGCCAGCTCGACCAGGAGCCAGTCTCCTTGGATACTTTTGGAAAGAGCCGCGTCCCTGCCACTCACCGTGTTGTAGTTCCAGATGGTTTTAAAGGACCCGCTGATGGTGTTTTGCTCAATGATTGCCACGTGCCATTGCCTGTTGATGGTCACGATTTGGGACTGGCCACCAATGATGACTTGCGTGCCGTTGTGGAGGCCACCAGGAGTCTGAGGAAACTGAAAAGCCAAGGGAAAGAAGACGTTTCACCTTTGAAGGATCCCAGAGATGTCCCCAGCGCTTCTGAAAAATCCCAGCTACAATGGAAGAATTGCTGCTCCCGCCATGGCCTCCCCAGGAAGCGCCTGCGCTTCCGTCATCCTCTTGCAAAGGACCCAGGATCAAGGTTGTGGTGTTGGGCAAATGCCGTAAGAAATCTTTTTAAGCATTCGGTGAACGATTGCAGCATCTGACAGCTGTCATCTGGTGCCTTTAGACGCTGATACGTGCAAGAGCACTGGCCACAGTTAATCCACGATAAAGTCCCGGACGGAAACCGCTGCTGACCCAACGCTGTGTTTCAGCATCTGCACCCTCAAGCAGGAAGCTCTCAAAAGAGGAGATGCCAGGCAAGAAGGGCATCAGGGCTGGCTTTGGGCAGCAGCTCTGAAGGCCCCCTATCTGGTTCAAGAAAGGTAAGGGCTAAGGTTTTCTCACCTGTCCATTGCCATTGCCAGTGCAGTACTGCAGATCCACGACTCTCAGGACATCGAGGGTAATGCATGATCCCAGATTCACTTGGAGTCCTTGGAAAGCAAGGAAGGAAGAAAGAAAACCCCATGAGCTAATGCCTAAGACCTTGGCTGCCATTCAAATCCTCGGGCAGCTCTGACCTGACGGACAGCCGTGCTTAGTACGACCCTTTTCCTTGACCGGGCATTGCCGGGGAGCTCAGTGTGAGCTGAAACACTCGGGGCCCAAACTGAAGCCTCCCTAAGCTTCCCAGGAAAGAGCTGTAAGGGTTTGAATCGGGTCATTTGTTGCAGCTGGGACACCATCCTGCTCCAGTGCGGATCTGCTAAGACGTTGACCCCTTTGTGCTACTGCTGAAGCTCTCGGTGTGTGTGTGAGTCAAGGTGGAAGAGCAGCCATTGTGCATTGCCCGTTCCAGCAGGGAAACAAATGCCAGGTCACTTAGAATTCCTTTGCTTGCACTCACCGTGAACTTCGTAAGCCATGTAGGTGGTGAGTCCACTGCACATGGAGAAGACATCTGATCCGTAAGAGCTGAGGTTGTTGACCAATCCATTGGCGACAAAGGTGATCTTCTTGTGTGGTCTTCCAAAACCGATCTGGTTCTAAACAACAAAAAGCAGCATTCAGCAAGATCAGTGCTGCAATCTGGTTCCTGCTAGGCATATTCCCTTTGGGGAAAGGCTGTGGAAGAGGGAGACGCTGTCTTGCGCCCCAAAGGAGAAGGGAGTCTGGCCAAGAACAGCTGCAGTGCAAAGTTCTGAGCTGACCAAGGCACTTTGGGACTGAATCGTGGGCATATGACGTTGAGATCTTGGCAGGCCAAGAGAATCCAGCCCCTTGAAGGGCTCCTCAGAAACAGGGTTTGCCCAGCAAGATTCAGAGCTCAACAAAATCAGAGAAAGAGAAGAGGAGGAAGGCAGTGGTGCAGCCCCTTTCTTCTTTCAGCAAAGCTTCCTTATGGGAAAATTCTCTAACCCCACTAGTGTTGAGAGAAAGAAATCCCTGCCACTTGTGGCAACCTCATCCTGCCAAGAAGGAAAAAGCGCATGAAGAAATGTCCAGTGAACTCCTAGCTGAGAAACCCGCTACTCCTTTGGGATCTTACCCTGCTCTCTTGTGCCAGGCGGGCCAGATTATTGAAGCTGGGTATCTCACTTTTGTTCATGATGGAAATGTAGCAGGTGTTCTGTTGCGTGACTTTGGTTGCAATGACGCCCTGTAAAAAAAAGTTATTGACTGCTCGCACTTCATTCTTCCATGCCTTGGGATGGGAGGAAACCCTTTGTTAAACCAGGAATGAGTACCCAAGAGTTCCAGCCTGAAATTGTGCACTCAACACAGTCAGAAAAAGGAAACAAACACCATCCCCGGGCCAGCTCGACCAGGAGCCAGTCTCCTTGGATACTTTTGGAAAGAGCCGCGTCCCTGCCACTCACTGTGTTGTAGTTCCAGATGGTTTTAAAGGACCCGCTGATGGTGTTTTGCTCAATGATTGCCACGTGCCATTGCCTGTTGATGGTCACGATTTGGGACTGGCCACCAATGATGACTTGCGTGCCGTTGTGGAGGCCACCAGGAGTCTGAGGAAACTGAAAAGCCAAGGGAAAGAAGACGTTTCACCTTTGAAGGATCCCAGAGATGTCCCCAGCGCTTCTGAAAAATCCCAGCTACAATGGAAGAATTGCTGCTCCCGCCATGGCCTCCCCAGGAAGCGCCTGCGCTTCCGTCATCCTCTTGCAAAGGACCCAGGATCAAGGTTGTGGTGTTGGGCAAATGCCGTAAGAAATCTTTTTAAGCATTCGGTGAACGATTGCAGCATCTGACAGCTGTCATCTGGTGCCTTTAGACGCTGATACGTGCAAGAGCACTGGCCACAGTTAATCCACGATAACGTCCCGGACGGAAACCGCTGCTGACCCAACGCTGTGTTTCAGCATCTGCACCCTCAAGCAGGAAGCTCTCAAAAGAGGAGATGCCAGGCAAGAAGGGCATCAGGGCTGGCTTTGGGCAGCAGCTCTGAAGGCCCCCTATCTGGTTCAAGAAAGGTAAGGGCTAAGGTTTTCTCACCTGTCCATTGCCATTGCCAGTGCAGTACTGCAGATCCACGACTCTCAGGACATCGAGGGTAATGCATGATCCCAGATTCACTTGGAGTCCTTGGAAAGCAAGGAAGGAAGAAAGAAAACCCCATGAGCTAATGCCTAAGACCTTGGCTGCCATTCAAATCCTCGGGCAGCTCTGACCTGACGGACAGCCGTGCTTAGTACGACCCTTTTCCTTGACCGGGCATTGCCGGGGAGCTCAGTGTGAGCTGAAACACTCAGGGCCCAAACTGAAGCCTCCCTAAGCTTCCCAGGAAAGAGCTGTAAGGGTTTGAATCGGGTCATTTGTTGCAGCTGGGACACCATCCTGCTCCAGTGCGGATCTGCTAAGACGTTGACCCCTTTGTGCTACTGCTGAAGCTCTCGGTGTGTGTGTGAGTCAAGGTGGAAGAGCAGCCATTGTGCATTGCCCGTTCCAGCAGGGAAACAAATGCCAGGTCACTTAGAATTCCTTTGCTTGCACTCACCGTGAACTTCGTAAGCCATGTAGGTGGTGAGTCCACTGCACATGGAGAAGACATCTGATCCGTAAGAGCTGAGGTTGTTGACCAATCCATTGGCGACAAAGGTGATCTTCTTGTGTGGTCTTCCAAAACCGATCTGGTTCTAAACAACAAAAAGCAGCATTCAGCAAGATCAGTGCTGCAATCTGGTTCCTGCTAGGCATATTCCCTTTGGGGAAAGGCTGTGGAAGAGGGAGACGCTGTCTTGCGCCCCAAAGGAGAAGGGAGTCTGGCCAAGAACAGCTGCAGTGCAAAGTTCTGAGCTGACCAAGGCACTTTGGGACTGAATCGTGGGCATATGACGTTGAGATCTTGGCAGGCCAAGAGAATCCAGCCCCTTGAAGGGCTCCTCAGAAACAGGGTTTGCCCAGCAAGATTCAGAGCTCAACAAAATCAGAGAAAGAGAAGAGGAGGAAGGCAGTGGTGCAGCCCCTTTCTTCTTTCAGCAAAGCTTCCTTATGGGAAAATTCTCTAACCCCACTAGTGTTGAGAGAAAGAAATCCCTGCCACTTCTGGCAACCTCATCCTGCCAAGAAGGAAAAAGCGCATGAAGAAATGTCCAGTGAACTCCTAGCTGAGAAACCCGCTACTCCTTTGGGATCTTACCCTGCTCTCTTGTGCCAGGCGGGCCAGATTATTGAAGCTGGGTATCTCACTTTTGTTCATGATGGAAATGTAGCAGGTGTTCTGTTGCGTGACTTTGGTTGCAATGACGCCCTGTAAAAAAAAGTTATTGACTGCTCGCACTTCATTCTTCCATGCCTTGGGATGGGAGGAAACCCTTTGTTAAACCAGGAATGAGTACCCAAGAGTTCCAGCCTGAAATTGTGCACTCAACACGGTCAGAAAAAGGAAACAAACACCATCCCCGGGCCAGCTCGACCAGGAGCCAGTCTCCTTGGATACTTTTGGAAAGAGCCGCGTCCCTGCCACTCACCGTGTTGTAGTTCCAGATGGTTTTAAAGGACCCGCTGATGGTGTTTTGCTCAATGATTGCCACGTGCCATTGCCTGTTGATGGTCACGATTTGGGACTGGCCACCAATGATGACTTGCGTGCCGTTGTGGAGGCCACCAGGAGTCTGAGGAAACTGAAAAGCCAAGGGAAAGAAGACGTTTCACCTTTGAAGGATCCCAGAGATGTCCCCAGCGCTTCTGAAAAATCCCAGCTACAATGGAAGAATTGCTGCTCCCGCCATGGCCTCCCCAGGAAGCGCCTGCGCTTCCGTCATCCTCTTGCAAAGGACCCAGGATCAAGGTTGTGGTGTTGGGCAAATGCCGTAAGAAATCTTTTTAAGCATTCGGTGAACGATTGCAGCATCTGACAGCTGTCATCTGGTGCCTTTAGACGCTGATACGTGCAAGAGCACTGGCCACAGTTAATCCACGATAACGTCCCGGATGGAAACCGCTGCTGACCCAACGCTGTGTTTCAGCATCTGCACCCTCAAGCAGGAAGCTCTCAAAAGAGGAGATGCCAGGCAAGAAGGGCATCAGGGCTGGCTTTGGGCAGCAGCTCTGAAGGCCCCCTATCTGGTTCAAGAAAGGTAAGGGCTAAGGTTTTCTCACCTGTCCATTGCCATTGCCAGTGCAGTACTGCAGATCCACGACTCTCAGGACATCGAGGGTAATGCATGATCCCAGATTCACTTGGAGTCCTTGGAAAGCAAGGAAGGAAGAAAGAAAACCCCATGAGCTAATACCTAAGACCTTGGCTGCCATTCAAATCCTCGGGCAGCTCTGACCTGACGGACAGCCGTGCTTAGTACGACCCTTTTCCTTGACCGGGCATTGCCGGGGAGCTCAGTGTGAGCTGAAACACTCGGGGCCCAAACTGAAGCCTCCCTAAGCTTCCCAGGAAAGAGCTGTAAGGGTTTGAATCGGGTCATTTGTTGCAGCTGGGACACCATCCTGCTCCAGTGCGGATCTGCTAAGACGTTGACCCCTTTGTGCTACTGCTGAAGCTCTCGGTGTGTGTGTGAGTCAAGGTGGAAGAGCAGCCATTGTGCATTGCCCGTTCCAGCAGGGAAACAAATGCCAGGTCACTTAGAATTCCTTTGCTTGCACTCACCGTGAACTTCGTAAGCCATGTAGGTGGTGAGTCCACTGCACATGGAGAAGACATCTGATCCGTAAGAGCTGAGGTTGTTGACCAATCCATTGGCGACAAAGGTGATCTTCTTGTGTGGTCTTCCAAAACCGATCTGGTTCTAAACAACAAAAAGCAGCATTCAGCAAGATCAGTGCTGCAATCTGGTTCCTGCTAGGCATATTCCCTTTGGGGAAAGGCTGTGGAAGAGGGAGACGCTGTCTTGCGCCCCAAAGGAGAAGGGAGTCTGGCCAAGAACAGCTGCAGTGCAAAGTTCTGAGCTGACCAAGGCACTTTGGGACTGAATCGTGGGCATATGACGTTGAGATCTTGGCAGGCCAAGAGAATCCAGCCCCTTGAAGGGCTCCTCAGAAACAGGGTTTGCCCAGCAAGATTCAGAGCTCAACAAAATCAGAGAAAGAGAAGAGGAGGAAGGCAGTGGTGCAGCCCCTTTCTTCTTTCAGCAAAGCTTCCTTATGGGAAAATTCTCTAACCCCACTAGTGTTGAGAGAAAGAAATCCCTGCCACTTGTGGCAACCTCATCCTGCCAAGAAGGAAAAAGCGCATGAAGAAATGTCCAGTGAACTCCTAGCTGAGAAACCCGCTACTCCTTTGGGATCTTACCCTGCTCTCTTGTGCCAGGCGGGCCAGATTATTGAAGCTGGGTATCTCACTTTTGTTCATGATGGAAATGTAGCAGGTGTTCTGTTGCGTGACTTTGGTTGCAATGACGCCCTGTAAAAAAAAGTTATTGACTGCTCGCACTTCATTCTTTCATGCCTTGGGATGGGAGGAAACCCTTTGTTAAACCAGGAATGAGTACCCAAGAGTTCCAGCCTGAAATTGTGCACTCAACACGGTCAGAAAAAGGAAACAAACACCATCCCCGGGCTAGCTCGACCAGGAGCCAGTCTCCTTGGATACTTTTGGAAAGAGCCGCGTCCCTGCCACTCACCGTGTTGTAGTTCCAGATGGTTTTAAAGGACCCGCTGATGGTGTTTTGCTCAATGATTGCCACGTGCCATTGCCTGTTGATGGTCACGATTTGGGACTGGCCACCAATGATGACTTGCGTGCCGTTGTGGAGGCCACCAGGAGTCTGAGGAAACTGAAAAGCCAAGGGAAAGAAGACGTTTCACCTTTGAAGGATCCCAGAGATGTCCCCAGCGCTTCTGAAAAATCCCAGCTACAATGGAAGAATTGCTGCTCCCGCCATGGCCTCCCCAGGAAGCGCCTGCGCTTCCGTCATCCTCTTGCAAAGGACCCAGGATCAAGGTTGTGGTGTTGGGCAAATGCCGTAAGAAATCTTTTTAAGCATTCGGTGAACGATTGCAGCATCTGACAGCTGTCATCTGGTGCCTTTAGACGCTGATACGTGCAAGAGCACTGGCCACAGTTAATCCACGATAAAGTCCCGGACGGAAACCGCTGCTGACCCAACGCTGTGTTTCAGCATCTGCACCCTCAAGCAGGAAGCTCTCAAAAGAGGAGATGCCAGGCAAGAAGGGCATCAGGGCTGGCTTTGGGCAGCAGCTCTGAAGGCCCCCTATCTGGTTCAAGAAAGGTAAGGGCTAAGGTTTTCTCACCTGTCCATTGCCACTTGCCAGTGCAGTACTGCAGATCCACGACTCTCAGGACATCGAGGGTAATGCATGATCCCAGATTCACTTGGAGTCCTTGGAAAGCAAGGAAGGAAGAAAGAAAACCCCATGAGCTAATGCCTAAGACCTTGGCTGCCATTCAAATCCTCGGGCAGCTCTGACCTGACGGACAGCCGTGCTTAGTACGACCCTTTTCCTTGACCGGGCATTGCCGGGGAGCTCAGTGTGAGCTGAAACACTCGGGGCCCAAACTGAAGCCTCCCTAAGCTTCCCAGGAAAGAGCTGTAAGGGTTTGAATCGGGTCATTTGTTGCAGCTGGGACACCATCCTGCTCCAGTGCGGATCTGCTAAGACGTTGACCCCTTTGTGCTACTGCTGAAGCTCTCGGTGTGTGTGTGAGTCAAGGTGGAAGAGCAGCCATTGTGCATTGGCCCGTTCCAGCAGGGAAACAAATGCCAGGTCACTTAGAATTCCTTTGCTTGCACTCACCGTGAACTTCAGTAAGCCATGTAGGTGGTGAGTCCACTGCACATGGAGAAGACATCTGATCCGTAAGAGCTGAGGTTGTTGACCAATCCATTGGCGACAAAGGTGATCTTCTTGTGTGGTCTTCCAAAACCGATCTGGTTCTAAACAACAAAAAGCAGCATTCAGCAAGATCAGTGCTGCAATCTGGTTCCTGCTAGGCATATTCCCTTTGGGGAAAGGCTGTGGAAGAGGGAGACGCTGTCTTGCGCCCCAAAGGAGAAGGGAGTCTGGCCAAGAACAGCTGCAGTGCAAAGTTCTGAGCTGACCAAGGCACTTTGGGACTGAATCGTGGGCATATGACGTTGAGATCTTGGCAGGCCAAGAGAATCCAGCCCCTTGAAGGGCTCCTCAGAAACAGGGTTTGCCCAGCAAGATTCAGAGCTCAACAACATCAGAGAAAGAGAAGAGGAGGAAGGCAGTGGTGCAGCCCCTTTCTTCTTTCAGCAAAGCTTCCTTATGAGAAAATTCTCTAACCCCACTAGTGTTGAGAGAAAGAAATCCCTGCCACTTCTGGCAACCTCATCCTGCCAAGAAGGAAAAAGCGCATGAAGAAATGTCCAGTGAACTCCTAGCTGAGAAACCCGCTACTCCTTTGGGATCTTACCCTGCTCTCTTGTGCCAGGCGGGCCAGATTATTGAAGCTGGGTATCTCACTTTTGTTCATGATGGAAATGTAGCAGGTGTTCTGTTGCGTGACTTTGGTTGCAATGACGCCCTGTAAAAAAAAGTTATTGACTGCTCGCACTTCATTCTTCCATGCCTTGGGATGGGAGGAAACCCTTTGTTAAACCAGGAATGAGTACCCAAGAGTTCCAGCCTGAAATTGTGCACTCAACACAGGTCAGAAAAAGGAAACAAACACCATCCCCGGGCCAGCTCGACCAGGAGCCAGTCTCCTTGGATACTTTTGGAAAGAGCCGCGTCCCTGCCACTCACCTGTGTTGTAGTTCCAGATGGTTTTAAAGGACCCGCTGATGGTGTTTTGCTCAATGATTGCCACGTGCCATTGCCTGTTGATGGTCACGATTTGGGACTGGCCACCAATGATGACTTGCGTGCCGTTGTGGAGGCCACCAGGAGTCTGAGGAAACTGAAAAGCCAAGGGAAAGAAGACGTTTCACCTTTGAAGGATCCCAGAGATGTCCCCAGCGCTTCTGAAAAATCCCAGCTACAATGGAAGAATTGCTGCTCCCGCCATGGCCTCCCCAGGAAGCGCCTGCGCTTCCGTCATCCTCTTGCAAAGGACCCAGGATCAAGGTTGTGGTGTTGGGCAAATGCCGTAAGAAATCTTTTTAAGCATTCGGTGAACGATTGCAGCATCTGACAGCTGTCATCTGGTGCCTTTAGACGCTGATACGTGCAAGAGCACTGGCCACAGTTAATCCACGATAACGTCCCGGACGGAAACCGCTGCTGACCCAACTGCTGTGTTTCAGCATCTGCACCCTCAAGCAGGAAGCTCTCAAAAGAGGAGATGCCAGGCAAGAAGGGCATCAGGGCTGGCTTTGGGCAGCAGCTCTGAAGGCCCCCTATCTGGTTCAAGAAAGGTAAGGGCTAAGGTTTTCTCACCTGTCCATTGCCATTGCCAGTGCAGTACTGCAGATCCACGACTCTCAGGACATCGAGGGTAATGCATGATCCCAGATTCACTTGGAGTCCTTGGAAAGCAAGGAAGGAAGAAAGAAAACCCCATGAGCTAATGCCTAAGACCTTGGCTGCCATTCAAATCCTCGGGCAGCTCTGACCTGACGGACAGCCGTGCTTAGTACGACCCTTTTCCTTGACCGGGCATTGCCGGGGAGCTCAGTGTGAGCTGAAACACTCAGGGGCCCAAACTGAAGCCTCCCTAAGCTTCCCAGGAAAGAGCTGTAAGGGTTTGAATCGGGTCATTTGTTGCAGCTGGGACACCATGCCTGCTCCAGTGCGGATCTGCTAAGACGTTGACCCCTTTGTGCTACTGCTGAAGCTCTCGGTGTGTGTGTGAGTCAAGGTGGAAGAGCAGCCATTGTGCATTGCCCGTTCCAGCAGGGAAACAAATGCCAGGTCACTTAGAATTCCTTTGCTTGCACTCACCGTGAACTTCAGTAAGCCATGTAGGTGGTGAGTCCACTGCACATGGAGAAGACATCTGATCCGTAAGAGCTGAGGTTGTTGACCAATCCATTGGCGACAAAGGTGATCTTCTTGTGTGGTCTTCCAAAACCGATCTGGTTCTAAACAACAAAAAGCAGCATTCAGCAAGATCAGTGCTGCAATCTGGTTCCTGCTAGGCATATTCCCTTTGGGGAAAGGCTGTGGAAGAGGGAGACGCTGTCTTGCGCCCCAAAGGAGAAGGGAGTCTGGCCAAGAACAGCTGCAGTGCAAAGTTCTGAGCCTGACCAAGGCACTTTGGGACTGAATCGTGGGCATATGACGTTGAGATCTTGGCAGGCCAAGAGAATCCAGCCCCTTGAAGGGCTCCTCAGAAACAGGGTTTGCCCAGCAAGATTCAGAGCTCAACAACATCAGAGAAAGAGAAGAGGAGGAAGGCAGTGGTGCAGCCCCTTTCTTCTTTCAGCAAAGCTTCCTTATGAGAAAATTCTCTAACCCCACTAGTGTTGAGAGAAAGAAATCCCTGCCACTTCTGGCAACCTCATCCTGCCAAGAAGGAAAAAGCGCATGAAGAAATGTCCAGTGAACTCCTAGCTGAGAAACCCGCTACTCCTTTGGGATCTTACCCTGCTCTCTTGTGCCAGGCGGGCCAGATTATTGAAGCTGGGCATCTCACTTTTGTTCATGATGGAAATGTAGCAGGTGTTCTGTTGCGTGACTTTGGTTGCAATGACGCCCTGTAAAAAAAAGTTATTGACTGCTCGCACTTCATTCTTCATGCCTTGGGATGGGAGGAAACCCTTTGTTAAACCAGGAATGAGTACCCAAGAGTTCCAGCCTGAAATTGTGCACTCAACACGGTCAGAAAAAGGAAACAAACACCATCCCCGGGCCAGCTCGACCAGGAGCCAGTCTCCTTGGATACTTTTGGAAAGAGCCGCGTCCCTGCCACTCACCGTGTTGTAGTTCCAGATGGTTTTAAAGGACCCGCTGATGGTGTTTTGCTCAATGATTGCCACGTGCCATTGCCTGTTGATGGTCACGATTTGGGACTGGCCACCAATGATGACTTGCGTGCCGTTGTGGAGGCCACCAGGAGTCTGAGGAAACTGAAAAGCCAAGGGAAAGAAGACGTTTCACCTTTGAAGGATCCCAGAGATGTCCCCAGCGCTTCTGAAAAATCCCAGCTACAATGGAAGAATTGCTGCTCCCGCCATGGCCTCCCCAGGAAGCGCCTGCGCTTCCGTCATCCTCTTGCAAAGGACCCAGGATCAAGGCTGTGGTGTTGGGCAAATGCCGTAAGAAATCTTTTTAAGCATTCGGTGAACGATTGCAGCATCTGACAGCTGTCATCTGGTGCCTTTAGACGCTGATACGTGCAAGAGCACTGGCCACAGTTAATCCACGATAACGTCCCGGACGGAAACCGCTGCTGACCCAACTGCTGTGTTTCAGCATCTGCACCCTCAAGCAGGAAGCTCTCAAAAGAGGAGATGCCAGGCAAGAAGGGCATCAGGGCTGGCTTTGGGCAGCAGCTCTGAAGGCCCCCTATCTGGTTCAAGAAAGGTAAGGGCTAAGGTTTTCTCACCTGTCCATTGCCATTGCCAGTGCAGTACTGCAGATCCACGACTCTCAGGACATCGAGGGTAATGCATGATCCCAGATTCACTTGGAGTCCTTGGAAAGCAAGGAAGGAAGAAAGAAAACCCCATGAGCTAATGCCTAAGACCTTGGCTGCCATTCAAATCCTCGGGCAGCTCTGACCTGACGGACAGCCGCGCTTAGTACGACCCTTTTCCTTGACCGGGCATTGCCGGGGAGCTCAGTGTGAGCTGAAACACTCGGGGCCCAAACTGAAGCCTCCCTAAGCTTCCCAGGAAAGAGCTTGTAAGGGTTTGAATCGGGTCATTTGTTGCAGCTGAGACACCATCCTGCTCCAGTGCGGATCTGCTAAGACGTTGACCCCTTTGTGCTACTGCTGAAGCTCTCGGTGTGTGTGTGAGTCAAGGTGGAAGAGCAGCCATTGTGCATTGCCCGTTCCAGCAGGGAAACAAATGCCAGGTCACTTAGAATTCCTTTGCTTGCACTCACCGTGAACTTCAGTAAGCCATGTAGGTGGTGAGTCCACTGCACATGGAGAAGACATCTGATCCGTAAGAGCTGAGGTTGTTGACCAATCCATTGGCGACAAAGGTGATCTTCTTGTGTGGTCTTCCAAAACCGATCTGGTTCTAAACAACAAAAAGCAGCATTCAGCAAGATCAGTGCTGCAATCTGGTTCCTGCTAGGCATATTCCCTTTGGGGAAAGGCTGTGGAAGAGGGAGACGCTGTCTTGCGCCCCAAAGGAGAAGGGAGTCTGGCCAAGAACAGCTGCAGTGCAAAGTTCTGAGCTGACCAAGGCACTTTGGGACTGAATCGTGGGCATATGACGTTGAGATCTTGGCAGGCCAAGAGAATCCAGCCCCTTGAAGGGCTCCTCAGAAACAGGGTTTGCCCAGCAAGATTCCGAGCTCAACAACATCAGAGAAAGAGAAGAGGAGGAAGGCAGTGGTGCAGCCCCTTTCTTCTTTCAGCAAAGCTTCCTTATGGGAAAATTCTCTAACCCCACTAGTGTTGAGAGAAAGAAATCCCTGCCACTTGTGGCAACCTCATCCTGCCAAGAAGGAAAAAGCGCATGAAGAAATGTCCAGTGAACTCCTAGCTGAGAAACCCGCTACTCCTTTGGGATCTTACCCTGCTCTCTTGTGCCAGGCGGGCCAGATTATTGAAGCTGGGCTATCTCACTTTTGTTCATGATGGAAATGTAGCAGGTGTTCTGTTGCGTGACTTTGGTTGCAATGACGCCCTGTAAAAAAAGTTATTGACTGCTCGCACTTCATTCTTCCATGCCTTGGGATGGGAGGAAACCCTTTGTTAAACCAGGAATGAGTACCCAAGAGTTCCAGCCTGAAATTGTGCACTCAACACAGTCAGAAAAAGGAAACAAACACCATCCCCGGGCCAGCTCGACCAGGAGCCAGTCTCCTTGGATACTTTTGGAAAGAGCCGCGTCCCTGCCACTCACTGTGTTGTAGTTCCAGATGGTTTTAAAGGACCCGCTGATGGTGTTTTGCTCAATGATTGCCACGTGCCATTGCCTGTTGATGGTCACGATTTGGGACTGGCCACCAATGATGACTTGCGTGCCGTTGTGGAGGCCACCAGGAGTCTGAGGAAACTGAAAAGCCAAGGGAAAGAAGACGTTTCACCTTTGAAGGATCCCAGAGATGTCCCCAGCGCTTCTGAAAAATCCCAGCTACAATGGAAGAATTGCTGCTCCCGCCATGGCCTCCCCAGGAAGCGCCTGCGCTTCCGTCATCCTCTTGCAAAGGACCCAGGATCAAGGCTTGTGGTGTTGGGCAAATGCCGTAAGAAATATTTTTAAGCATTCGGTGAACGATTGCAGCATCTGACAGCTGTCATCTGGTGCCTTTAGACGCTGATACGTGCAAGAGCACTGGCCACAGTTAATCCATGATAACGTCCCGGACGGAAACCGCTGCTGACCCAATGCTGTGTTTCAGCATCTGCACCCTCAAGCAGGAAGCTCTCAAAAGAGGAGATGCCAGGCAAGAAGGGCATCAGGGCTGGCTTTGGGCAGCAGCTCTGAAGGCCCCCTATCTAGGTTCAAGAAAGGTAAGGGCTAAGGTTTTCTAACCTGTCCATTGCCATTGCCAGTGCAGTACTGCAGATCCACGACTCTCAGGACATCGAGGGTAATGCATGATCCCAGATTCACTTGGAGTCCTTGGAAAGCAAGGAAGGAAGAAAGAAAACCCCATGAGCTAATGCCTAAGACCTTGGCTGCCATTCAAATCCTCGGGCAGCTCTGACCTGACGGACAGTCGTGCTTAGTACGACCCTTTTCCTTGACCGGGCATTGCCGGGGAGCTCAGTGTGAGCTGAAACACTCGGGGCCCAAACTGAAGCCTCCCTAAGCTTCCCAGGAAAGAGCTGTAAGGGTTTGAATCGGGTCATTTGTTGCAGCTGGGACACCATCCTGCTCCAGTGCGGATCTGCTAAGACGTTGACCCCTTTGTGCTACTGCTGAAGCTCTCGGTGTGTGTGTGAGTCAAGGTGGAAGAGCAGCCATTGTGCATTGCCCGTTCCAGCAGGGAAACAAATGCCAGGTCACTTAGAATTCCTTTGCTTGCACTCACCGTGAACTTCGTAAGCCATGTAGGTGGTGAGTCCACTGCACATGGAGAAGACATCTGATCCGTAAGAGCTGAGGTTGTTGACCAATCCATTGGCGACAAAGGTGATCTTCTTGTGTGGTCTTCCAAAACCGATCTGGTTCTAAACAACAAAAAGCAGCATTCAGCAAGATCAGTGCTGCAATCTGGTTCCTGCTAGGCATATTCCCTTTGGGGAAAGGCTGTGGAAGAGGGAGACGCTCTCTTGCGCCCCAAAGGATAAGGGAGTCTGGCCAAGAACAGCTGCAGTGCAAAGTTCTGAGCTGACCAAGGCACTTTGGGACTGAATCGTGGGCATATGACGTTGAGATCTTGGCAGGCCAAGAGAATCCAGCCCCTTGAAGGGCTCCTCAGAAACAGGGTTTGCCCAGCAAGATTCCGAGCTCAACAACATCAGAGAAAGAGAAGAGGAGGAAGGCAGTGGTGCAGCCCCTTTCTTCTTTCAGCAAAGCTTCCTTATGGGAAAATTCTCTAACCCCACTAGTGTTGAGAGAAAGAAATCCCTGCCACTTGTGGCAACCTCATCCTGCCAAGAAGGAAAAAGCGCATGAAGAAATGTCCAGTGAACTCCTAGCTGAGAAACCCGCTACTCCTTTGGGATCTTACCCTGCTCTCTTGTGCCAGGCGGGCCAGATTATTGAAGCTGGGCATCTCACTTTTGTTCATGATGGAAATGTAGCAGGTGTTCTGTTGCGTGACTTTGGTTGCAATGACGCCCTGTAAAAAAAGTTATTGACTGCTCGCACTTCATTCTTTCATGCCTTGGGATTGGAGGAAACCCTTTGTTAAACCAGGAATGAGTACCCAAGTGTTCCAGCCTGAAATTGTGCACTCAACACGGTCAGAAAAAGGAAACAAACACCATCCCCGGGCCAGCTCGACCAGGAGCCAGTCTCCTTGGATACTTTTGGAAAGAGCCGCGTCCCTGCCACTCACCGTGTTGTAGTTCCAGATGGTTTTAAAGGACCCGCTGATGGTGTTTTGCTCAATGATTGCCACGTGCCATTGCCTGTTGATGGTCACGATTTGGGACTGGCCACCAATGATGACTTGCGTGCCGTTGTGGAGGCCACCAGGAGTCTGAGGAAACTGAAAAGCCAAGGGAAAGAAGACGTTTCACCTTTGAAGGATCCCAGAGATGTCCCCAGCGCTTCTGAAAAATCCCAGCTACAATGGAAGAATTGCTGCTCCCGCCATGGCCTCCCCAGGAAGCGCCTGCGCTTCCGTCATCCTCTTGCAAAGGACCCAGGATCAAGGCTGTGGTGTTGGGCAAATGCCGTAAGAAATCTTTTTAAGCATTCGGTGAACGATTGCAGCATCTGACAGCTGTCATCTAGTGCCTTTAGACGCTGATACGTGCAAGAGCACTGGCCACAGTTAATCCACGATAAAGTCCCGGACAGAAACCGCTGCTGACCCAATGCTGTGTTTCAGCATCTGCACCCTCAAGCAGGAAGCTCTCAAAAGAGGAGATGCCAGGCAAGAAGGGCATCAGGGCTGGCTTTGGGCAGCAGCTCTGAAGGCCCCCTATCTGGTTCAAGAAAGGTAAGGGCTAAGGTTTTCTCACCTGTCCATTGCCACTTGCCAGTGCAGTAC
Source organism: Catharus ustulatus (assembly GCF_009819885.2). Classification (NCBI taxonomy): domain Eukaryota; kingdom Metazoa; phylum Chordata; class Aves; order Passeriformes; family Turdidae; genus Catharus; species Catharus ustulatus. Next base: position 4,530,601 of record NC_046247.1, on the reverse strand, counting down.
TGCAGATCCACGACTCTCAGGACATCGAGGGTAATGCATGATCCCAGATTCACTTGGAGTCCTTGGAAAGCAAGGAAGGAAGAAAGAAAACCCCATGAGCTAATGCCTAAGACCTTGGCTGCCATTCAAATCCTTGGGCAGCTCTGACCTGACGGACAGTCGTGCTTAGTACGACCCTTTTCCTTGACCGGGCATTGCCGGGGAGCTCAGTGTGAGCTGAAACACTCGGGGCCCAAACTGAAGCCTCCCTAAGCTTCCCAGGAAAGAGCTGTAAGGGTTTGAATCGGGTCATTTGTTGCAGCTGGGACACCATCCTGCTCCAGTGCGGATCTGCTAAGACGTTGACCCCTTTGTGCTACTGCTGAAGCTCTCGGTGTGTGTGTGAGTCAAGGTGGAAGAGCAGCCATTGTGCATTGCCCGTTCCAGCAGGGAAACAAATGCCAGGTCACTTAGAATTCCTTTGCTTGCACTCACCGTGAACTTCATAAGCCATGTAGGTGGTGAGTCCACTGCACATGGAGAAGACATCTGATCCATAAGAGCTGAGGTTGTTGACCAATCCATTGGCGACAAAGGTGATCTTCTTGTGTGGTCTTCCAAAACCGATCTGGTTCTAAACAACAAAAAGCAGCATTCAGCAAGATCAGTGCTGCAATCTGGTTCCTGCTAGGCATATTCCCTTTGGGGAAAGGCTGTGGAAGAGGGAGACGCTGTCTTGCGCCCCAAAGGAGAAGGGAGTCTGGCCAAGAACAGCTGCAGTGCAAAGTTCTGAGCTGACCAAGGCACTTTGGGACTGAATCGTGGGCATATGACGTTGAGATCTTGGCAGGCCAAGAGAATCCAGCCCCTTGAAGGGCTCCTCAGAAACAGGGTTTGCCCAGCAAGATTCCGAGCTCAACAACATCAGAGAAAGAGAAGAGGAGGAAGGCAGTGGTGCAGCCCCTTTCTTCTTTCAGCAAAGCTTCCTTATGGGAAAATTCTCTAACCCCACTAGTGTTGAGAGAAAGAAATCCCTGCCACTTGTGGCAACCTCATCCTGCCAAGAAGGAAAAAGCGCATGAAAAAATGTCCAGTGAACTCCTAGCTGAGAAACCCGCTACTCCTTTGGGATCTTACCCTGCTCTCTTGTGCCAGGCGGGCCAGATTATTGAAGCTGGGTATCTCACTTTTGTTCATGATGGAAATGTAGCAGGTGTTCTGTTGCGTGACTTTGGTTGCAATGACGCCCTGTAAAAAAAAGTTATTGACTGCTCGCACTTCATTCTTTCATGCCTTGGGATGGGAGGAAACCCTTTGTTAAACCAGGAATGAGTACCCAAGAGTTCCAGCCTGAAATTGTGCACTCAACACGGTCAGAAAAAGGAAACAAACACCATCCCCGGGCCAGCTCGACCAGGAGCCAGTCTCCTTGGATACTTTTGGAAAGAGCCGCGTCCCTGCCACTCACCGTGTTGTAGTTCCAGATGGTTTTAAAGGACCCGCTGATGGTGTTTTGCTCAATGATTGCCACGTGCCATTGCCTGTTGATGGTCACGATTTGGGACTGGCCACCAATGATGACTTGCGTGCCGTTGTGGAGGCCACCAGGAGTCTGAGGAAACTGAAAAGCCAAGGGAAAGAAGACGTTTCACCTTTGAAGGATCCCAGAGATGTCCCCAGCGCTTCTGAAAAATCCCAGCTACAATGGAAGAATTGCTGCTCCCGCCATGGCCTCCCCAGGAAGCGCCTGCGCTTCCGTCATCCTCTTGCAAAGGACCCAGGATCAAGGCTGTGGTGTTGGGCAAATGCCGTAAGAAATCTTTTTAAGCATTCGGTGAACGATTGCAGCATCTGACAGCTGTCATCTGGTGCCTTTAGACGCTGATACGTGCAAGAGCACTGGCCACAGTTAATCCACGATAAAGTCCCGGACTGGAAACCGCTGCTGACCCAATGCTGTGTTTCAGCATCTGCACCCTCAAGCAGGAAGCTCTCAAAAGAGGAGATGCCAGGCAAGAAGGGCATCAGGGCTGGCTTTGGGCAGCAGCTCTGAAGGCCCCCTATCTGGTTCAAGAAAGGTAAGGGCTAAGGTTTTCTCACCTGTCCATTGCCATTGCCAGTGCAGTACTGCAGATCCACGACTCTCAGGACATCGAGGGTAATGCATGATCCCAGATTCACTTGGAGTCCTTGGAAAGCAAGGAAGGAAGAAAGAAAACCCCATGAGCTAATGCCTAAGACCTTGGCTGCCATTCAAATCCTCGGGCAGCTCTGACCTGACGGACAGCCGCGCTTAGTACGACCCTTTTCCTTGACCGGGCATTGCCGGGGAGCTCAGTGTGAGCTGAAACACTCGGGGCCCAAACTGAAGCCTCCCTAAGCTTCCCAGGAAAGAGTTGTAAGGGTTTGAATCGGGTCATTTGTTGCAGCTGAGACACCATCCTGCTCCAGTGCGGATCTGCTAAGACGTTGACCCCTTTGTGCTACTGCTGAAGCTCTCGGTGTGTGTGTGAGTCAAGGTGGAAGAGCAGCCATTGTGCATTGCCCGTTCCAGCAGGGAAACAAATGCCAGGTCACTTAGAATTCCTTTGCTTGCACTCACCGTGAACTTCGTAAGCCATGTAGGTGGTGAGTCCACTGCACATGGAGAAGACATCTGATCCGTAAGAGCTGAGGTTGTTGACCAATCCATTGGCGACAAAGGTGATCTTCTTGTGTGGTCTTCCAAAACCGATCTGGTTCTAAACAACAAAAAGCAGCATTCAGCAAGATCAGTGCTGCAATCTGGTTCCTGCTAGGCATATTCCCTTTGGGGAAAGGCTGTGGAAGAGGGAGACGCTGTCTTGCGCCCCAAAGGAGAAGGGAGTCTGGCCAAGAACAGCTGCAGTGCAAAGTTCTGAGCTGACCAAGGCACTTTGGGACTGAATCGTGGGCATATGACGTTGAGATCTTGGCAGGCCAAGAGAATCCAGCCCCTTGAAGGGCTCCTCAGAAACAGGGTTTGCCCAGCAAGATTCCGAGCTCAACAACATCAGAGAAAGAGAAGAGGAGGAAGGCAGTGGTGCAGCCCCTTTCTTCTTTCAGCAAAGCTTCCTTATGGGAAAATTCTCTAACCCCACTAGTGTTGAGAGAAAGAAATCCCTGCCACTTGTGGCAACCTCATCCTGCCAAGAAGGAAAAAGCGCATGAAGAAATGTCCAGTGAACTCCTAGCTGAGAAACCCGCTACTCCTTTGGGATCTTACCCTGCTCTCTTGTGCCAGGCGGGCCAGATTATTGAAGCTGGGCATCTCACTTTTGTTCATGATGGAAATGTAGCAGGTGTTCTGTTGCGTGACTTTGGTTGCAATGACGCCCTGTAAAAAAAGTTATTGACTGCTCGCACTTCATTCTTTCATGCCTTGGGATTGGAGGAAACCCTTTGTTAAACCAGGAATGAGTACCCAAGAGTTCCAGCCTGAAATTGTGCACTCAACACGGTCAGAAAAAGGAAACAAACACCATCCCCGGGCCAGCTCGACCAGGAGCCAGTCTCCTTGGATACTTTTGGAAAGAGCCGCGTCCCTGCCACTCACCGTGTTGTAGTTCCAGATGGTTTTAAAGGACCCGCTGATGGTGTTTTGCTCAATGATTGCCACGTGCCATTGCCTGTTGATGGTCACGATTTGGGACTGGCCACCAATGATGACTTGCGTGCCGTTGTGGAGGCCACCAGGAGTCTGAGGAAACTGAAAAGCCAAGGGAAAGAAGACGTTTCACCTTTGAAGGATCCCAGAGATGTCCCCAGCGCTTCTGAAAAATCCCAGCTACAATGGAAGAATTGCTGCTCCCGCCATGGCCTCCCCAGGAAGCGCCTGCGCTTCCGTCATCCTCTTGCAAAGGACCCAGGATCAAGGCTGTGGTGTTGGGCAAATGCCGTAAGAAATATTTTTAAGCATTCGGTGAACGATTGCAGCATCTGACAGCTGTCATCTGGTGCCTTTTGACGCTGATACGTGCAAGAGCACTGGCCACAGTTAATCCATGATAAAGTCCCGGACGGAAACCGCTGCTGACCCAATGCTGTGTTTCAGCATCTGCACCCTCAAGCAGGAAGCTCTCACAAGAGGAGATGCCAGGCAAGAAGGGCATCAGGGCTGGCTTTGGGCAGCAGCTCTGAAGGCCCCCTATCTAGTTCAAGAAAGGTAAGGGCTAAGGTTTTCTAACCTGTCCATTGCCATTGCCAGTGCAGTACTGCAGATCCACGACTCTCAGGACATCGAGGGTAATGCATGATCCCAGATTCACTTGGAGTCCTTGGAAAGCAAGGAAGGAAGAAAGAAAACCCCATGAGCTAATGCCTAAGACCTTGGCTGCCATTCAAATCCTTGGGCAGCTCTGACCTGACGGACAGTCGTGCTTAGTACGACCCTTTTCCTTGACCGGGCATTGCCGGGGAGCTCAGTGTGAGCTGAAACACTCGGGGCCCAAACTGTAGCCTCCCTAAGCTTCCCAGGAAAGAGCTGTAAGGGTTTGAATCGGGTCATTTGTTGCAGCTGGGACACCATCCTGCTCCAGTGCGGATCTGCTAAGACGTTGACCCCTTTGTGCTACTGCTGAAGCTCTCGGTGTGTGTGTGAGTCAAGGTGGAAGAGCAGCCATTGTGCATTGCCCGTTCCAGCAGGGAAACAAATGCCAGGTCACTTAGAATTCCTTTGCTTGCACTCACCGTGAACTTCGTAAGCCATGTAGGTGGTGAGTCCACTGCACATGGAGAAGACATCTGATCCGTAAGAGCTGAGGTTGTTGACCAATCCATTGGCGACAAAGGTGATCTTCTTGTGTGGTCTTCCAAAACCGATCTGGTTCTAAACAACAAAAAGCAGCATTCAGCAAGATCAGTGCTGCAATCTGGTTCCTGCTAGGCATATTCCCTTTGGGGAAAGGCTGTGGAAGAGGGAGACGCTCTCTTGCGCCCCAAAGGATAAGGGAGTCTGGCCAAGAACAGCTGCAGTGCAAAGTTCTGAGCTGACCAAGGCACTTTGGGACTGAATCGTGGGCATATGACGTTGAGATCTTGGCAGGCCAAGAGAATCCAGCCCCTTGAAGGGCTCCTCAGAAACAGGGTTTGCCCAGCAAGATTCCGAGCTCAACAACATCAGAGAAAGAGAAGAGGAGGAAGGCAGTGGTGCAGCCCCTTTCTTCTTTCAGCAAAGCTTCCTTATGGGAAAATTCTCTAACCCCACTAGTGTTGAGAGAAAGAAATCCCTGCCACTTGTGGCAACCTCATCCTGCCAAGAAGGAAAAAGCGCATGAAGAAATGTCCAGTGAACTCCTAGCTGAGAAACCCGCTACTCCTTTGGGATCTTACCCTGCTCTCTTGTGCCAGGCGGGCCAGATTATTGAAGCTGGGCATCTCACTTTTGTTCATGATGGAAATGTAGCAGGTGTTCTGTTGCGTGACTTTGGTTGCAATGACGCCCTGTAAAAAAAGTTATTGACTGCTCGCACTTCATTCTTTCATGCCTTGGGATTGGAGGAAACCCTTTGTTAAACCAGGAATGAGTACCCAAGTGTTCCAGCCTGAAATTGTGCACTCAACACGGTCAGAAAAAGGAAACAAACACCATCCCCGGGCCAGCTCGACCAGGAGCCAGTCTCCTTGGATACTTTTGGAAAGAGCCGCGTCCCTGCCACTCACCGTGTTGTAGTTCCAGATGGTTTTAAAGGACCCGCTGATGGTGTTTTGCTCAATGATTGCCACGTGCCATTGCCTGTTGATGGTCACGATTTGGGACTGGCCACCAATGATGACTTGCGTGCCGTTGTGGAGGCCACCAGGAGTCTGAGGAAACTGAAAAGCCAAGGGAAAGAAGACGTTTCACCTTTGAAGGATCCCAGAGATGTCCCCAGCGCTTCTGAAAAATCCCAGCTACAATGGAAGAATTGCTGCTCCCGCCATGGCCTCCCCAGGAAGCGCCTGCGCTTCCGTCATCCTCTTGCAAAGGACCCAGGATCAAGGCTGTGGTGTTGGGCAAATGCCGTAAGAAATCTTTTTAAGCATTCGGTGAACGATTGCAGCATCTGACAGCTGTCATCTAGTGCCTTTAGACGCTGATACGTGCAAGAGCACTGGCCACAGTTAATCCACGATAAAGTCCCGGACAGAAACCGCTGCTGACCCAATGCTGTGTTTCAGCATCTGCACCCTCAAGCAGGAAGCTCTCAAAAGAGGAGATGCCAGGCAAGAAGGGCATCAGGGCTGGCTTTGGGCAGCAGCTCTGAAGGCCCCCTATCTGGTTCAAGAAAGGTAAGGGCTAAGGTTTTCTCACCTGTCCATTGCCACTGCCAGTGCAGTACTGCAGATCCACGACTCTCAGGACATCGAGGGTAATGCATGATCCCAGATTCACTTGGAGTCCTTGGAAAGCAAGGAAGGAAGAAAGAAAACCCCATGAGCTAATGCCTAAGACCTTGGCTGCCATTCAAATCCTTGGGCAGCTCTGACCTGACGGACAGTCGTGCTTAGTACGACCCTTTTCCTTGACCGGGCATTGCCGGGGAGCTCAGTGTGAGCTGAAACACTCGGGGCCCAAACTGAAGCCTCCCTAAGCTTCCCAGGAAAGAGCTGTAAGGGTTTGAATCGGGTCATTTGTTGCAGCTGGGACACCATCCTGCTCCAGTGCGGATCTGCTAAGACGTTGACCCCTTTGTGCTACTGCTGAAGCTCTCGGTGTGTGTGTGAGTCAAGGTGGAAGAGCAGCCATTGTGCATTGCCCGTTCCAGCAGGGAAACAAATGCCAGGTCACTTAGAATTCCTTTGCTTGCACTCACCGTGAACTTCATAAGCCATGTAGGTGGTGAGTCCACTGCACATGGAGAAGACATCTGATCCGTAAGAGCTGAGGTTGTTGACCAATCCATTGGCGACAAAGGTGATCTTCTTGTGTGGTCTTCCAAAACCGATCTGGTTCTAAACAACAAAAAGCAGCATTCAGCAAGATCAGTGCTGCAATCTGGTTCCTGCTAGGCATATTCCCTTTGGGGAAAGGCTGTGGAAGAGGGAGACGCTGTCTTGCGCCCCAAAGGAGAAGGGAGTCTGGCCAAGAACAGCTGCAGTGCAAAGTTCTGAGCTGACCAAGGCACTTTGGGACTGAATCGTGGGCATATGACGTTGAGATCTTGGCAGGCCAAGAGAATCCAGCCCCTTGAAGGGCTCCTCAGAAAC